>NC_083406.1:51871757-52530257 GCF_020745735.1 Hemiscyllium ocellatum | reverse complement strand
TGTGATGGTCATGTGTTAGCTTTTTAAAGTACAACAGTAGCTCAGTAAATATGTAGATTAAAACCTTTATATCATATACTTCATTTTCAGATCTCCGAGATGAATGTTATGCAGTTTCTCCACTATGTTTGTTAGAACAAAGTGAATATCTGTATGAACAAGGATTTTATGGGGAACATGAACTGTATCACAAGCATTTCCCATTAAATACAGAAGATTTTAATGCGACGGAAGAAGGTATCTGTCTTTTTAATTTTTCACTGATAGCAATAGTTAAACCAGATTAGTTTCTGGTTGCTATCAGCTTATGGATATGCATGAAATATTTTTAGCCTTGATTGTTTCACAGACATTTTGAACTACTGTCCTAATTAAACCACCACTAATCAGTAATTATGCTGTTTGTTTTAGCATACTTGTAAGTTTAATTATATAAAGTAATAGGATGTGCATACATTTATTCTCAAGTTGAATTTCTCACTTTATTTTTCATACTGAAACATTTATTGATAGGCTCAGTAAATTGTCTTGTGAACTGAAGGTAATGTTTTCCAATGCTTCACAAAGCATTAGACTTCAAAGAAAACAATACAGAACTGGTCTCTCTAGCTGCCTAAAGAAAATAATGCTTCATTTTTCTTCATGGAATCTGTCCTGCCCAAAATAATTTACAGCCAATGAAATACTGTGCTGTTGAAGTGTAGGTACATTTGTAATGCAGGAATTAACAGTCGCCAATGTATGTCAAACTAAACCCTATAAATAGCAATGTGCACAATAATAAGATGGCCTGTTTCGGTCATGCAAATTTAAAAATCACACAACACCAGGTTATAGTCCAACAGGTTTATTTGGAAGCGCTAGCTTACGGAGCACTGTTCCTTCATCAGGTGATTGTAGAGAATAAGATTGTAAGACACAGAATTTATAGCAAAAGTTTGCAGCGTGATGTAACTGAAGTTATACTTTGAAAAAGACCCAAGTTATTTGTTTAAAGTCTCTCATCTTTTAGAATGACCATGTTGGTTTCAGTTCTTTCATATGTAAATTGCAAACCGTTTTTAAATAAAAGTTACATTCTCAACTGGTACTTGCAGAATTACATTTTACTTTGCTCAAAAACTGCATGAATCCATGTAAGATTCTGTAAATTCATTTTTTAGATTAGAATCAGTCTGGCCATTGTGGCACAGACAGACCCATGCAGTGAGCTGACACCTTCAATACATTATCTGGGCTGACTTGACACCAACTGTTAAAGTTCACTTGAGAATGTAACTTTTTTAAAAAAGTTTGCCATTTACAAGTGAAAGAACTGAAACCAACGTGGTCATTCTAAAAGATGGGAGACTTATCAAACGATCCGGGTTTTCTTCAATATGTAATTTCAGTTACATCACACTGTAAACTTTTGCTATAAGTTCTGTGTCTTACAATCTTATTCTCCACAATCTCCTGATGAAGGAGCAGCGCTCCAAAAGCTAGTACTTCCAAATAAACCTGTTGGACTATATCCTGGTGTTGTGTGATTTTTAACTTTTTACACCCAGTCCAGCACTGGTGTCTCCAAATCATGTTTTGGTCATGTCAGTGTATTTAGCTGTTAAATAAGACCTTTTCCTTATGCTTGGTACATTGCAAAATCTATATAAATACATTTTATATTTAATTAAGCACCTTTTATATAAACCGTACATAAATTTTAACAAGCATGTTGTTTTCTAGGTAAAGAGATACTTTTCAACCAACCCCCTCAGAACCTCATTGGGACTCCAAAATTTGAAATGAGAGGTTCAGAGGAAGTGTCAACGGGAACAGTTTTGCAGCGCCTAATTCAAGAGCATTTAAGATATGGAAATCCAAATGAGAACATGAACCTGCTGGCAATACAGCAGCAAGCCACAGGGAGCACCGGCCCAACTAACAGTAGTGGGAGCACACACTCTTCCTCAGAGAACCTTACACAGGAAGATCCCCAAATGGTCTATCAGTCAGCACGTCAAGAACCTCAAGGGCAAGAACATCAGGTGGATAACAGTGTGATGGAGAAGCAGGCACGTGTCACTCTAGCCCAACAGAATATTGAAGAACTACCAACCTATGAGGAAGCCAAAGCACAATCTCAATTCTTCAGAGGGCAGCAGCAAGCATCGGTTGGCTCTAATTTCTATGTTGCAGGGATCACTAATCAAAAAACAAAAACTGAGGGGAGACCTACAGTTAACCGAGTAAGCTCTGGGCAGATACACAAAGATGAGGCATTAAAAGAACTTAAACAAGGTCATGTTCGTTCGCTTAGTGAGCGTTTAATGCAACTGTCTCTAGAAAGGAATGGTGTAAAGTCACATCTTCCTGCCTCAAAAAACAATCTCCTTTCCCAACAAACCAATAATCCCTTCAAGAATGGAGGACAACAATCTACTCAAACCCTGACAAAGGGTGTGGACCCAAGAGGTCCTCCTCCAGAATACCCTTTTAAAACCAAACAAATGTTGCCACGACTTAACCAATCTCATGAGCTTGCGAACTTTTACAATGATTCGCACTCTCCAAATCCTCAGGAATTGCTTCAACCATATCCTGGAACTCTGGCAATTAAACAAGAAGCAACAATCCTAAGATATCAATCACCGCCAGAATATGGATCGAACAGGTAAAAATATATTTCACTTTCTATTTTTAAAAAAAGCATTCTAATCATTAATCAATAAGTTAGGTAATAAAAACAAAGTGTTGGAGGAAATTTGGTATGACAGCATCAATGGAGAGAGAACCAAAGATAATGTTTTTGAGTCTGATATGACTCTAATAAATTATTCAACTAGATTATTATGAGTCTGGAATCATGTGAGCAAGACCAGGTGGGGATGGCAGATTTCCCTCGCCAAAGGACATTCATGAGCCAGATAGTTATGTTTGGCAATCCACATGGTTACGGTTGCCATTAGGTCAACGTTTTATTCCTGACTTTTAAAAAAATTTAATTCAAATTTCACCAGTTTCCAAGGTGAGATTCAAACATATGTCCCCATAACACTTAACCTGGTATTCCAGATTGCTAGTGTAGTGACATCACTGGGACACCATTGCTAGCATGCATTTATAGATTTTGCTGTTTCAAATTTATATTGTCTGAAGAGAAACATTTTGAATGATATGCCTGATTCACTGATCCTGCATTCCCACTGGATGCCATGCTCGAAAGTAGCATGGACCAAAGATAGCACTGCAATATTTGTGTGCCAATTCTTTAGCCTACATTCTTTTTGAATATGTTAAGATCTTTTTTACTCTTGTATAACATTAAAGTGAAGTACTTGTGATAGTGTAGACACAGTTTGAAATGATAAATTCAAGATATCACAAAAGAATATTAAAACATTAATTTAGATTTATTCTGTCCTATGATTGCAAAAAAAAACTAAATTGTATGCATGGCAAAAGGATATTATTTTGGATTTAATATTGGAGAACAGTACTGTCTGTTTTTTTTTTCATTCGTTATTTATCATTTACTGTGCTCATGTCACAGCAATGAACTAGAATGTGTATCCTAAAAAAAAACTTTTTCTTGTCTTTTAAACTGTATAGAATCTAAACAAGGAACCACACAATGAGAAATGACTTTTCAGCTTGCCAAGTTCATTCTCGCTCATTATTCCTTATATCGTCACTACTAAATCCAGCCTGGACAAAAGCCTTTTTATAGCAGGAACATCTTTGTATGTCATGGGAATCAATGATTTCAGCCTAGTCCAATTTCTACAATTCAAATTCCTTTCTAAACCAGATATTTTTCTATTTATAGTTGTATGATAGTGCAGAACTTCAGAAGTTCTGAAAAATGACACATTTTATTGAAAATTTACATCTTCACGTATCAGAGCAATTTGCAAGAAACATCAGTGTAAAAGGAGAACCAACATTTATACTACATGAATGGAGAGCGCTGGCTTGTTGCCGAGTAAATCTGAATGGTAAAGGTTTATCTATGGAAAATTCACTAGTAAAATGACTGGTGGTTAACTGTCAAGTCAAGTTTAAGTTTTGAATGAGGCAGGTTGACTTTGATTGTTCATTTGTGCTGAGAAGTGAACCAGAATATGGGTGTCATCTATTTTGTTGCATTGAAACAATTGCAGTGTGTAATTCTATGAATTTGCAATGAACAGGGCCTGAAAGAATGATGAGAAATTATGTATTTACAGAAATACTGTTGCAAAATGATAGTAATTTGACTGAAAATGTTTTGCAGGTTTCAGTTTGTAGAAAAGCATAAGTGAAACACAGGATTAACAGCTATGGTCCAGATTCATTCTATTTGCATATTTTTAAAAACTACAGAAGAGCGTAGAAGCACTATTACATATAGCTAATAATCTGTCAGTTAAAAGTATAGAACATGGAATAGCACAAGAACAGACCCTTTGGCACATGATTTTTGCTGAACATGGCATCAAGTTAACCAAATCTCTTCTGCCTGCCCATGGTCCAAAACCCTCCATTCCTTTCTTATTCATGTGATTATCTAAAAGACACTTAAACACTCCTATTGTATCTGCTTCCACCATCACCCCTGGCAGTGCATTACAAGCCCCTACCACTTTGTTTTAGAAAAAAACTTGCCCCCCTCACCTCCTTTTGAACTTTTCCCCTCTTACCTTAAATGATGCCCTTGAGTATTAGACATTTCAACTCTGGGGGGAATAAAGATTATCTAGCTTATCTCTCCATGCTTCAGGCTCTCTGCCTTTATTCCTGATGAAGGGCTTTTGCCCAAAACGTTGATTTTATTGCTCCTCGGATGCTGCCAGAACTGCTGTGCCCTTCCAGCACCACTAATCCAAAATAAAAGTTATGATTGTCAACTCTGTGTGCCTTTCATAAAATTATAATCTTCTCCATCAGGCCTCCCCTAACCTTCACTGCTCCAGAGAAAACAACCCTAGGCTGTCCAGCCTCTCCTTATAGCTTATACCCTGTAATCTAGGCAGCATTCTGGTAAACCTCTTGTGCACCTGAGAAAGTGTATAAGGTATGAGCAGGTAGGGAAAGAGTTAAGTTTTGGGTTGTGTGACAAAGGCTCAGCTAGCATGACTTTGACCAGATAAGAACTTGCAGTAAACAATAAGGTGGTGGAGGCAAGGGTAGTAGGTTAATGAGGTGAAAAAGCATTTATTATATAAAGCCAGTTAGCAAAGTGAAAACCATTCATCGTATAATCCCAGATGGTTTAATCTTCACTGTTGATGCTCACTGATTGAGTGGGTGACCGTTACAATGTGTATGTTACCTTGTCTGGATGATCCTCCCTGTAAAATTCATCAAGAAACTGCTATGACAGAGAAGACCAAGAACTCTGGTTGCTGTGCACGTGGGCGGTTGTTCTCTCTCCCTCCAGGGCCCGGAATTAAAATGAAGGAGGTTAAAATATCCCATGTCTCTGAGCGTTTTGCTTCGACTGAGATGGGAATGGGACGATAAATCCTCTCCAAAGTCTGCACATCCTTCCTGTGGTGTAGTGACCAGAGTTGAATGCAATACTCTAATTGCAGCCTAACCAAACATTTATAAAGCTATAAGATTATTTCCTGACTCTTGTACTGAATACCATGACCACTAAAGCCATGTTAACTCTCCCTTATTAGGACATGCTTTTCCAAATGTGTGTAAATCCTATCTGTAAGAATTCTCTCCAATTGCTTCCCAGCCACTGATTTCAGACTCACTGGTCAGTCATTTCTGGGATTATCCCTATTTCCTTGAACAGAAGAACAACGTTAGCCAGTCCTAAGGCACCTCTGCAGTGGCTAGAGAGAATACAAAGACCATAAGAGAGAGGAGCAGAAGTTAGGCCATTCGGCCCATCAAGTTTGCTCTGCCATTCAATCATAGCTGATAGGTTTTTCAACCCCATTTTCCTACATTTTCTCCATAACCTTTGATCCCCATGGTAATCAAGAACTTAGCTATCTCTTTTTTTTTAAATATATTCAGTGCTCTAGCCTCCATAACCTTCTGTGGCAATGATTTCCATAGTTTCACCACTCTCTGGTTGAAGAATTTTCTCATTATCTTCATTCTAAAGGGTCTTCCTTTTACTCTAAGGCTGTGCCCGTGGATCTTTGTCTCTCTTGTCAGTGTCTTCCCAACATCCACTCCGTCCAGTATTTGTTAAATTTCAATCAGATTCCCCCGCATCCTTCTAAACTTCATCAAGTGAAGTCTCAGAGTCGTCAAATGTTCCTCATATGTTAAGCCTTTCATTCCTGGGATCATTCTTGTGAACCTTCTTTGAACCTGCTCCAGGACAAGTACATCCTTCCTGAGGGATGTGGCCCAATATTAGAACATAGAACATGGAACAGCACAGAACAGGCCCTTTGGCTCACAATGTTGTGCCACAGATTATTCATAAATCTAAAATAAAATAATCTAACTTATGCACCTCTCAATTCACTGCTATCGATGTGCATATCCATCAGTCACTTAACTGTCCCTAATGACTCTGCTTCCACCACTGGCAATGCATTCGTACATTCAGAACTCTTGTGCCAGTCAATCCTGCCCTGGGGAAGAGTCTCTGGCCATTGCCTCTATCCATGCCTCTCATTATCTTGTATACCTCGATCAGGTCACCTCTCTTCCTCCTCCTCCTCTCCAGAGAGAAAAGTCCAAGCTTGGTTAACCTCTCTTCGTAAGACAAGCCCTCCAGTCCAGGCAGCATCCTGGTAAACTTTCTTTGCACCTTTTCCAAAGCCCCTGTATCTTTCCTATGATAGGGTGACCAGAATTGCACACAATAATTCAAGTGTGGTCTCACCAGGCACTTGTAGAGCTGCAGCAAAAACTGCAAAAAGTGGCTCTTAAAATCGATCCATATGCTTTCTTAACAACCCTGTCCATTGGGTGGCAACTTTGAGGCATCTATGCACTTGAACATCAAGATCCCTCTGTTCCTCCACTGCCAAGAATCCTGTCTTAATCCTATGTTCAGCATTCAAGTTCCATGTTCCAAAACGTATCACTTTGCATTTATCCATTTATCTTCGCAGATATTGAACTCCTTCTGTCATTTCTTAGCCCATGTCTGCATCCTGTCTATGTTACGCTGCAGCCTGCAATAGCCCTTGATACTATCAATGGCACCTCCAACCTTTGTGTCAACGGCAAATTTACTAACCCACCCCTCAACCTTCTCATCCAAGTCATTTATAAAAACTAGAAAGAGCAGAGGCCCAAGAACTGAGTCCTATGGGACTCCACTCACTGACCTCCAGGCAGAATACTTTCCATCTACAGCCACTCTCTGCCTTCTTTCAGCCAACCAATTCTGAATCCAGGTAGCCAAATCTCCCTGTATCCCATACTTCCTGACTTTATGAATGAGCCTACCATGGTGAACTTTATCAAATGCCTTGCTGAAGTCCATATACGCCACATCCGCTGTTTGACCTTCGTTGACCTGTCTTGTCACCACCTCAAAGAACACAATAAAATTTGTGAGGCATGACCTGCCCCTCTCAAAGCCATGCTGACTGCCTTTATTCATATAGTCATAAATCCTATCCCTCAGAATTCTTTCCAAAACCATGCTGACCACCGACGTAAGACTGACTGGTTTGAAATTGCCAGGGATTTCCCTATTCCCCTTCTTGAAAAGAGGAACAATATTTGCCTCCCTCCAATCCTCTGGTACAACTCCCATGGAGAGTGAGGAAGCAAGATCTTTGCCAGCAGCTTAGCAACCTCCTTTCTCACTTCCCAGAGCAACCTAGGATAAATCTAGTCTGGCCCTGGAGTTTTATCAATCTTAATGTTTGCCAAAATTTCCAGCACATCAACTTCATCAATCTTTGATCTGTTCAAGCCTGTTTCCCAGCTCCTCAAAGTTCTCATTCACAACAAGGTCCCTTTTCCTTAGTGAAAACCAAAGCAAAAAACTCATTTAGGGCTTCCCTACCTGGTTGGACTCCATGCACAAGTTCCCTATGCTATCCCTGATTTGGCCCTATCTTCAGGGTTATTCTCTTATTCCTCATGTATGAGCCTTTGGGTTCTCCCTAATCCTTTCTGCCAAGCCTCTTTTGTGCCCCCTCCTTGGCACTCCTCAGTCCATTTTTGAGCTCCTTTCTAGAAGCCTGTAAAGCTATGCTAGATCCTTGCATCCTCCACCTTACGTAAGCTGCCTTCTTCCTTTTGACGAGAAGCTTCTATATTCTCCCTTCTTGCCTGTCTCAGAGGAACAAAATCGTGCATCACTTGCAACAACTGCTTCTTAAACAGTCTCGACATATCTGTTGTGCCCTTTCTGTGGACTTATTGCTCCCAATCTGTACTTCCCAGCTCCTGTCATAATTTCCTTTTCCCCAATTAAATATCTTCCTTTGGTAACTGCTCCTTTCCCTCTCCAAGGCCGTGGTAAATGTGAGGCAGTTGTGGTCACTGTCACCAAAGTGCTTTCCCACTGTGAGATCTGACACCTGTCCTGGCTCATTGCCGAGCACCAAATCCAAAATGACCCATCCCCTCATCGCCTGTTTACATACTGAGTTAGGAAACCCTTCTGAACATTCCTGACAAAAACAGCTCCATCTGCACTAAGGAAGTTTCAGTCAATATTGGGACAGTTGAAGTCACTCATATCAACAACCCTGCTACATAGAACATAGAACATTACAGCGCAGTACAGGCCCTTTGGCCCTTGATGCTGCGCCGCCCTGTCAGACTAATCTGAAGCCCATCCCACCTACACTATTCCATGTACGTCCATATGCCTGTCCAATGACAACTTATATGCACTTAAACTTGGCGAATCTACTACCGTTGAAGGCAAAGCATTCCATACCCTTACTACTCTGAGTAAGGAAACTATCTCTGACATCTGCCTTATACCTATCTCCCCTCACTTTAAAGTTGTGTCCCCTCATGTTTGCTGTCCCCATACTTGGAAAAAGGCTCTCCCTGTCCACCCTGTCTAACCCTCTGATTATCTTGTATGTCTCTATTAAGTCACCTCTCAACCTTCTTCTCTCTAACGAGAACAGTCTCAAAGTCCTCAGCCTTTCTTCGTAAGACATTCCTTCCATACCAGGCAACATCCTAGTAAATCTCCTCATTACTGATCCAAACTGCTAAGTCTTCCACAATCCCATTCCTCCGCATTTTGTATAATAGCCTACTGTGGGGAACCTTATCAAATGTCTTGCTGAAATCCATATACACCACTGGTTTACTCTCATCTATCTGTTTGGTCACTGAGGTGATGAAGTTATACGAGTTCAACACGTGGCGAGACATCGAACAATTCTTCCGCCGCCTTCGCCTCCGTGCCTACTTCTTCAACCAAAATTCTCACCCACCCTCTGATGACCCCTTCTCCCGCCTCCAACACAGCCCATCCACCTGGACGCCCCGTGCTGGCCTCTTACCCACCCTCGATCTCTTCATAGCCAACTGCCGCCGCGACATTAATCGCCTCAACCTCTCCACCCCTCTCAGCCCTCCGCTCCAATCCCAACCTCACCATCAAACTGGCAGACAAGGGAAGCACGGTAGTAGTTTGGTGCACTGACCTTTACATCGCTGAGGCTAAACGCCAGCTCATGGACACCTCCTCCTACTGCCCCCTTGACCATGACCCCACCTCCCACCACCAAACCATCATCTCCCAGACCATCCATTAACCTCATCACCTCAGGGGATCTCCCATCCACCGCCTCCAACCTCATAGTCCCACAACCCGCATTGCCCGTTTCTACCTCCTGCCCAAAATCCACAAACCCGACTGCCCCGGCCGACTCATTGTCTCAGCCTGCTCCTGCTCCACCGAACTCATCTCGGCATACCTCGACACGGTCCTGTCCCCCTTAGTCCAAGAACTCCCCACCTACATTCGGGACACCACCCACGCCCTCCACCTCCTGCATGATTTTTGCTTCCCTGGTACCCAACGCCTTATCTTCACCATGGACATCCAGTCCCTGTACACTTCCATCCCCCATCACGAAGGACTCAAAGCCCTCCTCTCCTTCCTTTCCAGCTGTACCAACCAGTATCCTTCCACTGACACCCTCCTTCGACTGACTGAACTGGTCCTCACCCTGAACTACTTCTCTTTCCAATCCTCCCACTTCCTCCAAACCAAAGGAGTAGCCATGGGCACCCGCATGGGCCCCAGCTATGCCTGTCTCTTCATAGGATATGTGGAACAGTCCATGTTCCGCAACTACACTGGCACCACCCCCCACCTTTTCCTCCGTTACATCGATGACTGTATCGGCGCTGCCTCGTGCACCCATGAGGAGGTTGAACAGTTCATCCACTTTACCAACACCTTCCACCCCAAGCTGAAATTCACCTGGACCATCTCAGACTCCTCCCTCCCCTTCCTAGACCTTTCCATTTCTATCTCGGGCGACCGAATCAACACGGACATTTACTATAAACCGACTGACTCCCACAGCTACCTAGATTACACTTCCTCCCACCCTGCCCCCTGTAAAAACGCCATCCCATATTTCCAATTCCTTCGTCTCCACCACATCTGCTCCCAGGAGGACCAGTTCCAATACCGTACAGCCCAGATGGCCTCCTTCTTCAAGGATCGCAGCTTCCCCCCAGATGTGATTGACGATGCACTCCACCACATCTCCTCCACTTCCCGTCCCTCCAACCGCCACCAGGACAGAACCCCACTGGTCTCACCTACCACCCCACCAACCTCCATATACAGCGTATCATCCGCCGTCATTTCCGCCACCTCCAAACGGACCCCACCACCAGGGATATATTTCCCTCCCCTCCCCTATCAGCATTCCGAAAAGACCACTCCCTCCGTGACTCCCTCATCAGGTCAACACCCCCCACCAACCCAACCTCCACTCCCGGCACCTTCCCCTGCAACTGCAAGAAATGCAAAACTTGTGCCCACACCTCCTCCCTTACTTCTCTCCAAGGCCCCAAGGGATCTTTCCATATCCGCCACAAATTCACGTGCACCTCCACACATCATCTATTGCATCTGCTGCACCCGATGTGGCCTCCTCTATATTGGGGAGACAGGCCGCCTACTTGCGGAATGTTTCAGAGAACACCTCTGGGACACCCGGACCAACCAACCCAACCACCCCGTGGCTCAACACTTCAACTCCCCCTCCCACTCCACCAAGGACATGCAGGTCCTTGGACTCCTCCATCGCCAGACCATAGCAACACGACGTTTGGAGGAAGAGCGCCTCATCTTCCGCCTGGGAACCCTCCAACCACAAGGGATGAACTCGGATTTCTCCAGTTTCCTCATTTCCCCTCCCTCCCATCTTGTCTCAGTCAAATCCCTCGAACTCAGCACCGCCTTCCTAACCTGCAATCTTCTTCCTGACCTCTCCACCCCCACCCCACTCCGGCCTATCACCCTCACCTTGACCTCCTTCCACCTATCGCATCTCCATCGCCCCTCCCCTAAGTCCCTCCTCCCTACCTTTTATCTTAGCCTGCTGGACACACTTTCCTCATTCCTGAAGAAGGGCTTATGCCCGAAATGTTGAATCTCCTGTTCCTTGGATGCTGCCTGACCTGTTGCGCTTTTCCAGCAACACATTTTCAACTCTTCCTACTCAGCAGCCTTGTGTGAGGCATCTTATCAAATGCCTTCTGGAATTTCAGATATATAACATCCATTGGCTGCCCATTACCACCTCAAAGAATTCTAGAAGATTTGCCAGGCATGTCCTCCCTTTGATGAAACTATGCTGACTTCCCCCTATTTTACCATGCACTTCCAAGTATTCAGAAATGTCATCCTTCACAATGGACTCCAAAATGTTATCTGCAAATGAGATTAGGCTAATCGGTCTTTAATGTCTCTTCTTTTGCCTTACTCTCGTTTTAAACAGGGGGATTACATTAGTGATTTTCCAGTGGTCTGTGAACCTCCCTGACTCCATTGATTCCTGAACGATCGCTACTAAAGCCTCTACTATCTCTTCAGTTATCTCTTTCAGACATCTGGGGTGTAGCCCATCTGGTCCATGTGATTTATCCACTTTCAGACTTTTCAGTTTGTCTGGAATATTCTCCTTACTGATGGCTACCATAGTCATCCCTGTCCCCACCCCCTCGCAAACTCTTGAATTTTTGGGGTCTTAGTCATGTCTTCCACTGTATTTTTCAATTCCTCAGCCATTTCTTTGTTCCCCGTTACTACTCCAGCGTCATTTTCCAGCGGCCCAATGTCCACTTTTGCCTCTCTTGTCCTTCTTTATATATCTAAAGAAACTCTTGCAATCTTTTCTAATATTACTGGCTAGCTTACCCTCATATTTAATCTTCTCCCTCATTATTTCTTCCTTCATTGTCCTCTGGTCTTCCCACTGCCCTTCACCACATTATATGCTTCCTCTTTTGCTTTTATATCATTCCTGATTTCCTTGGTCAGCCACGTTTGCCTCATCCTCCTTGTACCATGCTCCTTTTGCCTCAGGATGAACTTTTGCTGTGTCTCCCAAATTACTCCCAGAAACTCCCACCATTGCTGGTCCACTGTCTTTCCTGCTGGGCTCCTTTCCCAGTCAATTCTACCCAGCTTCTCCCTCATGCCTCTGAAGTTGCCTTTATCCAACTGCAATACCATTACATTGGATTCCATCTTCTCCCTCTCAAATTGCTGATTACGTTCTATCATATTATGATTATTGCCTCCTCAGGGTTCCTTCACCTTAAGCTCCCTTATGAAGTCTGCCTCATCGCCAATGTGCTGAGGAGTGGCTGATTTAGATTAATTTAGATAGACATGAGGTGCTGCATTTTGGAAAAACAAATCAGGGCAGCATCTTTACACCTTAATGGTAAGGTCCTAGGGAGTGTTGCTAAACAGAAACCTTATAGTGCAGATTCACAGTTCCTTGAAAGTGAAGTCATAGGTAGATAGGATAGTGAAGAAGGCATTTGGTATTTGTTCCTTTATTGGTCAGAACATTGAGTTGTGAGGTCATGTTGCAGCTGTACAGGGCATTGGGTGGCCACTTTTGAAATATTGTGTGCAATTCTGGTCTCCCTCCTAGAGGAAGGGTGTTGTGAAACTTGAAGGGGTTCAGAAAAGATTTACAAGGATGTTGTCAGGGTTGGAAGGTTTGAGCTATGTGGAGAGGCTGCAACTATTTTCCGAGGAGCACTGGAGGCTGAGAGGTGACCTTATTAGAGATTTGTAAAATCATGAGGACCATGGTTAGGGTAAATAGACAAGGTGAAATCCCTGAAGTTGAGTCCAGAACTAGAGGGCATAGGTTTATGGTGAGAGGGGAAAGATTTACAAGGGACCTAAGCAGCAACTTTTTCACACAGAAGGTGGTGCATACATGAAATGAGCTGTCTGAGAATGTGGTGGAGGCTGGTACAACTGCAACATTTAAAAGGCATCTGGATGGTTATATGAATAGGAAGGGTTTAGAGGGATATGGGCCAAGTGCTGGCAAATGTGACTGGATTAGGTTGGGATATCTGGTCGGCATGGATGAGTTGGACCGAATGGTCTGTCTCTGTGCTGTTAATCTCTGACTCTTACAACACTAAATCCAGAATTGCTTGTTCCCCAGTGGGCTCCACCACAAGTTGCTCCAAAAAAAACATCTCGTAGACATTCCACAAATTTCTTGCAATCCACTGCTAACCTGACTTTTTTTTCCCCGTTGACCTGCATATTAAAATCCCTAATGATCACTATAATCCACCTTTCTTACATGTCTTTTCTAGTTCTTGATGTATCTTGGACTGTAAATCCTGTTTTCTGTTTGGAGCCCTGTACATAAACTCCCATTAATGTTTTTTTTCCCTTTTGTGGTTCCTCAATTGTACCTACACACATTCTATTGCCATTGATTTAATTTCACTTTTTACTGACAAGGCAATCCCAACCCCTCTGCATACTTGCCTGTCTTTTCAATAGGACATATAAACTTAGATAATTTAGCTCCCAGTCCTGATCCCCTTGCAGCCATGTCTCTGTCATGCCCATCATATCATACCTGCCAATTTCAATCTGCGCCACAAGCTCACCTTACATTATTTTGTACACTGCATACATTCAGATACAATATCTTCAGTCCTGTATTGACCATCCCTCCTCTCATTGTCATTCATTTAACCAGTGTGTTTGAAGATTGTCCTAATGGTACAGATCCCTCCTATTCCAATACTGATACTAATGCCCCATGAAAAGGAACCTCTCTTTCCCAAAGCACTCTATTAGCCACATGTTCGCTTCCCTTATTCTCACGTTTGTATGCCAATTTGCACATGGCTCAGCCAGTAATCAGGAGATTACAATCCTTGAGGAGCTGTTCTTTAATTCAATTCCTAGTTCCTGATGATCCCTAAAAGCATTCTCTTTCCCAGTCTTGCATTATGTTGTTTGTCCCTACATGGGCCACAACAACTGGATCCTTCCTTTCCCTCAGCAATATCCTCGAAGACTTTGTTCAAAGC
This sequence comes from Hemiscyllium ocellatum, assembly GCF_020745735.1. Taxonomy (NCBI): domain Eukaryota; kingdom Metazoa; phylum Chordata; class Chondrichthyes; order Orectolobiformes; family Hemiscylliidae; genus Hemiscyllium; species Hemiscyllium ocellatum. The sequence continues at coordinate 52,515,776 of NC_083406.1, read as the reverse complement.
TCCAGCAAACTCTTTCCTCTCTGAACCTGGGGTAGATCCCATCAGGCTCTGGGGACTTATTCATCTTAATGGTCTTCAAGAGACCTAAACCCACTTCTTTCTTAACCTCAAAATGCCCTAGCATATTAGCATGCCCCACATTAATCTCACTATCCTCCACGTTCTTCTCCTCAGTGACTGTCAAAGCAAAGTATTCATTTATGAACTTGCCTATGTCCTCTGCCAAAAAGCACAAGTTCCTTTCTTTATCCATGAGTGGTTCTACTCTCACTAGTTATCCTCTTGCTTCAAACGTTTGTATAGAATGCCTTGGGACTCTCTTTAATTGTACTCGCCAAGGACATTTCATGGCTGCTCCTTGCTCTCCTAATTTCCTGCTTGAATTATTTCCTACTTGCTTTATATTCCTCACAGGCCCTACCTGATTTAGCTTTCTAAACCTTTAAATATATTTTCTTTTTGACTAAATTCACAATCTCCCTCATAATCTGAAGGGTCCCATACCTTGGCATCCTTGTCCTTCCTCACTACTGGAACTTGCGGTCCTGAACTCTGATCAGTAGGCAGTTAAACAACTCCCACATATCAAGTGTAGATTTGAGTGGTAACAGCTGCTCCCAATTAACTCTCCTTTAGATCATGCCTAAAACTGATATAATTTGCCCTCTTTCAATTTAGTATCTTCCCGCAGGGTTTTGATTTATTATTATTCATAGCTATCTTTAAATCTTACGGGTTTGCGATCACTGTTTCCAAAATGCTCTCCCAAGGTCCAATGTAGTCTGTCATCTAGTTGGACCATCTGCATACTGTTTCAAGAAACCCTCTTGGATGCACCTAACAAATTCTGCCTGATCTAAGTCTCTCGCTTGAAAGAAGTCCCAGTCAATATTGGGGATGTTAAAATCACCAACTATGATAACCCTGTTGGTGATTTTAACTTCCCCAAAATTGACTAGGACTTCTGTTGCTTTTACATCTTTCCAAAATCTGCCTACATATCTGTTCTTTAATGGTGATTGTTGGGGGGGGGCCTAGAGTACAATCCCAGCAGAGTGATTGCACCTTTCTTATTTTTTGAGCTCTATCCATATTGCCTCTGGCTGTGCCCTCCAGTTTGTCCCCTGTGGGTGCAGCTGTGCCATTCTGCCTGATTAGTAATGCAGCTCCTCCACCTTTTTTACCTTCCTGTCTAACTCATCTAAAACATCATAACATTAGGACATTGAGCAGCCATTCCTGCCCCATTCTAAACCAGATGTCTGGAAGGTCCACAAGATCATATTCCCATGTACTGATCCAGACTCTAAATGCATCTCAGTCCCCATCATACTCCTTGCATTGAATAATCAGCCCATTGTGTTCATTAAACTGCCCCCCTGCCTGTCCTTCCTTTCAGACTTACTGGTTATAACATCTACCTTCCCTTCAATCCCTTCACTTGTTGACCTGCTCTTCTGCTTCCCACTCCCTGCCACACTCATTTAAACATCGTCCAGATGCAAAAAAATATAGTGTATAATCAGTGGAAGGATCCTGCTTGATCAATATCACTGAACTTTTTGAAGAGGCATCAGAAAAATATTGACCAGAAAAATGTAGCAAGTGGAATTTATCTAGATTTCCAAAAAGTCTTTGGTAGCATACCATATAATAAACTGATTAACATGATAGGAGCAGAATAGATAACTTTGCAAGACAGGATGAAGAGAATAGAATTTAGAGGTTGGGTGTTCTGAGTGAACAGGGTTGAAAATCCTTCAGAATCATGCTGAAAGCACACTTCACAGTTAGCCAACCTCCAGCCTTCCAGCACCTCACCCTTGTAAATCATTAGTACAAATATCTCAGCATGGGGCCCAGCTATCACTTTCCCAGCTTCCCAAAGTTGTAAAGTATACCTGATCAGGTCCCAGGGAATTTATCCACCTTTATGCGTTTTAAAATGTCACTTTGAAAAGTGATAGGAATACAGTTTTGCTTTGCCTAATTTGCCTTTTTTGATCAGTACTTTCAGGTTACTGAATCAAAGCTTAATTAATAAAATTACGTTTTATTTAGTTTCAGCCAAAAAAAATCCAAACTTAATGAGCTGTTTGCTGAATGTTGAGGTTAGACAGAATACTCAGATCTGGTACACGTATAGCTGCTGAAAAATATCACTGGAAAACAAATAAGACATCACATTTGCACGAAGCTGAAGCTACAGCTGAGAAAATGTGGGTTTAAATCATCACTTTAGGAGTCTGGGAGTACTGTTAATATGGAGGAAGAAACTAAAATCAAGACTATATTGATAAACCTGCAGGATATGTATCTAAGTAGAAAATTAATTTTAATTTTGACAAGGAAGGTAGGGAGCTGGGAATACTGGTGCAGAAAACTTCATAAGTGGTGATAATCAAGCAGTCCACGTTGGGACTAACAACAGATGGAGACAGCCCGAGCTATGTGCCAGTCGGCGTAGAGATAAGAATGTTAGGGAAGTAAACACGTGGCTAAGGGATTGGTGTGGGAAAGAGGGATTCCATTTCATGGGGCATTGGCGTCAGTTTTAGGACCGGGGAGTGATGTGTACCATCTCCACCTGAACTGATCTGGAACCAGTGTTCTAGCAAAAAGGATAAATAGGGTGGTCAGTAGGACTTTAAACTTCTGAGGCAGGGGGGGGAGGGGGAGGGGAAGGGAAAGCGAAAGTGACAGGGAGCATGGAGTTAACGGAAAAGATAAGCAGCAGGACAGCATGTGGGCAGTTGGGTTTAAGCTCAAGACAGACTAGGAATGTAGCAAAAAGGAAGGATAGCTTCGGACATCTTATAATTTCCAATATCTCTAGTAATGAGAAGAATGTTAGCTTTCAGGCACTTGACCTGAATGCTCGTCATATTCGTAACAAAGTAGATGAATTAACAGTGCAAATCATTGAGAATGTTTATGATGTGGTAGGCATCACAGCAACATTGTTGCAGGGGGTTCAGGACTGGCAGTTAAACTTCCAAGGATTTACAACTTAGTGAAAAGACAGGGAGGTGGGCAGAAGGGGTAGGGTTGCCATGTTAGTTAAGAATGAAATTAAATCTATGGCACTAAATGACACAGGGTCAGATAATGTGGAGTCTATGTGGGTGCGGTTGATGAACCACAAGGCAAAAAAACATAATGGGAGTTATGTACAGACCTCCTAACAGTGGTCAGGACCAGGGATGCAAAATGTACCGGGAAATAGATAAGGCATGTCAGAAAGACATGGGGAGACTTTAAAATGCAGGTGGAGGGGGTGAATAATGTTGCCAGTGGATCCAAAGAAAGGGAATTCATGGAATGCTTACAGGATGGCTTTTTGGAACAGCTTGTGATGAAGCCCACAGGGAGCAGACTATTCTGGCCATGTAATGAGCCAGACTTTATAAAAGATCTTAAAGTAAGGGAACACTTCGGAGGCAGTGATCATTATATGGTTGAGATCAACGAGGCAAAAGTGAGGACTGCAGATGTTGGAAACCAGAGTTTAGATCAGAGTGATGCTGGAAAAGCACAGCAGGTCAGATAGCATCCAAGGAGCAGGAAAATCAACGTTTCGGCAAAAGCCCTTCATCAGGAATCGAGCCTTCTGGGGCGGTGGGTGGGGAATTAGATAGCCATGGCTGACAAAGGAAGTCAGGAAATGTATCAAAGAGAAAGAGAGAGCCTATAAGTGGCCATGAACACTGGGAAATCACAAGATTGGGAAGGCTACAAAACAAAAGAGAGAAATAAAGAAGGAGAGGATCGTATATGAAGAAGGCTAGCCAGTAATATTAGAAATGATAGTTAAAATTTCTTTCAATACATAAGAAACAAACGAGAGGTAAAAGTAGACATTGGGCTGCTCCAAATTAATTCTGGAAGGCTGGTGATGGAAGATAAGGAAACGCTGAAGGACTTAACAAGTACTTTGCGTCAGTCTTCACAGTGAAAGATATGAGTAATATTCCAACAATTAAAGAGCATCGGGGGCAGAGTTGAGTATGGAAGCCATTACAAAAGAGAAAGTGCTAGAAAAGCTAAAAATGTCTAAAAATTAATAAATCTCCTGGCCCTGATGGGTTACATCCTAAGAGTTCTGAGTGGAGTGGCTGAGGAAATAGTGGAGGCATTGATTGTGATCTTTTAAAAGTCACTCGAGTCAGGGAAAGTCCCAGATGATTGAAAAATCATTGTTGTAACCCTCTCGTTCAAGAAAGGATCAAGAGAAAAGATGGAAAATTTTAGGCCACTTAGCCTAACCCTGGTTCTTGGTAAAATTCTAAAATCTATCATTAAGGATGAGGTTTCTAAATTCTTGGAAGAGCAGTGTCGGATTAGAACAAGTCAGCCTGGCTTTAGTAAGGAGAGGTCATGCCTGACAAACCTCTTAGAATTCTTTGAAGAGGTAACAAGTAGATTAAACCAGGGAAACCCAGTGGATGTTATCTATTTAGAATTCTGAAAGGCCTTTGATAAGGTGCCTCAGGGTGAGGGCTCATGTTGTTTGCGGTGAGCTACTGGCCTGGATTGAGGATTGGCAGAGAGTTGGGATGAAAGGTTCTTTTTCAGAATGGCAGTGGCGCCCTGCAGGGTTCGTTGTTGGAGCCGCAGCTATTCACTTTATATATTAATGATCTGAATTAAGGGACTGGGGGCATTCTGGTGAAGTTTGCCAATGATACAAAGATTTAGAGAGTTTAGGACAGTGATCCAGGAAATGGCTGCTAAAATTCAAAGTGAGCAAATGCGCGGTCTTGCATTTTGGAAAGAAGAATACAGGCATGGACTATTTTCTAAATGGTGAGAAAATTCACGGTGGCACAGTGGTTAGCACTGCTGCCTCACAGCGCCAGGGACCTGGGTTCAATTCCCGCCTCAGGCGACTGACTGTGTGGAGTTTGCACGTTCTCCCCGTGTCTGCATGGGTTTCCTCCGGGTGCTCCGGTTTCCTCCCACAGTCCAAAGATGTGCGGGTCAGGTGAATTGGCCATGCTAAATTGCCCGTAGTGTTAGGTAAGGGGTATATGTAGGGGTATGGGTGGGTTGTCGCTTTGGCGGGTCGGTGTGGACTTGTTGGGCCGAAGGGCCTGTTTCCACACTGTAAGTAATCTAATCTAAAAAAAAAATTCGTAAAGCCAAAGTACAAAGGGAGATGGGAGAGCTAATCCAGGATTCTCTACAGGTTGACTTGCAGGTTGAGTCCTTGATTAAGAAAGTGAATGTAATGTTGGTCATTTATCTCAAGAGGGTTGGAAAACAAAAGCAGCGATTTGACTCCGATTTTTTTATATAGCTCTAGTTAGGCCCCATTTGGAATACTGTGTCTAATTTTGGACACCACCCCTCAGGAAGGATATACTGGTACTGGAGTGTGTCCAACAGAGATTCACATGGATGATCCCTGGAATGGTAGGCTTAACCTATGATAAATGGCTGAGGATCCTGGAATTGTGTTCATTAGAGTTTAGAGTTGAGGGGAGATTAATAGAAACTTGGTTACGAAAGGGTGGACACTGGGAAATTGTTTCCATTAGGCAGGGAGACTAGGAACTATGGGCACAGCCTTAGAATTGGAGGAGGTCAATTTAGAATGGAAATGAGGAGACATTTCTTCAGCCAGAGTGTGGTGGACCTGTGAATTCATTGCCTTGGAATGCAGTGGCGGCTGGGATGTTAAATGTCTTCAAGTAGAGGTTGATAAATTCTTGCTCTCACAATGAATTAAGGGCTACTGGGAGAGTGTGGGTAAATGGAGTTGAAATGACCATCAGCCATGATTAAATGACGGAGTGGACTCGATGGGCTGAATGGACTTAATTCTATTCCAATGTCTTATGGTCTTAAAACAGTAACATTGGAGTTCATTTCTGGAATGATAGAATTAAAGTGCAGACAGGTTGTTTAGCTTACACAACGTTAGTTGGATGGATAACACATTGGAGTATAGTGTAGAGTTCTGGTTTCTGTATTATAAAAATGATGTGTGGACAGATGCAACCAAGATTCCTAAGAATGCAACCAGAACAGAGAGAATATAATTGTCAGGAAAGATTGAACATACTGTGGCTTTTTCTCCAGAGAAGAGAAGGCCGATTGCTGACCTCCTAGTTTATTGGAGGGTACGAAGAATAGGTGTAGATAAAATGTTTTCACTTGCAGCCAATCCACAACTGGAGTTTATACACATCAGGCAGACACTAAAATCCAGTAGGGAATTCAGAAGGAACTTGATTGTCGATAAATACTAGGAATGTGAAACAAACTGTCACAAGAGGTTAAAACAAAGTGCTGGAGAAATTTTGCAGGTCAGGCACCAACTTGCCACAGACGCTTCAAGACCTACTGAATTTCTCCAATGCTTTGTTTTAGTTTCAGATTTCCAGCATCTTCAGTATGTTGATTATAGTTGCAAGGAGTAGGTGAGGCAATTAGTTGTGTGTACATGTATTTAGAGTAAAGGTAAATAAGCACATGAGGGTAAATAAATAGAAGGAAGTATTGATAGGGTTAGATGACGAGGGTGAGAGGAGGCCAGTGTGGAATATTAATTCAGGTATGGATTATTTGGACTGGATTGTGCCACAATCTTAATGAATGGTGGAGCTGGTTTGAAGGGCTGAATGACTCAGTCCTAAACATTTTTGTTATTCATTTTCCATAGTATGCACGGTATTCTATCTGCAGAACACTTCCACAAATAGAGTTGACAGAATATTACAACTTTGATCCAAAAGCTTTGAATAAATGCAATAATATAGAACACAGAACTGTACAGTACAGGAACAGGCCCTTCGACATGATGACGAATTAAACTGATCCCTTCTGCTTGCCCTTGGTCCATATCCCTCCATTCTTGGCATATTCATGTGCTTATCTGGGCGGCACGGTGGCACAGTGGTTAGCACTGCTGTCTCACAGCGCCTGAGACCCGGGTTCTAATCCTGACTCAGGCGACTGACTGTGTGGAGTTTGAACGTTCTCCCCGTGTCTGCGTGGGTTTCCTCCGGGTGCTCCGGTTTCCTCCCACAGTCCAAAGATGTGCTGGTCAGGTGAATTGGCCATGCTAAATTGCCCGTAGTGTTAGGTAAGGGGTAAATGTAGGGGTAGGGGTATGGGTGGGTTGCGCTTCGGCGGGTCGGTGTGGACTTGTAGGGCCGAAGGGCCTGTTTCCACACTGTAAGTAATCTAATCTAATCTAAACATTTCTTAAATACCCCTATCATTTCTGCCTCCACCATCACCCTTATCAGCGCGTTTCAGATTCCTACTCTGTAAAAGTAACTTGACCCTCATATCTCCTTTGAACTTTCCCCCTCTCATCTTAAATGCATGTCCCATAGTTTTAGGGATTTCAACTTGAGGAAAAAGATTCTGACCATCAACCCTATCTATGCTTCAAATAATTTTATAGACTTCTTTCAAATCTCCCCTCAGCCACTACTATTCCAGAAAAAACTGAATTTTTCTGCCCTCTCCTGATAGTTTATACTGTCTAATCCAGGCGGGATCCTTGTAAGCCATCTCCGCACCATCTCCAAACCCTCCACATCCTTCCTGTAATGTGGCATCCAGAATTGAATACAGTACCCTAAACATGGCCTAACCAAAGTCTTATGAAACTGCATCCTGACCTCTTGACTCTTATACTCAATTCCCTGACCAAAAAGGCAACAATGCCATACACCTCCTTTACCACCCTATCGACTTGCATGGCCACTTTCAAGGAGCTGTGGACTTGAACCCCAAGATCCCTCTGTACATCAATGCTGTTCAGGGTTCTGCCATTAACTGTAAACTTTTCCTTAACATTTGATCTCCCAAAGAGCTCAACCTCACACTTACTCGGATTAAACTCCATCTGCCATTTCTCTGCCCATATTTGCAACTGATCTATATCCCACAGTCCCCTTTGACCACCTTCTACAATATGCAGGGATGGGCTCCATTTGGAAAGCAGGATCTAATCTAACAAAAGTCTAATTAGTTTCCCCATTTAGTCAAAGGGAAAGAAATAGTAGAAAATCTTCATTTCATTAACAATCTGGTGCCATGATAAATTAAATAGATCAAGGAATTTTCATATCGAATCATCAGTCCTTATACAGTTCACTGATTTCACGCAGTGCGATAGCAAAAGTGCTAAAAACTCTAGTGCCTTTTCGTTAGGGAACAGGGAAAGAAAATTTTGATACCGTGTTCTTGAAGTTCCATCCACCAACCATGATAAAGAAGGGCATGTGGAGAAGGTGTGAAAATGGTCATGACAGGAGTTGTTATAGAATTTCAACAATTGCACACATGAATGAGCGACTGAAATTTAAGAAAATTATGCAAGGTCATTCCAGTTGAGGTTTTCTTTGGAAACAGGGCGACCGTTCCAAAACATTAATTACCAGTTAGCTTGAAACTCGAGAAAACAAAATAGAAAGATCTTGGAGAGGTAGGTGAAGCACTCGCATTGCATAAGTTTGTATTCAGCTCAGAAGGAGAACTACAGTGTCACTGTGATACCAACATGATCCGAGTCTGAGGTAATGTCAATTTATTTTCACTCAGTCTAGTTCCAAGGAAGTTGAGACCACAGCATAAGTCAAGAAATGCCACAGTCCAAGTCTCTGCTTGAACAGATTAATTTCACTGACAATGTCTTCTCACCCCTTTCTACTGGTCAGCACCCCTACTACACCCCTTGAAATATAAGGATGTCTAACAAACAAATAATTGCCACCACAACTGGTTCACTACAGCATTTTGTTGTGGATCCAATTTTGGTTTTCTATGCAAGGATAAACTGAAATACATTGAGTTTAACTTTCAACATTGAAGTTAATAAAATGCAGTGTCAATGAAAACTGAAAGGGTTGTATTTCTGAAAATACTGCCAATTTTGCAACTAAATGAAAATTGAGAAGTTGCCCTCAGTTTTCCTATCGTCAAGGAATTAGATTATGAATAATATTACACAACAGTTCTGGATGTAGGTTTGCTTACTGAGTTGGAAAGTTCATTTCCAGACATTTCGTCATCTCACTAGGTGACATCTTCAGTGGGCCTCAGGCGAAGCACTGCACATCATTCCTGCTTCCTATTTATATGTTTGGGTTTCTTTGGGTTGATGTAATTTCCTGTTCTTTTTCTCAGTGGATGGTGGATGGGGTCTAACTCGATGTGCTTGTTGGTAGAGTTCCGGTTGGAATGCTATGCTTCTAGGAATTCTCGTGCGTGTCTGTGTTTGGCTTGTCCTAGGATGGATGTGTTGTCACAGTCGAAGCGGTGTCCTCCTTTATCTGTATGTAAGGATACTAGTGAGAGAGGGTCATGTCATTTTGTGACGAGTTGATGTTCATGTATCCTGGTGGCTAGTTTTCTGCCTGGTTGTCCAATGTAATGTTTGTTACAGTTCTTGCATGGTATTTTGTAAATGACATTAGTTTTGCTTGTTGGCTGTATAGTGTCTTTCAAGCTCATTAGCTGCTGTTTTAGTGTATTGCTGGGTTTGTGGGCTACCATAATGCTAAGGAGTCATCACCACGGGAAATGATATCACCAACCCAGTACATGTGTCTATACACTTCTCTTCAATCCAAGGGCGGTGTGGTGGCTCAGTGGCTAGCACTGTTGCCTCATAGCACCAGTGTCCCAGGTTCGATTCCCACCTTGGGTGACTGTCTGTGTGGAGTTTGCACATTCTCCCCGTGTCTGCATGGGTTTCCTCTGGGTGCTGCAGTTTCCTCCCACAGTCCAAAGATGTGCAGGTGAGGTGAATTGGCCATGCTAAATTGCCCATAGTCAGAGGAAAATGGGTCTGGGTGGGTTACTCTTCAGAGGGCCTGTTTCCACACTGTAAGGAATCTAATCATCATCATCTAATCAACTGATGAAGGTGCAGTGCTCTGAAAGCTTGTGATTTGAAATCAGCCTGTTGGACTATATCCTGGTGTCGTGTGACATCTGAGCTTATCCACCCCAGTCCAACACTGGCGCCTCAACATCATGTTGCTAAAATGTATTGAACAAAGGACAGTTTATTGCATGAGCTTCTACTACTTCAATTCCTTTTCATTTTTCATGGGATGTAGGTGTCACTGCTTGGGCCAGCATTTATTGTCCATCGCTATTTGCTCTTGAGAAGATAATAGACCTTCTTGAACTACTGCAGTCATTTGTTGTGCATACAGGCACAATGCATGGAGGGAGCCTGCACATGGTGGTATTCCTAGGTATCTGCTGCTCTTATTCTTCTGCGTGATAATAGTCATGAGAATACATGATTTTACAACATCGCACTAGATAGATTCTGGAGATTCCAACACTTACAGAGAATGGTGACCGCAAACCTACCACATGGTAGGCTGCAATATAGATTTTATTTCACCACCTCATCAAATATGCTGGCAGCAATGGAGCTCTGAAGATTTTTTCAATATCTTCAAAACCTGTTCTAATTTGTCTAATACTGCAGACAGACAGCAGCAGGGAAGAACTGTACATTTAAGAAGAAGAAACCCTTCTGCTTAGATTCACCAAGGAAGAATCTCTACAGTCAATGGTAAAAGCATTTCAGAACTGGTAAGAGTAAACTACCACAGGAGAATGAAGAGCTTCCTGAAGAAGGTATTCTACTTGGACTGAGAGTGACTGTGGTAATGATCCATACGAGTAGTTGTGAGTGAGTGTTCAGCTGAAGAGCGATTAGACATTCAAAGTTCCATAAATAATTTTACGAACACTGGGAAAATCTCAAAAAGGTGTAGTATTACAGGCTGGGGAATGGAATTAAGGAAAATACTTGACGCTTGGGTCAATGTTTACTACTACAATGATTAGTCACCACATGGCAAGGCGAACACAAGGAAATCGCAGGATCTACTGTACAAAAGGGTGCCATTGAACCTATCATTCCAAGGGCCACAAAATCACTGGCTAGCACTGCTGCTTCAGTGCCAGGGACCTGGGTTCAATTCCAGCCTCAAGTGACTGTCTGTGTGGAGTTTGCACATTCTCCCAGTGTCTGCCTGGATTTCCTCCTGGTGCTCCAGTTTCCTTCCGCAATCCAAAGATATGCAGGTTAGGTGAATTGGCCATGCTAAATTGCCTATAGTGTTCAGGAGTGTATAGGTTAAGTGCATTAGTCAGGGAAAAATATAGAATAATAGGTATTGGCATGGGTCTGGGCAGGTTACATGGGTCAGTGTGAACTTGTTGAGCCAAATAGCCCATTTCCACACTGTCGGCATTCTATGATTTTTATGAACACTCCAGCTCAGCGAACAAACCTACATCCAGAACATTTCAAACGGAGGCCACGGACCCATTGTGTTGAGAAGCCAGAATTAAAATAATAAAGTGAAGATTAACAGTCTAAGTAGCCCTGGTCTAATAGAAAACTAAGGTTAGATTTTATTAAGGATGTAGAAAAGGTAGTCATTCAGGAAAAAGGTGAAAGAAATTGGTGTCATTATTAGACTATGGGAAATATCGAGGAAAGCATGTGAAATAGAAATCAATTGTTATGGTCCTGAGCAGTGGGATTCATCCAGTGAAATAGTAGAAAAGGGGAAATCCTTTATTTCATAATGTGAGAAATGAAATTCATTACAGCAGCAGAGTAGTGGCACTGTTATTACTGCAATTAGGACAATAATAATCACATTGGAAAAACATGGAATCAGAAATAATATTCCTGACAGACTTGGTTTCAGTGATGGACCAGTTAGAACAACTTGGAGAAAACAATTCTGAAAATATAGAATTCGGTACTAAATCAGAAGTGGAACGAATAGTTTGCCTTTTACTGTCTACTTCACCTGCACACTTTTAGCACAGGTCTACGCAGAGATCCAGGTCTCATTGAATTCTATTTCAATTTACCGTCATTCAAATAATAAGTTGTCTTGATACTTTTGCCACTGAAGTGGATTATCACATTATCTCGCATCTGCCATGCATTAGTCTACTCTGCAGCATTTCTGCACCTTACTCACAGCTCATCCTTCCACCCAGCTTTGTATCATAAAAAAATTTTGGGAATATTACATTTAGTTGTCTCGTTTAAATTATTAACATACATGCTGGGGTCCTATTATTGATCCGTGCTGTACTCCAATAGTCGCTGCCTGCCATCAAAAAACATCCATTTATTCCTAGTGTTTCCTGTCTGCTGATCAATTTTATGTCCCAAATTTGATGCACTTTAATTTTACAAATTAATCTGTCATGTGGAAGTTTGCCAAAGAGATTGGCAGCAACAAACGTATTAGATAATGAAGTGTATACTTATTTTTGCTGCAAACACAATAGAGATGTTTATAAAGTGATATTCAGAGCGTGGGGTCCAGGCAGCTGTATATCATACTATGTATTTCAATCATCCAAATGCCTTGAGGCTTCATTGCTTAAGTTGTAGCTAGAATGTGTGATCACTTGTGATTCTATGTATTGTTGCATTGATTTTCATTTTTGTTGTGATTTTCTAGGCAATGCCAAACATTTTTTCAGTCATTGCCATCAGAGGATCACAGTCCTATGTCTTCCCAGAGCTCCATGGAAAAGAATCAGTTCCAACTTGCACTTTTGCAGTCAGCTCCTCCTCAGCTCCAACCAGATCCTGTGTCAAACCAGCAACTTTCAGTTGATGCAGTTGCAATTGTGGCACGGGCTCAGCAGATGGTGGAGATATTATCAGAAGAAAATCGTGCCCTTCGCCAAGAACTAGAGGGCTTCTGTGAAAAAAGTGCAAAACTCCAAAAGGTACTATGGTTCTTTATGTCAAAGTTGAGGGCAAGCCAAGTTTCAAAGGATCTAATAGTTTATTGATGAGGTGATGTAGCAGTTGTTGACCAAATGACTGCTTACATAGAACATTGAAAAATACAGCGCAGTACAGGCCCTCTGGCCCTCGATGTTGCACTGATCCAAGCCCACCTAACCTACACTAGCCCACTATCCTCCATATACCTATGCAATGCCTGTTTAAATGCCCATAAAGAGGGTCAGTCCACCACTGCTACTGGCAGGGCATTTCATGAACTCGCAACTCGCTGAGTAAAGAATCTACCCCTAACATCTCTCCTAAACCTACCACCCCTTAATTTAAAGCTATGCCCCCTCGTAATATCTGACTCCATACGTGGAAAAAGGTTCTCATGGTCAACCCTATCTAAACCCCTAATCATCTTGTACACCTCTATCAAGTCACCCCTAAACCTTCTTTTCTCCAATGAAAACAGCCCCAAGTGCCTCAGCCTTTCCTCATACGATCTTCCTACCATACCAGACAACATCCTGGTAAACCTCCTCTGCACCCATTCCAGTGCCTCCACATCCTTCCTATCGTATGGCGACCAAAACTGCACACAATACTCCAGATGCAGCCGCACCAGAGTCTTATACAACTGCAACATGACCTCAGGACTCCGGAACTCAATTCCTCTACCAATAAAAGCCAGTACGCCATATGCCTTCTTCACAGCACTATTCACCTATGTGGCAACTTTCAGAGATCTGTGTACATGGACACCAAGATCCCTCTGCTCATCCACACTACCAAGTATCCGACCATTAGCCCAGTACCCCATCTTCTTGTTACTCTTACCAAAGTGAATCACTTCACACTTAGCGACATTGAACTCCATTTGCACCTTTCTGCCCAGCTCTGCAGCTTATCTATATCCCGCTGTAACCTGCCACATCCTTCCTCACTGTCAACAACTCCACCGACTTTCGTATCATCCGCAAAATTGCTCACCCAACCTTCTAACCCCTCCTCCAGGTCATTTATAAAAATGACAAACAGCAATGGTCCCAAAACAGATCCTTGCGGAACACCGCTAGTAACTGCATTCCAAGATGAACCTTTACCATCAACTACTACCCTCTGTCTTCTTCCAGCCAGCCAATTCCTAATCCAAACCTCCAATGCACCCTCAATGCCATACCTCTGTATTTTTTGCAGTAGCCTACCATGGGGAACCTTATCAAATGCCTTACTAAAATCCATATACACCACAGCTACCGCTTTACCCTCGTCCACCTCCTTAGTCACTTTCTCAAAGAATTCAATAAGGTTTGTGAGGCATGACCTGCCCTTCACAAAACTTGCAGATTTTGAATACTGCCATTGGTTTCTTTATACTGCAAAAGAAAAGCATGAATCAGTGTATTTATGAGTATACATACGAAAAAAAAATCAAAGAATTTCTATAATATTTCAGCACATAATTTGTGGAATAAAAATAAAAGTTATGATATAAAGGTCAACAGTAACATGCCAAAAATGTGTACTGCAAGTCCTGATATGGATCTTGTTGGGCAGGGAATGCAATTAGAAATCATTGCAAAGGTAACTGCTTGATTCTGAGCATTCCCAATTTTTGAGCTGTAGATTTAGTTCAAAGTGAAAGAAGGGAATGAGATGACTAGGTCTCGTCTTTGTGTAGATTACTTGGAATAAGATTATCTTGTAACTTTTGACATTCCCATGTCCAATTTGTACGATGTGATCATTTGGGTGAAATATTGAGCCTTCTATGAGGGAGCTTCCTCAACAGTGTCTACTTTTGAGGCTGGTTATTTCTTCGGCTTGCTCAGCCAATGTGTTTTTCCAGTATGGTGAACGCATGTAAGATCAATCTTGTGGATATTGGTGATAATCTTGATGGTGTTAATCAGAGAACTCCAAAGTGAACCTGTATATTTCAGAGAGAAATGAAACTGTTCAATGTAGCATATATAAATAGATTGTCAAAATTATAAGAAACTTTACAAAACTAATCAAGCATGATAATTTATAAGTGACAGAGTTTTGAATATATGCCAGCCATTTCATTAAAAATGTGACACTGAAAATTTAAATGCAATTCAGTACTGTTTCAGCTTTCAGTTTTGCCAACTTGTGCATGGCATTTCCCTTTCCTCCATTCCATCATCAATGATAAGATCTCCAGTGTGAAGGTTCTGTGAACTTTTTCAAACCTGCTTCAAAACTTATCTCCAGAACTTTTCTTTCAGTATCCTTCCTGAGATTTTCTTGCAATTCCTGGCTGGTATCTAATTTTTTCCCCGATCTTCATTGAATAGAGCTAGGATCTGACATAATGTATAGGTCATTAATATTACATTTGATCTTTGATAGTGTTGAATTTGCACTGCATGTTTGGTATTCCCTTAGTAAAGGATACATGTGCCAAGAATATAACTTTTCTTTAGATGCTGTTACTGAACTAGAATGAACAGCATATTGAGTGGTTACAATAGAATTCACCCACTTTTGCTTCATGGTTTCTATTTTCATATTTTTTTCTAGTTACAAAATGTACCTTTTTGAAGACTTGATAATTTTTTATTTAAGAACGTCTACACAGTATACCGAATACAGTACTAAATTACAAACAAGAATCCGTTTTTATACTTGTCTGTCACTCGAGCATATCTCTGTTCTGCCAAACATGGAATATCAACACCACTTACTCCACAAGATACAAGTTCCTTTTTTTTGTACCTAATTTAAAGGGGTACTAGAAGTCATTTTGACTTGAATTTTTATCAAATCTGTTAATGCATTTTTCCAGATTTTAATTTCTTTGTGGATTTTATGATGATGGCATGGAATAGAAGATATAATTTGCAGATTATCTTAGCTTATTATCCTTGAATGCAATTTTAGTGAATGAGTACATTATCTAAAAATACCATTTCTGTGGTTCAGCCAGATGTGATTTAAATGGCTAAACCCATTGTCCACGGTAACTGTTCAAGTCTCTGTACTTGGACTTGAGGAATTTGAAATGAGGGTCAAATCAGGATAGGAACATGGTTAGAGAGAATTGTGATTTTAGTCGAACTAGGATATTTAATGTGGAGGTGATGCAACCACAGATTGAACTCTATCCATAAATGTAAGTCATGGAGAAAATATAAATGTTAATTTCATTCAGATAGATGTATGATATGTCTGCCAGTTCCTATCTTCCCATTCCTGATTTATTTTCCATGGTCCTAATGAGAATGAGCATAACAACAAACTCAGTTATTTTTCACAGATCTCATTATGTGCCGTCATACAAGATCATAATCAGAGCAGGAGTAAGGCATTTGGCCCAGCAAGCTTGCTCTGCCATTCAATAATATCATGACTGATTTGATTAAAGCTACAACTCCACTTTCACAGACACATAGAAACTTTGAAAATAAGTGCAGGGGTAGGCTATTCAGTCCTTCGAGCATGCACCACCATTCAATATGATCGTGGCTGATCATGCAACTTCAGGATCACATTCCCGCTTTCTCTCCACACCTCTTGATCCCTTTAGCTGCAAAAGCCATGTCCAGCTCCCTCTTCAATGTATCTAACAACCTGCCCTGAACAGCTTTCTGTGGGAGAGAATTCACCATGAGTGAAGAAATTCTTCCTCATCTCAGTCCTGAATGTCTTATCCCTTATTCTTAGATTGTGACTTCTAATTCTGGACATCCCCAACATCAAGGACGTTCTTCCTGCATCGAGCCTGTCCAGTCCAATCTGGATTTTATAGGTTTCTGAGATCCTCCCTCATTTTTCTGAATTTCAAATATTACAAGCCCAATTGATTCAGTCTTTCTTCACATGTCAATCTTACCATCCTGGGAATTAGTCTGGTGGACATCCTTACTCCTATATTCAAATCCTTTCGCTATGAAAGTCAGCCTACCATTAGCTTTCTTCAAACACCTGCTGGACCTGTATGCCAACCTTCAACATGATCCCAAGGTCTCTTTGCACCTCCCCTTTTTCTAAACTGCCACCATTCAGTTAATAATCTGCCTTCCTATTCTTGTGGCCAAAGTGGATAATCTCATATTTATCCACATCATATTGCATTTGCCAAATATTTGCCCACTCAGCCAGCTTGTCAAGTGACCCCGCAGCCTCTTACACTACCATCTGCTCAATTTTCCCCCACTATCCTCAATAACTCTTGATTCCCTTGTAGATAAAGTATCTGTCAAGGGCAGCCTTGGATATATTCCTTGTCCCAGTCTGGATTGCAAAATTTAAAGAAGGAATTCCTCCTTGACTCATTAAATGGGATTAAATGGCTATTTTGAAACTATGCCCTCTAGTTTTAAATTCCCCAGGAGGGCAAATGTTATCTTAGCATCACACTTTCAGAATCTTATGTTTCAATGAAATATCTGCTTAATCTTCTAAACTCCAATGACTATAGACCCCATCTGCTCAAGGTTTCTCACAAGACAACCCCCTTCATCCCAGTAATCAGCCTAATGAACACTCTCAATTTCTTCCAATGCGAGTATATCCCACTTGTAATAAAGCTGTATATAAGTGCTCTGTGCCCTTGTTGCATGTCTTCTCCACACTTATGCTCCTTCCCCGTTGCAGTAAAGGCCAACAATCTATTTTCTTTCCTAATTACTTGCTGTATGTACATATTAATACTTTGTGATTCATGTGCTAGGATACACAGATACCTTTATACTGCATCATCTTATATTCTCTCTCTATTTAAATAATACGTTGTTTCTCTTCCTACCAAGTGAACAACTTTACATTTTCCTCCAAAAGTTTGGTAGATGATGACAACACTGAAAAAGCTTGACACCATCCAGGACAAAGAAGCCCGCTTGATTTGCAATTTGCACGACATCCAATCCTTCCACCACCGATACTCAGTAGCAGCAGTGTGTGCTATCTACAAGATGCACTGCAGATATTTACCAAAGATCCTCAGACACGAATGACCACCTCCATCTGGAAGGACATGGGAACACCACCACCTTCAAGCCACACACCATCCTGACTTGGAAATATATCACTGTTCTTTCACTGTCATTGGGTCAAAGTCCTGAATTCCCTCGCTAATGGAATTGTGAGTCACCCCAATGCAGGTGGGCTGCAGCTGTTCAAGAAGGCAGCTCACCACCACCTTCTCAAGGGCAACCAGGGATGGGCAATAAATACGGGCCAGCCAGAAATTTCCATATCCCACAAATAAATCAGAAATGTTGGAATACAATCATTCAGCCTATCTTTGCAGTCCCAGTCCTCCTCAGAACTTGCTTTCCTCCCTGTCTTTGTACCGTCATCAGATGCGGCTGTAGTACAGTCAGTTCCTTCACTCTGGTCATTATTATAGGTCCTAAATACTTGAGGCACCAGCACTTATCACTGTGACATTCCCCTCATTACATCTCAAAAATCTAAAAATAATCCTGTTAGTTAGACAATGCTCAACCTATGCCAGCATAAATTCACCAATACCACCTCATCTTCTGTAGTAAAGTTTTATGTGGCACCTTATTGAACGCCTTTTATAAATTTAAATACAACACTACTTGCCATCTAGAAAATGTTCCCAATGACTGGGGAGTCCAGAATCAGGCATCATTGTTTAAGGATACAGGGTAGACTACTTAGGACTTCATTGAAAAGAAATGTCTTCACCTGGAGAGTGTTGAGCTAGCGAGTTTTGAGAAGATTTGTAGCTCAGGTTGAGGTTCTGGATGGAGGTTTGCTTGCTGAGCTGGAAGGTTTGTTTTCAGATGTTTTGTCACCATACTAGGTAACATCATCAGTGAGCCTCCAGATGAAACACTGGTGGAATGGCCCACTTTCTATTGTCGTGTCATGTGGTGACATCATTACCTGTGGTGATGTCATTTCCTTTTTTATATATTAGATTAGATTACTTACAGTGTGGAAACAGGCCCTTCGGCCCAACAAGTCCACACCGAACCGCCGAAGCGCACCTACCCAGACCCATTCTCCTACATTGACCCCTGCACCTAACACTACGGGCAATTTAGCACGGCCAATTCACCTAACCTGCACATTTTTGGACTGTGGGAGGAAACCGGAGCACCCGGAGGAAACCCATGCAGACACGGGGAGAATGTACAAACTCCACACAGTCAGTCGCCCGAGGCGGGAATTGAACCCTGGTCTCTGGCGCTGTGAGGCAGCAGTGTTAACCACCGTGCCGCCCACTAAGGGGTGATAAATGGGATCCAAGTCAATGTGTTTTATGATAGAATTCTGGTTGGAATGTCATCCTTCGAGGGATTTTCATGCATGTCTCTGTTTGGCTTGACATAGTTCCTCTGTTCCACATCCATCCTATGAAGAGCAGAGGAAGATCACCTATACAGTGTATTCAAAATGATTGGGTATTCAAAATGATTGGGTACCCAATGAACACAGTCCACTGCTTTCTCAGCAACGAACTCCAATAAAACACGTCTAGAAACCCTAGCCACTCTCCCCTACATCAAATGACTGCCAAGCTATTTAGACCTCTTGCCATCATGGTAGCCCACAAACCCACCAACACACTAAAATAGCAGCTAATGAACTTGAAAGAACCTACACAGACAACGAACAAAACTAATGTCATTTACAAAATACCTTCAAGAACTGTAACAAGCATGAGAATTCCTAGAAGCATGGCATTCCAACTCTATCAACAAACGCATTGACTTAGATCCCATTTATCACCACCTGAGAAAAAGAACAGGAAATGACATCACCAACCCAAGGAAACCTAAACAGATAAATAGAAAGTGGACCATACCACCAGTGCTTCATCCGGAGGTTCACTGATGTTACCTAGTATGGTGACGAAAAGTTTGAAAATGAACCTTCTAGCTTAGTAAGCAAACCTACATCCAGTGTTGAGCTTCTTGACGTCTTTGCCACAGAAAGCAGTTGATGAGAAAACATTGAATTGGATGATAATGTTGAATGGCAGAGGAGACTTGAAGGGCCAAACAGCATATTACTTCTGTTTTGCAGTTTCTACATTTACGACATTTACTAGTGATCCCCCTTGAACTGTACTGCTTGTAACTGGTTCAAAGAATTTGTGTAAATTAATTGAACATTCTTTTCCCTTTCACAAACAATGCTGTTTGTGGTTTCAATTTGAAGCAATGCCACAGAAGTAGCATAAAACTCCAACCTATGTAATTGGCAAGGAGTCAACATATTCTAGAGTCATTGGATATAGGTGTAGGATGGGTGGAAAAGAGAGATTTAATCCTCTTAATAGTGAATTGCGTGAAATATTTAGATGGGCGGCATAGCATACATGTTGCAAGCCAAATGTTGGGAAGTGGAATGAAAAGTATTTAAGCTTGATGACTGGCAGGGATATAATGGGCTGGAGGGCCTCTTTCCATGCTGTAAAATGCTATAGTTCTATGTGTGTTGCATACTAGTGGATTTGTTAAGGTAATATAAACAAAAAAGGTTCACAATCTGACACAAGCCAACTTATTTTAAAAAATTCAAAATTAGCTGTGGAATTTGGTGAGCAAAAAAGATACTCCAGATAGTGAACTGTAGCTGTATTGGTAATACAGCATTGGTTTGGAAATGTTTCTCTTCCAAATGGTTGTTAATAAATTTGGAAAATAGCATTTTGATTTCCTGCTTAATTTACTCAACTGGGAATACTTGAGTATGAGAAAATATTCAAAGCCAAGAAATTTTTTAGCCTTTTTTTTAGCATAGCTGAACTGAATTGTTGACGTGGCATTTATAGCACTCCTTGTGATGTAGACTCTGATTTATGCATATTTTTGAATCATAGAGTCATAGAGAGAGCTATTAATCATTAAGTCCTATAGCATTGAGACAGGTCCTTTAGCCAAAATATTGTCCATGCCAACCAAAATGTCCATCCACTCTAACCCCATTTCCCTATACTTGGCCCATCTCCTTCTAATCCTTTCCTATCCATGTATTTGTCCAAATGCCTTTTAAATGTTGTTAATGTACCTGCCTCAACCACTTTCACTGGCAATTCATTCCATATGCTACCACCCTCTGTTTAAAAAGGTTGCCACTCAGATTTCCCTTTATTCTTTCCCCATGAACCTTAAGCTGATGCCCCTAGTCCTTGAATCCCTGACCTGAGGAAAAAAGACAGAGTGCTTTCACCCTATCCATGCCTCTCATGATCTTATATGCTTCTATAAAGTCTGCCCTCAGTCTGCTACACTCTAAAGAAAGAAGTCCTAGCTTGTCCAACCTCTCCTTACAACTCAGACCCTTGAGTCCTGGCAACATCCTCCTAAATTTCTCCTGCATTCTTTCCAGTTTAATAACATAACTTCCTATAGCAAGGTGACCAAAGCTGAACACATTACTCCCAGGTCTGACCTCACAAACATTTTCCTCCTTCAGTAAACTCCCATGCCCCCTATATACCACAAGGGATTCCTTTGAACCCAGCTGCCTGTACCTGAGCCACACCACCTTTTTTCTGGTCAAAATCGCAATCTCTCTTGTCATGCAATATTCTCTATTCCTGTCAACTTTGCCTTTCACCCTCTCAGGGTGAAACTCTAGCTATCTCAGTTTTAAATGTCTCCCACTTGCCGGGGGTACCTTTGCCTGCAAACAAACTATTCCAGTCAGTCCCTGCAAACTCATGTCTAATTCCATCAAAATTCATCTTACCCCAATTTAGAACTTGAACCTGTGAACTAGTTTGTTCCTCTCCATAACAATTTTAAAATTTAATGTAATTATGGTCCCTGGTTCCAAGTGCTCCTCCAGTGCCACCTCCATTGCCTGTCCTGCCCTATTTCCCATGAGTAGGTCAGGTTTTGCCCCTTCCCTAGTAGAACCCTCTATTTACTGCTTGAGGAAACTTTCCTCAACGCACTTAAATTCCACTCCAGCTAAACCCTTAATGTTTTAGTAATCCCAGTCTAATAGGAAAATTAAAATCCTCTAAAATGACAACCTTATTGCTCCTAAAAGTCTCCCCAATCTCCCTGTATATTTGTTCTTCTAATTCTCATTGACTACAATACAACCTCAATAATGTCACCAGCCCCTCTTATTCCTTAGCTCCATCTACAAAGCCTCACTGGATGATTCTTCAATTATTTTATCTCTAATGATTGCTATGATACTCACCTTAATCAAAAATGTAACTCCCCCCACCCTTCTTTTCACCACCTCTATCCCACCTAAAGCACCTGTATCCTTATACATTAAGCTGCCGGTCCTGTCCCTCCCTTAGCCATGTTTCTGTGATGGCTGTCATATCCCGCCTCAGGTGACTGTGTGGAGTTTGCACGTTCTCCCCGTGTCTGCGTGGGTTTCCTCCGGGTGCTCCGGTTTCCTCCCACAGTTCAAAAATGTGCGGTCAGGTGAATTGGCCATGCTAAATTGCCTGTAGTGTTAGGTAAGGGGCAAATGTAGGGATATGGGTGGGTTGCACTTCGGCGTGTCGGTGTGGACTTGTTGGGCCGAAGGGCCTGTTTCCACATTGTAAGTAATCTAAGATAATCTAATCTAATCCCAGTCCCAGGTACCTATCCACAGCCTGAGTTCATTGGCCTTACCTGTCAGCCTCTTTCATTGAAGCATATGCAATTTAATCCAACAGGCATTCTTTGCTCCCTGAGACAAAGTGAGGACTGCAGATGCCGAAGATCAGAGTTGAAAAGTGTGGCGCTGGAAAAGCACAGCAGATCAGGCAGCATCCAAGGTGCAGGAGATTTGATGTTTTGGGCATATGCTGTACATCAGGAATTAAGGGATGATGAAGGGCTTATGCCTGAAACGTCACATCTCCTACTTCTTGGAAACTGCTTGACCTGCTGTGCTTTTCCAGTGTCATGCTTTTCGATTCCTTGCTCTCTGTCGTATTCCAGTCTGACCTATCTCTTCACTTTACTATTTCTGATTACTTTATCTCCTTCCAACCTCATATTTCCCTTCCTGCTGTTGAGGATCCCGCCTCCCTCTGTTAAGGATCCCAACTTCTGCTAAGCTAGTTTAAACCCTCCCTTGTAGCACTAGCAAACTTGGCTATCAAGATATTAGTTCCCCTTCAGTTTAGATGTAACCCATCATTCTTAAACAGGTCACTTCTGCCCAAGATCCCAATGATCTAAGTATCTGAATCCTGCCCTTTGCACCAATTCTTTTGCTCTGCATTCCTCTGTCATATCCTCCTGTTTTTACCCTCATTAGCACATGGCATTGGAAGTAATTCTGAAATTACCACTGACGAGGTCCTGGTTTTTAACTTTTCACCTAGCTCTCTATAATCACTCCACAGAGCCTCATCTGTATTTCTACTTATATCATTTGTACCAAAGTGAACAATAATTTCTGGCTGCTCACCCTCCCCCTCGAGAACATTCTGCAGCTGCTCTGAGACATTCTAGATCCTGGCACCCAGGAAGAAACATTCTGGATTCGCATTTGTGGAAAGAGAATCTCCTGTCTGACCCCTAACTATCAAGCCTCCTATTACCTAAGGTCCTGTTTAACTTGACCCTTTCCCACTGTGCCCAGAGCCAGTTGTAGTACCACTGACCCAGCTGCTGCTGTTTTCCCTTCAACTGTTATCCCCCAACAGTATCTGAAATGGTATACTTGTTTTTGAGGAGAATGGCCACAAGGGATTCCTGCACACTCTGCCCACTCCCTTTGTCTTTCCTGGTGGTCATCCAGCTACTCTCTATCTGCACCTTAGGTGTAACCATCTCACTAAAACTCTTATCCGTGATACGCTTAGCATTTCAGGTGATCCTGAGTGCATCCTGACATGGTCTCCCAGGATCTGAAGCTGGGTGTACTTTCCACAGATGTAGTCATCAGGGACCATGAAAGTCTCCCTGAGCTCCCACATCCTGCAGGAGGGTCATGCAACTGCCCTAACTGCCATAAGTCTAAAAAGGAAAATTAAAAGGACTTTACTTGAGCTTACCTGTACTTTCTGCTGAGGTGCTGCTCTTGAAAGCCTCTCAAGCCAAAGCCTTACTCTGCTAGCAACAAATTTTGCAATAATATGCAATAATTTATCCCTCTCTCTTTCTTTTGGTTAGAGGAGGAGGGGGAGGGGGAGAGGTAGGGAAACACTACTGTGATGTAGTGTTTGGAGAAGGTGTTTGGGTCATAAGTGCTCCTTGATACCAAGCCCATGATGATCCACTGTTCAGCGCAGATGATTGCTTCTAGACTGTAATATATGTGCCAAAGTGCTGCCTATCCCTGTTGGTCACCCTCTGCCTCATTTGTGTTAAGTTTGGATCTATCTTGATTTTGAAATAGTGACATGTGGGTTTTTCTGTGCACTTGAAGGAATTAATAATTGTGAATATTTTTGTAGCTTTGATTTTTTAAAACTTGCTTGTGAGGGCCAATTTTCAGAACTAATGTGTTTTTGTTAACTTTGGAGGGTTTATGACTTACCAAGGAAAATAATTGTACCTCAAAGTTTCTGTGGAAATTTCTGGAAATGATTTTATTAAGCTTATGGCAAATACCTATTGCTTAAAGACTTTTTCAATTGTAATTTTTACAGAGCTGTGAAACACTGAAAGTTTTATGTAAAATATTACTCCAGTGAAAGGAAGAAGATAGTTAAGTTTGTGAACACTAGTTTATTTTTGTGTTATGCCTCACTGAGGTATCATACTGGAAATCAAGCCTCAGAGTCATCACAAAAGTTACGACTTTTAAAATGTGTGCAGATTTCTCAATTTACATACCTTTTACACTCCTTGACAGAGAACCAGAGAAAAGAAATAGATTTTAACTACAGATAACATATAACTTCACTGCTTTAACCTCTGGTTCTCATTTCAACTACCCCTCTACATGCACATGGTCACAGATAAAGAAAAAAGCAACAGTGTTATGTGAAGGGAAAGATTGGGAAGGCAGATCTGTAGTCTTTGTCAACAGAGTTTGCTGAGTTGATCCTTTTGCTGATCAGAATACCACTGCTCAGCCTTCCTTCTCGACATACATTCAGTTGTTGCAGGAGGCGTAGGGTGATGGTTCATTTTTACAAGAGTCTCTGACTTATTAATTAAAAGTTACTGCTTACAAAAACATGTAAAGGAAAATGAACTGGCTACCTTGGGAGCAGCACAGGAACACAGTGATTAGCACTACCAGGGATCCGGGTTTGACTCCAACCTTGGACAATTCTGTGTAGGGAGTTTGCACTTTCTCCCATGGATGCATGTGTTTCTGCTGGTTTCTCTGGTTTCCAACCACAGTCCAAAGATGTGCAGTTTGGGTCAATTGGCCATGCCAAATTGCCTTGTAATGCCGAAGGATGTGGACTAGGTGGATTAGCCATGGTAAATGTGGGGTTACAGGAATGGTGGGTGGGTCTGGGTGGGATACTTTTCAGAGGATCAGTGCAGACTCAGTGGGCCAAATGGCTTCAATCTATACTGTCAGGATTCTGTAATTCTATCTTCACACTTGAGGTACAGAAGAGAACAAAACAGCTTGTGGATGTCCAGTGGCTTCTGACCTAAATATTACCTACCCTCCACCCGCTCAAAAAATAAAAATCTGGTTTTGGCATACTAGAGGCCTTGTTCATTGTTAACTGATCACAATTCCACAGACTAATCCAAATCTTGTTATGGACAAAGCTCCATTCATGTGGTCTCCTGTCTCGTTGATCAAGTTATTTATTTCCAAAAACTGCAGTAATCCTTCAATAATTCTTAGTTTTAAAAACTGTTCTTTTCCCATTTCTGTCAACAATCATAAATACAGGAAAGAAAAATGCAGTTATATTAGGTTAAGGAGTTAGACTGAATGTGTTTGAATAAAACCCTGAAGTAGTTATTTGCTGCTACCAATCTTTAACCTCTGGTATAATAGCTCCAGAAAGAAGCAAACATATTTTCCATACTGGGAGCTGATGTCCAATTAATCCCAATGGGGCTTTTAAGCAATGAATGTTCTGATGAGAATACTGTACTAATAATGCTTTTGAGTATCATATAGTGGTGTTTTGAAATCTGTAAAGGAGTGTTTTTTGGATTAGTGGGATTACATTTCCTGGTGTGAATCAGTTTCAAGGAAAAGTCTTGCTGGATTCAAAACAATAAATCTGCTTTCCTGGATGTCCCAGACCTGTTGAGACTTTCCAGCACCTTCTATTTTTATTAACTAGAATACATTTTTATAGAAAGTCCACTAAGACTTTGTGCACTCATTAGGTTCACACTATTTGCTTCTAACAATTCTGCCACAAAAAAAATCTACATACCTGGGTGTTGTGCACTATGACCTGAAAAGTCAAAGAAGGCCTTTTACAGGGGGAGGTCCTTTTCTTTGCATTTTTCTGCGGCTGTTGCATGGTGAAAATCTTGTCTGTTGTGCCCCTCCATGGCCAAAAGCCACGCTGTGACTCTGTGAGGAGTTCCTCAGTCACAGGGAGGAGACAATTGAGGCGGGCCTTGGCGATGACTTATCCAACAGTAAAATTCCCCTGTTGTTGTCGTGGTTGGACTTGTTCCCTTTTTTGAAAATACTCAGGACAGTGGCATCTAAGGGCTCTCCTTCCAGATAAGACAGACTACAGCATTTAACTGCAGCAGGTGCTTTTTCCCTCTGCACTTCAATGTCTCAGTGGGGATAAGGTTTGCTGCAGCAGCCTTGTTGTTCTTAAGCTTGCTGATAGCTTGCTCTTGTTCATGCATGCTGGGGTGTTGCTGAGCTCATGGCGTACAGTGTGCTGTGGAATGCACTCAAGGATGTTCGGATTGACGACAGACCTCTGGTTGAGGAGGTGTCCGCAGTACCCACCCCCAGCATATTTTGATGACGACTTTATCTTTGATAAGAGTCATTCTGTCCATGGCCAGCTGTAGGATTGGTCCTTGGGTCTTTGAGCAGTATGTAGTGTTGGCAGCACAGAAGAAATCATTGTTGTGGGGAAAATCACCAGCCTCTGAGTCAGAGTCGGGGTTCAACGACAGAGTTTATTGTACAAGGAAATAGCCGAGCTCCAGGGAAAGAAAGATACCAACAGCACAGTGGTCAGCTGTGAGTCTTCTCTCAACCCAGAGCACATGTCAAGATACTTTTATAGTCTCTGTAACGTGGTTTGTTAATTGTAAACATTGCAGAATCATTATTAGTTTTGATGCAGTCATTGTCCGTTCCAGTGCAGCCTTTGTTAATTTCAGTGCAGTCGTCGGTTTCAGCGCAGACATTGTTAGTTTCAAAATCAGTGTAGAAGTCCATTGCTATAGTAAAAGGTGCTGATCACTCTTCTTGAGAAGGTTGATTACTGCAGCCCTGGCTGTTAGCACTTTGTATTGAGTCTGTATCAACCTGTTAACATTTCTATCAAAGATGTTAGCTGGACCCAGACAGTCCAGCATGCAGTATACACTACTTGTGTATTGTCTCCTCCACCCGCCTTGAACTAATCAACTAAGTTGTGAGTGCATTGTGCTGGTATTCTGGTGGCCCCAGGCAGTATCTGTGTTTGCTCTGCTGTTTCTCTCCATATTGTGGTCCGGCGGCCATCTTGTGTATCAAGTGGTGAACTTGTGCCTCAGCGGCCATCTTGTGTGTCCGTGTGCCTAGTGTCACCCTGCCCAGTGCCACCTCCCACTTCACCATGCATATCATAGTTGTCAGCCATTTTTTGGGCCTCAAGTGCTTTCTCCACCCACCCACCTGTTCATCATGTCATGGGTTTGTTTTGAACCTCCGCCTTCAGTCACTTGTAGGCATGCCTTTTCTCATCCAATTACTGTTGTTGTTTTGCGCTCAGAAAAACAGCTTAATATTTATTGAATCATTTCATTTTGTTACAACAGACAAGGGTAGGGATTATGTAATTAATGGTAGAGCCTTGCATTGTAGAATGGAGGGACCTAGGAGTGCTCGTACATAATTCTTTAAAGTTTGCATCACATAGACAGGATTGTTTAAAAAATGCTTGCCTTCATTGCTCAGTCCTTTGAGTATAGGAATTGGGGCATTATATTGAGGTTGTACCAGATATTGGTGAGGCCTCATCTAGAATAGTGTGTCCAGTTCAGGTCACCCAGTTAAAGGAACAATGTTATCAAGTAGGAGAGAGCTCAGAAGAGATTTACCATGATGTGTCTGGCGATGGAAAGTTTGAGTTATATAGAAAGGCTTGTTAGGCTAAGTCCATCTGCTATTTTTCAGCCCATTGATCCACTTCACCATGATCCCTTTGTAACCTTAGAAAACCTTCTGTGCACTGTCTACTCTGCCACCAATTCTGTTGTCATCTGCAAACTTACAAACCATGCCTTCTATATTCTCATCTAAATCAATGTCTCTGTGTCTGTCTCTCTCTCTCCCTCTCTCTCCTTCTCCTGCCATTAAGCCAATAATGTATCCAATTGGCAAGCCCACCCTCAATCTCATGTGATCTATTTTTACTAATTAGTCTACCATTTGGAACATTTTAAAGGTTTTAATAAACTCCAACTAAACAATGTCTACTGCTCTGTCATTGTGAGCCTTTTTGGTAACTTCCTCAAAAATATTCAGTTAAGAATGAGAGACATGATTTTCTTTGCACAAAACTGTCCCTATTCTGTTTTTGCCCCTCTAAATGTCCATTAATCCTATCATTTATAATCGCCTCCAACAATTTACCCACAACCGAAGTCTCACACTCAAGCCTATGGTTTCTCCTTACAGCTTTTCTTAAACAGAAGTACCACGTTAGCCCCCTTCCAGTCATCAGGCACCTCACCTGTAGTTATAGATAGAGTCATAGAAATGTACAGTGCAGAAACAGATCCTTCGGTCCAATTCATCCATTCTGACCAGATATCCCAACCTAATCTAGTGCCATTTGCCAGCACTTGGCCCGTATACCTCTAAACCCTTCCTATTCATGTATCCATCCAGATGCCTTTTAAATGTTGCAATTGTACCAGCCTCCATCACGTCATCTGGCAGCTCATTCCATACATGCACCAACCTCAGCGTGAAAAAGTTGCCCCTTAGGTCCCTTTTATGTATTTCCCCTCTCACCCTAAACCTACGTCCTCTACTTCTGGACTACCCCAGCCCAGAGGAAAGACTTTGTCCATTTATCCTATCCATGTCCCCAGATGGTGCAAATATTTCTGCAATCTCCTGATCATTCTCATGAAATCAGTTTTGGTGTTTCCTGATTGAGTGGCTGATTAAGTTTTGTAGGCATTGATGAAGGCAGTCTTGAGGGTGGACCAGAGATTGTTGGGATCACGTGACTTAGTGTCGCTAAAGGTTGCTAGGATTATGAGAGGACTTGATTGGATGAGGCTTTTTTTTCTGAAACTTTAAATGTTTTGATGTTGAACTTTTTGTGGCACTGCTTCTGTTTCTATTGTGACGGGTTTTTATTTTTATTGATTCTGGATCAGATCAGGCGATGCTAAATCGAATAGTTGTCGGCTCCTGTCAGTGTATGTGTGATTTTAATGTCTTTCAAATACCTCACTCTGATAAGATAGTAAGGAGATGCCAGTGTTTGGAGACTGCTACATTGTTTTGTATTTGTTTCTTTGGCAGAACAGTGTGCTTGTGATGAAGAGGTTGTGTTTGTGGCATTCAGTTAAGAGAAGGGTACAGTTGGAATTTTGTTTTCCAGCTCCCTCTTTCCCGATTACACCACCCTGAAGACATGTACTTCTACCAGCTCTGGTGTTGAAGTCGCTGAGGACAATTAGTTTTTCCACTGCAGGGACCCATGAGAGAGATTGGTCAAGGCTGGAGCAGAATTTCTCCTTGTCCTCAGCTGCTGAATCGAGCATATGCACTGAATACTGTGACATACTGGTTCCAAGTTAGGGTGATTCAGTGTGTTATGAGATGTTTATTTATACTGTCTGGGGAGTTTTTGAGTTAGTCTGCCAGATACAGGGAAATTTAGCTGTCTGGATACAGAATTGGCTGGTCGAC
The DNA here is from genome assembly GCF_020745735.1 of Hemiscyllium ocellatum. Lineage (NCBI taxonomy): Eukaryota > Metazoa > Chordata > Chondrichthyes > Orectolobiformes > Hemiscylliidae > Hemiscyllium > Hemiscyllium ocellatum. The sequence goes on along the minus strand of NC_083406.1, from coordinate 52,486,048 downwards.
AAAAGACAGCGAGTGGTAGTGGAAGGAAAGTATTCTGCCTGGAAGTCAATGGTGAGTGGTGTTCCACAGGGCTCTGTTCTTGGGCCTCTGCTCTTTGTAATTTTTATTAATGACTTGGATGAAGAGATTGAAGGATGGGTTAGCAAGTTTGCAGACGACACAAAGGTTGGAGGTGTCGTTGACAGTATAGGGGACTGTTGTAGGCTGCAGCGTGACATTGACAGGATGCAGAAATGGGCTGAGAGGTGGCAGATGGAGTTCAACCTGGATAAATGCGAAGTGATGCATTTGGAAGGTCAAACTTGAAAGTTGAGTACAGGATTAAAGACAGGATTCTTGGTAGTGTGGAGGAACAGCGGGATCTTGGTGTGCAGGTACATAGATCTCTTAAAATTGCCACCCAAAGTGGACAGGGTTGTTAAGAAAGCATATGGTGTTTTGGCTTTCATTTCTAGGGGGATTGGGTTTAAGAGCCGTGAGATCTTGTTGCAGCTCTATAAAACTTTGGTTAGACCACACTTGAATACTGCGTCCAATTCTGGTCGCCCTATTATAGGAAAGATGTGGATGCCTTGGAGAGGGTTCAGAGGAGGTTGACCAGGATGCTGCCTGGAATGGAGGGCTTATCTTATCTCAGAGGTTGACTGAGATTGGAGTTTTTTGATTGGAAAAAATAAGGAAGAGAGGGGACCTAATTGAGGTGTACAAGATAATGAGAGGCGCAGATAGAGTTAGATTAGATTAGACTTACAGTGTGGAAACAGGCCCTTCGGCCCAACAAGTCCACACCGACCCGCCGAAGCGCAACCCACCCATACCCCTACATTTACCCCTTACCTAACACTACGGGCAATTTAGCTTGGGCAATTCACCTGGCCCGCACATCTTTGGACTGTGGGAGGAAACCGGAGCACCCGGAGGAAACCCACGCAGACACGGGGAGAACGTGCAAACTCCACACAGTCAGTCGCCTGAGTCGGGAATTGAACCCGGGTCTACAGGCACTGTGAGGCAGCAGTGCTAACCACTGTGCCACCGTGCCGCCCATAGTTGATAGCCAGAGACTTTTTCCCAGGGCAGAAATTGTTAACATGAGGGGTCATAGTTTTAAGCTGTTTGGCAGAAAGTATAGAGGGGACGTCATAGGCGGTCTCTTTACGCAGAGAGTTGTGAGAGCATGGAATGCGTTGCCAGCAGCAGTTGTGGAAGCGAGGTCATTGGGGATATTTAAGAGAATGCTGGACATGCATATGGTCACAGAAATTTGAGGGTTCGTATATTAGGTTTACCTTACATGAGGATCAATGGTCAGCATAGCATCGTGGACTGAAGGGCCTGTTCTGTGCTGTAGTGTTCTATGTTCTATGTCCTGTGTTTTTGATGGTGAAGTCAACGCCATGGATGCCATGTTCTTGTTCAGCCTTGACTTTCCAGAAAAAGGGTATAGCCACCACCTTTCTCTCTGAGCTGTCCTTCCCATGTCACCAGTTTTCACTCAGAGTGGTGATGTCAATATCATAGTGTCTGAGTTCCTGAGCAATGATTGTAGTGCGGCATTCAGTCTAACACTGGCAGAACTGTCCATTAGATGTTCCAGCCTCAAACGTCATCATGAGGGTGTGGAAGTTGCTTCTGTGTGTGCTCATTTAATGTGGCGAAACCATTGCAGACTGGCTACTGCATCGGCTTAGAAGTGCAAGACCGTGGTCCAGCGATGTAAGTTGTTCAAGATGATTGGAGACCAAGTATTCCTGTTTGGCCTTAAATTGCCTACAGTTGAGTGCAGACAGACAGTTTGGCACTGGACAGCACCTCCCACTGGGTTAGTGCGAGTTTTGAGGCAAGGAAGGGGAGAGGACAAGAAGAACAGTGTGGTTGTTGCCATTGTACTAACTGTTCTCAATCTGTGATTGTAAAATCACTAGGCTGGAGGTGAGAGTTGTAAAATCACTGGAGTAGAGTGATGTAAAATTATTGGGGCGGGGGATTTACTGGGGTGATATGTTTAAAAAAAACTTGGTTGTGGGGAAGGTTTATTGAATGGGGTGAGTAGCTTATAAAATTAGTGGGCTGGTAGGTGTTAAAAGATTTCTGGGCTGGGGGCATTTTATAAAAGCACAAACTGGGAGTGTTTTATAAAACACTGGGCTCTCAAGTGTTTAAAGGAAAATTACTAAGCTGGGAAGGTGTTATAAAAGTACTGAGCTGAAAGATTTTATGAAGACTATTGGGGGGTTTAAAAAAGGATGAAAAATGCTAGACTGGGAGAGTTATATACATGTAGAGTTTGGAGGGTGTTATGATGTTACTGAGCTCTGGGTGTTATACAATTACTGGGCTACATTATTAAAACACTGGGCTGGGTGGATTGTTATAAAATTACTGGGGGTTATATACACATTGAAGCTAGGAAGTATATAACATTGAAGTTATACAAACAGTGGACGGGGATTATGTAAGCGCTGGGCTTGGGGCAGTTATAAAATTAATGGGCTGTGGGGGGGGGGGGGGACCATACAATTACTGGGGTTATAAAAATGCAGGGCTGGGGATGGTTACAAAACTAGTTGGGATTATGTAAGCACTGGGCTGCTGTGTGTTATAAAATTATTGGGCTGGGATGGTGTTGTTATAAAATAAATGGAGGTTATATAAACACTGGGCTGAGGGGGTGGGGGAAGTATTACAAAATTCTTGCTGCAACAAGAGTTCCGGCGGGGCGGGCTGTTTGTAGGCTGTGCAGCCACTGCTAGGCCCGGTTGCAAGCATGAGATTACCCAGTTTGGAGGCAGTCAGGAGACGGGAGGAATGGTGCTTGGTCTCTGTGAGCAGGAGAGGTCAAGCGAAGTATGAGAAGGTAAGGTAAGTTGAGGGAGGGAAGTTAGGCAGTTGTTTGCTCAGGCAGTTGTGAACCAGGTTACCGCTGCCACCTTATTGTACATGTTGAAGAATGCATTTGCATCAGATAAAAGTTCATTTTAAGCAAGTATTAAGAAGAATTTGTTTCCTCAACTCTTGTTAAGAAAGATGTGACTTGCAAGCCATTATATTAGGAATGTTCAAAATACAGTCAATTACGAGGTTGGTAGTTTTGAGAGTACAAGATGGATGAGGTCTGGTGAGTAAAATGATTTAATTATTTCTTTGCCCTTGAATGTTCTTTTATTTGTACATTCTGTTCTGCAGTGTTTCATATCATATATGCACTGTCCGCTTTTGGAACTGAGCCTCTCAGGACCACTGATCCAAGATAGGTTACTTGCTTAATCAGCGTTCTCAATTAGAATGGCTTTGATGTGAAAATTGGCCTTAATGTACCTGGGCGAGGGTTGGAAAAGAGCAATCTTGTTTTCCTGTGACATCTGCATGGAAGACTACATGTGTGTGGAATGAAAACAAGAAATGCTGCCGATGACTGTGGGTCAAGCAGCATCCATGGGGAGAAAGCAAGGTAACCTTTCTGTCCATGGGTCCTGCCTGACCTGTTGTGATCTCCAGCATTTTTTGTTTTCATTTCAGATTCTGGCATCGACAGTAATTTGCTCCTATATGTATATGGAATTTGAATTAGATACCATTGTTACAATTTCTGTAGTATATATATCTCCAAATCTAGTCCAATAAGATGCACAGATTATTTGTCTGTGTCATGAGAATGACAATTTACCAAAAATTCTTTACAAGCAGAGGAAGATTAGATTAGACTTACAGTGTGGAAACAGGCCCTTCGGCCCAACAAGTCCACACCGACCCGCCGAAGCGCAACCCACCCATACCCCTACCCCTACATTTACCCCTTATCTAACACTATGGGCAATTTAGCATGGCCAATTCTCCTGACCCGCACATCTTTGGACTGTGGGAGGAAACCGGAGCACCCGGAGGAAACCCACGCAGACACGGGGAGAACGTGCAAACTCCACACAGTCAGTCGCCTGAGTCGGGAATTGAACCCGGGTCTACAGGCGCTGTGAGGCAGCAGTGCTAACCACTGTGCCACCGTGCCGCCCGAAAGCTTTATTTTTTAAAAAGAAGATTGCATCTGAGGTCTTAAAATTAAAACATTTCTGTATTTCCTACCTTTTAAGGATATCATCTTTCTATTGCTAACTAACTGCAATTTTAAATTTCAATATGGTGCAAACCAGTTTTAGACCAGGATCGGCATTCTAAACTAAGTTTCTATCATGAATCAACTGATCAAAAGTGAGGGAATTAGATTTGATTTGATTTAGGTTTATTTATTATGCACGATAAAGAAATGTATTTGCATTGGACAAAAGTAAATTTTAAACAAATATTAAGAAGAATTTATTTCCTCAACTCTGTGTTAAGAATGATGTGACGAGCAGGCCATTATAGGAGAAGTGAACACCTCTTTAAAGGGAATTAAAATGGAAAACTATTAATGGGTTTAGAGGAAGAATAGGAAAGGAATATTCAAGTAAATACTTATTATGTGCTTCTTTAATTCCCTCTTAAATACCATTTTTCATCAACTCACTTTATTTATCTCGTAGGGGATAAATGATAATAGTCAAATTTATATGCTTAGGTTTATTAATTAAGGGAGATACATCTGTTGTGGAATTGGCACAAATGCATGCATCCTGGATCATGTGGTCTCCTTCTGTGCTGATATTTTTATAATCTTTATTTTGCAGAAAGGAGTGTTCTCACTGTGCTTCGTTTGTTTGATGCTTTGTGTTCAAATACCTCACAATATGTTTTCAGCAAATATCATTATAGATCAGACTGAACTGGAACTCATTCTATTTGGATCAAACCTAATCAGGTTGATTCCAACTCTGCGGAACTTTTGTCCTGAGACCTTATCTATCCACTACAAGCTGCTTCATACAAGCATTATGGTTTTCAGCTTTAGTTGTGAAAATGAGTTATTGATACTTACCATAACCATTTTAATCTTGTGAATACGGTTTTAGACAGTTAGATCTGACAGATTTATTTCTCAAGAATCTTGATCTTTAGAGGTAATTAGAATTTCTCAATATTATCTGCTTGTTTGCTATGCCTGGACAGAGCTGTCAGGAGTTTGTATAAAAGACAGCTTAATATTTCTGCATCTAATTGGTAAAACAGAAACATACATAGCACACCTTATAAATTAATTTTATTTGGAGAGGTATTACAATTGAAGGTCCATGACAACAGTTTTGTTAATCTGATATTCTACACTAAAGTTAACAATAGCCCTGTCCAATTGCATACTTTTGTAGCTTGTTTTAGTCGAGCGCAGTATGTCAACTTAGCAAACTTAAATCACAGTACACAAACCAGGCGCAGTTCCTTTCATGCATGTCTGCAAACATACATTGTTGGTTACTTGTCACTCAGGTGCCGTCAGAGAGCAGAAAGCATTTTTATAGAAATTATAATGGCTTTTCCAGTTTTTGTTGAAATATGAGTGGAATAACACTATACCAAGCTTGACCCCCAACATAACTTACACAAAGATGTTTTGATAGGGCTTCTTTAGACAGATAGATGACCTGAATCTGTCATGCATTCCTAGAGTACAATAAACAAGCCAAGTGGAACTGGTAAGATCTTACACTCTTCTGACATAAAGGCGGAAAGCAGAATGATAAATCCAATCTCAGTAAGCTTTAAAACAAAATTATATGCTGCATTTTGTTTAGCTGACGAAATTATAACACATGACTCCCTTTGACTGTTGTCATTGTAGAAAAAAAATACCATCTGGGAAATTTTAATAACAGAACTCAGTATGGAAAATATATCTGGAACTGGTAATTTAGTTCAAAAGCACCTTTTAAAAAATGTTTGTGCTCCTGTCCATATCAAAGTAAATATGTATATAAACAATGACACCTGTGCTGTTCAGTCCACTGAAAAGATAGCACAAGATTTTGCTGGAAGCTGATGCCCACACTCTTCAAAGATTTGTTTTACCCTTCTTATAGTTGTGAATGTCTCAGGCCATTAAATGCCTATGCAACAGGATTCTTCCAGGCAATCGAAAGGGGCATGTGCTGATAAGTCAATTTAGTTGGAAAAATCAAATGATTGGTACCATGTTTGCTCAGTCCATTACCTTCATCACTTCCCTCGATGAAAAAATATGGCAAGTGGGGAAAGGCACAAAGATCTTTTGCAGGTTTCTTGACAGTCTAGAGACTTACAGGCAGAACCCACATCATCAGATGAACCTTAATGCATACATGAACAGGCAATACCACTCCATTGAAAGTTAGGACAATTTCTAAGTATAAACAAGTAATATTAAACATTAATGCAGTCTGCATCCTGATATTTTAACAGTACAGCAGCCAACTTATGGTGTCTTTGTGGTTTAAAATCTGTTTGTATCCAGAAATGATAACATAAGTACAGAAGACTGGTTTCATCATTTGAGCTACTGTCATGCATTGGAACACTTAAAGCAATAGAATTATTAGGACAATTGGGTGGAGTATTGTTCTGGAATTCAGCTAGTGTCTGTAGTCATCAACATTTGCTACATGCTGTATAACTTTGCTAATTGCATCTTGTAAGTGAACATTAACAGGTTTCATTAACCATAACTATACACAAGACATAGTAAGAGAAAACATCTTCTGGAGCCCTTCAACCTCTAGTTTCACTTCCATTTGGTCTGACGTGTCTGTGACATAATTCCTCTCTGCATGCCCATTAACTATTTCTAGTGTAAAGAAGTGGGTAACTTTATTCCACATCACCTCTCAAGATCATTTATGGTAGTTGTTTTAACTTCCTTCACCCAACAAGTACCTTTTGCTTGAGACATTAATCTTAAACAGCATTTGAGGCTGTTTTGAAGAACATATAGAATGTATGTATTCACTTATTCTTGTCTGGAGAAGGGGTGGAATGGATAGCAGCTTCTCTGCATACATTAATATGTTAAGAGCCCCTCAATGTAGAATTGAATCATCATTTATGAGAAAATCTGATCTGTTTGAGATCCGTTTGATGTTTAACTTTAAAAGTTGCCTTTGGACGTCCAGAAATTGATTCTTTTTCTCTTATGGATCAGGACCTAAATGTTTCACTTGGTTTTCTGCGAGATAAATGGAAAAAAGAAATACTATAGGAAGTCAGTGAAGCACTCGTTTTCAAAAGCTCATTCTCACTCTGGAGGGTTTCCTTCATTATTAAGAAGATCAATATCATGTCAACATCATTAACATTGCCTGTCCATGACAGTCTTCGAACTTAAATGAAAATTTTTGTTCTTGTGTTTCAAACGCAAGTTCATGACTCAGTGTTCACTTCAGAAGGTTTTCGTCAGCTAATCATTCATAGTGATCTTGGATCTGTTAATATTTTGTGAAAGAGAGATTTTTTTTTTCCTTTTTAAATGTATAAGTTTTTGTGTCAATTTATGAGAACATTGGCTACACAGGACATTTGTAAACCTGTAATTTCTTATTTTCTATCTCCAGGCTTTAATGAATGTGGGACTGCTGCCAGCTTAGTGTTTAGGTTCGCAGTCTTTTTTTGACGTAATTAGGGCACACCAATTCTTAGTTAACTTTGATTTGTTTGAGCTCCTCTTGATGGTTTAAAATTTGCAAAGGCAATTTGTATCTTCGGAAGTTCCAGAAATTGGTTATTTTTCTCTTTGAAAGAAGACTTAAGTGCTTCACAGTTTGCACGGAAGCCCCATCAGAAGACTTTATTGTCTTTTGTTTTGTAGATTGACAGTTTTTAGATGTTGAACATTGGCACAATCCAATTTGGACCTAAGCATCACCTTTTAGATTAGCTTTTCATTACCTACTTGCTTTTATTGAACGTCCACTTCAATGATTGATCCTGGATAGAATCTGCATTCTGGACAATTACAGACTAGGTTGGTCCATTGTGAAACCATTTTACTAAAATATTCTAGTTGAAATCTTCTAAGATTGCCTTAGTAATGACATGAAAATGGCCTACCTTACACCAAATATTGCATTCAGCATTGTGAACTGGGGGCAAGGTTAGCACTGAAGTGGAGTTTCCCACCACAATGCAGGTAAGAATCAATAGTAGGAGCAATTCCCTCTTCCCCTTGTGGCTGCTGTCTTCCCAATAAGTTAGTAGTCATTTGATGAACAAATTGGACCCTTGAAGAGTTATTCACCTGGCCCCAGGAAGGTTCTTTGTCCTCTCAGATAATATTGTTCCACTTTCAAATTTCTGTCAGTCCAATGAACTGTGGTGTTTATTATTATGTAAGGTCTTTCTTAGACTGAAAAAGATATTCTAATAAAGCTTCATCCTGCAACCCCACTAGTGTGCAATCCTAAATGAACTCTTCTTTCATATTGACAAAAGTAGAAAGAGTAGTAGAGGAGATGTTTGGTACACTTGCCTTCATTGAGTTTAGTAATTGGAATGTCATATTGTGGTTGTGCAAGATGTTGATGAGGAAATATTTGGAGTACTGTGTACGTTTCTGATCATCCTACTATAGGAAGGATATTATTAAATTGGAGAGGATGCAGAAAAGATTTTAAAAGATGTTACCGGGATTGGAGGATTTAAGTTATAAGGAGAGGCTGGATAAACTGGGAGTGTAGGAGGTTGAGGGGGTGACCTTATAGAGGTTTATAAAATCATGAAAGGCGAATAGTAAAGGTCTTTTCCCCAAGGGTTAGGCAATTCAAATTTAGAGATCATAATTTTAAGGTGAGAGGAGAATTTTAAAATGGACCTGCGGGTAACTTTTTCATACAGGGTGGTTCATATGTGGAATGGTAGGTACTGTTACAAAACTTAAAAGACATTATGATCAATGTATAATTTGGAAAAGTTTAGATGGATATGAGCAAAATGCAAATAAATGGGACTAGTTAAATTTGGGAAACTTAATGGCATGGATGGGTCAGTTTCCAACCTGTATGACTCTATTGTGGTATGAAATTTATAGAAGATCGATAGAGTTCCCTATTTCCTGGTTGCTGAATTTAATGGATTTATGCCTTAAACTGAAATGGCAGTCAAAAGACTGATTTCCATCATTGAATTTAGCAGTTTTTTGTGACTATGTCTTATCTGGTGAAGGAGGTATGGCCACTGCCATCAAACACAAACATACAACAACACACTGATCTGATGTTTGTCTGGCTTGTCATTGTAGCCTGAAGCAGTATGGCATCTATTAGATGGTTCCAATAGCATTGACAAATACACAATCTAATCAGGGCTGTTCACTCCTGTAAAGGATCTGGTAAAGACATAGCTTTTTCCAACATCATTGCATTTGCTGCGTGGCTCATATCATCCTAAAAGTTGTCTTTCCTTCCAATAATACATTAGCATAACATAGGTTTCCTCTATTGTGTGGTTATGCTTTTCTGTAAAGCTTTCTGATCAGCAGGCAAATATTGCTCACTTTGGTGGATTCATTTGACTTTTCTTGTGTTTCATGTTCTATGTTGTGGATTTTCTTAACACTTTTTCAGCTTTAGAATACTAAACCTCCTCTGTGGTTTAGTACCTAGATGGGCCTTTTAAGTCCAAAACTGTTTCTGGTCACCTGCTAAGTTTCTCTTCAAAATGTTTCTCCGCTGCTAGGTTTGGAATGCTAGGCTGCTATCTGTGTTGCCTCTAGGCTTAGTTTGAGGCATTAGTTGCCACTTTCTTCTAGCATTGTGGGTGGTTTCATTGCTTGCCACAATATAGTAAGATGAGACTACTCTCTCATAAGCAAATATGAACACATTTTATGAAACATACATGTACAAAAGATGTACATGGCCCCGATGGGATACATCCTAGAGTTCTGAGGGAGGTGGCTGAGGAAATATCGGAGGCGTTGGTTGAGATCTTTCAAAAGTCACTGGAGTCAGGGAAAGTCCCAGATGATTGGAAGATCGCTGTTGTAACCCCCTTGTTCAAGAAAGGATCAGGACAAAAGATGGAAAATTATAGGCCAATTAGCCTAACCTCGGTTGTTGGTAAAATTCTAGAATCCATCATTAAGGATGAGGTTTCTAAATTCTTGGAAGAGCAGAGTCAGATTAGAACAAGTCAACATGGATTTAGTAAGGGGAGGTCGTGCCTGACAAACCTGTTGGAATTCTTTGAAGAGGTGACAAGTAGGGAAACCCAGTGGATGTGCTCTAACTAGACTTCCAAAAGGCCTTTGAAAAGGTGCCACACGGGAGGCTGCTGAGCAAAGTGGGGGCCCATGGTGTTCGAGGTGAGCTACTGGGATGGATTGAGGATTGGCTGTCTGACAGAAGACAGAGAGTTGGGATAAAAGGTTCTTTTTCGGAAAGGCAGCCGGTAACCAGCGGTGTCCCGCAGGGTTCAGTGTTGGGGCCACAGCTGTTCATGTTATATATTAATGATCTGGATGAAGGGACTGGGGACATTCTAGCAAAGTTTGCCAATGATACGAAGTTAGGTGGACAGGCAGGTAGTACTGAGGAAGTGGGGAGGCTGCAGAAAGATCTAGACAGTTTGGGAGAGTGGTCCAGGAAATGGCTGATGGAATTCAATGTGAGCAAATACGAGGTCTTGCACTTTGGAAAAAAATACAAGCATGGACTACTTTCTAAACGGTGACAAAATTCGTAAAGCCAAAGTACAAAAGGGATCTGGGAGTGCTAGTTGAGGATTCTCTAAAGGTAAACATGCAGGTTGAGTGCGTGATTAAGAAAGCGAATGCAATGTTGTCATTTATCTCAAGAGGGTTGGAATATAAAAGCACCGTTGTGCTACTGAGACTTTATAAAGCTCTGGTTAGGCCCCGTTTGGAGTACAGTGTCCAGTTTTGGTCTCCACACCTCAGGAAGGACATACTGGCACTGGAACGTGTCCAGCGGAGATTCACATGGATGATCCCTGGAATGGTAGGTCTAACATATGAGGAACGGCTGAGGATCCTGGGATTGTATTCATTGGAGTTTAGAAGATTAAGGGGAGACTGAATAGAAACTTACAAGATAATACATGGCTTGGAAAGGGTGGACGCTAGGAAATTATTTCCGTTAGGCGAGAGACTAGGACCCGTGGACACAGCCTTAGAGGGGGTAAATTCAGAACAGAAATGCGGAGACGTTTCTTCAGCCAGAGAGTGGTGGGCCTGTGGAATTTATTGCCGCAGAGTGCAGTGGAGGCTGGGAAGCTAAATGTCTTCGAGGCAGAGATTGATAGATTCTTGATGTCACAAGGAATTAAGGGCTATGGGGAGAATGCAGGTAAATGGAGTTGAAATGCCCATCAGCCATGATTGAATGGTGGAGTGGACTTGATGGGCTGAATGGCCTTATTTCCACTCCTATGTCTTATGGTCTTGTATTGAGAGGATATCTGAAACCTGACAGACGTGGGCTCCAATTCCATGTGATTTGACATTCCTAAGTAGCTATGTCTTAGTAACAGCTATTTGAGCACCTGTGTAGAGTAAGTGTATGATAAATCCTTTCATCCATTAAAAAAGAGCACTGAAATCAAATGCATACAGTCACATCCTTTCCTTCAATAATGCAATGCTATTTCCTCTAAGCTTTCTCTTTGACGGACTCTTGAAGATTTCATAAACAGATTGAATGCTTTAAGCTAAGAATCAAATTTAATTCCGTTTTCAGAAATGTTTGCATATTAATGAGTTTTAGTTTTCAAGGATCCACTTTTAAATTGAGATATTATTGTAGCTCCTTCGGTTTATAGTATAGTGATTTTGGGGAAAGCAAAGTTAATCTTGCACCTTTTATAATGCAATTAATGATTCTTTCCTGTTAAAAGATAAGTGATACTGATGAAGCCTGGTTTTGTTTCGATATAAATATTACAGCGACTTCAGATGATGGCAGTGTAATAGGTGACCGTAGAAAAGAATAAAGAAGCATCAAAGCCAGCAGTTAAACAGAACTTTGAAATTAAGAAGATAAACTAAAACATCTTGAAAACTCATAATAGCTATTGGAATACAGACTCAGAGACCAGATAGCAGTGCGCAAAGGCCCAAAGCCATGAGCAATGGTGGATATAATAGCAACATGGAACGCATCCTAGAATTGTGAAAGAGCATCATGGGTCCAAGAATGGAAAAACTGGAAGAAAATAAATGAACAGGTTACAGAACTGGGGGTACAGGCTTCAACTGAAATGCCAGAAAGACCAGATAATTATGTTACTCGATGCTGCAGGCACTGTTGGTAACACATTAGCAAGACATGGTTCTGATGACACTGCAGCTTTGTATAAACTTTGGCTCCTATTTTACCATTAGTTGGAAGTAGTAATTCTGCAGAACACCTACAACAGAGTAAAATAATGAGAGGAGACTGCATAGAGACAACAGTGTTTGAAATTTCAGTAACCATCATAGCTTGAGAATACTCATTGGGACAATATGGGTAAGACACCAATCTAGAAAAGGTACAATTATTGAAGAAAAGCACCACAAGTAAGGTTGAGACAGACCCTTGTATCATCAAGAGAAGCCATAATTCACCCTTCAACAGAAGGTCAACAGAAATTTAGACTTGGAGAAAGAAAGAAGCTTTACAACAAGCTCCACAGCCACATGGGAGAAGAACACTCACATTAACAGATGAGAGAGAAGAGAATATCCTCAAAAATGGTCAATTTTATACATTTCCATTTCTTCATATGCTTTTAAAGATAGGATCAGTATTGAATATTGTCTGGCATTGAAATTTACCTATTAAATGTTTCTCATCTAAAGATCTTAACTATTGTTAGAGAGTAAGAAAAATATTTTGACTTTTTCTCCTATTATGCTTCCAATTATTTAATTTTGGTATATAATTTAACATTGAAATCACCTTTTCTTTCCTGTTCTTGAGTCATTAATTCCACAATCTCTAAATCAACTTAGTTAAGGAGATCCTCAGTGGTGTTCATTCAAGTTCTGGATGCCCAGTTGCATTCATTGTGCAAGGTTTCTACTTAGATTACTTACAGTGTGGAAACAGGCCCTTCGGCCCAACAAGTCCACATCAACCCTCCGAAGAGCAGCCCACCCAGACCCTTTCTCCTACATTTACTCCTTCACCTAACACTACGGGCAATTTTGCATGGCCAATTCATCTAACCTGCACATTTTTTTTGGACTGTGGGAGGAAACCCACGCAGACATGGGCACAATGTGCAAACTCCACACAGACATTTGAACCCAGGTCTCTGGCGCTGTGAGGCAGCAGTGCTAACCATGCTGCTCACAAGGTTGTGATGATGTAGTTAGCAACTTGCATGGCGAAATATCATTGTGACTAAATGGGTGGCATAGTGGCACAGTGATTAGCACTGCTGCCTCACAGCGCCAGAGACCTGGGTGCAATTCCCGACTCAGGCGACTGACTGTGTGGAGTTTGCACATTCTCCCCATGTCTGCGTGGGTTTCCTCCCACAGTACAAAAATATGCCAGTCAGGTAAATTGGCTATTCTAAATTTCCCGTGGTGTTAGGTAAATGTAGGGGTATGGGTGGGTTGCGCTTCGGCGGGTCGGTGTGAACTTGTTGGGCCGAAGGGCCTGTTTCCACACTGTAAGTAATCTAATGTAATCTAATCTAATCCAAATGTACCAAATGGTTTCTTGCCCTCCTAACATAATGACCCAATATATTCAAAGGATCTGTTTAATCTTGTTAAGCAATAATCCTTGACAAAGAATTCTCTCAGACTTTGTCTTCACCTTCATATTGCCCTTTTTTATTCAACTTCACATTTTTCTTGTGCTAACTTTGCTCCATTCTTCTATTTGCTTACGTCCCTATTCTTCCTCTAATTGGTTTCCTCACCTTTGTTTTGCATGCATCTTCAACATTTCTATTGTTCACATGCTGCCCTTTTTATAGATCACATTCAAAGCCTGACTTCTCCAAGTTTGTACTGATGGTAAAATCACCTTGAGCCAATATAAAGACATTACAGACAACACAGCTGCAATCTTCTGATGTACACTAATTGCTGACCAGATCTGATTCTGTAAATGTGAATGCCAAAAAATTACCCCAATGTCCCTCTTTTAATCTCATTAGAGTTACGTTATGTAGGAAGGTAGCTCGCTTAATAGATATTAGGCTGTCACTAACAATGGGAACTGGCTGACCGAAAAGGTGTTTCTGGCCTACTGTATCCTGTTCAACATATTTCTAGTCAGCTCCAATTCCTCCAAATATATTTATAAACTGTATTACCCCACACACTCCGATCCTTTCCACTCATGTCCTTTCTCAACTCTTCTGCAAATGTATCATTTTGATGGAAACCATTACTGACCACCTCATGTACAATCAAGTGTTTCCAAGCTGAATCTATTCTTGACTTAGTAAACATGATTTGGAGATGCCGGTGTTGGACTGGGATGTACAAAGTTAAAAATCTCACAAATCAGGTTATAGTCCAACAGATTTAATTGGAAGCACTAGCTTTCAGAACAACCCTCCTTCATCAGGTGGTTGTCACCTCGGAAAGCTAGTGCTTCCAGTTGAATCTGTTGGACTATAACCTGGTGTTGTGTGATTTTTAACTTTGACTTAGTAAATGCTGCTATATACTTTTTTTTCTGGAAATAGATTCATTTTGGAATGTTATAATCAACATGTTCAAAAATTTCATTGTTTATATGTTTTCAAAGCACTGGCTCTGGATTTTCAGAAGACATTTGATATGGTGCCACGTGGTAGGTTGGTTAGAAAATTAGAAATGTTTGGGATTGATGGGTCTGTGGCAGCATGCGTTAGAAGTTGGATAAAAGTTAAGAAATAGAGGATAGATATAAGTGAGCATTTTTCAGTTTGGAGTTGAGTTAAAAATGGTGGTCAGCTAGGAAGAATAGTGAATTGTGAGGATGGCGCAGAGTGACTTCAAAGGGACATTGACAAGTTGGTCAAATGGATAGACCCTGGCAGATAAATTTCAATGCAGAGAAATATGAAGTATGCATTTTGGCAAAGAAACACTAAGAGAAAATAAAGGCTCAATGGTCCAACTTGAGGGGAGGATAGGAGCAGAGGGACCTCAGGATCAATGTGCATGATTCTCTGAAGGTGGCTTGGCAACTTGAAACAGTTGAGATCCTTGGGTTTATAAATAAAGGCATAGAATATACATGCAATTAAATGATACTACACCTGTACAAAGCATTGGTCAGAGCACCTTTGGAGTATTGTATTCGATTCTGGGCACCTTATTTCAGAAAGGATATTAAAACCCTTGAGAGAGTTCAAAAGAGATTTACTAGAATGATAAGTAGGAATGAGGGATTTTAGGCACAGGATTTAATATTTGGACTTCTACTCTTCAGAGCAAAGAAGATTAGGTCACTTCCTAATCTTATTGAGATGCTCAAAATTATGAACAATTTTGACAGGGTAAAGGAGGATTTTCTGCTTCCATTATGTCAGTAACTAGGGGACTCAGTTTCAAGACTGATAGCAGAAGAGCTAGGAGTGAGATGAGGAGAAACTTCTTTACTCGGAGCATTGTTAGGATTTGGAATGCACTGCCTGAGAGAGTGGTTGAGAT
Organism: Hemiscyllium ocellatum; assembly: GCF_020745735.1. NCBI lineage: Eukaryota > Metazoa > Chordata > Chondrichthyes > Orectolobiformes > Hemiscylliidae > Hemiscyllium > Hemiscyllium ocellatum. Next base: position 52,470,549 of record NC_083406.1, on the reverse strand, counting down.
GGATTCTTTAGGAGTTTTAAAATACAGCTGTATATGTATTTGACAGTAATGAACTTAGAGAGCTATGGAGATAGGACTAGAAAATGAGATTTGCTGGGTAGCTCTTTTGAGAGCTGATGCTCTCAATGGGTTGAGTGGCCTCCTTTTTACTGTAAAATTCTAGAATTCCATGATTCTGTTCTGTAAGATTTGTGTTTTCGTTGGAATTGACTGACTTTTAAAAAGACAATGTTTGGAAAGAAAAGATAAGATTCCAATTATTATAATGTCACTTTTGATTATTGTGTTTACTCCTTTCTACAGTGACTAGCTGATAATGTTACTATATTGTGCTGTTCATTCCTCCAGGACAGTGTAAAGATTTTAAATTAATTTTATACTGGGCAATAATAGCTTGCTTCCAGTCATTCAATTCAGTTAAAGCAGCCCATTAAACTCACTTGTATACAAGTTTCTGTGCCTTCTGTTTGATCTCTTGTTATTCTCTGGTATGAAAACAAACTTGTCCTGTTATTTCAATGAGAAAATATTACAGTTGTGTAATTCATTTTAAGTCATTGGATTTGTCTGTTTCAGCTTCAAAGAAATTTTTGATTGAAGTTACGTTAATGAAGTCACCTGCATGTGTTTTTAACAAGTGAATCATGTTATTTTCTCTGAACAGCTCTATTATATATAAATGGAATCTAGAGGTAACAATTGTTGCACTATTTCTATTGTGCTCTTCTACAGTTTGAAATGGAAATTTGGCGAATCTCAGAAGCCCATGAAAACTTGGTGAAGTCCACTACCAAACGAGAGACATTGGATAAAGCCTTGAGGAATAAATTGGAAGGCGAAATACGAAGACTATATGACTTCAATAGGGACCTTAGAGGTATTTTGGGGAGAGATACAGAAATTCAAGCCTAGTGATCTGATCTTCTCAAATATCTGTTTATATTGATAGTACACTCCTAAACAAATGAATTTTAATTATTGAGATAATGCACCTTATTAGGTGCTGTAAGTTGCTGTGTGATGAAATCTGGTCAAATGTTTTTGAACTTCCCACATTTAAGATGTTTATTGTTTAGTTCTGTAGTTCCTTCCCCAATCTACATGCGTGATTTAAGGCAAAAAAAAAGACTGGAAATATTCAGCTGGTTAGGCAGCATCTGTAGAGAAATGTAATGTTTTGGTTTGATGAACTTTCAGCAGAAGTGAAAAATGGCAGAAATCTAAGTTTATAATGCAGTTTAAGTGGATTAAATTGCAGGATGTACAAAAAAGGAAGGTTTGCGATGGGTGGGAGAGAGAAACTGATGGACAATACCACAATACAAAAGCCAAGCAGGATAATGCATTCAGAGCAGAAACGATTTCTAATGTTCATTGAAACAAATTTGCTTATAATACAGAGCCCCATGGAGTGGGAACTCCACTACAAACCACCTTCCAGCGTGAAAAATATTCATTAACTATTACTCTGTTACTTATCCCTCAGCCAATTTGCATCTGTGTTGCTATTGTCCCTTTTATTCCATGATCTATAATTTATCTCACAAGTCTGTTATGTGGCATTGTGTCAAATGCATTGTATTGGGCAGATGGGCTGAGGCATGACAGGTGGAATTTAATTTAGATAAACATGAGGTGCTGCATTTTGGGAAGGCACATCAGTGTAGGACTTATACACTTAATGGTGGCCCTGGGGTGTGTTACTGAACACATCCTACCTATGCCTCTCATGCTTGGAGTGTGGGTTAATAGTTCCTTGAAAGTAGAGTTGCAAGCAGACAGGATAGTGAAGAAGTAATGCTTGCCTTTACTGGTCAGTGAATTGAGAATAGGAGTTGGGAGGTCATGTACTGGACATTGGCTCAGCCATTTTTGGAATACTGTGTTCCAGCTATAGGAAGGACATTGTGAAGTTTGAAAGAAAGGGTTCAGGAAAGATTTGCAAGGATGTTGCCAGGGTTGGAGAGTTTGAGCTATAGGGGGAGGCTGAATAGGTCGGGGCTATTTTTCCCTCGAGCATTGCAGGCTGAAGGGGTGACCTTTATAGAGGTTTATAAAATCATGAGTGGCATAGGTAGGATGAATAGCCAAGGTCTTTTCCCCAATGTGGGAGAGTCCAAAGCTAGAGGGGCATAACTTTAAGGTGGGGAGGAAAGATTTAGTAGAGACCTATGAGACAGCTTTTTCACACAGAGGGTGATGCGTTTATAGAATGAGCTGCCAGTGAAAGTGATGAACACTGGTAAAATTACAGCATTTAAAATACACCTGGATGGATATATGAATAGCAAAGGTGTAGAGGGATATGGGCCAAGTGCTGACAAACGGGAGGAGATTAATTTAGCATATCTGGTTGGCATGAACCAATTGGACTGAAAGGTCTGTTTCCATGCTATGACGGGTTCAGACACAGATGTGGAGAAGGCAGAAAATGACATTGCAACACAGAAGTGGCCTGTCCCATTTGTCAATAGCTGGATGATTAGATGTTGGCATTTCTATCTAAGCAACCTGATGAAGGGCTTTTGCCCGGAATGTCGATTCTCCTGCTCCTTGGATGCTGCCTGACCTACTGTACTTTTCCAGCACCGCACAATCGACACCAGCTTGGGTATTATCAGTTTATTACCACATTACTGTTCATGGGATCTTATGTGTAAGTTTCCTATGTTGCAACAGTGACCAAATTTCAGAAATTGGTAATTGGCTGTAAAGCATTTTGAAACATCCTTAGACCATGAATAGGAATCCAGATCTCTGGATGAAATGTTAATGAGAAATCGTTACCTGAAATGTGAGCTAGTCTGAAAATCAGTAATGACTTGGATTTGTAGGAAGTTGCATTCTGAAAACACCATTCACAACCTGTTTGGAAATTTAATTTGAGTAGAGCTGTGGAATTAATTTAGTTTACATATGTCAGTTGATATTTTGAAATATTCTAACAAAAGATTTCCTCTTTCTCATAGATCGCTTAGAGACTGCCAACAAGCAACTGGTAAGCAAAGAGTGCGATAGTACTGAAGATAACATGCCAGCAGAGGGCCATTATACAATACAATGTGAGTATTACAAACCACAACTCCTAGAATTCATTTTCTTTATTAGATAGGGTGGGAATATAATGCATGTTTAAATAGAATCATAGAGTCATAGAGATGTACAGCATGGAAACAGACCCTTTGCTCCAACCCTTCCATACCGGCCAAATATCCCAACCCAATCTAGTCCCACCTGCCAGCACCCTGCCCATATCCCTCCAAACCCTCCCTATTCATACACCAAACCTTTTAAATGTTGTAATTGTACCAGCCTCCACCACTTCCTCTGGAAACTCTCTCCATACACGTACCACCCTCTGCGTGAAAAAGTTGCCCCTTAGGTCACTTTTATATCTTTCCCCTCTCACCTTAAACCTATGCCCTCTAGTTCTGGGCTCCCTGACCACAGGGAAAAGACTTTGTATATTTGCCCTATCCATTCCCCTTATGATTTTGTAAACCTCAAGGGTTTAGAGCATTTAAAAAGAATAGGGAGGGGGGAAAAGAGGAGGGGGTGTAGCACTGCTAACCAGAAAGGGTATCACAACTACAGAAGCTTCCATTGTCGAGGAAGATCTGCCTACCGAGTCAGTATGGGTGGAAATTAGGAACAGCAAGGGAGCAGTCACTTCGTTAGGGGTTTATTACAGGCCCCCCAGTAGCAGCAGGGAGATTGAAGAAAGCATAGGTTGGCAGATTTTGGAAAAGTGTGGACGTAGTCGGGTTGTTATAATGGGTGACTTTAACTTTCCCAGTATTGATTGGAACCTCCTTCGAGCAGAAGATTTGAATGGAGCTGTTTTTGTAAGGTGTGTTCAGGAGGGTTTCATAACTCAGTACATTGACAGGCCGACGAGGGGAGAGGCCATTCTAGACTTGGTGCTCGGAAACGAGTCGGGGCAGGTATCAGATCTCATGGTGGGAGAGCATTTTGGTGATAGCGACCACAACTGCCTCACATTCTACATAGCTATGGAGAAGGAGAGGATTAGGCAAAATGGGAGGATATTTAATTGGTGAAGAGGAAACTATGATGCGATTAGACATGAGTTAGGAAACATGGACTGGGAGCAATTGTTGCATGGTAAAGGCACCATAGACATGTGGAGACTATTTAAGGAAAAGTTGTTGTGAGTGATAAATAAATATGTCCCTCTGAGACAGGCAAGAAGAGGTAAGATAAAGGAACCTTGGATGATGAGAGCAGTGGAGCTTCTCGTCAAAAGGAAGAAAGTAGCCTACATAAGGTGGAGGAAGCTAGGGTCAAGCTCAGCTCTAGAGGATTGCAGGCAGGCGAGGAAGGAGCTCAAAAATGGTCTGAGGAGAGCCAGAAGGGGGCACGAGAAAGGCTTGGCAGAACGGATTAGGGAGAACACAAAGACATTTTACACTTACGTGAGAAAAAGTAGGGCCGATCAGGGTTAGCATATGGAACGTGTGTGGAGTCTGAGGAGGTAGGGGAAGCCCTAAATGAGTTTTTGCTTCTGTCTTTATGAAAGAAACGAACTTTGTCGTGAATGAAACCTTTGCAGAGAGGGGTGCATGCTGAAATGGATAGAGAAAGAGGAAGCTGATGTTTGACAAGATTTTCAGCACATCAAGATTGACAAGTCGCCAGGCCCAGACCAGATTTGTCCTTGGCTGCTTTGGGAAACAAGGAATGCAATTGCTTCGCCACTTGCAAAGATCTTTGCATCCTCACTCTCCACTGGAGTTGTACCTGAGGACTGGAGAGAGGCAAATTCTCTTCAAGAAAGGAAATAGGGAAATCCCTGACAATTACAGACTAGTATGTCTCACGTCTGTCGTCTGCAAGGTGTTAGAAAGGATTCTGAGGGATAGGATTCATGACCATCTGGAAGAGCATGGCTTGATTAAATACAGTCAACATGGATTTGTGAGGGGCAGGTCAAGCCTCACAAAACTTATCGAATTCTTTGAGGATGTAACTAGAAAAGTTGATGAGGTCGAGCTGTGGATGTGGTGTATATGGACTTCAGAAAGGCATTTGATCAGGTTCCCCATGGTAGGCTCATTCAGAAGATCAGGAGGAATGGGATACAGGGGAACTTAGCTGTCTGGATACAGAATTGGCTGGCCAACAGAAGACAGCAAGTGGTAGTAGAAGGAAAATATTCTGCCTGGAAGTCAATGGTGAGTGGTGTTCCACAGGGCTCTGTACTTGGGCCTCTACTCTTTGTAACTTTTATTAATGACTTGGGATGAGGGAATTGAAGGATGGGTCAGCAAGATTACAGGGGACACAAAGATTGGAGGTGTCATTGACAGTATAGAAGGCTGCTGTAAGCTGCAGCATGACATTGACAGGATGCAGAGATAGACTGAGAGGTGGCAGATGGAGTTCAACCTGGATAAATGCAAGGTGATGCATTTTGTAAGGTCGAATTTGAAAGCCTTGGTGTGCAGGTACATAGATCCTTTAAAATGGCCACCCAAGTGGACAGGGTTGTTAAGAAAGCATATGGTATTTTGGCTTTCATTAACAGGGGTATTGGGTTTAAGAGTTGTGAGATGTTGTTGCAGCTCTATAAAACTTTGGCTAGACAGCACTTGGAATACTGCGTCCAGTTCTGGTTGCCCCATTATAAGAAAGATGTGGATGCTTTGGAGAGGGTTCAGAGGAGGTTTACCAGGATGCTGCCTGGACTGGAGGGCTTATCTTATGAAGAGAAATTGACTGAGTCCGGACTTTTTTCATTGGAGAAAAGGAGGAGAAGAGGGGACCTAATTGAGGTATACAAGATAATCAGAGGCATAGATTAAAGAGTCGATAGCCAGAGACTATCTCCCAGGGCAGAAATGGCTAACATGAGGGGTGATAGTTTTAAGCTGGTTGGAGGAAAGTATAGAGGGGATGTCAGAGGTGGGTTCTTTACTCAGAGAGTTGTGAGAGCATGGAATACGTTGCCAGCAGCAGTTGTGGAAGCAAGGTCATTGGGGACATTCAAGAGATTGCTGGACATGCATATGGTCACAGAAATTTGAGGGTGCATACATGAGGATCAATGGTCGGCCCAACATCATGGGCTGAAGGGCCTGTTCTGTGCTGTACTGTCCTACGTTCTATAAGGTCACCCCTCAACCTCCGGCGCTCCAGCAAAAACAGCCCAAGTCTGTTCAGCCTCTCCCTGTAGCTCAAATCCTCCAACTCTGGCAACATCCTTGTAAATTTTTCTGAACCCTTTCAGGTTCCACAAGTTTCCACACTGTAGGGAATCTAATCTAATCTTCCTGATTGGAACAAGACCAGAGTTTCACGCAATATTCCAACAATGGCCTAACCAATGTCCTGTACAGCTGCAACATGACCTCCCAACTCCTGTACTTAATACTCTTGACCAATAAAAGAAAGCATACCAAACACCTCCTTCACTATCCTATCTACCTGCGACTCTAGGCCAGTTAGTCTTATTTTGGTGGTAGGCAAAGTAATGGAAAGGGGACTGAGGGATGGGATTTATGAGTATCTGGAAAAACATTGCTTGATTAGGGACAGCCAACAGGGATTTGTGAGGGGTAGGTCTTGCCTTACGAGTCTTATCGTGGATGAGGGTAGAGCAGTGGATTTAGTGTACATGGATTTTAGTAAGGCATTTGATAAGGTTCCCCATGGTAGGCTTATGCAGAAAGTCAGGAGGCATGGGTTAGTGGGAAATCTAGACAGTTGGATAGAGAACTGGCTAACCGGTCGAAGTCAGACAGTGGTGGTAGATGGTAAATATTCAGCCTGGAGCCCAGTTACAAGTGGAGTTCTGCAGCGATCAGTTCTGGGTCCTCTGCTGTTTGTAATTTTTATTAATGACCTGGAAGAGGGAGTCGAAGGGTGGGTCAGTAAATTTGCAGATGATACAAAGATTGATGGAGTTGTGGATAGTGAGGAGGGCTGTTGTCAGCTGCAAAGGGACTTAGATATGATGCAGAGCTGGGCTGAGGAGTGGCAGATGGAATTCAACCCTGTCAAGTGTGAGGTTGTCCATTTTGGAAGGACAAATAAGAATGCGGAATACAGGATTAACGGTAGGGTTCTTAGTAAGGTGGAGGAGCAGAGGGATCTTGGGGTCTATGTTCATAGATCTTTGAAATTTGCCACTCAGGTGGATAGAGCTTGTAAGAAGCCTATGGTGTATTAGCGTTCATTAGCAGATGGATTAATTAGAGAGTCGTAAGGTGATGTTGCAGCTGTACAGGACCTTGGTAAGGCCACATTTGGAGTACTGTGTGCAGTTTTGGTCGCCTCACTTTAGGAAAGATGTGGAAGCTTTGGAGAGGGTGCAGCGGAGATTTACCAGGATGTTGCCTGGAATGGAGAATAGGTCATACGAGGATAGATTGAGAGTGCTAGGCTTTTTCTCATTGGAACAGCGAAGGAGGAGGGGTGACTTGAGAGAGGTTTATAAGATGATCAGGGGAATAGATAGAGTGGACAGTCAGAGACTTTTTTCCCGGGTACAACAGAGTGTTACAAGGGGACATAAATTTAAGGTGAAGGGTGGAAGGTATAGGGGGGATGTCAGGGGTAGGTTCTTTACCCAGAGAGTGATGGGGGCATGGAATGCGCTACCTGTGGGAGTGGCAGAGTCAGAATCATTGGTGACCTTTAAGTGGAAATTGGACAGGTACATGGATAGGTGCTTAATCTAGGACAAATGTTCAGCACAACATCGTGGGCCGAAGGGCCTGTTCTGTGCTGTATTGTTCTATGTTCTATGTTCCACTTTCAAGGACCTATGAACCTGCACTCCAAGGTCTCTTTGTTCAGCAACACTCCCTAGGACTTAGCATTAAGGGTATAAATCCTGCTGAGATTTGCTTTCCCAAAATGCAGTACCTCAAATTTATCTGAATTAAACTCCATCTGCCAATTCTCAGTTCATTGGCCCATCTGGTCAAGATCCTGTGGTAATCTGAGATAACCTTCTTCTCTGTCCACTACACCTCCAATTTTGGTGTATTCTGCAAACTTACTAACTGTATCTCTTATGATCTCATTCAAATCACTGGCCCTGGCTTGTCCTTACCACCCTTCTTAAACAGTGACACCACGTTAGCGAACCTCCTTACTTCCAGCACCTCACCTATGGCTATCAATGATACAAATATCTCAGCAAGAGGCCCAGCAATCCATTCTCTAGCTTCCCACAGAGCTCTAGGGTGCACCTGATCAGGTCCTGGGGATTTATCTACCTTTATGCATTTCAAGACATCCAGCACTTCCTCCTCCGTAAATGGACCTTTTGCAAGGTGTCGCCATCTATTTCCCTACATTCTATATCTTCCATATCCTTTTCCACAGTAAATACTGATGCAAAGTACTCATTTAGTATCTCCCGTCTTACTGATCTTTGAAGGGCCCTATTCTCTCCCTAGTCACCCTTTTGTCCTTAATGTATTTATAAAAAGAAACTAAATTTAAATATGTTGAAAATGTGCCATTACTATGAAGAAAAATATGGGCTTTGTAGGGTGGACTGAAATCAATCTCAGCAAGCTGCCTTTTTTTTAAAAGGCAAATTAGTAGTCAAAACATGAAATATATTTTATGTTCTGTGTAGCAGTGTGTAAATGTCAAGTAGAAAGGTTATACAGTTTGTTTCACTTCAATGTTTCAGAAAGAACAAGTGCAAAAATTGAGGTTAATGTTCAGTCTCCACAGTTCGAGAAATATTTTTTCTCCTCCTTGTCAGATTCAAATACCTTCTTGTTTCTTGCTTTCACAATATTATTCTACTTGTCTGAGGCTCCTCATGTCTGAATGTGTGCTTTTTACTTGCAGTTTGGAACAAAGTGGCTTTAAGTTCCTTTGAATTTACCTTAATAATCTGCTCAATTTCCCTCCAGTACCAAAAGGCTGCTAACTTGCACAATTACTCATCATGCCCAAGTTGATGCAAGGTATCATAACAATTTTAATGCAATACAAATTTTGCACACTGAGAATAGTTGTGTATTGAGTGCAAATAAAACCTGCAGAGTTGTACTGTTAGCTGACTGGACAGTAATCTGGTGCATGTGATTTAGATCAAAGCACAGGCTTATATAGGTTTATATAGACCAATCCATCTTGAAGGATGCTGATATACACTCGGGTTTATGCCTTTTCAGCTGGAATCATCAATCTGTCTCTGAGCATTACCTTTAGAAATATGTATAATAAAATTTCAAATGAGCTTCCATAACAAGACACTTTGCTGTGAATGCTATGATTTATATTTGGTATTAAATGCCTGGAATAAGTCCACTTAAATATGTATATATGATTATAAAAGTACATATATATGTTAAAATGGACTTATTACAAGCATTTAATAACAAATCTAACTTATAGCATTTATTGCAAAGAGAGTTCTTATGGAAAGTCATTTGAACGTCTTCAGAGATTGAGAGTCTCCTGCTTCCTTTTTAGGGCTGGAACTTGCTTGGATTCTAATTAATTTACAAAACAGCTGTAATGTAATTAATTTGACTGGCTGAAGTGTTTTCCTTGAGAAAACATGAAATCACATAGAATATGTAATTTGGTGCTTCAAATGATTTAACAGTGATTTGTATCCTGTTTTGTAAAGGTGTCAATCATATTTTGTTAGTTTTAATCTTCAAAGTTTCTAATTCTTTATTCTTTCAAAGAACAATGGTAGACTACAGGGAAAAAAATCAAAATCACAATGTCATTTATCCTTAAATATGGGCAAGGATGTTCTATATCCTCTATTTCCAGAAGAATATCCCAGAAGTGCTAATGCTGCTACATCATAGCCAATTTCCCAATCTATTTTATTGTTTTACTGCTGAAAAAATGGCAGGGAAGGAAGATTTAATCCTGTATGCCGTTTGAGCTGGCCTTCCATTGAGTGTAGCATCTATTTTTAAAGAGGAAACTGTATTTGGACTTAGTTTAATTTGCAAAGCCTTAAATGTAAGCATCAACCCAGTTCCTAGATTTAATTGTATAAACATTGTAACAACGATGTATTTTGTTTTCACCTTTAAAAACTGGATTTGAAAAAGAAAGAACTGTTTAGAATAAAGAAACAGGGATTTACCAGGATGGCCATATAATTTAACATTAAGAAATTTGAAAACTCTTTTGAACTCTGTTTTGTGCCTGTGAGTTTGTACAGTGTGCAGATGATCAAAGCCAAGAAGTTCTTTTCAAGTGAAGATGATTAGTTGTCAGCTAACTGAGCAAATTGAAACAATTTATAGAAAGAGAAAGACACAAAAGTGCATGCTATTGTTCTTTCCAGCAGTAGCTGCCTCTTTGCAGTTAAAGCTGAAGGAAAATCAATAACCTTTCCTTCAGCAGTTGCTGTGAGTTATGATGTTTGAATTGATATATCAGAGACGAGTGAATCCAACACTTATAAACCTGTGGAATCTTCCAGAGAAACACAAGGGTCTGGGTAACCAAAGTAGGATAATCTCAACATGAGAATCAGAAAGTAAAGACCGTTAAACTGATATTATTTATTTCCTCGTGTGTGTGTGTGTGCGTGCGTGTGCGTAAGTAAAGGTGAAGTTTATGAGGGGATCAGAATTTTAGTTACTAATAGTAGCCAATGGTTTAGCCTGCTTGGCACACCTTCCTCATTCCTGAAGAATGGCTTACGCCCGAAACGTCGATTCCCCTGCTCCTGCCTGACCTGCTGCGCTTTTCCAGCAACACATTTTTCAGCTCTGATCTCCAGCATCTGCAGTCCTCACTTTCTCCTAATGGTTTATATTTGCTTAATTGTAGTTATAGTCTAATATCTTTAATAACTGATAATTCTTGTTCAGTACAAAAACCTGGCCTTTGCTTACTATCAACATTGGCTAAATATTAAGTACATTGGGGCATTATGTGCACATTATGAAAAATTATAACATTTCATGTGACTTTAGGAACAACATGGCTTGATTTTTAGATTAGATTCCCTACAGTGTGGAAACAGGCCCTTTGGCCCAACTAGTCCACACCGACCCTCCGAAGAGTAACCCACCCAAATCCATTCCCCCTAACTCTACGGGCAATTTAGCATGACCAATTCACCTAACCTTCACATCTTTGGATTGTGGGAGGAAACCGGAGCACCCAGAGGAAACCCACACAGACACGGGGAGAACATGCAAACTCCACACAGACAGTCGCCCGAGGCTGGAATTGAACCCGGTTCACTGTGAGGCAGCAGTGCGAACCACTGAGCCACCGTGCCGCCCATTTGTGGCATAATACCCAGTGGGTCGTATTAAAACCCACAATAGCATTTAATTATGTCTCACAGCATGAATGTGCAGCATTAAGGATTTGTTTACACAAGTGATAACATTGCTTAAGACATGGAGTATCGAACACCTGGTATAAATATCTTTGTTCTGTTGTAGTAATATCAGTAACTTCTATCTAAAATGTTAACTTTTAACACGGCCTCACGATTAGTTACCCAAAAAAATGACTCGCTGACTGACCAAGAAATGTCTTTCATTGAATATTTTTAAAAATCTGCGCTTTTTTTTGCTTTTCGGCATGGAATTGCTTTGCTATTGGATTTTGTTCTAATATCAAATGATCAGAAATTTGATACAAGCTGTCAGGTGGAGAAACTTTGCATTAAAATACTCCACATTGAAAGGAAGCTGTGGGGTTGACTGCAACTAATTAAAAATAAACAACATAATATGACACTACGTTATGGTCTGTAACTTGGACTCAATTTACACCTTGAACCAAACATAGATCATGATTTAATATTACATATGTGCTCAAGACAGTGTAAAAATGAGATACAATTATGCCCAACGAAGATTTTGCTGTAATACCAGCCATTGTCCCCAAAGAAATTGCCAGTGGTGGAATTTAATTAATTAAACTTTTAGGATTCTTGGATCCTAAGAGTAAATACACTGCTGGACCTGAATATTTTGAGTAATGTGAGACCTTAGCTTGATTTCCTTTACTAAATGGGCAGAAATAGTGTGTACAATTCTATATTTGCACATTCCCTTGAATTGAGTTTGGATGGAGTACATGTTAGGCATGCCAACAGCAGCTGCATTGCTGGTTAAAGATCTACAGTTTCTCGTTGGATTATCCATGCCAGGAGTTTTGCATACTTTAAATAATTGCAGCACACAGTGAACTTCAACCATCACATTCTGACCTAGACCATGAGAAATACCACTCATTACTGTTTGAAGATGCTCTGGTTTGGCAGCTTGCCAGATATATATTCCTATCTTTTGTTGACGTCTCTTTGAACTTGTTTCTTTTATGGAAACTGGGGAGAACAAATATTAAAGTGGAATTGTGAATTTGTTCAGACTGTGGTTTGAAGAACTTCTTGTTGTTCGCATTAAGTGATGAGAGTGGGGCAAAGTTTTGGATATTTATATAGTCTTTTGGGCTCATGGCAGAGAATTTCAACTGACCTGGTTGATTATAACTAAACTGATGTTTCAGAAGGATGCATTTTGTTGAAGCTTTTTGCCTTGCGGTCTTCAGGACAATTTGCACAAAATGCCAATATAAAGCTAAAGCATCAGATGAGAGAAGTGTGTGGCGATTTGCCAAATGGACTGTGGTAGAACCATTGCCAAGTTAATAACTAACAAACAACCAAGCTTTGTCCTGAGAAATGAACCAGAGAAGGAATTGTCATCTATTTTGTTGAGCTGAAACAGATGCAAGTTATATGCAAAATTAATGCAAGCCATTAGCAATTGAGAGTTCTTTAAAAGTGGCCAGGAATAGTTTGTGTTTCCATATGTGGCTGTTGTATAAATCTATCACTATCCAACTTGCAGTTTAGTTGCTCCTGAATATCTGCAGAGTTAGTATATGTTTGAGGTTGAATGGGTGATTTGAAAAGTTGGTTCACTCAGTAGGGTTTTGTGTTGATGTTATAAAGCTGTTGTGTGCTTTTAAAAGTTCTCTGAATAAACCCATTGCACTCTGTCATGGGAACTAAACATGCAGTTCACCTGCAGAAATCAAGTGAGCTGGAGCAGAGTCAGCAGTGAAAGCTAGTGATTAAGAGAGGAGAGGCTCTCAGTCAGAAGCCTTGTCCACTCAAGGTTTTCTAGGAGTGTTTGCAGCTAAATATAAGACAGAAGGGGCAGCCCAGTGGTTAGCACTGCTGCCTCACAGCCCCAGTGTTCAACTCTACCCTCTGGTAGAAGTCTGTGAGGAGTTTGCACATTCTCCTGTGCCTGCGTGGGTTTCCATTGGGTGCTCTGGTTTCCATCCACAGTCCAAAGATGTGCAGATTAGGTGGATTGGCCATGCTAAATTGTCCATAGTGTCTAGTGGTGTGTAAGTTAGATGGATTAACCATGGGAAATGCAGGGTTACTGGGATAAGGTAGAGGGTGGGTCTGGGTAGGATGCTCTTTGGAGAGTCGGTGTGGACTGAATGGGCTGAGTGGCCTGTTTCTACACTGTCAAGATTCTAGGATTTCTAGGAAAAAGTGTATTCACTGGCTCTGCTTTACTAAAGGCAACATTACCAAGATACAGGTAGTTCTCCTATACTGCCATAGTTTCCTGCCATCAAAACCTCCCTTAACAACAAATTGCATAATATAAATAATGAGGCCTATGGGAAAAGTGGATTTGGGGCAGACCAGCAAAAAAACCGATCACTCCTAATAGTCCGAAGGAAATTGAGAAACAAACTTGTAAGGAGGTCTCAGCTATCTGTAAGAATAATAGGGTGATTATGGTAAGGGATTTTAACTTTCCAAACTTAGACTGGGACTGCCATAGTGTTAAGGGTTGAGATGGAAGGAATTTGTTAAGTGTATACAAGAAAATTTTCTGATTCAGTATGTGGATGCACCTAATAGAGAAGGTGCAAAACTACTCTATTATGTGCCTAATAGAGCAGGTGACAGGTCAGTGAGAGAGCACTTTGGGGGCCTGTGACCATAATTCTATTAGATTTAAAATAGTGATGGAAAAGGATAGGCCAGATCTAAAAGTTGAGGTTCTAAATTGGAGAAAGGCCAATTTTGATGGTATTAAGCAAGAACTTTCAAAAGCTGATTGGGGCAGATGTTCGCAGGTAAAGGGACGGCTGGAAAATGGGAAGCCTTCAGAAATAAGATAATGAGAATCCAGAGAAAGTATATACCTGTTAGGGTGAAAAGAAAGGTTGCTGGATGACTAAAGAAATTGAGGGTTTGGTTAAGAAAAAGAAGGAAGCATATGTAAGGTATAGACAGGATAGATCGAGTGAATCCTTAGAAGAGCATAAAGGCAGTAGGAGTACACTTAAGAGGGAAATCAGGAGGGCAAAAAGGAGACATGAGATAGCTTCGGCAAATAGAATTAAGGAAAGTCCAAGGGTTTTTACAAATATGTTAAGGACAATAGGGTAACTAGGGAGAGAATAAGGCCCCTCAAAGACCAGCAAAGCAGCCTTTGTGTGGAGCAGCAGAAAATGGGGGACATACTAAATGAATATTTTGCATCAGTATTTACTGTGGAAAAAGATATGGAAGAGATAGAATATAGGGAAATAGATGGTGACACCTTGCAAAATGTCCCTATTACAGAGGAGGAAGTGCTGGATGTCTTGAAATGCATAAAGGTGGAAAATCCCCAGGACCTGATCAGGTGTACCCTAGAACTCTGTGGGAAGCTAGAGAAGCGATTACTGGGCCACTTGCTGAGATATTTGTATCATTGATAGTCACAGGTTATGTGCCGGAAGAGTGGAGGTTGGCTAACGTGGTGTCACTGTTTAAGAAAGGTGATAAGGACAAGCCAGGGAACTATAGACCAGTGAGCCTGATGTTGGTGGTGGGCAAGTTGTTGGAGGAAATCCTGAGGGAAGGGATGTACATGTATTTGGAAAGGCCAGGACTGATTAGGGACAATCAACATGGCTTTGTGCATGGGAAATCATGTTACACAAACCTGATTGACTTTTTGAGGAAGTAACAAAGAGGATTGATGAGGGCAGAGCAGTAGATGTGATCTATATGGATTTCAGTAAGGCGTTCGACAAGGTTCCCCACGGGAGATTGATGAGCAAGGTCAGATCTCAAGGAATACATGGAGAACTAGCCACTTGGATACAGAACTGGCTCAAAGGTAGTAGACAGAAGGTGGTGGTGGAGGATAGTTTTTCAGACTGGAGGCCTGTGACCAGTGGAGTGCCATAAGGATCAGTGCTGAGTCCTCTACTACTTGTCATTTACATAAATACTTGGATGCGAGCACAATTAATACTCACTTTGAAAGGCATGGATTAATTAGGGATATTCGGCAAGCCTTTGTCAGAGGGAGGTCATGCCTAACAAATTTATTAGAATATTTTGGAAATATCATGAAGTGTGTGGATGAGGGAAGTTCAGTTGATGTAGGTTATATGGATTTTAGCAAAGCATCTGACAAGGTCCCATGTGGGAGAATGATTGAGAATGTTAAAGCACATGGAATTGAGGGAATGTTGGCAAGATGGATCAGAAGCTGTTTTAATAGGACACAAAGGGTAGTGGTAGAAGGCTGAGTGACTGGAGACCAATGTCCAGCAACATACCAGAATGATTGGTATTGGGACCTTTTTTTGATACATACATGTGACGTAGATAAATCTGGGGGGAATATTAAACAGATTTGCAGATGACACCAAGATTGGTAGAGTGGTACATAGCGAAGATGATGACTATAGGTTACATAAAGAGGTAGGTTGGTTAGGTGGGCAGATCAGCAACAGATGGCATTTAACTCTGATAAATGTGAGGTCATGCAGTTTGGAAGAAGAAAAAGATGAGGCGGTTTTTATTGAATGGCAGGACAATGGATAGCTCAGTGGAACAGCAGGATCTTAGGGTAATTATTCACAGATCCCTGAAGTCAGCAGGTAAGGTGGCATATGGGAACTTGCTTTCATTGGTCATGGCATAGATACAAGAGCAAGGAAGTAATGTTGGATGTTGTTGGATGCAGAGCGTTGATCAGGCCACAACTGGAGTACTGTGTACTATTCTTGTCACCTCGTTACAGGAAGCATGTGATACAATTACATTATAGGTTTACCAGGATGTTGTCTGGGATGGACAAATTGAGCTTTAAAGAGAGACTAGATAGGCTTCTGTTTTCTTTAGAACAAAGAAGATTAAGCGGGGTGGGGGGTACATGATTGAGATGTATAACATTATGAGGGGTATGGGCAGGGTGAATAGAAAACAGATGTTCCTCTTAGTTGAGGGATCAATCATGAGAGGGTAAGGAGAAGGAGATTCAGAGGGGATTTGGCAAGAAACCGTTTTACTTAGTGGATAATGGGAATCTAGTATATACTGCATGGGAAGGTTGTGGAGGCTGGAAACCTTACAACCTTTAAAAGGTATTTGGATGAGTAGAACATAGAACAGTATAGCACAGTGCACACTCTTTGGCCCTCGATGTTGTGCTGATCTTTTATCCCACTCTAAGATCAAACTAACCTACGTACCTTGCATTTTACTATCATGCATGTGCTTATCCAAAAGTCACTTAAATGTCCCTAACGTATCTGACTCCACTACCACTGTTGGCAGTGCATTACACACATCCATCACTCTGGATAAAGAACCTACCTCTGACATCTCCCCTAAACCTTCCTCCAATCACCTTAAAATTATATCCTCTCATATGATAGCCATTTCTGCCCTGAGAAAAGGTCTCTGGCTATCCGCTTTATCTATGCCTCTCATCATCTTGTACACTTCTATCAAGTCACCTCTCATCTTTCTTTGCTCCAACGAGAAAAGCCCTAGCTCCCTCAACCTTTCTTCATAACACATGTCCTCCAGTCCAGGCAGCATCCTAGTAAGTCTCCTCTGCATCTTTTCTAAAGCTTCCACATCCTTCCTATAACGAGGCAACCAAAAGTGGACACGATATTCCAACTGTGGTCTAACCAGGGCTCTATAGAGCAGTAGCATAACCTCACTGCTATTAAAATCAATCCCCCTGCTACTAAAAGCCAACATACCATATGCATTCTTAACAACCCTAACAATTTGGGTAGCAACTTTAAGGGATATATGGACGTGGGCTCTAAGATCCTTCTGTTCCTCCACATTGCCAAGAATCTACCTTTAATCCTGCAATCTGCATTCAAATTCAACCTTCAAAAATTAATCACTTCACACTTTTCCAGGTTGAACTCCATCTTCCACTTCTCAGCCCAGCTCTGCGTCCTGTCAATGTCCCATTGCAGCCCTCCACACTTTCCATAATATCACCAACCTTCATGTCATTGGCAAACTTTCTAATTCACCTTCCACTTCCTCATCCAAGTCATGTATAAAAATCACAAAGAGCAGATGTCCCAGAACTGCGGAATACCACTGGTCACAGAGCTGCAGGCTGAATATTTTCCACCTACTACCACCCCCTGTTTTCTATGGGCCACCCAATTCTGTATCCAGACAGACAAATTTCCCTGCATCCCATGCCTCCTTACTTTCTGAATGAGCTTACCGTAGGGAACTTTACCAAACGCCTTGCTAAAATCCATAGACACCAGATCCACTGCTCACCATCAATGTGTTTTGTCACATCCTCAAAGAATTCAATAAGGCTTGTGAAGCATGATCTGCTCCCCTCAAAGACATGCTGACTATCTGTAATCAAACTCTGCTTTTTCAAATAATCATAGTTCCTGTCTCTCAGAATCCTCTTCAATAATTTGTCCACCATGTAAGACTGACTGGTCTGTAATTCCCAGAGTTATCCCTATTCCCTTTCTTGAACAATTTCCACCCTCCAACCATCTGGTACTACTCCAGTGGACAGTGAGGATGCAAAAATCATTGACAAAGCCACAGCAATCTCTTCTCTAGCTTCCTGTAGTAACCTTGGGTATTTCCATCTTGCTCAGGAGACTTATCTATCCTTATGTTTCAAATTTTCTAGCACATCCGTCTCCTTAACATCAACCTGTCTGTGCACATCAGCTTGTTTCACACTGTCCTCACAAATGACAAGGTTCCTCTCACTAGTGAATACCGAAGCAAAGTATTCATTTAAGGACCTCCCCTAACTCTTCCAACTCCAGGCTCAAGTCCCTTCCACTGTCCCTGTTCAGCCCCTACCTTCACTCTGGCCATCTTCTTGTTCCTCACATAAGTGTAGAACACCTTGGGATTTTTCTTCATTCTACCCACCAAGGTTATTTCATGCCCTCTTCTCGCTCTCCTATATCCATTCTTCAGTTCCTTCCTGGCTACCTTGCAATCCCTGCGAGCCCAGTCTGATCCTTGCTTCCTCAACTTTAAGGAAGCTTCCTTCTTCCTCTTGATTAGATGTTCTACATGTCTTGTCATCCAAGGGTTTCTTCATCTTATCATCCTTTCCTTGCCCCAGTAGGACCAACCTATCTAGCACACGCAGCAAGTGCTCCCTAAACAGCCTCCATACTTCTATCATGCACATGTGGGCGGCACGGCGACACAGTGGTTAGCACTGCTGCCTCACAGCGCCAGAGCCCCAGGTTCACTTCCCGCCTCGGGCAACTGATTGTGTGGAGTTTGCACATTCTCCCCGTGTCTATGTGGGTTTCCTCCGGGTGCTCCAGTTTCCTCCCACAGTCCAAAAATGTGCAGGTTAGGTGAATTGACCATGCTAAATTGCCCGTAGTGTTAGGGGAATGGGTCTGGGTAGGTTGCGCTTCGGTGGGTCAGGGTGGACTTGTTGGGCCAAAGGGTCTGTTTCCATACTGTAAGTAATCTAATCCCTGAAAATATCTATTCCAAATTAACACTCCAGAGTTCCTGCCTAATATTGTGATAATTTCCCCTCCCCCATTTAAATACTTTCTCATAGCAGATGCTCCTAATCCTCTCCGTGACTATGGTAAAGGTCAAGGAGTTGTGATCACTCTTACGGAAATGCTGTCTCACCAAGAGATCTGACACCTTACCTGGTTCATTGCCAAGCACCAAATCCAATATGGCCTCCCCTCTAGTCAGCCTACCTGCCATTCCAGGACACACCTGAAAAAAGTTCCTCCATTCAAACTATTTGCATTAAAGAAGTTCCAATCATTATTAAGGAAGTTGAAGTCACCTATAACAGCAACCCTGTTACTTCTACCTCCCAATCTGCTCCTCAGTGTCTCTGTTGCTATTGGGAGGTCTGTGGAAAACTCCCAATAAAGTTGTTCTGGTTCAGGAGATTGGGATTTAGTAGTAGTTAAGTGCAGACTTGATGGGCCAAAGAGCATTTTCTACATTGTATGAATCTATTTAGTCAATTTTCCTAACTGAGACTTTCCTTCCCAGGTAGCATTGTGGTGAATGCCCTCTGTGCCATTTAGAATGCAATCACATCCTTCCAAACGTTTGGCAACCAGAATTGCACATAGTATTTCATCTGTGGCTGAACCAAATGTTTTATAAAGTTGTGACAAGACTTCCTTGCTACAACATTCTGCACTCCAGCTAATGAAGGTGAAAATCCCATATGCCTTCCACACCACCCTGTTACCTATGCTGATACTTCGGGGATATATGGACTTGTACATCAAGGTCCCTTTGTTCCTCAATACTCCCTATGTACCTGCCATTCATTGTGTAAATCCTTCCTTCATTAGACATCTCAAAATGCATCACCTCTGATATTTCTTTGCTGAATTTACCGGCTGATCAATATCAATTTACAGCTTGAGACCAGATATTGACCTTGGCAGGTCACTGGACCCTGCAATATTAATTCTGCTTTCTCTCTGTAGATGCTGTCAGACCTGAGTTTTTCCAGCAACTAGATTCGTAGCATCTGCAGTTTGTGGTTTTTTTATATATTGTAGCCTTAGACCATCCTCTTCACTATCAATAAAACCACACAATGCTGGTACTGGAGTTCTAATCACAAAACAGCTCTCCACCATCACACATTGTCTACTATTTGCAAGGCATTTTGGGATCTAGTTTGCCACTTGCCTTGGAACTTTTCCACCAGTCTTCCATATGGGACCTTGCCAAAAGCCTTACTGAAATTCATGTAAAACCTATCAACCATACTACCCTCATCAGTATATTTAGTTATCTTTTTTCAAGAAAATTAAACTAGTCACATAGGATCTCCCTCTCGAAAAAATCCATGTTGAATATCCCTGCCTTTCCAAATGGTGATTAATTCTGTCCCTACCACTGACATTAGACATCCCTCCTACAATTATGGAAAGATTGCGAGTACAAAAAAAAACTGACCACCTTCTGAACACTAAATTTATATTCTCAGGTTTTATTTTTGTTTTCTAGTCAAGGTTGAGTATATAATGATCATTCTCTGATCCAGGCACCAATGTTTCATGTGTGGAATCCATTTACTCGGAGAACCTCCCTTTTTTTTAGATGAGGTGTGGATTAAGGAAGAGGAAATGAGAAATGTGCATGGCATTCAAGACTTTTTCATGACAGTGCAGCAGCCTAAGCATTATTTTAGTTCAAGCAGACCTGTAAAATCATGACATATGACATTCGTTTAGCTCATCCCACCTGAGCCAGCACCCTGAAAGTCATTTTTCTGCCCTTTAGCCACATATATATATTTTTAGAAAGTTAAGCTTTCAAATATCTATGTACTTGCTTTTTTTTAAAAGCCGCTGTGCTTTTTTTCATCTTCATTTCTGATAGGTTAATCAATGTCATCTGAATTAACTGCAAAGAGGTCAGGTCCTGTCACCAAGTCACCCTTTATTTACTAGTGCACAGTACACTGGCCGTGACCAGCCAGCTTGGAGTCGGTCCACAACCGAGAAGATTCTAATGTCCTTTTTTTTTGTTTATTTTTAGTGAAATAGCTGCACAGAGGGTAGGTCCCATCACCAAGACACCCTTTATTTACTAGTACACAGTACACTGGCTGTGGCCAGCACCTTGGAGTCAGTCCACAACCGAGGAGATTATGATGTCCTGAGTTTTTTTTAATATTCTATTAGCCAGTACAAATTATGAACAAACAGTTAACAATGAACAGCAGTTTACAAAAAATAGCAATTTACAGGGTAAAGTGACAGCAAAGCCAGACCCCCAAACTCCTCCAATCAATTCACAAGGAAACGAGGACAAACCTTAAATCCCAAAAAGGAAACACTAGATGTAATCATGTACAAACAGTCCAATAAACTGAACACTGTAACAGTGCATATATCACAGACACCCTCTGGCAACCCAGCAAACCACCCATCCCTCCCACTTTCCGGCCACTCAAGGGTAGCCGTCCCTACAGTCCTTCTGGTTCTCTGTCGACTCCGTCCCAGCAGAATGCCACCTCAATGTTCAGGCTTCCCTAAACGCCCTTCGCGCCTTCCAGCCACCTCTATTACAGCCCACTCTGGCACCTGCCCAGGGTGACAGCGCTGAGGACAGCTTACCTGCCCTTCAGTCTGCCCTGACACTGCATCTGACTCTCACCCATCCCAACACACCATCCGGCCTGTGGACTTGCCTGACACACCTTCCCGCAACCTCTAGGACAGCCCACCCTATTACCCCTTCTCGGGATAACATTGCTCAGAACGGCCTACCCACCTACCAACTGTTGGGGCAACTGCCATCAGGATGGTCTACACATCTCCTGGCTTTCGGGGCAGCCTACTCACTTTCCAGTTCACAGGACAGCCTATCCACCCTCCAGCTCTCGGGGTGACAGCTTTCAGGATGACCTATGAGCCTCCCAGCTTACAGTAGGGCCTGTCAGACTCAGGGACACAAGACAGTGCAAGTGATAATTTCAACAAGCAACAAGACAGAGTCCCCTCTGGTTCACAGAGTCTACCACCATAAACAGCTTGCCCCAGAATGCAGAATCCACCCTTAAGAATAAGAGTCCAAACTAGCATGCAAAGACTACTACCAGAAACAGAGTCAACTGAAGACAGAATCCACTCCAGTGTGCAATGTCCACTCCTGATGGCATCAAATGTACACCTCACAGCACACACAGGTGTCCAATCTCCACAGATGCCTGGCCCATCCACAGGAACACAGTTCATTGTAAAAGGTGCAGCTAACTCACAGGGGATGATCCAGTCTAACAGGCAAGTCCACTCCAATAGGCAGGTTCACACCATGATGCAGCAAATGCCCACCTCCCAGCACATATACCTGCCCAGTCTCCACAGAGACCCAGTCCAGGCACAAAGGGCCAGGCCTACCCACAGAAACACGCACCATTTCACAAGCCCCCAGTCCAAACACCAAAAAGTGAAAACACATGCAAAGGAAGCAAAGAAAGAAAACCCTTCCGGCCACCTCTCGGACAGCTCACCCCCCTAGCACACACACACAGGTGTTTGGTCTCCATAGGGGACTGGTCTATCCACAAAGAAGCAGGCCCACTCATTCTAAAATGTGTAGTTAACTCAGAGGGGATGGTCCACTCCAACAGGCAACAAATGCTCACCTCCCAGCACAGTGTTCAGTCTTTACAGAGGCCTTGTATACTGACCGAGGGCCAGACCTACTCTCAGAGGAACAGTTCATCTGGAAATTTGCATTATTTCACAGGGGCTTAGTCCAAATACCTAAAAGAAAAGTGAAAACACATGCAAAAAAGAAAGAAAACCAAAGTGTAAAGGCTAAGACCTGCCACAAAATCAGTATGGTCCTTTCCTCAAAGTAAAGTAAAAGAGTAATACACAGGCAGTAGCCAACCAATGAAACAACAGTTCCCTAATGAGAACGGAATTACTCCTGAAGCACATGTTGTGTGAAGATCAGCAGTTTAGATATCAGTTCTCAATAAAAAAGGAATGCCAATTAACAAACTGGGTTTGTAGATCGGCCAGTTCGGGAAATCAGATTCCCCCAAAATCAAGAACCAACAGCTGTACACACTGGTTATAGCCAGCCAATTCAGAGCCAGTCCCTACACTGAGGAGACTCGCTGAACCTGCTGTTTTTTATTCATTTTTTCCTCTAACACCCACACTACCGCCTAATAGCGGTAGTGCTTAATTATTCCCCATTATATCACGTGTGTGCAGGTGTAGGACACAGTGAAAAACAACAAGCGTGTAAACCTTTATATATGTTCTACTAACAAGAAGGAAATACTAGAGTGGCTAGTGACAAACAGTGCTCTTCTTGGCAATGCTGTGTGATCAGAAAAGTGAAGGGGAGGGCAGGGATGAAGTCAAAATAAGAGTTGGAGGGGGAAATAAAACATGCCACATCCTGCAGTGCCCATCTCTCTCTGAAAACCTCGCGGGCATGTCCCGGTTATATATGTTTTCTTTCTTCTTTTAACAAAACTAATAAGGAAGACTAAATAAGAACAAACATCTTCCCTAGGAATGAGGAAAGAAAAAGAAAATTCTCCTCCTCAAAACCAGTCCCCTAAACTGAGGGGATTCTAAATCTTCTAATATTTAAAAAAGTTTTTATTTTTTTTCTCGCACTACCACCCAACAGTGGTAATGCTTATATTCTCCCCAGCATCCATAATGTGTGTGTGCAGGTGTGAGAGACAGTGAAGACAACAGATGCATGAATCTTTATTCATTTTCCGCCACCAGGAAGAAAGGAACCATCAGAATGGCCAGTGACAAGCTATGCCTTGTTCATCAAAGGGCAATGCTCCGTGATCAAAAAAGTGAAGGGGAGGGAAGAGATTAAGAGTTGGAGGGAGAAATAAAACACTCCACACCCCATGGTGCCCACCTGTCCCTGAAAACATCGAGGGTATGTCCTGGTTATGTGCTTTATTTACTGAGGAAATTCCCCGGTTTCTTTTTTGTTTTTTCTCTTTATAATTACCCCCACACTACTGCCTAACAGCGGCAGTGCTTATATTGCCTCTGCACCCATTATGTGTGAGAGTGTAGGTGTGAGGTGCATTGAAAGATAACAGCTGTACAAATCTTGATTAAGTTTCCACCACCAGGAAGAAAGGAAACATCAGAGTGGCCAGTGACGAGCAATGCCCTTCTCAAAGGGCAATGCTGTGTGATCAAAAAGGTGAAGGGGAGGGCAGGGATTAAATCAATGTAGAGTTGGAGGGTGAAATAAAACACTCCACACCCTTGAAAAGCGAAGAATCCTTTACTGTCACTGATCCAGCTGCCTCAGAGGCAGCTCTCAGAGTGAACAGGATGTCTGACACCGCTGTTTTTTCTGTCGTGCGTATGCAAATGTCAGGAACAGTGAAAAACAAAAAGTGTGTAAATCTTTATTTATATTCCACCACCAGGGAGAAAGGAAACATCCGAGTGGCCAGTGACAAGCAATGCCCTTCTCAAAGGGCAATGCTACATGATCAAACAAGGAAGAGGAGGGTAGGGATTAAATCAAAATAGAATTAGAGGGGGAAATAAAACACTCTACATCTTGCGGTGCCCATCTGTCTCTGAAAACATGGAGGTTATGTCCTGGCTATCTATATTGGTCAGTTTTCCTGATTGATTGAGGTTAACAACCCTAAACAAGTATCTCATAGTCAATGAGGAACACCTGGTCCCAATCACTACATCATTAAACGTAAAAAGAAATCTTAATCTCTCAGTTAGCTCCTTTGAATCGGGAGCAAGAGAAGAATGGCCATGGGTGAAGTGCCCGGAATGGGAACAAAACGCCTGTGGGCCAAGCTGGGAGCCGAGACGCGCCCAGAAGCCAGGAGTAGGAGCAGAGTGTTCGTACGCTGGCAGGGGGAATGAGCCCTGGAGGCAAGTACGGGACAGAGACCAGCATGTGGAAGCAGCGAGGCCTCTTGTTCTGAAGCTTGGAAAAGATCTATAACTTGAGTTCTTTAAAGTTAATTTTTATTATCATTCTGTGCTTCTAAAACTCTGCTTCTTAAGTTCAAAGCTGAGGATTTAATTAGTCTTAAGTAATTATTAGTCATTTCACTAACTTTAAAATGCAAACTTGAACACCCGATTTCTCTGCTCATTTACTCTTTTTGATGTTTTAATGTATATTTCCTTTCATTTTACCTCTCAATCAATCATCCCGTTTTTACTTTAATATTAGTGCAATGTAGTCTGTACAGTCAAAACACACTGAACTAAACTAAATGAGGCAACAATCCTATCCTATCTTAACATGAACTTCTAGGAAATGCCAGAGAACTCATTAATACCTAATAAATACATTAAGACTGATTTCTTGAAAGATTGATTTCTAACCAGTCATAATTGTTGTTGTTATGTTATAGCTCATGGTCAGTATAACTAAGGAGACACACTCATTATTATCATCACTATATGATATTTGAGAGTAAAAAAATCTCATACTCCATCATAGCTTGGTAGACTTGAAGGATGACACTCTACTCAAAGCATGTTCCTCTTTTGTAAACTAATAGCTAATATTAGCCTTAAGGCTTGTATGCATGAGGAATATAATGCCTGTGTGTGTTATTTGGTTGTCATATGCCTGTTGGATATTTCAAACCCATAATGTCTATACCTCACGACATATGTTATAGGAGATAATGCATCAATACTAATGTTAAGTGAAATGCCCTTGGAGACAAACGTACACCAGTTGCAATGTATTCAGCAAATAAAATGGAGATGCAGAATGATTAATTTGCTATTTTTTGTACCATTACTCTTTACGAATTTCTCCTTCTGTGAATTAGATGGAAAGATTCTACCCACATGGTATTGATAGCTTCTCACTATTTTCATACTCTTCAACTGTTTGTTTTTATTTTCTTTGTTGTTCTGATTTAGGTCTGATTTAATTGATCAAGAGATATTATAACAATTGTTTTTATGCATCCTTTTTGTCATCAACCCCAATGTTTGCAACAATTGGTTCTGGCTTGGGAACTTTATTGTATTTATGGTTTTTATAAAAGCAAAGATCCAATAAAAGATAGTAGAAATGTTCTTCATTCATCAATCAGTACCTCCATACCCATATCTAACAACAAATGTCCAAACCTTTGCATTAGCCCTAATGTCCAGTGCAGCTTTGATAATTGACCTAATGGCGCATGTACAAATGAGTATCCAGTAACCTTCATTCTAAACGTAGATGTACACCCAATGTGCAACATAGTATTGGCATGTCCAAGATAATATTGATCAGTTATAATCTCCTTGCAGACCTGCTGCAATGTTGGCTACTGATAAATGTAACCACTAGTCTTGCATTCAGCTCAAATATACTACTGCCAATTTAACAACTGTGGTTGAAGGTCAGGTGCTGGTTTGCTTTGTCATTTAGAAATTTATGAAAGATTTTGATTCTGCAAGTTAATTAGTTTTAAATGTAGTTATGTAGACAACCTTTTTGCACTCAGGAAGATTGTAGCTTTTTTTTCCAATTTTGATTTGGAATTGCTATTCTGTGGGATTGAAGTCCATTCATAGTGCCTTTCTGATTAGTTGTTTTTATGATTTCCCATTTTATGGTTATTCCTAATGATTGGGGGGGGGGAGGGGTGTGTTGGAAAAATGGTTACTTGCACTAAAAAATATTCTTATTATTCAATCCTGACATGTAGACATCGGTGCTGGGAATTCAGGGACCAGAGAACTATAGAGCATAGAAATAGACGGTTTTGGCCCAACTCATCTTTGCCGACCAGATATCCTAATTTAATCTAGTCCCATTTGCCAGCATTTGACCCATATTCCTCTAAATCCTTCCTATTCATATAGCCACTGAGATACCTTTTTAAGTGTTTTAATTGTACCAACCTCTGTCACTTCCTCTGGCAGCTCATTCCATACATACACAACCCTCTCTATGAAAAGGTTGCCCCTTAGGTCTCTGCTAAATGTTACCCCTCTCACCTGAAACCGATGCCCTCTAGTTCTGGACTCCCCTGCTCTGAAGAAAGGACCTTGATTGTTCACCCTATTTATGCTGCTCATGATTTTACAAACTTCTAGATGATCACCCCTCAGACTCTGACAGTCAAGGGAAAACAACCCCAGCCTATTGAGCTTCTCCCTACAGCTCAAAACCTCCAAACTTAGCAATATCTTTTCTGAACCCTTTAAAGTTTCACAACATCCTTTGTATAGCTGCCAACCAGAATTGAATGCAGTATTCCAAAACTGCACTTACTAATGTCCTGTACAGCTACAACATGACCTCCCAACTCATTACACTGACCAAGAAAGGCAAGTATGTAAAATGCCGCCTTCACTGTCCTGTCTACCTACGTCTTTATTTTCAAGGTACTAATGAACCTAAACTCCAAGGTCTCTGCTCAGCAATATTTCCATCATTAATTGTATTGGTCCTGCCCTAATTTGCCTTTCCACAATGCAGCACCTTAAACTTATCTAACTCAAACTCCATTGGCCACTCATCAGCCAACCGGCACATCTAATCAAGATCCTGTTGTACTCTGAGGTAACCTTCTAGGCTGTCGCTATACCACCAATTTTGGTGTCGTCGACAAACTTATTAACCATACCTCCTATGTTAATATCCAGATTATTTATATAAATGATAAGGTCAATACTGGCTTTTCCTAACAAAATTGCAGACTAGTATTTCGTCCAATAAGATTAATTGTGTTTGTTAGCTTTCTGAACTTGACATGGTTGGGATATATGAAAGCAATGCCATTAATTCTCACTATCCTCTGGATTTGTCAGTTCTGCAGGAAGTGTAATAATTGCAGTGAAAAGTTTGTAATGTCCCCTCTTGGCGCCATCTGAGATACCCGGTACTGAGGTACATATATTTTGTGTTGTTACAGAATTGAAATTGTAAAAAAAACAGACTAGCGTTGATATACAGAGTCTAGAATGAGAATCAATTGTCTCTAAAGTACTCAGGTTATAGTCCTTTTCCTGTGAGTCCGTGCCTGCTGGACTTCAGAACATGAGGCCTCGCTGCCTCCATGTGTTGGCCCCCAACCAGGACTTGTCCTCTCGGCCGGCCTGGGCTCACTCTGCTCCCATTCAGGGCTCCGGCCACAACTCGGCTTCCAGCTCGGCCTGCACTGACTCTGCTTCCACTCCCACTGCGACCCCTTCCGAGACTCGACCCGCACACGCTCTGCTGCTTCTCTGGGCTACAGCCGTGACTTGCTTCCGAGCCTCTGCCGGCGCTGCAGCCGTTTCTCGCTCCTGTGACTTGGCCTGCGCTCATTTTGCTGCTGCACCAGCCACAGCTGAGTTCTGGGATTCAGCCTGCACTCTCTCTGCTTCCACTCTGGCCGCAACTCGCTACAAGGGCTTGGTCTCTCCAGTCACAACTCATCTCGCGTGTCAGGCTGGTCTTGGACTCAGTTCTGCATTCCCTCCATGTAGGGTACTTTTAAAAGTTGTGGGGACAGAGGGAATACTGCAGCAAGGACGACAAAGAAGGAAAAAGTAAAGGGAGCTGGCGAGCAGAAGAGCTCCAGCTAGAGCGTTTTACTTTGTCGCCATCTTAAAGTGAAATTTCATCAGTAAATAAAGGATATTTGTAAATTAGATCTCAAGATTCTATTGAATTGAAATTTTGAGTGCTTGAAATTGTAAACAGGCTATTTGGTGTAGCATCAATTAATTTAAAATATTTGAAGTCTTTTTGCTGACATGTTCTAATTGATGTTAAACATGACACTTTAAACAATGGAAGAATTCACCTAGACAGCAAAAGTAGTGTCAGGTTTTAATGAGTAGCTATGCAGCTGATGTTTTGGTTCTTTTAACTATCAAAAACTAATTTATTGCATGTGTAAAAATATAGATGGATACCAATAGTTTGAATGCAATGATTGTGTACTTTTGATCACCGAGGAGAAAGTGAGGTCTGCAGATGCTGGAGATCAGAGCTGAAAATGTGTTGCTGGAAAAGCGCAGCAGGTCAGGCGACATCCAAGGAACAGGAGATTCGACGCTTCGGGCATAAGCCCTTCAGGAATGAGGAAAGTGTGTCCAGCAGGCTAAGATAAAAGGTAGGGAGGAGGGACTTGGAGAGGCGATGGAGATGTGATAGGTGGAAGGAGGTCAAGGTGAGGGTGATAGGCCGGAGTGGGGTGAGGGCGGAGAGGTCAGGAAGAAGATTGCAGGTTAGGAAGGCGGTGCTGAGTTCAAGGGATTTGACTGAGACAAGGTGAGGGGGGAGGGGAAATGAGGAAACTGGAGAAATCTGAGTTCATCCCTTGTGGTTGGAGGGTTCCCAGGCGGAAGATGAGGCGCTCTTCCTCCAACCATCGTGTTGTTATGGTCTGGCGATGGAGGAGTCCAAGGACCTGCATGTCCTTGGTGGAGTGGGGGGGGGGGGGAGTTGAAGTGTTGAGCCACAGGGTGGTTGGGTTGGTTGGTCCGGGTGTCCCAGAGGTGTTCTCTGAAACGTTCCGCAAGTAGGCGGCCTGTCTCCCCAATATAGAGAAGGCCACATCGGGTGCAGCGGATGCAATAGATGATGTGTGTGGAGGTGCAGGTGAATTTGTGGCGGATATGGAAGGATCCGTTGGGGCCTTGGAGAGAAGTAAGGGAGGAGGTGTGGGTGCAAGTTTCGCATTTCTTGCGGTTGCAGGAGAAGGTGCCGGGAGTGGAGGTTGGGTTGGTGGGGGCGTGTGGACCTGACGAGGGAGTCACGGAGGGAGTGGTCTTTTCGGAACACTGATAGGGGAGGGGCTAGAAATATATCCCTGGTGGTGGGGTCCGTTTGGAGGTGGCGGAAATGACGGCGGATGATACGCTGTATACGGAGGTTGGTCAGGTGGTAGGTGAGAACCAGTGGGGTTCTGTCCTGTTGGTGGTTGGAGGGGCGGGGCTCAAGGGCGGAGGAGTGGGAAGTGGAGGAGATGCGGTGGAGGGCATCGTCGATCACGTCTGGGGGGAATCTGCGGTCCTTGAAGAAGGAGGCCATCTGGGCTGTACGGTATTGGAACTGGTCCTCCTGGGAGCAGATGCGGCGGAGACGAAGGAATCCTCTTGGCAGCAGATGCGGCGGAGACAAAGGACTCCCACAGCTACCTAGATTACACCTCCTCCCACCCTGCCCCCTGTAAAAATGCCACCCATATTCCCAATTCCCTAGTCTCCGCCGCATCTGCTCCCAGGAGGACCAGTTCCAATACCGTACAGCCCAGATGGCCTCCTTTTTCAAGGACCGCAGATTCCCCCCAGACATGATCGACGATGCCCTCCACTGCATCTCCTCCACTTCCCGCTCCTCCGCCCTTGAGCCCCACCCCTCCAACCGCCACCAGGACAGAACCCCACCGGTTCTCACCTAGCACCCCACCAACCTCCATATACAGCGTATCATCCACCACCTCCAAACGGACCCCACCACCAGGGATATATTTCCCTCCCCTCCCCTGTCAGCATTCCGAAAAGACCGCTCCCTCCTTGACTCCCTCGTCAGGTCCACACCCCCCCCCACCAACCCAACCTCCACTTCCGGCACCTTCCCCTGCAACTGCAAGCAATGCAGAACTTACGCCCACATCTCCTCCCTTACTTCTCTCCAAGGCCCCAACGGATCCTTCCATATCCGCCACAAATTCACGTGCACCTCCACACACATCATCTATTGCATCCGCTGCACCCGATGTGGCCTCCTCTATATTGGGGAGACAGGCCACCTACTTGCGGAGTGTTTCAGGGAACACCTCTGGGCCACCCGGACCAACCAACCCAACCACCCCATGGCTCAACACTTCAACTCCCCCTCCCACTCCACCAAGGATCTGCAGGTCCTTGGACTCCTCCATCGCCAGACCATAGCAACACGACAGTTGGAGGAAGAGCGCCTCATCTTCCGCCTAGGAACCCTCCAACCACAAGGGATGAACTCAGATTTCTCCAGTTTCCTCATTTCCCCTCCCTCCCATCTTGTCTCAGTCAAATCACTTGAACTCAGCACCGCCTTCCTAACCTGCAATCTTCTTCCTGACCTCTCCACCCCCACCCCACTCCGGCCTATCACCCTCACCTTGACCTCCTTCCACCTATCGCATCTCCATCGCCCCTCCTCCCTACCTTTTATCTTAGCCTGCTGGACACACTTTCCTCATTCCTGAAGAAGGGCTTATGCCCGAAACGTCGAATCTCCTGTTCCTTGGATGCTGCCTGACCTGCTGCGCTTTTCCAGCAACATGTTTTCAGCTACTTTTGATCATCATCTATGTTGTAATCATCAACTGCATGGCTACTGATAGAAATGGGATGTCAAATTGCTATATAATATCTGAAGCAGCAATACTTTACTTGCCAATGTCGTTAACATTAAAAAAGTGAGGTCTACTGATCTACCTGAGGATAACAGTTCCTTCTTTCTTGATTGTCAGATAGGAATGTTAGTCTGAAGGAAAGATTGTATTTCAAGTTTTTAGTAATACCATTATTTTTAGATGTCTGCTTTACACGGTGAATATGGTGTCATGATTATTAACTTGATAGCGACTCATTCTTGAATCCTTGTAACATAATTTTTCTGAGTAGATTTCAAAACCATTGTCCAGGTTTGGGTTAGTTATATAGCAATTCTTACTGCAGACAAAATAATGGAGTTAATGGTAAACCTTTGGAAGGATATCCTCATTTAATGTCCTCGCTTTCTGCTAACCCAAAAATAGATTAATCAAACACTTAGAGGGTGGTGGTGGAGGGTTGCTTTTCAGACTGGAGGCTTGTGACCAGCGGTGTGCCACAAGGATCAGTGCTGGGTCTACTGCTTTTCATCCTTTATATAAATGATTTGGATGTGAACATAGGAAGTATGGTTAGTAAGTTTGCAGATGACACCAAAATTGGAAGTGTTGTGGACAGCGAAGAAGGTTGCATTAGAGTACAATGGGATCTTGATCAGATGGACCAAATGGGCTGAGGAATGGCAGGTGGCATTTAATTTAGGTAAATGTGCAGAGCTGCATTTTGGAAAGGAAATCGGGGCGTGACCTATACATTTAATGCTAAGGTCCTGGGGAGCATTGCTGAACAAGGAAACTTTGGAGTGCAGGTTCATAGTTCCGTGAAAGTGAAGTCCCAGATAGATAGGGCAGTGAAGAAGATATTTGGTTTGCTTGCATTTATTGGTCAGAATATTGAGCGTAGGATTTGGGAGTTTATGTTGTGGCTGTATGGACATTGGTTAGGCCACATTTGGAATAGAGTGTGTAATTCTGTTCTCCCTACTATAGGAAGAATGTTGTGAAACTTGAAAGGGTTCAGAAAAGATTTACAAGAATATTGCCATGGCTGGCATGGTTTGGAGATGCTGGTGTTGGACTGGGATGTCCAAAGTTAAAAATCACACAGGAGTGACGCTTCGGAAGCTAGTGTGCTTCCAATTAAACATGTTGGACTATAACCTGGTGTTGTGTGATTTTTAGCCATGGCTGGAGGATTTGAGCCATAGGGAGAGGCTGAATAGGCTGTGGCTATTTTCCCTGCTGGTCAGGGGCTGAGAGGTGACGTTACAGAGGTTTAATGAGGGACATGGATAGGGAAAATATCCATGGGTGGGATAAGTTCAAAACTAGAGGACGTAGATTTAAGGTGAGAGAGGAAAAATTTATAAGTGACCTAAGGGGCAACTTTTTCATGCAGATGGAGGTGTGTGTATAGAATGAACTGTCAGAGGAGGTGCGGGAGACTGGCACAATTACATTTAAAAGGCATCTGGATGGGTATATGAATAGGAAGGGCTTTTGCCCGAAACGTCAAATTTCCTGTTCCTTGGATGCTGCCTGACCTGCTGCGCTTTAACCAGCAACACATTTTCAGCTTAGAGGGATATGGGCCAAATGCTGGCATGTGGGATTAAATTAATTTCGGATATCTGGTGGGCATTGGTGAGTTGGGCTGAAGGGTCTGTTTCCATACTGTATATCGCTCTGACTCTATGAATTAGATTTAGGATGCATTTTCCAATGTAATTATGTCAACCAGTTGTCTTGTGAACATAGAATATTTTTAAAGCTTGTCTCTGAATGTAAATTGAAGACTTTTCCACTTTGATCAATTCTATATCAGGAGTAGGTAGGATCTAGTGAAAGTATACCTCTGTTCATTATAGGAGAAAGTGAGGACTGCGGATGTGGAAGATCAGAGTCAAGAGTTTCACGCACTGCACTGTCGACTCTGATCATTCTATTCTTATAAATTTGGCTTTAATCACAACATCAAAAGTGCTTCCACCTTTCACTGGTGTGATTGTACAACTTGCCGTAACATTGTGAATAATCTCAATCAAATGGATGGAGTTTAATGCAGATAAATGCGAGATGCTGCATTTTGGGAAAGCAAATCTTAGCAGGACTTAATGGTAAGGTCCTAGGGAGTGTTGCTGAACAAAGGGACCTTGGAGTGTAGGTTCATAGCTCCTTGAAAGTGGAGTCGCAGGTGGATAGGATAGTGAAGAAGACGTATGGTATGCTTTCCTTTATTGGTCAGAGTATTGAGTACAGGAGTTGGGGGGGTTATGTTGCAGTTGTACAGGACATTGGTTAGGCCACTGTTGGAATATTGCGTGCAATTCTGGTCTCCTTCCTATCGGAAAGATGTTGTGAAACTTGAAAGGGTTCAGAAAAGATTTACAAGGATGTTGCCAGGATTGGAGGATTTGAGCTACAGGGAGAGGCTGAACAGGCTGGGGCTGTTTTCTCTGCAGTGATGGAGGCTGAAGGGTGACCTTAGAGGTTTACAAGATTATGAGGGGCATGAATAGGATAAATCGACAAAGTCTTTCCCTGGGGTTAGGGAATCCAGAACTAGAGAGCACAGGTTTAGGGTGAGAGGGGAAAGATATAAAAGAGACCTAAGTGGCAACTTTTCATGCAGAGGGTGGTATGTGTATGGAATGAGCTGCCAGAGGATGTGGTGGAAGCTCTTACAATATGTAAGAGGCATTTGGATGGGTATATGAATTGGAAGGGTTTGGGCCGGGTGCTGGCAGATGGGACTAGATTGGGTTGTGATATCTGGTCGGCATGGACAGGTTGGAACTGAAGGGTCTGTTTCCAAGCTGTACATCTCTATGGCTCTATAAATACAAACATAGTGCCAAATTGTCCTCGACATAACAATTAGCAGTTAACATTGCTGTTTTAAATTTAATTTGTGATATGTTGTATAATTGTTGTTCTTCCCCAGAAGTTCTACATTGGATTTGATTTTAAATCAGAAATTTTAAAAAGTTGTATGATTTGCATTCTACGACAGTTTTGAAATTAAAAGTTGTACTACATTTCCCAAAATACAGTGAAACTGATATGCCAACAATTTATTTATTTTAAAAATTATTAGAGCAAAATCGTGGGCGACTCGGTGGCACAGTGGTTAGCACTGCTGCCTCACAGCGCCAGAGAACTGGATTCTGGATCAGTGGTGCTGGAAGAGCACAGCAGTTCAGGCAGCATCCAACAAGCAGCAAAATCGACGTTTGGGGCAAAAGCCCTTCATCAGGAATAAAGCCTGATGTGTGGATTTTGCACATTCTCCCTGTGTCTGCGTGGGCTTCCTCCCACAGTCCAAAAATGTGCAGGTTTGGTGAATTGGCCGAGGTAAATTGCCCGTAGTGTTAGGTGTAGGGGAATGAGTCTGAGTGGGTTGCGCTTTGACGGGTTGGTGTGGAAGGGCCTGTTTCCATACTGTAAGTAATCTAATCTAATCTAATCTAAGCAAAAGTGTGTTGAAGATCAGACCTGTTCTTTGACCCTTCAATCAAGGTATAAACAAAGCAAAATTATATGGTTATGTTAGCTGGTGAGGTATGTTAAAGATATTTATTGCCAGCAGTTCTAATGGATCACAAGCATCCTTTAGTCCCCTCAAAATTAATATGCTTGCCCTTTATTATTTCCTCTGTTATTTTAAAATATCCTTCAGGAACCAGAACCATTTAGTTACAGCTGAGGGAGAAATGTTCAATTTGTAAATGGTTATGTTCTATCTTCAGTGATTTCTCCTCTTGTTGTTTCAAAACCGTAGCCCATATTGGAAAACCTATTTTGTTCCATCCATTTCATGGATTCAGGGAGACATCTGCCAGGAGTCAGTAAGAGGTTGGTGTTTAGTGGAGGAAGGAAGAAACTGCAGGGTGGGTTGGTAAGGAAAGGAAAATGACATTAGCGGATTAGCTTCTGAAAAGAATCAATATTAATTTTAAATCTGAGATAGAGATCTAAGATGCATTAAAATGATTATTAACTGGTTAAATTCTTGCCATTTTATGCATTTAGATAGAAAAACATTAGCTTTGACCTCTCCCATCTGTAGGAGATACATCTAGGGTAGTGGCCATTATTGTGTAGGGATATCCATTCTTTACGATTAAAAAGATTGTCACTAATTTACTCCTTTTGGCTTGTGTCAATTTTAATACTGTTGTGTCTATGATATTAATACTTTACATGTCTGTTGTGGCGTGATATTTCATGGAGGGGATGATATGCCAACCTAAATACAAACGGTATTGTTACGACATGACTGCATCAACAAACAAACGAATAAGAATGGAGTAGAACTCTTGAAATCCAAAAGGTAGCCAGCAAAAATCAAAACGTGTCCTTTTGATTATAAAAACATAGCCCTTAAGGAAATCTCAACAGCAACCCTTGTAGTGGGATCAGAATTATTTCTATGTGCTAATGATTATGGTACACAATTAGCTTGGTATGGTGACCACAAGCTGAATAAAGTAATAATGAATTAATGAAAATAGATCCTTAATGTAACAGCAGAACCTTTTTATATTCTGACATTTATAGCTCATGCCTTCGTTTCTCTGCTGCTGAAAATATTGGCTCCCTATAATATAAACAGAAAATTCTGGAAATGCTCAGCAGGTTTGGCAGCACCATTGGAAAGAGAAATAGGTATAATGTTTCATAGCCATGACCTTTCATCAGAACTGAAAATAGTTAGAATTGTAACAAGTTTTAAGATGTGCCAAGGCATGGAAAAGGTTTGGTTGGGGCTAGGGTTCGGGGTATGTGGTGATATAAAAGAATAAAATATGGGGAAGTTAAGTGAAAAAGAGGTAGGAAAAAGGGATGATATATTTTGCCTTCCTGATTAGAAGAACAAGTAAACCAAAATCTGCCTGCAGGAGATGCAGTGGATATAGCAGAACCCCATTGATATATGGAAAAATAATTCAATCTGAAGTTATGATTTAAAAATTATTAAACTCAGTGTTGTCTGCAAAAGTCCAAATGAAAAGATGAAGTCCTGTTCCATGAGCTAATGTTGAGTTTATTGAGTAGAGTATAAGAGGACGAGGTAAGAGTGAAAGTAAGATGAAGAATCAATAGCTCCGTATCATTGCTAACAAACTTCTCATCCTTATAAAGAGACATTCAGTGTTTGAGATGGCATACCAGGGGTTGATAGTCATAAGTCCAAATTTTATCACAAAATATGTCATTTTCAGAAATGTGAATGCTAGCTTTCTGACAGTGCTCATCGATTGGCAAATGGAATCTCTTTAGCAGAAGCATTGCCATGGAGCTTGCAGCAGATAGATGATAACAGTTAACTGTCAAGAGTGTGATGCTGGGAAGCACAGCAGGTCAGGCAGCATCTGAGGAGCAGGAGAATCAAGCTGAAGGGCTTATGCCCAAAACATCAATTCT
Source organism: Hemiscyllium ocellatum (assembly GCF_020745735.1). NCBI lineage: Eukaryota > Metazoa > Chordata > Chondrichthyes > Orectolobiformes > Hemiscylliidae > Hemiscyllium > Hemiscyllium ocellatum. Next base: position 52,434,022 of record NC_083406.1, on the reverse strand, counting down.
CTTGCTCCTTGGACGCTGTCTGATCTGTGCTTTTCCAGCACCACACTCTTGACTCTGATCTCCACCATCTCAGTCCTCACTTTCTCCTAGTTGATAACAATTAACTGCCAACCTTTGATTAAATTTAGAACAGGTGGGTTGACTGTCATTAGTGATAACATTTCCTTGAGATGGTCATCTGTACCATTTAGTTAAAACTGACATAATGGGTACATATGAACTTTCTGTCTACAAAGAACAGGGTTCCATGTACTAAAAAATGTAGCATCTAGTAAAATGCAAATACTCCACATTTGTAAGCCAACCATGATCTTAACTTGGTTGTCAGTATAATTCTTCACACATGCACACGCACACAATTATTTAGCACATGTTGTCCAATCATGGAATCAGATCTAATATTGGATACTGCTTTGAGTTTTGCAAGTGCAGACTGGTCAGATACAATCATATCTTAGAACATAGAACATAGAAAAATACAGCGCCCTCGATGTTGCGCCGATCCAAGCCCACCTAACCTACACTAGCCCACTATCCTCCATATGCCTATCCAATGCCCGTTTAAGTGCCCGTAAGGAGGGAGAGTCCACCACTGCTACTGGCAGGGCATTCCATGAACTCACGACTCGCTGAGTAAAGAATCTACCCCTAACATCTGTCCTATACTTACCACCCCTTAATTTAAAGCTATGTCCCCTTGTAATAGCTGACTCCATACGTGGAAAAAGGTTCTCATGGTCAACCCTATGTAAACCCCTAATCATCTTGTACACCTCTATCAAGTCACCCCTAAACCTTCTTTTCTCCAATGAAAACAGCCCCAAGTGCCTCAGCCTTTCCTCATACGATCTTCCTACCATACCAGGTAACATCCTGGTAAAGGTCTTGATTATTACAAACAGTTGAATGTTTATGTTGTTTGATATAATCCATCAGGACATGTGATTAGATTCCTCCATTGTGGAAACAGGCCCTTCGGGCCAACAAGTTCACACTGACCCGCCGAAGAGTAACTCACCCAGACCCATTTCCCTCTGACTAACGCACCTAACCTATGGCCAATTCACCTAACCTGCACATCTTTGTGACTGTGGGAGGAAACCGGAACATCCGGAGGAAACCCACACAGACACGGGGAGAATGTGCAAACTCCACACAGACAGTCGCCCGAGGCTAGAATCGAACCTGGGACCCTAGTGCTGTGAGGCAGCAGTGTTAACCACTGTGCCACCCCAACATGTAACTTTATAATTCATGTACCAGATTCTCGGTAAATGAATCCTCAAGAGTGCACCTAGCTGAACTCGCTCAGGCATGTTGTGGGATTCCAAATGACTTCTCTGATTTTCGCATACAATGTGAAAGTCTGGCAGTGTTCGACCTTACATTACTGTTTTATGTTACAATGTTGGAACATGATTATTGATATTTTAATTCCGGTCCTCAAAGTCCCTGAATTTCCATCTTGTTTCTGTAGTGGATAACTTAAGTGATGAAAATAAAGTTAGCTTGTCTGTACTCATTAGATTGACTTCCAAATAGCAAAAGTTTGTTTTGCTACAAAAATATTTTTTAAGTTAGAACATATTACGAGTTTTGAAACATTTTTCTCATCTAAGGAAGTTTGGATCAGCAGTCATTCAGGATCCCTTTATCAGGTGAAGAATATTGATGTGTTCAATTTTTGTTGATCTACTTTAGCCTAAAATCCTGAATGTTTCTGCTTTAAAACAATTTTGATATTTCTTGCAAGCAAATAATTTTTACAAACTATCTACCCAGAACAATTCAGACACAGAATTAAATATTAAAGTTATAACCATAAAACATTGTAGCAGAAGTATTCAGCCTATTGAATCTGTTTCGCTATTCAATGAGATTGTAACCAATCTAATAATGCTCAAATTAACTTTCCTGCCTTTTACCCATAACCCTTGATTCCTATACTGATTATAAATGTGTATTTCAACCCTGAATTGTACTTAACCACCAAGACTGGATAGCCCTCTCAGGTGAAGAATTCCACACATTATTGACACTCAGAAAAAAAAAGTCTCCTCAACTCTGTCTTAATTAGGCCACACCTTATTCTGAGATAATGCCGTCTGGTCCTAAATTCTTCTATACGTAGAAATATATGTTTCAATAAGATCGCCTCTCATTCTTCTAAACTCCAATGACTACGTGCACAACCTACTTAACCTCTCCTCATATGAAAATACCTCCATATCTGGGAATAGCTCTACCTGGGAACTTTCTTAGGACTGCATCTGTTCTATTATATCTTTCCTTAGGTGTTAAAAACTGTTCACAGTATTCTATGGGTTGTCTGACTAATGCCTTGCATAGTTTTAGCGAGGCTTAGTATTTTTATACTCCATTTGTTTCTAAATAAAGTTCAACAATCCATTTGCCTACCTCCTTACCAGCTAAATTTGGATGCTTGCTTTTTCTGATTTAGTTGTCTTGCGAGACCTCAGGGTCAACTAGGTATGCATATCAGTAAACATGACAGGAGATTTGAATAACCATCCTTAACAAACATGACTATATCAATACAATACTTGCCATTCTAATGACCGGTCTAAATTCATAGCCATTGGACTTGTTTCTCAGTGTGACCAGGTAGCCTTGCTTAAAACCATGCTTTAAAAAAAAATGCCAGCTGGACTTGCATAAGGCTAATATAATGCTGGGTGATATACTGTATTTGAAGTATTCATACTCACAGCTTACTGCACTGGTGTATGTATGAACTGCCCAAGATATTAAAAAATGGCAATCCTTTCCAATCTGTCTTATCTATGACTGATTCTGCATAAATGAGATGGCCTGCTGGTTGGATGAATTGTTAGAACTTGTTTCAAGCAAAACTTGCATATTAATAGCAATGAAGTGCCCATGTGATAATTTGATATTGATGGTCTATACAACAATGCACTACTGAAGGAAGCCATAAAATTTTCACTGAGGTACTGTATCATAGCGACTATATTCCCCATAATGATGTGAATGATATCAATTGAAGTTATGAATTCAGCAACTTGTGCAGTTGATTTGATCCTTCCCCTTCTGCTTCCTACCATCAAGCAAATTCTGTATCTATCTTGCCAGTTCCCCCTGGATTCAATGCAATCTAATCTTCCAGAGCAGCCTACGATGTGGAACCTTATCAAAGGCCTTACTGAAATCTATATAGACTAAATCTACCACCCTACTTTCATCAACCTTTCTAGTCACTTCATGAAAGAACTCTTAACAAATTTGTGAAGCATGATCTCACATGCACAAAACCATGCTGACTCTTCCTAATCAAACCCTGTCTTTCCAAATCCATATATATTTATATCCCTCAGAGTCTTCTCAAGTAACTTATTCATCACAGATGTTAGGCCTACTGGTCTATAGTTCCCAGGATTTTCTTCGCAGCCCTTCTTGAATAAGGGCACAACATTCGCTACCCTCCCATTTTCTGGGACCTTGCCCGTGGCTATCGATGATGTCAAAATATCAGCCATCCCCCACGATTTCTTCTCTAGCCTCTTCAGTCTTTTGGGATATATCTGGTTAAGGCCGGAGATTTATCCACCTTTATACATTCAAATATGTGCAATATGGACTGTCCCCAAGATATCGCCACTAATGTCCCCAGGTTCCCAAGTCTTCACGGCTTTCTCCACGATAAATACACAGGAGAAATAGTCATTGAGGACCTCATGTTCACTTTGGTATTTCAGGAGTCCTATCCTCTCTTTAGTTGTTCTTTTTCCGTTAATATATTTAAAGAACCTGTTTGGATTCACTCTAATTTTCTCAGTTAATACTACTTGTCAGACAATGGCTACCTAGTGAACCTACCTGTTTAAAAAATAGCTTGAGAATTAAATGTAAGTCATCATGTGATGGGTGCATTCTTCATTGAGCTCTACTGCCAGTTAGAGTTTGCTTGTTTACCAGTCAGCAATCTTCAGATAGCATAAATGTTGTTAACCTTTACATTGGTGTTCCTTGCAAATTGTCCTGATAAATGCAATGTGAAAAACTTCCAAAAAACTTTATATTTTCAAGAATACTCATATTCTGATTCCTTCCTTCCAAAAGAATATTTTTGAATAACAAACAAAATAGTTGTGAGTTAACTTATCCAAACTATATCTATTGTATCATTTTGACTTTGAATATAGATCAGTACAGCACCGTACAGGGTCTTCCGCCCTTGATGTTGTATTGACCTTTTATCCTACTTTCTTCAGTATTTTTTTCCTCCTCTTAAAGCAAATCCTGCACTACATCTGTGAACTTACGACTTTTGCCCCATCAGTGGAAATAGCAAACATCAACCCCTACAGAAACAAATTAGTCACATTTGAGAGATCCAATAATTACATTTGCAGACTTAATACAAATTGTCTCCATTTTAAGTTTGTGATGACTTTTTCTTATTTTCCTAGTCAGTAGCTGATTTCGGTAAGTAAGAATGGTAATTGAAAATTCTTCATTCAATCAATTCTGAAAAGTTAGCCATTGATATTCGTTCTGTGTTATTTCCAAATAACGGCTAAGGTTTTCAATTGAGAAGAAAAATGCTAAGTAACTTAAAGTCTCCTTTATGTTTTTTTTCTGCCTGAGGCTATTTGGCCTGATTCCTGTTAACAGGAAAGCTGCCATACAAAGCTAACCTTGTTCACTGCTTTTCTTGCAGACAAAGAGCACTTGAAGGAAGGGGAAAAGTTGGAAATGGAACTGGCCACTATGCGTTCAGCAAATGAGGATCAGCAGAGGCGCATTGAAATCTTGGATCAGGCATTGAACAATACTCAAGCCAAGGTGGTCAGGTTGGAGCAGGAGGTGGGCTTAATGTTTAATTTGATTTGATTGACTTTAGTTGATGGCAGCCAAATTCAACACTGTTGGCCACAATGCAATCAGCAATTGATATCCAATTAGAAAACTGACTGGACAATTCAGTGTATTTGTGCAATGGTATGGAAATATCGAAACTAAAACTCTCCATATTTTAATGATGTTTTATCCATCTATTTAGATCCTGTCAGCTGATCTTTCTTTGTGTCTTTCTTTTAAATCACTTTTTGGACAAATTAATGTCTTTATTTTTCTTTAGATATCAAGAATTTTCAAGCAGTAGCAGTGAAAATCTTTAAGTTAAAATAATTGTCTGTGATGAATAAAGAATTAGTATCTTCTCTGATTAAGTGCAGGCTTAATTAATCGTTTGCTTTTGGCTGTCTCAATTTGGTGAGCTGAAGCCTACACCAGTCCAAACATTGCAACTGCTTTTTTTCCTGAGTAAACACCCAGCTAGTTTAAACAAAAAGAAACTTCTATCCCATGGCCCATCTTTGAGACTATGCAAAGTATATAACAAAAAAACCCTACAATTTCTTGATTCTCTAACTCGTATGAAAAATGTATTTCTAATCAATGAAATTGCCCTCTCTGCAGACTCCTTGCAACCACTGAAGTTTACAAAGCTAATTTTGGCTTCTTTAATTAAGGTAAAAATATATGCCCTTGGTCTACCAAGAAGCCCTAATGCATCATCCAGGCTCAATACTTTCACTTCTAAGTCTGAGTTCATTAAACAAATACCTTTGAAGGTCTATTTGAATTTGACTCACTTAAATTTCTCAATTAGATGTTTCCATTGAACATTGGACATTTAAGTTATGTTCCTAAAATATGTGAAAATGCAGTTCATAACTCATAACAAGAACATGTTTGTCAATATACAGTGTAGTAGATAAATCTATTCATCAGCAGCTGTAGGTAGTCAAGGGGGAATGTGATGTTATTGTGACAGTAGGAAACTTGTCACCAAAAAAAAAGGATAGGATAGGATACCATATATTTCTGGATGCAAGTTTCAGGAAAGGTAAAGAAGCAAAGAAAGTAGGATGGGCAACACTTGATTGTGGAAAATATGACCTTGAACGAGTGAGTTATTCTAGAGGGAGATCAAAGACAATGTATTTGCTTTGAGCTAAGATACATTAACTAGACCATTACATGATATGGAGGTGCCAGTGTTAGACTGGATGGACAAAGTTAAAAATCACATAACACCAGTTTATGGTCCAACAGTTTATTTGGAAGTACAAGCTTTCGGAGCACTGTTCCTTTGTCAGGTAGCTAGTGGAGTAGGATCATAGGACACAGAAATCATAGCAAATGACCATAGTGTCATACACTGATGCAATTTATTGAACTGACCCAGATTATTGTTAAGTGCTTCATCTTTTAGAATGGGTTGCAGGTTTCAGTTCATTAATATGTAATTCTCGGAACTTCTTTCAAGTTGCAATTCCGAAATAACTTAAGTTTTTATTTTAAAAAGTGACAGCTCAGACAATGCTTTAAAAGTGTGAGGTTAGATTCTGCATGTATTCCAATCTTGAGTCAGACCGGTTATATTTCCAAGGTAGGAATTTATAAAATGTTACATGGATTATAAAAAATCAAGGACATTCAGCCTTGGATCTTCAGGTGACCATTCTCCAAGGTGGACTTTGGGATGTGCAACAATGCAGAGTGGATGAGCAAAGGCTGATAGCCAAATTTGATAACCATGAGGATGGCCTCAACCAGAACCTTGCATTCATGTCACACTGCAGGTGACCCTACTACACCATACACACACGCACATACATAAGCACACATAAACACATACTGTTAAATACTCAAATACTCATGCAGGCCCTTTCACTTACACATGCTGTCTCTCAGGCGCGCGCACACACACACACACACACACACACACACACACACACACTCTCTCTCACTTATGCGCACACCCTCTCACAGGCATATACTCCATCACACTCACGGACTCAAGGTGAGAGGTGGAAAGTTTAAGAGGGATACACATGGCAAGTATTTTACACAGAGGGTAAGTGTCTGGAGTGCTTTGCCAGCAGAGGTAATAGAGGCAGGCATGGTAAATTCATTTAAGATGCATCTGGACAGATGCATGAGTAGGTGGGCAACAGAGGGATACAGATGCTTCAGAATTGGGCGGCAGTTTTAGACAGTAGATTCGATCAGCTCAGGCTTGGAGGGCTGAAGGACCTGTTCCTGAGCTGTAAATTTTCTTTGTTTTCTTTGACATACACTATCCAGCAAGCGGGCACACACATGCACTTTCACATGTTTGTACACACGTATACACACACACACACACACACACACACATTCTCTCCCTCTCTCCCACATACAGACATATACTCTCACGCACTCTCCCTCACATGAATGCACACACACACATAAGTCAATGGGGTGAATTTGCATTTGCAGAATTGTATTTGCAGATACATTCTGTTTTCAAAAAGCGCACAATCAGTAGGTAGTCAATATTTTTTGATAATCCATGTGACATTTTATAAATTCCTACTTTGGAAATAGAACCAGTCTGACTCAAACTTGGGATACATACAGGCTCTAACCTCACACCCGTAATACCTTGTCTGAGCTGAGATGTCACCTTTTTTTATAAAACTTTAAGCTATCTCAGAGAAATTCTGGGATTTACCTATTAATGAATTGAAACCTGCAACCCATTCTAAAAGATGAAAGACTTAACAGCAATCTAGGTTTGTTCAATATATCATCTTAATAGCACGACACTGTGATCTTTTGCTATAAATTCTGTGTCCTATGATCCTACTCCACAGCTACCTGATGAAGGAGCAGCGCTCCAAAAGTGTGTACTTCCAAATAAACCCATTGGACTATAAACTTGTGTTGTGTGATTTTTATCTTAGACCATTACACTACTGGTTGTATTTTATAGACTTGCAACTAATGGGAAAGACATGGATAAACAAGTTAGCACAAAAACTAGATGGTATTATGATTGGCAGTTTTAATTATCTTGGTATAGACTATGATGTTAATAAAGATATGGATAAGGACATTTCTGAATTATGTTCAGGAGAATTTTCTAGATTTGATTGATGCCAGCCTCCTTGAAGAAAGTGTTACTGCATCTAGTTCTGACAAATGAAGTATCACTAATGCAACATTGCCTTTGAGACTAGAGGCCTGTGACCAGTGATATGCCTCAAGGATTGGTGCTGGGTCCATTGCTTTTCATCATTTATATAAATAAATTGGATGCAAACATACTAGTATCGTTAGTAAGTTTGCAGATAACACCAACATTGGAGGTGTAGTGGACAATGATAAATGTTACCTCAGAGTATAATGGGATCTTGATCAGATGGACCAATGGGCCGAGGAATGGTAGATGGAATTTAATTTAGATAAATGTGAGATGCTGCATTTTGGAAAGGCAATGCAAGGCATGATTTATACATTTAATGCTAAGGTCCTGCGGAGTGTAGATTCATAGCTGCTTGAAAGTGGAGTCGCAGGTAGATAGGGTAGTGAAGCAGGCTTTTGGTATGCTTTCCGTTATTGGACAGAGCATAGAGTATATGAGATAGGAGGTTGTGTTGCAGCTGTACAATACATTGGTTAGGCCACTTTTGGAATATTGTGTACAATTCTGGTCTCTCCTGTTGGAAAGATGTTGTGTAACTTGAAAGGGTTCAGAAAAGATTTACAAGGATGTTGCCAGGGTTGGAGGATTTGCGCTGAGTAGGTTGAGGCTGTTTTCACTGGAACATTGGAGTCTGAGGAGTACTGGCATAGATGCCTATGCAATCATGAGGGGTATGGGAAGGGCGGGGGTGCCCAGAACTAGAGAGCATAGATTTAGGGTGAGAGGGGCAAGATACCAAAGGGACCTAAGGGTCAACTTTTTCATACACAAGTTGGTGCATGCATGGAATGAGCAGCCAGAGGAAGTGGTGGAGGCTGGTTCAATTATAAAATTTAACAAGCATCTGGGTGGGTATACAAGGGTTTAGAGGGATATAGGCCAACTGCTGGCAAATGGGACTAGATTGATTTAGAATATCTGGTTAGCATGGACGAGTTGGCCCGATGGGTTTGTTTCCTTACTGAAGATCTCTATGTCTCTATAACATTTTACGGAATAATGATAATAGCATAATAAGTTTTGAATTGGCTATAAAAAAGGACAACATACAATCCAGAATGTAAACAATTAATTGGTGAGAAATGATATGTCCTAGGTAAGTTGGAATCAGAAGTTGCCAATGAAGACTATAATGTTACAATAGGCTACCTTTTAAAGAACAGACAGTTCAGATATAGATGAGGTACATTAATAATAACAAATGAAAACCTGACTGAATACAGAGAGTTCACAGGGTAAGTAGACATAAGAAATATGAGAAGGAAGGAGAGAGAATGAGAAGAGACTGGAAGCTAACATAAAAGGGACTTCAAACATCTCAGAGATAGTTAAAGGAGGAATGGGGTAAATGAGGGATCAGAAATGGGATTTATGTCTGGAGGCAGAGCTACCAAGAAAGAAACTATCACCCAAGATATTTTGAAAACGGAGGTACTTGCTACACTGTTGGTCTAAAAAATGATAGAATGATAAAGAAGAGGAATTAGGAAAGTTGCCTCAACCACAAACTGATAAGTCACCAGGAATGGATGAAATGCATCTGAAGATACCGAATTGATCATAATCTTCCAATCCTGCTTACATAAAGGGATGATTCAAGAGGATTGGAGGATCAGAATTGCAACTCTGTGTTTCTGTTTCAAGTGAGGTTATAAAGATTCCGCTTAGTATCTAAAGCCGAAGAGTTTAATATTGGGGGTGGAAAATCCTTTAGCAATGTTAATCTAATTCAAAATGAAGAGTCACTTCCATAAATATGGATTAGTTAATGAAAGCATGCATATATAAGAGTACATCTTGTTTAATTAACTTGAGCTTTTTTTTGAGATATGGAGTTGGTTACTGAGGATAATGCAATACATAGACTTTTAAAAGGTTTAAGACAAAATGCCACAAAATAGACCACCAATCAAAGCCCCAGAAGTAAGTGTGGATAGTGCAGTACAGGTACAAAGTTGACTACGTGACAGGAAGCAGAAAATGGTAGTGAATAGCTTTTTTAAACTGAGGATGAGTACACTGAAGTCATTCTTGGTGGCATTTATTTGGTTTATGTTAATAACCTAAACTTGGGTGTGCATGGACAATTTCAAAATTTGCACATGAGGCAAAGCTTGGACATATTGTGAATTGAGAGGAAGATTGCAATAGACTCTAAGAAGATGCAGACTAGCTGGAGTCATAGGGAGACTAGTAGCAGGTGACATTTAACATCAGGAAGTACACAGATTTTGATAGGAAGGATGACCAGCAGCATTATAAATTTGAAAAATATACTTTGTTGTAGGTACAATAATGCCGCATTACAAATGTAGAAGTCAATCAGAAGTAATTTATTAAACAAAGGCCTTTGGAGACCATAAGCATCTGACCACATTGCAGTCAGACCTAGGCTGTCACAGATTACAGACAAATATCAAGGTTTATACAGAACCACAAGACACAGATCATGCCGTTTGAGCTCAGAAGACCTTGCGGTTTTACTTAGTAACAAAGAGCAGAAGTTATGGCTGTCTCAGCTCTGCTGTACAATCACAGACCATGACCACAGAGGTCCTCCTGCAATGGTCTGTTTGCAGCAAATCTCACGTTATAGTTTAAAAATAAAGGCTCAGTACGAATTTAATTTTAACCCTTCATTTTCCATCTTCAATCCCCACCTTGTGGTCAGAGGCAATGGAGGCCATGGACTCTAAATCACTTACAATCAAGTGAGTTCCTATCACCCTGTAGGGGATGCCGGACAGAAACATCAAATTGAAGACTAGCAGCTGCCTTACATGAGCAGTTAAGATTTTACAACTTGAATTGAAAAGTTCCATAAAGACACAGTAAACAATTACAGTGACAATGTGAACAATCAGTGCATGCTGAATATAAGAGCACCAAGAACCACCTAATATCCATTCAAGCCACCCCAGGGGATTATAATCATGAAATTGCTTCCCTTCCTGCCAGATCTTATCAGCCTGCAGGTGTATGCGGAATGCTAGGTCAGTTATATTGTCCGAAGTGTCTGGAATATAGATGCAACACACAGGGCCAATAACAACACAGGTGCCACCCTGTGACTCTCGTAAATAGTCAAGGACTCGACATTTCTGCAAGGTGACAGGGGTATCATTTTTGTTTTCTCTGTATCACTGCAGTTCATGATCACTTTCTTAAAGTCAATTTCTCCATAGATTATATGTCACTGTCTTATCGTTTAAACTATGGTCTTCTGTTCTTCCCAAGCCACACAAGTCCATTTGTCAAGTCAGTGTACATATCTAAGGCCCATTTTTCAATGCAAAAACCTTTTTTTTGAATGGCATTCACACAGGTTCATTACTTCTGAGGTAACAATCACTTTTGTACATTTACATCGGTATCCCAAGACTTTCATGCATTCTTGACTCCCATCTGATCTTGTCAAAAGATCTATGAGGTTTTACTTATCTCCGCACGTTAAGTCCTGATGCCTCGGGTAGTGGCTTGAACACCAAGTTAACCAAGGAAAGACGAGGACACAAACAGTACGAAGAGAAACCTATCAGTTTAATTCTCTCACTTAAACTTCCTTTTCACTAAAATGCATGGTAACCTCAATTATCATTTCAATTCATTCCCACTTGTTGTTTGTTCCTTCTTTAAATTTACCCATATATCTTAACTTACTTTATGGCTCATTCTAGACATTTGATATGTTCCTATGCAAATTTTGACCAAATTCAAAGTTCTGTTTTGAGTTCTCTTAAAGCAATAGCTTGTTTCATAAGTTTAAAAATCTTAGGTCAACACAATTCCATTGACACTCCCCTCTAGTGACTACTAGGCAAAGGACCAGGGTGAAAATCAACAAAATATTGCAAAATTTATTGAATGAAGTTATACAATGGTCCAAAGGCTATATCGCCCACTCACAACAATCTGCACTCCTGGTCCACGTACAACAAACTGCACTCCTGGTCCACGTGCAACAACCAGCTCTCCTGGTCCACGTGCAACAACCAGCTCTCCTGGTCCACGTGCAACAACCAGCTCTCCTGGTCCACGTGCAACAACCAGCTCTCCTGGTCCACGTGCAACAACCAGCTCTCCTGGTCCACGTGCAACAACCAGCGCTCCTGGTCCGTGTTCAACAACCAGCGCTCCTGGTCCGTGTTCAACAACCAGCGCTCCTGGTCCGTGTTCAACAACCAGCGCTCCTGGTCCACGTGCAATAACCAGCAGTCCTGATCCACGCGCAACAACTAGCACTCCTCATCCATGCGCAACAATCGCGAAGGACGACTACAAGCTCTGAGATGAATCACTCTGAAAATGAAAGAGAGAGTGAGGATCCTCAGTCGGTGCCCACATATTTCTTCAGTTGGGACCAGTGTTTCCAGACCACCTTCCCTCATATTTCAGTACAAGCGCACATATCATCGCTAATGATAACCTCATAGGGACCATTCCACATCGGGTTAAAACCAGGCTGAGTGGGTAGAGTCTTAACCTTAACTTAACTACCTGCTGATGGGATGTCTGGACAATCCTCTAATTGCCTCTGTTCATCTCTTCCTTCCTGTTTGTCTTTAACGATTTTACCCATCCTCTTCAGTTGGAGTTTCATAGAACATAGAAAAGTACAGCACAGAGCAGGCCCTTTGGCTCACAATGTTGTGCCGAGGTTTAATCCTAATGTAAAATATGATAACTTAACCTACACACTCCTCAACTCATTGCTGGACATGCACATGGATAGCAGTCATTAGACTCTGCTTCCACCACCACTGGCAATGCATTCACAACTCTCTATGTAAAGAATCTACCTCTGATATCTCCTCTTTACCTTTGTCCTAATATCTTAAAACTATGACCTCTCATACCAGTCAATCCTGTCCTGGCTATTGGCACTTCCTATTCCCCTCATTATCTTGTATACCTCGATCAGGTCTCCTCTCTTCCTCCTTCTCTCCAGAGAGAAAGGTCCGAGCTTATTCAACCTTTCTTCATAAGGTAAGCCCTCCAGTTCAGGCAGCATCCATCTTTGCACCCTCTCCAAAGCCTCTGTATCTTTCATATAGTAGGGTGACCAGAACTGGACACAATATTCCAAGTGTGGTCTCACCAGGGACTTGTAGAGCTGCAACAAAATCTCGCAGCTCTTCAACTCAATCCTCCAGTTAATGAAAGACAAAATGCCATATGGTTTCTTAACAACCCTATCCACTTGGGTGGCAAAATTGAGGGATCTATGTACTTGCACAGCCAGATCACTCTGTTCCTCCACACTGCCAAGAATCCTGTCTTTAATCCTATATTCAGCATTCAAATGCAACCTTCCAAAATGCATCACTTCGCATTTATCCAGGTTGAACGCCATCTTCCATTTCTTTGCATCCTGTCTATGTCGCGCTGCAGCCTGTAATAGCCCTCAATACTATCGACGGCACCTCCAACCTTTGTGTCATCTGCAAATTTACTAATCCACCCCTTAAGCTCCTCATCCAAGTCATTTATTAAAACTACAAAGAGCAGAGGCCCAAGAACAGAGGACCCCACTCCACTGACCTCCAGGCAGAATACTTTCCATCTACAACCAATCTGTCAGCCAACCAATTCTGAATCCAGATAGCCAAGTCTCCCTGTATCCCATACCTCCTGACTTTATAAATGAGCCTACCATGGGGAACCTTATCAAATGCCTTGCTGAAGTCCATATGCACCACATCCACTGCTTGACCTTCATCGACCTGTCTTGTCACCTCCTCAAAGAACTCAATTAGATTTGTGAGGCGTGACCTGCTCCTCACAAAGCCATGCTGACTGCCTTTAATCACACTATGCTTTGCCAAATAGTCATAAATCCTATCCCTCAGAATTCTTTCCCAAACTTTGCTGACGACAGATGTAAGACTGATGGATAATGGATTTGGAGGGGTGGCAAAAGGGCAGCCTTCCATTTCGCCTTGTCATGTTAGAGGTTGATTGTGGATTTCCTGCATTCAGCATTTCTACAAGGGCAAGTTTAGTATGTAAAATCATATTTCCCATCATCATTATAGGTGTACTGACCCTTAAGGGCCATGTGGCACAGTCTTTGGCTGCTGTACATTTGGTCAAGCTGTTAACTACGTGCCCTTCTGTAGTGAAATAGTATCTTATAAGTTGCTGTTTGTTGCCATGGATCTAGGTTGCCACCCCCGAGTTAAAGCCCCCCCTCGTTGTTGCAGTAAATGTGGAAGTCATCTAGATAAATGTAAACCTGGGGTAGACATAGGTGCATTTGTGGGATAGACATAGGTGCATTTGTAGGGCAGTGCCCAGAGTGCCATTAAGGACAAAAATTACCACCAACAGCACCCTCACATTCATGGGAATGAATGAGTAAATAATGGACTTTGTTACATGTCAACTATACATGTTATTTTCATGGGTTCTTAGTCATTGTGAACAACAATAGAAAACCTGCTCACATCTTTTGCAATAGGAGGATTTGTGAAATTGTTGGCCACAGATAAACAGCCATCGTTCACCAGCAGGGAATTTGAGTATTTCCTGAAGTTAAATGGGATTCAACATAGAAGGACAGCCCCATATTATCCATCATCCAATGGGTAGGTAGAAAGAGCAGTCCAAACTTTGAAGGCAAGCTTAAAGAAACATCCTGTAGCTTCAGTAGCTACCAAATTGTCCTAGTTCCTATTTGACTGTAGAAGTACCCTTAATGCAACCACACGGATAGCTCCAGCAGAGCTGCTAATTGGGGGGGGGGGGGGGGGGGTGAAGAAGATTTGATGTTATTACATGTACCTAAGTATAGTGAAAAGATTTGTTTACGAGCAGTTCATTATAAACAAGGACATACAGTCCATAGGGCGAAAAAAAATTAGACGTAGACATACAATTCATGTCACACAGGGCGTATGTAAGACAAGGTCAACATTAATAGGATCAGCATTATTTGAAGTTAGATAGTTCATTCATCAGCCTAATAATGGCCAGGAAGAAGCTGTTAACGAACTTGGTGCATGTGTTCAAGCTTCTGTATCTTCTGCCTGACAGAAGAGGTTGTAGGAGAGCATTACCCGGATCCAGTGGATCTTTGATGATGCCAGCCTTTCCATGGCAACAAGCTGTGTAAATAGAGTCCATGGATGAAAGCTTGGCTTCCATGATGGTCTGGACTCTGAGCCAGGTTAAACCTGTTCTTCCTGGATCTGGAGGGTGAGATTGGCACTCATGATGCTGTTCAGTGTCAGACACAAAACTAAGTGAGAGAGACAGTTTGATACAGGAACCGTGGGTAAAAGGCATGGTCGACGTAAGGTCAGGTCCAGTGACTTATGAAGTTCAGGTAGGTGTGATGGCGCTGAACAAGTATGTGAACCATATAAAAGCTGCAAACTCACAAATAGTGTAGGAACAAAATGTCCCTGGCTCCTCGACCACCATCTGACTGTGCTGGAACCCATGGGTTCTCCCTGTCCATCCTCTCTCCATCTCCATTGAAGATACCTCTGAATCTGAGATCGACACGGCAGACCTTGCTGTCTGAAGAGGATAATTAATTTCTTCTGAAATGCTCTGGGAACAAGCCGCGACTTACTGTGCATTACAAGCCATCTGTATCAGAGGCGGACTTGGAGGAACCTAACTCAGTGCTAAAACGCCACAGAAGAAGATACAAAAAAAACTGGGCTACATCCTTGAAGTCAGAGGGGGAAGGATGTAGTGGTTGTAGTGAAGTCAGCCAGGTAGACCTCAGAATAAGTGTTCCCTGATTGGGGCTGTTACCTCGTCCAGTCAAAGAGGACTGACTGACAGATATGAACAGGAGTTTCAAAGGTGGCTCTGAGGAAGCTGGGTCAGTGTCAAGGACTCTCCATGTATAAAGGATGACTTGATTATGGAACACTGGCCTCTGGAATTATTTCATTGTCCATTCATTCAGAGGTGATCTTGTCTGAAGAACCAGGCAATTTGGAGGGGATAGCCTGCTACGAGCCCTAATGCTCTTGAACGTGACATTCCCATGCACCCTCCTCGCTCTCAAATTCTACATTTCAACACTCACCCATTCTGCCCCAGCCACCAACCACCACTACTAATTCCTTCCACCTGTGCACCTTATTGATCAGACTTTGGGAAAGAGTAATATCAGCAATAAACACCTCCTCCCTGGTAATGTTGCTGAGAACAAAAACTCTCAGTGGGTTGTACCTCTGCTATTGTGGCTCTTTGATCCTGGGGAATCAGCCTCCCGCTGCCACGTTAAATGCACAATTTGCCCATAATGTGGCAGGCATTAAAGAGACAACATGGGAGTTTTGCCAGTTCTCCAGTCAGCGGCTGAGATGCCTATTGTTTCCACAAGATTCTGCAACCAGTTTTCAGATTTTTTACACTTAACTTGATATCAGAACACCCTGACACCAAGTGCCATAGCTTAAATATGGAGGAGACAAAATCAGATTGAGTGCTGTATGTGGTGTACTTTTCCAAAGACTTTTAACATGTTCTGGCCTGAAAAGCAAACTCATTTCTAGCGCCACCATGATGTTGATGTTTGCTTTCTGTTGACAGTTGAGGAAGAAACAAGTGTATGTGGACAGGGTAGAGCGACTGCAACAGGCCTTAACGCAGCTGCAAGCAGCCTGTGAAAAGCGGGAGCAGATGGAACGGAGGCTACGCATTCGGCTGGAACGAGAGCTAGAATCTCTTCGAGTACAACAGGTATCACCTGCTTTCAGACATCCTTTTTGTGTAAGAAATTTCAATGCATTGTCACATTATTTGCAGTATTAATAGTTTTTAAAATTGCAGAGTTTAAGGGCAATTTTAATTGTCTGAGATGCAAAGATTGACAGATTGCATTTAGGATACTTTTAAATTATCTGTTTTCTCTTAGTTTATTATGAGGATTTTCTGTTCACTGTTCAAGTCAATCTTCAAGCTTTTTGTCACAATTAGATACACAGAACCATTTCAATATTTTTATCAAGTACAGTTAACATAACAAATATCCCAACACCGAGAATTTATTAGGAGAAATGATTAATCGCAAGTAGATTTAACACCTTTCCACAACATCTTGAGATGTATTAAAAAGATTGAGGGATACTGATGGTGAGGTTTGGGGAGGGATTTCAGAGCTTAGGGCCATTGGAAGCAAGTCCAGAGATGTGTGCGAACGAAGAATTAGAGGAGAGACCAGTTCTTAAAAGGATGGAAGAAATCAGCGATTGGGAGGACCGAAGCTTACATTGTATCAGGAAACCTTAGAGTTGAACCTCCATTCACACAAGATCACTCTGACCACTGCTTTATTTCCAGATTTCATAGAAATTTTAGAACAGAAACAATAGTTAATCTTGACATAACTGAATTGGAAACATATTTTAAAAAAATTTTAACACACCACTAAGAGGATCCAAGATGGCAGCAATCTAGAAAGATCGTGTTGCAGAGCTCTGCACCACATCTAGAGATGCCGAAGAAGGAGCAGGTGCATCCGAGGCCGGGCCTGCGGCCTAGCCTACAGGATCCTCAGACTCTATTTCCTTCCAAGTCCTGGTAAAAGAGCTCGTGAAATATTGCGAGATGTTGGGGAAGCAGATAGAGGAGAAGTTGGCCCTGATCTCTATCCCTGAAAGGCAACTAGGAGGTCTGGGGAAAAGGACAGATGAGGTAGAATGCAGAGTCACAGTGGTGGAGGCTGATACTGGTTCTTCCAAGGATAGGATCCAGGCCCTGGAGACACAGGTCCATAATTTGCTTGGCTAGGTTGATGACCTTTAGAACAGGAACAGGAGAAAAATATTCACATTGTCGATCTCCTGGAGGGTAAGAAAGGTGAGTGACCAGTGGAATTTATTGAGGACTGTTTGCCGAAATTCCTTAACTTGCAGGTAGGAATGAGAAACTTGAAGATTGAGAGGGCTCACTGGGTCACAAAACAGAGGTCAGGTCTGCATCAATGTCCTTGTCCTATCTTGATGCGGTTTCATCACTATGGAGAAAAGGAGAGAATTGTGGAAACTTCCAGAATCCAGGGGGAGATTATGAAGGCCTTAGTTTACGAGGGCTCTAAGATCATGTTCTTCCAGGATTTCTCTGCAACAGTGATCCAGAAAAGAGATTCCTATGGTGGCTTCAAAAAAAGACTGACCGCTGGTGCTTCAGATCATCTTAGATGGATCTGTACATTTCTTTGACATGTCGGAGAAAACAAGAGACAAATTAACTTAATCTGAACAATTTAGTATGTACAAATAGTAGTGTTATTTTGGTGTGTCTCTACTTTTCTTTTTAAAAAAAGAGCAAGTCCAGTCAGAGCTTTAGAACATAGAACATAGAAAAATACAGCGCAGTACAGGCCCTTCAGCCCTCGATGTTGCGCCGACCAAAGTCTACCTAACCTACACTAGCCCAATAACCTCCATATGCTTACCCAATGCCCGCTTAAATGACATTTCACCACTGCTACTGGCAGGGCATTCCATGAACTCTCAACCCGCTGAGTAAAGAATCTGCCCCTAACATCTGTCCTATACCTACCACCCCTTAATTTAAAGCTGTGTCCCCTAGTAACAGCTGACTCCATTAACAGAAAAAGGTTCTCAGTGTCTACCCTATCTAAACCCCTAATCATCTTGTACACCTCTATCAAATCTCCCCTAAACCTTCTTTTCTCCAATGAGAACAGCCCCAAGTGCCTCAGCCTTTCCTCATACAATCTTCCTACCATGCCAGCAACATCCTGGTAAACCACCTCTGCACTCGTTCGAATACCTCCACATCCTTCCTATAGTATGGCGACCAAAACTGCACACAATACTCCAGATGAGGCCGCACCAGAGTCTTATACAACTGCAACATGACCTCAGGACTCTGGAACTCAATTCCTCTACCAATAAAAGCCAGTACACCATATGCCTTCTTCACAGCACTATTTACCTGGGTGGCAACTTTCAGAGATCTGTGCACATGGACACCAAGATCCCTCTGCTCATCCACACTACCAAGTAGCCTACCATTAGCCCAGTAATCCATCTTCTTGTTACTACTACCAAAGTGAATGACTTCACACTTAGCTACATTGAACTCCATTTGCCACCTTTCTGCCCAGCTCTGCAACTTATCTATATCCCGCTGTAACCTGCCACATCCTTCTTCGCTGTCCACAACTCCACCGACTTTCAAGTCATCCGCAAACTTGCTCACCCAGCTCTCAAGCCTCTCCTCTAGATCATTTATAAAGATGACAAACAGCAATGGTCCCAAAACAGATCCTTGTGGAACACCACTAGTAACTGCACTCCAAGATGAACCTATTCCATCAACTACTACCCTCTGTCTCCTTCCAGCCAGCCAATTCCTAATCCAAACCTCTAATGCACCCTCAATGCCATACCTCCGTAGTTTTTGCATTAGCCTACCATGGGGTACCTTATCGAATGCCTTGCTAAAATCCATATACACCACATCTACTGCTTTACCCTCGTCCACCTCCTTAGTCACCTTCTCAAAGAATTCAATAAGGTTTGTGAGGCACGACCTGCCCTTCACAAAACCATGCTGACTATCCTTGATCACATTATTCCTATCCAGATGTTCATAAATCCTATCCCTTACAATTCTCTCTAAGACTTTGCCCACAACAGAAGTGAGACTCACTGGCCTATAGTTACTCGGCTATCCCTACTCCCCTTCTTGAACAAGGGGACCACATTCGCTATCTTCCAGTCTTCTGGCACTATTCCCGTAGACAATGACGACATAAAAATCAAGGCCAATGGCTCTGCTATCTCCTCCCTAGCTTCCCAGAGGATCCTAGGATAAATGCCATCAGGCCCAGGGGACTTATCTATTTTCATCCTTTCCAGTTTTCCCCAGACCTCTTCCCTACATACCTCAAGGCCATCCATTCTAATCACTTGTGACTCAATATTCACATCAGCAATAGTGTCCTGTTCCTGAGTGAATACTGACGAAAAGTATTGATTTAGTGTCTCTCCAATCTCCTCTGTCTCTCCAATCTCCTCCGCCTCCACGCACAACTTCCCACTACTATCCTTGACTGGACCTATTCCTACCCTAGTCATCCTTTTATTCCTGACATACCTATAGAAAGCCTTTGGGTTTTCCCTAATCCTACCAACTAAAGACTTTTCATGTCCCCTTCTCGCTGCTCTTAGCTCTCTCTTTAGATCCTTCCTGGCTACCTTATAACTCTCAATCGCCCCAACTGAACCTTCACGCCTCATCTTTACATAGGCAGCCCTCTTCCCTTTCACAAGGGATTCCAATTCCTTATTAAACCAAGGCTCCCTCACAAGACCCTTTACTCCCTGCCTGACTGGTACATACTTATCAAGGACACCCAATAGCTGTTCCTTGAACAATCTCCACATATCATTTGTGTTCTTCCCTTGAAGCCTATTTTTCCAATCCACGCATCCTAAGTCATGCCTCACCGCATCATAATTTCCCTGCCCCCAGCTATAACTCTTGCCCTGCAGTGCACACTTATCCCTCTCCATCACTAAAGTAAAAGTCACCGAGTTGTGGTCACTGTCCCCGAAGTGCTCACCTACGTCCAAGTCTTACACCTGGCCTGGTTCATTACCTAGAACCAAATCCAGTGTAGCCTCACCTCTTGTTGGCCTGTCTACATATTGTGTCAGGAAACCCTCCTGCACACATTGGACAAACACCGACCCATCTAACGAACTCGAGCTATAGCTTTCCCAGTCAATATCTGGGAAGTTAAAGTCCCCCATAACAACCACCCTGCTACTTTCACTCTTCTCCTGAATCATCCTCGCAATACTTTCCTCTACTTCTCTCGGACTATTGGGAGGCCTGTAGAAAACTCCTAACAGGGTGACCTCACCTTTCCTATTTCTAACCTCAGCCCAAACTACCTCACATGGCAAGTCTTCCTCCATCGTCCTTTCCACCGCTGTAATACTATCCTTGACAAGCAATGCCACACCACCCCCTCTTTTACCCCCATCTCTGACCCTGCTAAAACATTTAAACCCTGGAACCTGCAACAGCCATTCCTGCCCCTGTTCTACCCACGTCTCTCTAATGGCCACAACATCGAAGTCCCAGGTACCAACCCACGCTGCAACCCACGTGGCACGGGTAACAAACCAGAGACAACAGCTCTGAGCTTCCAACCTAGCTCCCTGAAAGCCTGCCTGACATCCTCACCCCTCTTCCTACCTATGTCGTTGGTGCCAACGTGGACCATGATCTGGGGCTGCTCCCCCTCCCCCTTAAGGACCCGGAAAACACGATCAGAGACATCACGTACCCTTGCACCTGGGAGGCAACATACCAATCGTGAGTCTCTGTCGCCCCCACAAAACCGCCTATCTGTGCCCCTCACTATTGAGTCCCCAAGAACTATCGCTCTACCTTTCTCCACCCTTCCCTTCTGAGCAACGGGGCCAGGCTCCGTGCCAGAGGCCTGAACCTCGTTGCTTACCCCTGCTAAGTCATCCCCCCCCCCCCCACAAGTATCCAAAACGGTATACTTGTTCTTGAGGGGAATGACCGCAGGGGGTCCCTGCACTGGCTGCTTCCTCCCACTCCCCCTCACTGTCACCCATCTCTCTATAACTTTCGGAGTAACTACTTCCCTAAAGCTCTGATCTATGACCACCTCTGCCTCCCGAATGATCCGGAGTTCATCCAACTCCAGCTCCAGTTCCCTAACACGGTCTTGGAGGAGCTGGAGATGGGTGCACTTCTTGCAAGTGTAATCAGCAGGGACGCTAATGGCTTCCCTCACCTCATACATGTTGCAAGATGAACATTGCACTGCCTTCGCTGCCATCCCTCTAAAAGATAAACTTTAAAAACTAGATCTAAAGAAACAAACAAGCAAAATGCAGCACTTACCTGCTTACCACAACTGGTCTTATTATTAGGTTAGAGGAGGAGGGCGGGCGGGAGGCTCTACCCCTGTAGTGCCTCGGGTTCCGCACCTGCGCGCTTATATAAGAAAAAACCCTTCCCAGGTAACCTAGCGCGACACCAGCTTCCGGGTCCGCTAGGCGCTTAAAAAAACTTTAAATTTTAACTGTTAAAAAACACTAACTGGACTATACCCGCGACTTCAATAAGCACCACCAGACAGCGGTTACCTGCTCCGCCGAGAGAGTGAGGCCGAGGGCTTGGAGATGCGCGCTTATATAAGAAAAAAAACCCTTCCCAGGTAACCTAGCGCGACACCAGCTTCCGGGTCCGCTAGGCGCTTAAAAAAACTTTAAATTTTAACTGTTAAAAAACACTAACTGGACTATACCCGCGACTTCAATAAACACCACCAGACAGTCGTTACCTGCTCCGCCGAGAGAGTGAGGCCGAGGGCTTTCTTTCCTATCGTTTATTGGTAATAATCTGGTCTAAACTAGGCGGGGGGGGGGGGTGGCTAGAATGTTTACATTCATTACATTACATTCAATTTTTAAGTTAAGTTATATCAAAGGATGGGTGGAGTACTTGTATTTTTTTCAAAATTCCTTTGTTCATGCTGTTACTCCATGGTGTATTTTCTTTCTTTGCTGCTCTTGTTTGTGGTGCGACTCTAGCTAGAAGGAAGGAAAATGGTTGGGATGACTATATACCTACTTACAGACAGTTTATGCCCAGTTCAGGTATTTAACTGCCCTGGCTCCTATTTTGGCAGTGGGATAGGAAGTTGGGTTTTAGATGCCCCCTTTGGGCAAGGGGTGAGTTCCCTATTCAGCGCCATCGGTGCTTTATGTTAGTTTTCTTTTTTTTTGTTGTTGTTTATAGTCTTTGATAGCTTTGTAGGCTTGTTAACTGTGGTGGGTTTAATTTATGTAGTTTTTTTCAAGTTCGATGGATCTTGTGACACTAAGGCTCAGCGATTTGTGGTTTGAGTTCCTCGTCTCTGGAATCTAACTGTTACTACACAAAGTTATGGCTAATAACTTGATTTGAGTGACTCACCAATTAAGAGGAAAAAGGTACTCTCAAGTCTTAGAAAGGAAAAGGAGGATATTGCTTTATCACAGGAGACATACTTGGATGATAGGGAGCATTTGAAACTACAGCAGAATGGCTTTGATCGGGTTTACTTATCATCTTTTAATTACAGAAGTAGGAGGATTGGCTATATTGGTTTGGAGGCATCTCCCATTTAAATTACTGGAGTGTGTTAAAGACACAAACTGGAGGTTTGTAATTCTCAAAGCCCTGATAAACGGGAACGAATATGGCATTCTAAATGTTTACTGCCCTCCACCCCATCCCCTCAAATTTCTAGTAGATATATTCTCTAAATTTATCAGTTTTGAGTCTTGGCATATCATTATAGGGGGAGATTTTAATTGTCTTTTGGGTCCCACAGTAAGCAGGTTGCCCAAAGGCCACTCGATACCCTCTGTACAAACTTATCAATTTATGGATCTGCGTGTGGAGTTAGGATTGGTGGATGTCTGAGATGTCTCCACCCTACAGGCAGGGATTTTACATTTTTTTCCAATCCACACATATCACACGAGTATTGATTTTTTTTTTCTCTCACCCTCATGGCAACCCTGGACTTGGTGGCATCTTGTACAATTGCTAATATTACCATCTCCAACCAGTGCACCTGATGGTTAAGATTAAGGAAGCTATAGTGGGCTCAAGGCACTGACGAATGGATTCCTTTATTCTTAAAGATAATAAGTTTGTGGAGTACTTGTGTAAGGAATTTAGTGTGTTCCTAGACATTAATTTAGGCTCAGTTAGTAGCCCGTCTGTCCTTTGGGAAACTGCCAAAGCCTAAGCCAGGGGTTTAGTTATCTCCTACTCTGCCAGCAGGAAGTGCAGAAGGGCAAGCAATAACGTCTCCTTGAAGCACAGAAAAGGCTTACTTTGAGAAGCCCTCTTTGGCCAAGCTACAGAGGATTAAGGAGGTATGGTCTGCATTGAATTCCGTGCTAATGCAGATGGCAAAGAAGGAGCTTACTTTCGCAAAACAAAGGTTGTATGAGCATGGTGACAAACTGGGCAAGTACCGAGCGTATCTTGCCAGGAAAAATAAAGTGCCCCCCTCAAGTCGTTACTTTGATTAGGGAAGGGGCTGGGAAGCTAACACGTGAATCCAAAAAGATTCATAAACCTGATTATTTCAGATTTTATTCTGAATTATACCCATCTGAGGGTTATGACGAGGGGTGGACCAAGATGGAGTCCGTTTTCACGGATCTGGAGCTCTCCGGTGTGACCCCCAAACAAGAGTCTTTTCTCAATGCCCCCTTATCAGAGCAAGAAATGCAGGAGGCTGTGAAGAAGCTTCTGAGTGGAAAGGCACCCGGGCCTGATGGACTTCCCAGCTAATTTTATGAGCAACTTGTCAGGCCTGATACTCAACATGTTCAATGACACATACAGTCATGATCGTCTCCCGCCATCTCTGAGAGGCCAATATTTCGCTTATTCTTTAAAAGAAGAAGGTCCTGGAGGACTGAGCTTCTTACAGGCCCATTTCACTCTTAAATGTAGACTTTAAAATCCTTTCTAAGACTCTTACACTAAGGCTGGAAACTTTGTTATCTTCTATTGTTAAAGAGGGTCAGCCGGGTTTCATAAAGGGTCGCAGATCCTCCAATAATGTTAGAAGGCTGCT
Source organism: Hemiscyllium ocellatum (assembly GCF_020745735.1). Taxonomy (NCBI): domain Eukaryota; kingdom Metazoa; phylum Chordata; class Chondrichthyes; order Orectolobiformes; family Hemiscylliidae; genus Hemiscyllium; species Hemiscyllium ocellatum. Next base: position 52,409,372 of record NC_083406.1, on the reverse strand, counting down.
CAATATAAGTCAAGCATGTCAACAACAGCCAATACAGGGATTGGTGATTTCTCTAGATGCAGAGAAGGCATTTGACCAAGTTATACTCTAGAGCAGTTTGGCTTGGGTGAAGCCTTAATAAGATGGGTGAAGATTCTCTACAGTGACCCTGCAGTCATCACCAACAGGATACGATCAAACAATTTTAGTATTGTTAGGGGCAGCTGATAGGGCTGACCCCTTTCGCCATTGCTTTTTAGATTGATGATTGAACCATTGGCGGAGGCCATTCATAGGGATCCCAATGTATTGCTCCAGAAGCGGAGTCACAATTACATAAGGTTTCGTTTTACGGGGATGATGTACATTTTCAAATCAAATCCAGGCGTTTTGGTGCCTCAACTGTTACAGTACATTAGTCGTTTGGCACCACCTCCAGGGTACAAGATTAATTTTGCAAAATCAGAGGCTATGCCTATGGTCTTATGAAGATACTAGATCTTGAGGGCGAATCTGGATTCCTATTTAAGTGATCACAGTGGGGTTTTATGTATTTGGGCATATTCATCACTCCAGTTCTCGATCGATTGTTTAAAGTTAATTTTGTTCAATTATTCAACAAAATCAAGCAAGGCCATCAAAGGTAGAAGGTGCTCCTGGCCTCATGGTTGGGTCAGATAGCGCTTATTAAGATGAATAATCTCCCCAGTTTGTTGTACCCTACTTAAATGCTCCACCTGATTTTCAATAAGTAAACATTCAGGAGACTGAACGACTAGTTCAGCTCTTTTATTTGGCATCGTAAGTAGTCCCTTATTTTACGAGTCTAATATTCGGAGGGGGGAAGCTTGGAACATATGAATACATGAAAATTGACGCTCTCAATATTCGTGAGTTAGTGTTTTGTTTTGTTGAACTGGATTACTATTATTTTGAATTGTATTTTTTTGTATTTGTTGTAATATTAAAAATCTATTTTTCAATAAAAATATATTTAAACAAAGACAAACCACGAAAAACACACCACTATTGAACTCAGATTGAGGTAGCTGAAAGTACTACTAGAACTAAGAAATTCTACAGTTCTTACTCAGCAGAGAAGAGGCAGACCATTTGATCTTTCGAACTTGCTCTGCATTTGGGAAGTTCATAGCTAATCTGAACGCAGATTCAGCTCCTACTCTTCTATCTCCCCATGTCTGCATGGGTTTCTGCTGGTTCTCCCGTTTCCTCCCATAGAACATGAAGTAAAGCACAGAACAGGCCTTTTGGTCATTGATGTTGTGCCGAGGATTAATCCTAATATAAAATAAAATAACTTAACCTAGGCCCCCCTCAATTCATTGCTGTCCGTGTGCATGTCCAGGAGTCACTTAAATGTTCTTATTGACTTTGCCAGCGGTGGTGGTGGAAGCAACGCATTCCATGCATTCACAACTCTTTGCGTAAAGAACCTTCCTCTGATGTCCCCGCTATACCTTTCTCCTAATATCTTAAAACTATGACCCCTTGTGCCAGTCAATCATACCCGGGGAAACATCTCTGGCTATTGACTCTATCCATGCCTCTCATTACTTTGTATACCTCGATCAGGTCACCTCTTCCTCTTTCTCTCCAGAGAGAAAAGTCCAAGCTTAGTCAACCTGTTTCATAAGGCAAGCCCTCCAGTCCAGGTAAACCTTCTTTGCACCCTCTCCAAAGCCTCTGTATCTTTCCTATAGTAGGGCGACCAGAACTGGACACAAATTCCAAATGTTGTCTCCCCAGGGACTTGTAGAGCTGTAGCAAAACGCGCGGCTCTTAAACTCAATCCCCCTGTCAACGAAAGCAAAAGTTCCATATGCTTTTTTGACAACCCTATCCACTTGGGTGACAACATTGAGGGATCTGTGTACTTGAACTCCAAGATCCCTCTGTTCCTCCACACTGCCAAGAATCCTGTCTTTAATCCTATATTCAGCATCCAAATTCAACCTTCCAAAATGCATCACTTCGCATTTATCCAGGTTGAACGCCATCTGCCATTTCTTTGCATCCTGTCTATGTCACGCTGCAGCCTGCAGTAGTCCTTGATAGTATCAATGGCACCTCCAACCTTTGTGTCATCTGCAAATTTACTAACCCACCTGTCAACCTCCTCATCCAAGCCATTTATAAAAACTACAAAGACCAAAGGCCAAAGAACAGAGGCCTGCTGAACATCACTCAACACTGAAATCCAGGCAGAATACTTTGCATCTACAACCACTCTCTGCCTTCTGTCAGCCAACCAATTCTGAATCCAGGTAGTCAAATTTCCCTGTATCCCATACCTCCTGGCTTTATGAATGAGCCTACCATGGGGAACCTTATCAAATGCCTTCCTGAAGTCTATATACACCACATCCGCTGTTCAACTTTTGTCTACCTGTCTTGTCACCTCCTCAAAGACATCAAAAAGATCTGTGAGTTGTGACCTGTTCCTCTCAAAGCCATGCTGACTGCCTTTAATCATACTATGCTTTTCCAAATAGTCATAAATCCTATCCCTCAGTATTCTTTCCAAAACCTTGCTGACCACAGATGTAAGACTGACTGGTCTGTAATTGCCAGGGATTTCCCTTTATCCTTCTTGAAAAGAGGAACAACATTCACCTCCCTCCAATCTTCCGGTATGACTCCGGTGGTTTAGCAACCTCGTTTCTTACTTCCTGGAGCAGCCTCATCCAAAATGTGCAGGTTAGGTGGATTGGCCATACTAAATTGCCCCATACTGTCTAGGGATATGCAAACCAAGTGAATTAATCATGACAAATGTGGGGTTACAAGGATAAGATGGAGGTGTGAGCCTGGATGGTTGCTCTTTGGAGGATCAATGCAGATATGATGGGCCAAATGACCTCTTTCTGCAGTGTAGGGATTCTATTCTATTCTGTCATTCTGTGACCTCACCTTATATGTTCTTTGGAGAAGTAAATTCCAAGAAGATACTTCTCACCATCTCTAACGTCTTTAACTTTAACATTTTGTCTCAGGCTTCTAGTCTGTCCAATAAGGGGAAATATCCTTTCAGCATTCACCCTGTCAAGTCTACTCAGAATCTTAAATGTTTCAATAGATTTAATCTATATGGACTTCAGTAAGGAGTTCAACAAAGTTCCCAAAAAGAGACTAATTAGCAAGGTTAGATCTCATGGAATACAGGGAAGTAGCCACTTGGATCAAGGGTAGAAGACAGAGGGTGGTGATGGAGAGTTGTTTTTCAGACTGGAGGCCTGTGACCTGTGGAGTGCCACAAGGATCAGTGCTGTGTCCTCTACTTTTTGTCATTTACATAAATGATTTGAATGTGAGCATAAGAGGTACAGTTACTAAGTTTGCAGATGACACCAAAATTGGAGGTGTAGTGGACAGCGAAGAGGGTTACCTCAGATTAAAACAGGATCTGGACCAGATGAGCTGAGAAGTGGCAGATGGAGTTTAATTCGGATAAATGCGAGATGCTGCATTTTGAGAAAGCAAATCTTAGCAGGACTTATAAACTTAATGGTAAGGTCCTAGGGCGTGTTGTTGAACAGAGAAACCTTGGAATGCAGGTTCATAGCTCCTTGAAAGTGGAGTCACAGGTAGATAGGATAGTGAAGAAGGTGTTTGGTATGCTTTCCTTTATTGGTCAGAGTATTGTGTACAGGGGTTGGGAGCTGTTTTCCCTGGAGACTTTATAGAGGTTTACAAAATTATGAGGGGCATGGATAGGACAAATAGGCAAAGTCTTTTCCCTGGGGTCAGGGAGTCCAGAACTAGAGGGCATAGTTTAGGGTGAGAGGGGAAAGATATAAAAGAGAAATAAGGGTCAACTTTATCACACAGAGGGTGGTGCGTGTATGGAATGAGCTGCCAGAGGATGTGGTGGAGGCTGGTACAATTGCAACATTTAAGAGACGTTTGGATAGGTATATGAATAGGAAGGGTTTGGAGGGATATGGGCCAGGTGCTGGCAGGTGGGACTAGATTGGATTGGGATATCAGGTCGGCATGGACGGGTTGGACCGATGGGTCTGTTTCCATGCTGTACATCTCTATGACTATGACTCTAATAAGATTACTTAAACTCTACTATTCCCTCCTATAACAACACCTTCATCTATGAAGTGAATCTTGCCTGAACTGTTTCTAATGCAATTATTATTGTTTTCTTTGTTAATGGCCATTCATTAGTATAGAACTTGGACGTCGTTGATAAAAGACAAATTTTGATGAAGCTTTTTCTCTTGCACTCTTAAGAACAATTTACAAGAAATACCAAATGGAATAAACATTTACTGTGAGAGAGTGTGCTCATTGATTGGCAGCTGGACTCAAATTACTACAGGTGTTGTCAGAGAATGTATCAGTTCATACTGACTAACAGTTAACTGCCAAACTTTATTTAATCCAGGCAGATTAACTCTGATCAATACATTGTTCAGAAAAACCAATCCGGGAATAACTGTTGCCAGTTTTCTTTGTTAAACCAGTGATGTGCATATATATGTTCTTTCTGTACACAAAGAATGACGTTCAAAGAACTATCCTACATAGTCCTCACTACACCACACTGCAAGCATAACTAACTAGCTTAAATTGGTTATCAGCATTACTCTACACATACTCAGGATTATTTAGCACATGTTATCCACTTGTGGAAATGCATCTAAGATTGACCACTGTGTTTAGAGCTTTGACAATGTGGACTGACTTAGTTGTCAATCGCTGCTTGTTCTGAACATCCAAAGTAATATGTTATTTGATATGATTTGCCAACCTTTGTATGTCCCAAAGGACATATGTTTCATTGGCACTGAAATTCATATACCACATTACTCATTTGTACACAATATCCTAGAGGTGGACTCACCTCGAGAATAGGTAGTGACGTTTTTATAGAGGAAGCTTGAGTATCCAAATGACACAGGTGGTGAGTATTTTCTTCGGATAATGGAATGCCAGATAATTGAATGCCAGATAATACATTTAGTTGAGCATCAGGACCTTGCAAACTTGTTCACTTAATCCGAAATTCAGATAATTGGCGTTCGGATAATCGCAGTTCCTCTGTATTCCATTCCCTTTGCAATAAGTAACATTTCATAGAACATATAAAATGTAGAACAGTACAACACAGTACAGGTCCTTCGGCCCTTAATTTTGTGGCGACCTTTTATCCTGCTCTAAGATCAAACTAACCTACATACCCAACATTTTACAATTATCCATGTGCCAAGCCAAGAGTCGCTTGAATGTTCCCAATGTATCTGACTCTACTATCATCAGTGGCAGTATGTACCTTGTACCCACCATTCTGAGTAAAGAACCTACCTCTGACATCTCCCCTAAACCTTCCTCCAATCGCCTAAAATTAGGCCCCCTTGTGATAGCCATTTTTATAGAACATAGAAAAGTACAGCGCAGTACAGGCCCTTCGGCCCTCGATGTTGCGCCGATCCAAACCCACCTAACCTACACTAGCCTACTTTCCTCCATATGCCTATCCAATGCCCGTTTAAATGCCCATAAAGAGGGAGAGTCTGCCACTGCTACTGGCAGGGCATTCCATGAACTCACGACTCGCTGAGTAAAGAATCTACCCCTAACATCTGTCCTATACCTACCACCCCTTAATTTAAAGCTATGCCCCCTCGTAATATCTGATTCCATACGTGGAAAAAGGTTTTTTTTTGATTAGATTAGATTACTTACAGTGTGGAAACAGGCCCTTCGGCCCAACAAGTCCACACCGACCCGCCGAAGCGCAACCCACCCATACCCCTACATTTACCCCTTACCTAACACTACGGGCAATTTAGCATGGCCAATTCACCTGACCTGCACATCTTTGGACTGTGGGAGGAAACCGGAGCACCCGGAGGAAACCCACGCAGACACGGGGAGAACGTGCAAACTCCACACAGTTAGTCGCCTGAGTCGGGAACTGAACCCAGGTCTCAGGCGCTGTGAGGCAGCAGTGCTAACCACTGTGCCACCGTGCTGCCCACAGTGCCACCGTGCTGCCCACATGGTCATGGTCAACCCTAATCATCTTGTACACCTCTATCAAGTCACCCGTTCCAGTGCCTCCACATCCTCCCTATCGTATGGCGACCAAAACTGCACACAGAGTCTTATATAACTGCAACATGACCTCGGGACTCCGGAACTCAATTCCTCTACCAATAAAAGCCAGTACGCCATATACCTTCTTCCCAGCTCTATTTACCTGGGTGGCAACTTTCAGAGATCTGTGTACATGGACACCAAGATCCCTCTGCTCATCCACACTACCAAGTATCCGACCATTAGCCCAGTACCCCATCTTGTTACTCTTACCAAAGTGAATCACTTCACACTTAGCGACATTGAACTCCATTTGCAACCGTTCTGCTCAGCTCTGCAGCTTGTCTATATCCCGCTGTAACCTGCCACATCCTTCCTCACTGTCAACAACTCCACCGACTTTCGTATCATCCGCAAACTTGCTCACCCAACCTTCTAACCCCTCCTCCAGGTCATTTATAAAGATGACAAACAGCAATGGTCCCAAAACCGATCCTTGCAGAACACCGCTGGTAACTGCACTCCAAGATGAACCTTTACCATCAACTACTACCCTCTGTCTTCTTCCAGCCAGCCAATTCCTAATCCAAACCTCCAACTCCCCCTCAATGCCATACCTCCGTATTTTTTGCAGTAGCCTACCATGGGGAACCTTATCAAACGCCTTACTAAAATCCATATAGACCACATCTACCGCTTTACCCTCGTCCACCTCCTTAGTCACCTTCTCAAAGAACTCAATAAAGTTTGTGAGGCATGACTGGCCCTTCACAAAACCATGCTGACTATCCTTGATCACATTATTCCTATCCAGATGTTCATAAATCCTATCCCTTACAATTCTCTCTAAGACTTTGCCCACAACAGAGGTAAGACTCACCGGCTTATAGTTACTAGGGTTATCCCTACTCCCCTTCTTGAACAAGGGAACCACATTTGCTATCCTCCAGTCTTCTGGCACTATTCCTGGAGACAACGAATATTCCCTTTTGCCCTGGGAAAAGGTCTTTGGCTATCCACTCTGACTTTCATCATCCTGTACACCTCTATCAAGTCACCTCTCAGCCTCTGCTCCACCTTTGCTCCAATGAGAAAAGCCCAAGCTTTCTTCATAACACATGCCATCCAGTTCAGGCAGCATCCTGGTAAATCTCCTCTGTGTACTGGCTAAACCTTCCATGTCCTTCCTATAATGAGATGACCAGAACTGAACACAATATTCCAATGTGGTCTAACCAGGGTTTTATAGAGCTGCAGTATAATCGCGTAGCTCTTAAATTCAGTTCCCTGCTAATGAAAGCCAACACATCATACGCCTTTTAACAGTTTGGGTGGCAACTTTGAGGGATCTCTGGACATGGACTCCAAGATCTCTCTGTTCCTCCACGTTGCCAAGAATCCTGCTTTTAACAATGTAATCTGTGTACAAATTTGACCTTCCAAAGTGATTCAATTCTTTCTCATTTTTCTCGGCTGAACTCCATCTACCACTTCTCAGCGTGCTATGCACCCTGTCAGTGTCCGGTTGCAACCTACAACAGCTATTCACAACTCTACCAACCTTTGTGGCATCAGCAAACTTAGTAACCCATGGCATCAGCAAACTTAGTAACCCATGTGTCCACTTCCTCATTTATTAAAATCACAAAGAGCCGAAGTCCCAGAACCCATCCCTGTGGAACACCACTGGTTACCGAGCTCCAGGCTGATTACTGTCCATCTGCTACCACCCTCTGTCTTCTATGGGCCAGCCAATTCTGTATACAGGTCATCAAATCTCCTTGTACAGTGGAACCTCGATTATCCGAATGAGATGAGCGGACACTATTTGGTTCGGAAATTGATTATTTGGAAAATCGATTAAGTGCCTTTCCTCTGGGGCTTGGAATTTTTAAAGTCTGGTCCCTGTTCAGGAGACTAGCAGCAGCACACAGCATGCAAGGCCCTGCTCCCGTCACCGTCCCCTGTCCAACCCCGCCCCCAACCAGGTCCAACGCCACCAACCCAACCTGGTCCAACCACGCCCCTGCACTCGATTTGGGCCAACCCACCAAAACTCTGTCTAACCCTGCCACCTAGCACAAAGTGCGCAAGCCCCTGTCACCCCCCCACCCCCACCCCCAGCCCCTGTCTGGGACAGCTGGACTGTACACCAACAACAAGATTACTGCTGCTGCTGCAACTGCCTTTGTGAGGTAAGTATCCAAATAACGCACAGACTCAGTCCTAGCCCCAGCCCCACACACAACTTCTTACGACAAAGTTTTGACAGGTTCCACGTTTACCCTGCACAGGACAATATTGGAGAGATTATTCCTGGGAAGTGGAGGGGCAGGGGGTGGAATTTAGAATACACCCCTCTGGGAAAGTGTGTGGAGAGAGACAGGGTTGGAGATCAGTCATTTGGAGACAGTGCTGTGTAGTCATTGTAACAAAAGACGCAGTTACTGTTGGAAACATGTCTTTAATGTAATGTTTCCATTGGGACCACGAGCTCTCCTTTAGATAATCCGATTTTCGGATAATTGGTATTTGGATAATCGAGGTTCCCCCGTATTCCATGCCTCCTGACTTTCTGAATGTGTCTGCCATAGGGAACCTTATCAAAGCCTTGCTAAAATCCATGTACACCACATCCACTGCTCCAACTTCAACAATGTGTTTTGTCAATTCCTCAAAGAATTCAATAAGTTTTGTGAGGTATGACCTGCCCCTCACAAAGCCATGCTAACTATCTCTAATCTATCTTTACTTTTCAAAATAATCATAAATCCTGTCCTTCAGAATCATCTTCAATAATTTGCCCACTACCGACGTAAGACTGAACTGGTCTGTAATTCCCAGGGTTATCCCTCTTCCCTTTCTTGAACAACAGTTGCCACCCTCCAATCATCTGGTACTACTCCAGTGGACAGTGAGGATGCAAAGATCATCACCAAAGCTGTAGCAATCTCTTCTATCGCTTCCTGTAGTAACCTTGGGTATATCCCACCTGGCCCAGAAGACTTAGCTATCCTCATGTTTTTCAAAACTTCGAGCACAGCCTCCTTCCTAACATCAATCAGTTCCAGCGTATCAGCCTGTTTCACACTGTCCTTATAAACGACAAGTTTCCTATCACCAGTGAATGCTGAACCAAGTATTCATTCAGGACCATCCCTATCTCCTCTGACTCCAGGAATAAGTTCCCTCCAATATCCTTGATTGGCCCTACCCTCACTCTGGCCATCCTCTTTTTTTTTTCCTCACGTAAGTGTAGAACACCTTGGTGTTTTCCTTTATCCTATCCGCCAAGACTTTCTCATGCCCTCTTCCAGGCCTCCTAAGTCCATTCTTCAGTTCCTTCCTAGCTACCTTTTAACCTTGTAAAGCCCTTGCTACCTCCACCTTAAGTAAGCTGCTTCTTCCTCTTGACTAAATGTTCCACATCTCCAAGGTTCTTTCAACCTAGCCTCAGTAGGCTCAACCTATATTCCATGCCCCATGACTTCCAGTCACCGCAAGTGCTCCCTAAACAATCTCCACATTTCTGTTGTGCATTTCCCTGAGAATATCTGTTCCCAATTTATGTTCCACAGTTCCTGCCTAATATCATTGTAATTCCCCTTCCTCCAATTCAATGCTCTCCCAAACCATCAGCTCCTATTCCTCTCCATGACTATGGTAAAGGTCAGGGAGTGGTGATCACTATCACCGAAATGCTCTCCCACCAAGAGATGTGACACCTGACCTGGTTCGTTACAAAGCACCAAATCTAATATGGCCTCCCCTCTAGTCAGCCTATCTACATACTGAGTCAGGAATCTTTCCTGGACACACCTCACAAAGTCTTCTCCATCCAAACTATTTGCAGGAAGGAGGTTCCTATCAATATTAGGGAAGTTGAAGTCTCCCGTGACAACAATCCAATTACTTCTGCACCTTTCCAAACTCTGCCTCCCAATCTGCTCCTTTGTATCTCTGTTGTTATTGGTGGGGTCTATGGAAAACTCTCAATCAAATGACTTCTCCTTTCTGACTTCCACCCATAATGACTCAGTAGACCGGCCCTCCTCGACAACCTCCCTTTCTGCAGCTATTAAACTATCGATTAGCAATGCCACTCCCCCACCTCTTTTACCTCCCCCTCTATTCCTTCTGAAACATCTAAACCCTGGAATATCCAACAACCATTCCTGTCCCTGTGATATCCAAGTCTATGTAATGGCCACAACATTGTAGCTCCAAGTATTGATCCATGCTCTTTAAGTCCATCCTTATTCCTGACACTTCTTATGTTAAAATAGACACACTTCAATTCATCACACTGACTGCAACTTTGCCCTATCAACTGTCTATCCTTCCTCACGGATTCTCTGCACTGTGTACCTGCTTGTTCACCGGCTACCCCATCCTCTGACCTGTAGCTCTTGTTCCTATCCCCCTGCCAAGCTAGTTTAAACCCTCCTGAAGAGCTCTAGCAAACCTCCTGCCTAGGATATTGGTACCATTCCAGTTCAAGTGCAACCTGTCCTCTTTGTACAGGTTCCACCTTCCCCAGAAGGTATCCCAATGGTCCACATATCTGAAGGCCTCCCTCCTACACCAGCTCTGCAGCCATATTTTCAGCTGCAGGTATTCTCTGTATCTAGCCTCACTAGCTCGTGGCACCAGTAGCAAGCCTGAGATTACTCCAGTGCTCGTCCTACCTTTTAGTCCAACCTAACTCTCTGTACATTTTTCAGGTCCTCATGTGCTGCACGGTGGCACAGTGGTTAGCACTGCTGCCTCATAGCGCCAGAGATCCAGGTTCAATTCCTGCCTCAGGCGACTGACTGTGTTGAGTTTGCACATTCTCCCCGTGTCTGTGTGGGTTTCCTCCAGGTGCTCCGGTTTCCTCCCACAGTCCAAAAGAAAAATGTGCAGGTTAGGTGAATTGGCTGAGCTATATTGCCCGTAGTGTTCGGTGTAGGGGTAAATGTAGGAGAATGGGGTCTGGGTGGATTGCGCTTCGGCGGGTCGGTGTGGACTTGTTGGGCCGAAGGGCCTGTATTTAATCTAATCTCTAATCCCTTTTCCTAGCTATGTTATTGGTACCGATGTGTGCCATGATTTCTGGCTGCTCACTCTTCCCCCTTAAGAATCGTGTAGACTTGACGCGAGACATCCTTGACCCTGGCAGCTCGGAGGTAACATACCATCCGGAAGTCTTGTTCACGACCACAGAATCTCCTGTCTGTTCCTCTAACCATTAAAACTCCTTTCACTAACTTTTTCCAATTCTCCCCTCTTGCCTTCTGAACCACAGAGCCAGGCTCATTGCCAGAGATCTGATTGCTGTGGCTTCATCCTAGTAGGTCGCCCCACCAACAGTACCAAAGTGGTATATTTATTAGTGAGGGGAAGGGCCGTAGGAGATTCCTGCACTGATTGCCTATTCCCTTTTCCTCTCCTGATGGTCACCCAGCTATGTCTATCCTGTAACTTAGGTTTCACTATCTCCCTATAATGCCTCTCTATCACCCCCTCAGTGCCTCCCATATGATCCAAAGTTCATCCAGCTCCACCTCCCAAACACAGTCTGTGAGGAGCTGGAGTTGGGTGCACTTCTCACAGATGATGCCAGCATGGGCACCATTGGTGACCCTTACCTCCCACATCCTGCAAGAGAAGCATGCAACTGCTCTAAGTTGCCAAAAGAGATTTACAAAAACAACCTTTCCTTATCAACCCTCCATGCAGAGCTTTTTTTGGTTAGAGGTGGAGGTTGGGTGGCAGACACTACAAGTGTAGTGTTTTGGGTTTAACCACTGCCCGAATATATTAGTTCCCTTATCCAGCAGTTCCTGCATCCACTTCTGCTCCTGCTGATTCACGAGGTAAGTATTTAATATTCAAATTTACCTTCCCTACCTCATTTGTCTTCCTAATTATTGCTGCATCTGGATATTAACCTTTTTGTGGTACAAGTACAAAGGCACCTAGATCTTTCATTGATATTCTGCAATCTTTTTTCATTTAAAGTTTTGCTGCTATTCTATTCTATCTTGACCAATTTAATATGTTCAAATTTTTGCACATTAGCGTTCACCTGTCAAATTTCTGCCCCTCAGTTAAGGAGTCTGTAAAGGGAGTCTATAAATGGTTAGGTTATGTCCTCTTTATAACTTGCTCTCCTATGTGTCTTTGTCATCAGCAGACTTAGCAACCAAGCATTTATTCACATCACTATTACACATGATAAGTGATTGAGGCTCCAGTGCTGATCCCTAATGCACTTCATCGATTACATCTTGTCAACCTGCAAATAATCCTGTATCCTTATGTGTTAGCTAACCAATCTTCCATCCATGTTATTATGTTTCCCTTTACAAAATGAACGCTAGTTTTATGTGGTGACCTTTTGATGTGTGATACCTTATCAAATGGCATCTGAAAATCTAACTGCAGCAGATCCCAAATAGAGACTTTGATATATAAAACCATGAGGAGCGTGGATAGGTAAATAGACAAGATCTTTTCCCTCGGGTGGGGGAGTCTAGAACAAGAGGGTTAGGATGCGAGGGGCAAGATTTAAAAGGGACCGAAGGGGCAAATTTTTCACACAAAGGGTGGTAAATGTATGGAATGAGCTGCCAGAAGAAGAAGTGATGCATTAGCAGCTGAATGTTTCCTTCAGCTATGTTGATTGTTGTTTAATGAATTTTAATATGTTAGTCAAAACACAATTTCTGCTGGTCACTACACAATTCCAGAGTTCATTTTGTAAGGGGATACACAATAACATGGATGGAGGACTGCTAAGCTAAGTAATGGGCGGCACGGTGGCACAGTGGTTAGCACTGCTGCCTCACAGCGCCTGTAGACCCGGGTTCAATTCCCGACTCAGGCGACTGACTGTGTGGAGTTTGCACGTTCTCCCCGTGTCTGCGTGGGTTTCCTCCGGGTGCTCCGGTTTCCTCCCACAGTCACAAAGATGTGCGGGTCAGGTGAATTGGCCAAGCTAAATTGCCCGTAGTGTTAGGTAAGGGGTAAATGTAGGGGTATGGGTGGGTTGCGCTTCAGCGGGTCGGTGTGGACTTGTTGGGCCGAAGGGCCTGTTTCCACACTGTAAGTCTAATCTAACAGGTAGGGATAAGTGGATCATTTGCAGGTTGACAAGATGTAATCAATGCAGTGCTACAGGGATCAGCACTGGAGCCTCAATCACTGTAACAATGATATGGATAAATGCTGGGTTGTTAAGTCTGCTGATGACAAAGAGCAAGTTATGAAGTGGACATCTACTATCCATATATCCCTTTGCAAACTCCTTAATTGAGGAGCAGAAATTTGGCAGATGGAGACTAATGTGCAAACATTTGAACGTATGCAATTATTCAAGGTGGAATAGAGTAACAGGAAAACTTTAAACAGAAAAAGATTGCAGAATACCATGAAATATCTAAGTGCATGTATCACAAAAATGTTAATACTCAGATGCAACAATGATTGAGTTATAAAGGAAAACCATAATATATAAAGGAAAAAAAATCCTGCAATTTGCATGAATTATAATTTATTAATTGGTACTGACAATGTCTCTGCTTGCACAGTTCACCAGGTGGTTTATATGGTTGTGACACAGGCTACAGGTTAATATTTATCTGATACCAGGTAGTTTTAAAAAACCTTCAGGAAACCTTTCCATAGTATTTGCAATTAATCAATCAGATTTTTGTTTTATTGGTTTATTTCCAGCGACATGGAGGCCCTTTATTGGCTAATGTTCCACAACATAATATACCAGGATTGATGGAGTTATTACGGGAAAAGGAAGAACGAATCTTGGCCCTAGAGGCTGACATGACAAAGTGGGAGCAGAAGTATTTGGAAGAAAGGGCAATGCGTCATTTTGCCATGGATGCTGCTGCTACAGCTGCTGCTCAGAGGTGATGATCAAGCAGGGTGAAGGAGAATGGGGATTGGAGAACAAACTTTTTGGTATAGCAAACAAAAAACTGCAAGTTAATAAATCTCTTTCAGTAATCAGTAATACTGGTCAGTTGCTGTTGCTACCCTGACACTGATATTCCAAACCCTCAAACACAAGTTATTTTTCATTAATGCTCCACAGGTTTGTAGACCAACATATACCTTATTTGATACAAGGATTCAGTATCCTTTCTTTGTTTATTTCTTCGTGAAATTTAGGCATGATTGGAAAGGCCCCCAAAAATTGCTCATTTCTTACTGCCCTTGAACTAGACTGTTTCAGAAGGCAGTTAAGAGTCAACCACATGTGGGTCTTGAGTCTTATGTTGGCCAACCAGAAAAGATTAGCAGGTTCGTATACCAAACGGATTTTTACTATAATTAATGATAGTTTCATGGTCACCATTACTGAGATCAGCTTTCAACTGCGATTTATTAGTTGATTTCAAGCTCTACGAGCTGCCATTGGATGATCTGAACCCATGTACCCAATGCATTTCCTTAATTAGTTTATTAGTTCAGTGACTTTATGCTACTGTCTCTTTTTGGTACCTTATTTGATGGTTTCTCTCAGCTTAATGGCAAGTGCATAGTTGTTGACAGAGAAGAGGGTCCTGTGATTTCTTTTTTGTTTACTCACTTATTTTCCTTCCTTTCATCTCTCCACAATTTCTAGACTCCACTTGGCACCTTTAGTGACAGTATGGCTGAAATTGCGAATTTAATCATGAAGGATATTTTGGGATAGTCACTTGCCGTTGACATTGCCTTAACACTACACAGTGTTTCCTCATGTAGCGAGCTTGTTTTTGTAGCAGTTGAAGGCTAAATATGCAGGAGCACAAGTCAGTTCCTTCAGGAGAGAAAATGAAATGAAAAGAAAACTACAGCAAGAAGGAAAATAAAACAGAAACGAAAAATACTTTCACGGGATAAATAAGGACTTAGATAGGCAGTTGCCAGTTAATGCCTACTTTGAAATGCCATTTTCTTTAGGTTGTTGAATGGCCCATTTGATTGATTCATGGAAATAGTCATCTTTAATATTATCCAGCAGAGTAAAATGCTTACATTTTCTTTCGACAAGGCAGAGTGGAAAGGCTGGCCCACTTACCCACAGGTATCCTTCTTATAAAACCTTTTCTAATTTTGGTGCATTGCAACTTTGGAGTTGCCTGATCCTGTGGACATCTAGATCCTGCTTCAGCTGCTGTTGGAATGTCAATGTGTCTTGGGTGTTTGAGTGCATTCACAATCCCAATCCCAGTAGGCATAATCTCCTATAAGAGTCCCATCTAGAAGTTTGCATGTGAAGAATGGTATTTGTTCATTGATTGCTTTTGCTGACAATTACAGAGACCACACACTCTACACATTAGCAGTGGCAAACATGTAACAGTGATGTCAGAGGTGAGAGAAATGGCACAAGTGGAATGGGTGTCAATTTCGTGTTTGGTGACAAAAATCAGAGTGGTATAAGACTTTTTAAAAATACCTTGCCATGTGAAGCACATGTTGAGATGTCTCAGTGGTTATGTAGAAGAGATGTTGGAATGCATTACTCACTCACACTAAATGTGAAATGTGCAAAATCAAATGTAAAATATTTTGTATCAATTTTATTAAAATATAGAAAGATGTGTACCTAGAACAGTTTGTCTGATCTGAATCATCATATGGGTTATATTTGATAGCTCACTTATAACAAGTTATAAGGGGAAAACATGTCCAAGTTGAAACTCTGAAAAAAAAATTGCTGTCTATACAGAAAATGCCTCCCCATTTGAAAAGAGAACTGACATATTAATACTTTTAGATGGAGATTATTTTTAGAATTGTAAAAAAATGTTTTGTGTTAAGTGATTGACAAACACTTTGAGAAGGAACATGCTTACCAAGTACAGGTCCTGCAAGGTCTCATTCACAACTATTCTTTTCCAGGGCTGAACTTGTAAATTAGCTGATTGCTGCATTGAAACATTAATTTATATATATCACTGCCGCTTTCTATTTTAGGTAAAGTGGGCACTTAATTACGTCCCTATTTTTCTATTGTATTCATAGTGTCAGTGTTGTCTTCATTTTAAAGTAGTTTCTTTGTTGTATCCAGAAGGACAACTGACCATTGACATGTATAAAAGGATAATTGAACAATGAGGAAAAAATACTAAAAGCATTTTTTTGTTCTTCTGTTACCAGGGACACCAGTATAATAAATCATTCTCCAAATAACAGCTACAATGACAGTTCACTGGAAGTACGAAACTGGAATGAGGAACAGGAGAATGTGCAGTCAATTCAAAGATACCAAAACACAGAGCAAGGGTACATGTTCATTTCATTCTCTTGAATGCATGACAACCTGTATCTTTTGGAACTTGTACAAAATTATCATTGGATTAGTGCATTAAATCTACTAACTGGTCATAGTATAATGAAATTGCCTTTATCCCAACAATTTCCATTAACTTAAAATATTCATGCAACATCATAATTTACAAAGGATAGGTGCTACAGAAGCAAGCCTTTAGATCCAACCTGTATTTACACTGCACTCATGCCCCCAGCTTTCGTTGTCCAAATCTGCCTTCATAGTCATTTATTCCCTTCTCTCTCAAATGTTTGGATAACTTCCTCGTAAATGCATCTGTACCACTGTGGTAATGAGTACCATATTCTTACCACTCTTTGGGTTAGTCTGAATTTCTATCTGATTTGTTGTGGCTTTCTTGTGGGGAGGAGCTTAACTAGAAGCCATCGACACAAAATCTTTCAGAATTTTAAAGATTAGGTCAACTCTTGATCTTTTTGCACAAGAGACCCAGATGGCCAATACTTTCCTCAAATATGAAAATCATTATGGAATAATTTTGCTAGTGACATAATTTAGATAGTGAAGATATTGAACATGAAATAGGAAACAAGTTTAACTTAGCAGAATCCAAATTTAAGTTGGTCTCTGAAATTAATTTACAGGTATGATTATGGGAGTGAAACCTTGAGTTATTTAAAGGATAATTTGGATGCTGTGTTGGACTGTATGGTTATCTGAATGGATGAGATAATCTGGGTAGAATTACCTTCCTATTTTTTGTTTATCTGATCAATAAAATGTAGGATATGGATGAATAACACTCTAAATGACTCAGTATTTTGTTCTGAATCAGTGTTTACTGATTATCTTTCTTTTGCTCAGATGAGGCACACAGATATATGGAGAATTAGTTGTCACAATGGCAACAAAAGCTTTATGCATGTGCAAGATATTTGACTACAATGTGAAAACCCTAAGCCTAGGCAGACCGCAGAGTACTTCAGATGGGATAAAGAAAATTCAGTTTTGCAAAAGAGTATGCAAAACAGTAGTGTGTAATATGCAAAAAAAAAATATGAAATTCTTTTGTTTTGATTCCAAGGGGTTTGGATTGAAAGTTGTGATGCACCAAATGGTTACGTAGTTATGTGCATCTTTGATGCCAGATATGAAGAATGGTGAGTTTCCAGTAAATATTGAATTACTCAACACCAGTAAGCTTCAGGTCAGAAGAGACAAAAAGCTTCAAAATGATTTTGGTAGTTTATGAGTACAAACTAGAAATCTTTAAATAAAAATATCTGATAAATAGAACAATTTTATTTCCAACAGGGTAGGAGAGGTTACAGGCTTCAACTGCATTTCTAACAGAATAAAAAACCTTCATGCGCAGCTTATAGAGAAGGATGCCATGATAAAAGTACTCCAACAACGTTCTCGAAAGGAACCAGGAAAATCTGAGCCTGGATCCCTGAGGCCAGGAAAATTAGTTTCATCTGTACATGGAGACATGGTACTGCATTCTTGCCAGGCGTCCCTGAGTAATGATGCAAAAAAGGAGGATAAGAATTGGAAGGGAAGTGTAGGTAAGTATCATATTAATTATATAGTTATTTCATTGTAACTGAGAAAGGAAAATATAATTACAAAATCAAAATCTCCACTACTTTCTTAACCATTTGATCAACATAATGTCGGAACATAAAATTGATATTATGCAACTATATTTTAAATAAATGCCCATAAGAACACTTGAAACTTCTAATTTCTTCTGTAGCAGCCCCAGCATCACCAGTGGTCAGTATTGGGTACTTCGGGGACTGCAAGACGGTCACTGAATGATGGCCACCAGGGAGAGGTAGCTGTGGGGTTTTTAACAAAGAGAAATTGAGCTTAGGTATGGGTTGTGGGGCAAATTTTGAAGGCTGTAAATGGGAAGCACAAAGGAAGGCAAAAATCTTGGCACAGGAGATACTCCTGATGTAGAGAGAGCACCCCTTTCAGTGACTATCCTCCCCTTCAATAAAATTGTTTTAAATTAGATTCCCCACTTCTGTTCACCTTCCATAAACCAGTGTTTTATGACAGTGGAAATGGCCTCAGTCAGCCTAAAGTATTTGTAGGCTGTTAGGCACATTATAACACCATGTATTTTGATGACTACGTCAGTATTGGCTGTAAGGTAATGCAAAATAATTTGCATGATCTCCTTTTCACTAACGAAAATGCAACTGATATGTGCCATAAAATCCAATCTAATGTTTTACCCTTGTGTGATACAATTAACAGGACAGTGGTAGGGTGTAGTGGGCAGTGTCTGTGGCCCACAGTACAGTTTAGGCCCCCCTGAAGTACAATCCTGTTGCACTTCACTCCAGAAACATTCCATAACACTTACCTTTTTGTACCTCTTTCTCTTGGCCTTGCTGTCTTTATGAAGTATCGACAATGAACACTCAATTAGTAAGTTGGTAAAATTGTTTTGGTGTTCTTTAAACATCCATGGAGTCATAGACCATGCAGGAAGAAGCCATTGAGTCTGCACCAACTCTCTGAAAAGCATCCCACTCTAACCCCCTAACTACACATGTACCATTGTTAACCCATGCAAACACAGGGACAACTCCACAAGGCTGGAATTGAATCTCGGTCTCCGCTGGTATAAGGCAGCAATGCTAACTACTGTGCTGCCATGCTGCCAGTGAATGGAAGGAGTTTAAGTACTTCCTTAAGTCTATAAGGTCAGAAATCACATGATACCAGCTTATAGTCTAACAAGTTTATTTGAAATCAGCAGCTTTCAGAATGCTGCCCCTATCATCAGGTGATTTCACCGAACAAAGAGGTAGCGTTTCAAAAGCTGGTGATTTCAAATAAACCTGATGGACTATGACCTGATGTCATGTGACTTCTGACCTTGTCCACCCCAGTCCAACACCAGCACCTCTACATTAAATCTATAAACTTGCTAATAAGACCTTTTTTTTGTATTACTGGCCAGAATGTAGTTTTACATTTTCATACGCCTACTAATTAAAATCCCTTAACAACATTGGACTATAACGTCCTAGATACATGTCTTAAAATAACACCATTACAACAGTTTAAGTTAGAGGATTGGCCTAATTTAAGTTTTCTTACTTTATTTTTATTTTACTTTCCTATATTTGTATGCTGCTGCTTCTCCTACAGACCAGAGAGGTAGCCATGGGCCCCAGCTATGCCTGCCTTTTTGTAGAATACATGGAACAGTCCCTCTTCTGGAGTTACACCGGCACCATACCCAACCTTTTCTTTTGCTACACCGATGATTATACCGACCCCACATTATGCCTCCATGAGTAGGATGAACAGTTCATCAACTTCACTAAACACTTTCCACCTTGACTTCAAGTTCACATGGACCATCTCAGACAACTCCCTCCCCTTCCTGGACCTCTCCGTCTCTGTCTACAGCGACTAACTCAATAAGGACATCTATCTCAAACCCACCAACTCCCACAGCTACCTTGACTACATCTCCCTTACTCCCAATTTCTTTCCTTCTGCCGTCTGTGCTCCAAGGAGGAGCAATTCAACTCCAGAATATCCCAGATGTCCTTCTATTTCAAGGACCGCAATTTCCCCTCTCACATGATCAACAGTGCCCTCGATCACATCTCCTGCATTTTCCATACTTCTGCCCTTGAATCCCCCCCCCTCTCATCCGCAATAAGGATGGAACCCCCTTAGACATCACCTTCCACCCGACCAATCTCCGGATACATTGCATTATCGTCTGCTATTTTTGCCACCTACAGTCAGACCATACCACCAAAAATATATTTCCCTCCCCTTCTCTATCTGCGTTCTGCAAAGACCATTCCCTCCGCAGCTCCTTTGTTAGGTCCACACCCCCTTCAACAATCCACCCTCTACACCTGACACCTTCCCCTGCCACTGCATGAGGTGTAAAACCTCCCCCTTCACTTCTGCTCAAGGTCCTAAAGGATCATTTCAAGTATGGCTGCGATTTTCCTACGCATCCACTCACCTCATGTACTGCACCCATTGCTCTCGATGTAGTCCTCTTTACATCAGGCAGAGGGAATGTCAACTTTTGAAGTGGTTCAGGAAACATTTCTAATCTACATGCACCAAAACCACTTCAGCTCCCCCTCACACTCCCCCGAGGACATGCAATCCTGAGCCATTTCCATCGCCAAGTCAAAGTCACCTGCCAACCGGAGAAAGAATGCCTCATTTTCCACCTGGGGACCTTACAACCATATAGCATCAACATTGACTTCACCAGTTTCAAAATCTCCCCTCCCCTCCCCCTACCTCATCCCAGATCCAATCCTCCAACTCAGCACGCCCTCCTGACCTGTGCTACCTGTCCAATTTCCTTCCCACCTATTCACTCCACTCTCCCCACTGACCTATGACAATTACCTCCCACCTGCATCTACCTATCGCCATCCCACCTACCTCCCACCCTCAGGCCCTATTTATCCCTCAGTCCCTTTCCTCCTCCACATTCCTGATGAAGGCTTATGCCCGAAATATTGACTCTCCTGTTCCTCGGATACTGCATGACCTGCTGTACTTTTCCAGCTATGTAATTTTTTTACTCTGATCGATGCTGCTCCTACAGTCTACTTTGGAGAAGCATTTGGGCAATGGTTTATCGACATTAATGTCTGTTCTTTAGTTTATTAATTAATGTTTAGAAGGAGTTGTATTGATATTTATGCTGACAATACCAGTCTTTCAAAATATTCTTAAACAATCAAAATTAAGGAAAATATTTCACTTCAAAATTAATTTAGGCATCCTTGGAGAAAAAGATAATTTGCTACAAAATGTTTTATCAATGGGTGCATAAAATAATACTGCTACAACATTGGTATAAACAGCTGAAACAAACCAATCTTTCTTCTTCTATATTCACAACACAGTAAAATTAAAATCTTCAAACACTCTCAAAATTGACCCCAATAGTTCTCAAATTTTAATTAATCAACCTCAGACTTCATAAGTAATCAATTCTCAATGTCAGTTTGCATCTTAACAATTTAGTAATCAAAATAACTTTAGTAGAGCAAACCTAAATAACACAGCAATTAATTGTTCTGTGTTTTAAACCCCAAAACATTTGTTGTCTGCCCTGTTAGATAGACAAACAAACACAGTTAAAGGATAAATTAAAAAAAACAAAACTGCCCAGATTTATAAATGATTTTCATGGTACATTATTCCACAGGCATAGATGATGGTCTCTTGGTTGATTTCCTGAAGATGTCAATCAGGTTCATCTTTACAGTTCAGAAAAAGGCAGTAATACATAAAACCTAGTTTCTATTTTCTGAGCTTCCATGACCTCCTTGTGGGAGGTTAGCCTTTCAAATCTTCATGCAATTACATTGGCAGTTAGACTCTTTCTCACTGAAAACATCATCCAAAACCCAACTAAAACTCTGACCACTCCATGATAGATTGCCTCTTCCATGAGGTCCCAATTATCATTTAACATCTGCCATGTCCTTGAGCACAAGGTGCTTTCCAGACTTATTAGAATTAATTCCTGGATACTGACCTCATTAATAGCCAACTTTTGCTTTGTGTTTAAACATAGTGTTATTGCCTGGTGATGAAGCATCTGCAGGACCATTGATCAGGAATTGCAATTCCAGACTAGCTTCCAGGCCTATCCTCACAAATAAGCTAAAGCTTGTTTGGTTTGTTTTCCTTTCAATATAAGCTGTTATCTACAATTTAAAAATTGTCTTTAGCTCTCAGTTTCCAGTTCACAACTTCAAAGCAAAATTGATAAAAGAATAAAACAATAAAAAGTCAGCAATGGTTCCAACAATATCAAAGTGCTATATTTGAATACATTATCCAGTTTGTTGCCCAGTTGTCCCACAGCAGTTGATTCATACCAAGAAATTCCACTAAAATTCCTTCACTAAAATCCACTTCCAATTCTGAGAGTAGAGACTGAGTGATGGAACCTGTTTGACAGTAATTCATTCCATCTGTACCTAATCCTGCCCTCAGTAACAGGTTCACATGTTCCTCATACATTATAATAGTTTTTGGATCACTAATCTGAAATAACTAGTAGGATCAGTAATTCAGTAGAGACCACAATTGAATCGCATTGCTCTTGGTCTGAACTCCAGTTTCACCACCTCTTGTCAGCTGGTATAAAAGTAAACTTGAGCATTTCGTAAAACTCGGGCAGACTGCCCAATTTGGAGTAACACAAATTCAACACCCCAAAAATACCATGGAAAAATTTTCTATTTACAAAAGGGATTCATTTATGATTTTGCTACAAGTAACAGAAGAAGATTTATTTCAGCTTTCTCGTGATTTTCTGTGACATAAACAGACTTTTAAAAAAATAATAAATCCACATAATAACCACATGGCAAATCTATGGTCACATTGTGAGAGCAGTGATCAAAAATTAGAAAGTGAAGCATTACTCACTAGTGTACTATGCACACTAAGGATTTGCACTCAGTAAAAATATATTCAGAACTTGTTTTACTATTGGCTACATTTCATAGAACCGTGCTTGGGAAGTAAGGAAGGATGGGTGATGGGAGAGTGAGGAAGAGGATCTCAAACCATTCTCTCAGGTTAAAGGGTGAGTAGATTTGTTGAGGCTAGTAACAGAAATGTTTTAAATCAGGTTAGGAATTACATAGTGAGCAACTTAACATTGCAATGTTTTTGAAGTGTTCATGTTTGAACTTTACCATTGATAATTTTACCTGCTGGAATGAATCTGTGATATTCAAATCTGTTACACAGCCAAGTTTACTGCATTTACATGATGTGTCAGATTTAAATTTGTGAACCAAAAATAAACTTAGCTATTAATCTTGTTGCATTTCACAGGCTTGCTTCAAATTAAAGACAATCAAGAAAATTATTTGCATACCTCACTTCAAATGACTGCAACTTCGCTCCCAGTGGTCTCCACACATACTAAAACTGGCAGTAAGGATAGCAGTACACAGACAGATAAAAGTCCTGAACTCGTCCGTCCAAGTAGTGCCCCAATCCATGGAAGGCGAAGGCTCAGCACAACCCCCTTTAGCAGCCCCATTGTGAGACCAAAATCAGCACGAAGCAGCACAGAAAAATTAGGTAAATTGGACTACTTGTCATAATGTTGATTTTTAGTTCATGATATGAGGTTCGCTCCTCAAAATATCAAAAACAAAGTGTTTGTCTAATCCTCCTGATTTATAAACAGCAATATTGCTCAAACAGGTGAGTATCATGGAATTGGGTGTACTTGAAGACAGATCTATTAGACTTAATGAATGAATTTTGTATTGCCATCTGTATTTTACTAACATGTATAGTGGAAAATCTAATATACCACCATGCTCTGGAACCAACTGAATGACAAAAAATATTAAAATATAACTAGAATATAACTAAAGACAGAGTTTTCCTCCCTCCTTATGTTCTGCTCAATATCAGAGAGCAGGTGTCTCCACAACAGGCTCCAGGCCCACAAATGCCCCCACACTGCAGTCCAATCCAGGAGTCCCACTCCGAGGCCACTATCGCCACTAATGCATTCCAGGATTACCGCAACCAGCTGTGTCCAATTTGGGCCTATCACATGGACACAGCTGTAGCCCAACATCCCGATTCCAACACCAACTGCAGATGCCTCTTTCTTCGCTGAATGAAGCAGCTGCCCTGCTGTCACTGCCATCTTGAAAGCCGATGCCACCACCACCACCTTCAGTTCTGCACTGTTGGGCCCACAAACATTGAATTCACTGGTGGTCTGGCACCATCTCTCACTACTGGACTCACGCTCAGTGCCATCACAAGCTTGCTTCAGGTTCAGTCTCCCCCTGCGCCAGCCTCACTGTCATTGAGGAGCCAATTCTTGCTGCCACTGCTGCCCATGCTTAGGGCCTGCTGTCACCTTACTGAAGACAGCAAAAAGGCTTTTCAAGAGGCAAAAAAAAAGAAGACAACAAAATAAAAGAACAGAAGTAAAAAGACAATCAAAAAACCCTGATAAAAAGCAAACAGAAGCAGACAAGCCCCAAGCCAGGAGCTCAGACGGAGCACTGCTACTCTGCTGCCATCTTGAAAGGGAATCCAGGGTGAACTTAAATTCATAATTGTGGTTTGCTATGTTATTTTCACCCAAAATCATGGAGCACTTCCTCTACAACTGTACCAATACCTTTGATTTAATATTCATTTTTAAATAGTCTTGATTTGGCAGTGCTGGTGTTGGACTGGGGTGTACAAAGTTAAAAATCACACAGCACCAGGTTATAGTCCAACTGTAGTGCTAGTGCTTCCAAACAAATCTGTTGTACTATAACCTGGTGTTGTGTGATTTTTAACTTTTAAATTGCATTATGAACTACCTGCAAAGAATTTGAAACTGGCTACAACATGTAAAGAAACAGTCCAGACAAATTGCAAAGTGGTTGTTGGTGTTTGCAGCACCAGTGGGTTTTGGGTGGTGGTGTTGGGGTGTGGGGGGTGAGGAGATAGGAGGGAGGAGGAAAGTGCAGCAATATTAAAGGAGGCTCTGTGTAGATATGAAATAGCTCTATTTGTACATGAGTAAACATGGATGTTACACAAATGGAATTGTTTCTCGATGCATCAATCATACCAAGCATGTGGACAGTGACATTTCTCATACAGTACAACCGCAATTTTCCGAACATTGCTTATCCGAATTTGGGATTACCCTAACAAGATCTCAAGGTTCCGGTGCCTGGGTAAACCGTGTTATCCGAATATTCGATTATCCGAATAAAATACTCCTCACCTGTGTCGTTCGAATAATCGAGGTTGCTGTCTTTTGAGATATCTAATCATTACTGGGTCTGTGATGGTCGGTCTAGACATACTAAAACAGAATTAGAAAAGAAATCATTAATGCGGGCTTCAATGATCCCTGATAGAAATGTGCCTATCTGAATTTAGCTTAAAAATCATGTTCATTTCAACTTGAATACCTGCATCCACTCGTCATCAACATAATCACGTGTCCATTGACTAAGGTCTCAGAACAAATATCATGTGTGCTGTTAGACACCATATTGCTGTTAACCGTTTTAGGAAAGGGATGAGAAAACAAAAAAAAGTAACAAATAATTTGATTATAATTAATTATAAATAATTGCTATTGCAATCATACATTATGTTGGAAGTGGGCCTTTTGTGGATTTATATACTGTATAAAACTTAAAAGTGTTTTAGGAATCCTTTCTTATTTAGAAATTTGGAAGAGTTGTGAGAATTTTCAAACAGCAATCACGCACAATTTGATGCAATTGCTCTAATTATATGTTCATAACGAGGAATTAAAGTTTTTTGCAGGCAGAGCCCTTTAAGATCGGCTACTTCATTATGAGGTTCCAAAATTTAAAGGACTGGTTCACTCTAATGTATTTTCACCTCTTTAGGGGATGCTTCCATCATTAATATCAAATCACATGACAGCAAAGGAAGAGGCAACTATCCCTACCACAAACCTGACTTTGACGATGATGTGGTGGAAATCCTCATTTAACAACTGGAAGTTGCGGCTGTACACTCCATGGAGGATCAAAGCTTGCACTAAAAGCTGGAGAATCAAGTGTATGGATCTTCAGAAGTTGAGGACTTTTTTGAATAAGGCAGAAACTGTTTGGAAGTAGATTTGTTTCCAAGGGATTACGAGAAGGATTTTGTATCTAGACATATGCGATGTGGAACACGATATTAGATAAGTTGGGAATGTAAAGAGGAAGATGAATAGATGAGAGTAAAAGGATATGGTGGATATTTTATTTGGAATGTATTTGACATCCTGTAATCTTTAAAGGTATGAGCAAAGAGTACATTATTTTCAATACCCTAACTCATAATGATCTATCTATGCATTATTTTCAATTCATATAGAAGTGGGTCAGTGTTCTTTTGTCTCTTTTGCACTTCTGCTGAAAACAATGATCATGTGTACAGTATAAAGTAGGATCTTATTGCCTTTCAATATTCAATTGGAATATAAATAGGCAGATGAATAAATAACATTCTGCCACTATTACATATATCTCCTACTCTACTTGAGAATTTTGCTGGTGTAATACTAGAAGTATGTCACAAAACGTTGAGTCCTGCTTTCTGTGAATTCTAAACTTAGCATATAAACATCAATTTGAGAAAAGGTCACTACTGCAATAATGGATAATGTGGTATTTTAAAAGCAGATGTTTTGGGATACCCTATAGCCTCATATTGTATCTGTAGTAATTCTTTCTTAAACGTAATAAGCCATAATTAAAACAAAAATAGAGATAATGAATATTTAGGGCAACAGAACTTGAAGCAGGGCCACATGTTTCTCATTAGCATTGAACATCACTATATGACCTGATGACCACCATGGGTTCACAGATTACAACAGTATTTATTCCGTGATATAAATAATGATCAATCTCACTAATTCTGGTTAAGTAAATATTATCTGTACAAACACTGGATTGCTTTAGACAATGATGGTACTTGTAATTATGAATCTAGATAATTACTGATAACAGTAAAAATCAAGATTGTTTTCTGTTATACTATCGAGCAGTTAAAGTGTTTGTAATGACAGTTAAAGCAATATTGTTGGTTACATTTTCCCACGACCCAGTTACTCATGTTTGGCATAAAAATAGATGCTTATATTTATAATAAACTTCAGGCCAAATTGAACCAGCTTTCTGCAGTGAAGTGGTTCAACCTGAAAAATATAAGCGCCAGAGTTTTTGTTAGAATTCAGAATTACAATACTTAACAGATAATATGGCGATTTACAAAGTATGGTTAGATGTTCTCTAGCTCAGATT
The DNA here is from genome assembly GCF_020745735.1 of Hemiscyllium ocellatum. Lineage (NCBI taxonomy): Eukaryota > Metazoa > Chordata > Chondrichthyes > Orectolobiformes > Hemiscylliidae > Hemiscyllium > Hemiscyllium ocellatum. The sequence goes on along the minus strand of NC_083406.1, from coordinate 52,382,186 downwards.
GCATCAATTTGTTTTTTCTATTCCTGTAATCTGGGCAAAATGTTCTAACACCTATCCCAAATCTATGCTTGTATGGAGCATGATGAACGCCCACCTGGTGAAATACTGCCTGCTTTGTCACAGTAATTGATGCTATTCCTGATCTAGTGGAGCAGAAAATCAGCTAAAACAAATTATGTGGCCTGATCTAACTGCATCTATCTAAACAGTAGTAGAGTCTCAAAATGTAGACCCTACAAGATTAAACAATTTCTTAGTTTGCAGAAAAAAAATGTTGTTGTAGAACTAATGCTCCAATAAGTTTTATGGCCAGTATCATTATTTAGTTAAAAGTACAGATTTGCATTTTAGTCTGGAGCATCAATATATCGATTTGTATCACTTTATTGAAACAAAAGAAATCATTGCTTGATTGACAGCCCAAGTCTTTTTTATTGCTGAAATCTGTTCTGTCAATGTTCTATACACAAGATAAAGAGTACTCTTTTCTGTCTGATTGATTGATGTTTTTATAAGAAATTTATGAGTGACTTTTTTTAAGCTTTTCTGTATATGAGATTATTAATCTAGAGTTTATTGGTTCTTTAGTATTTACACTGGTTGAAAGAACATGAAAGTGCTAAGAGTTGGCATGATTGGGAAATGGGAAGATCATGGGTATGAGGGAATATTAGTTAACAAAGTACCAACAAACTAAGGTGATTGTTTTTTAACCAGCTGTTTTAACACTTAAAAGCAAGATGCTGCAGATGTCCATAACCTGAAATAAAAACAAGGTGTTGGAAAAGTTCATTGCATCTGGCAGCATCTGAAGAGAAAAGCAGAGTTAATGTTTTAATTCTGATTATCGCAGCCTCCAATCCATGTCCATGCGGCCTGACTTCATCCTGCAAACGTTCCACAACAGGAAAACAACACCAATTGGGAAACTTTTTGCCTCAAAATCAAGCAACTCATGTCAAAGATAAAAATCCAGCCCAGGATTTTAGGGTAGTTTTAAGCACTGCTTTAAGAGCAGAATTGAGGAAATGTTATGGTAAAGTTATGGTATATAATGGGGAGCGGAAGAACATTTTTGATTGGCAAACTCCAAATTTTTTATTAAGCTGGTTCTTCTTTAACTGGAAAAGGTCATGGCTGTCCACTTTATTTTACAATAATTTGATTGGCTAGCTTTTGGAATTCTATTTTGATTTTTGTTTCACTATTTAAAACAAAATTATTGAATAGTTCCTTCAGAGTCTACCAAAGTACTTTTGTCATTAGTAAGTTTAAACATTGTTTGTGAGGTCAGATAGTACAGCTACCTTTTCTGAAATAAAGTTACTTCTGAATGGTCCGAAACACGTTTTCCACTTCCACAAATCAAAAGTTACCATTTGCACCCGCATTTCCAAAATAAACCTTTAGATGAATTTTAAATATGTACTTGAAGTACACTGATGTTGAGCATGGAAAATCATATGTAAATTTATCATGATTCTGATTTACATAACACTACCTACAATTGCCACAAAGATCGTGCATGCTCAGAGAAAAGGTTTATGACTTTAATGAGCAATGGAAAATATCAGCCAGTCTCAAAGATGGTGCTGCAGGAAGTGTGTGTTTATAAACATTCATCAGAATTTTACATTCATTTAAAAATAAAAAAAATCACAGCCAAATGGAGGTTGGCTAAAGCTTCCTCCTTGCTTCCATTGGGTCCCCACATCATTTGATGGTGACATCACTACCTGTGGATGCAGTGACATCATTAGAGCATGTGAAGCCATTTTCTATGGCTTGATCTGTCACCATCAGTGACATCACCAGCCATTTTGCCGCTAAGGATAATCGCTGTTTTATCAGCAGCTGTTAAGAAAACTGCACCGTTTGGGAGTTTGTGGGCGTGAGAATACTACATGGTGAGAGACAATTAATAAAAAGGAAGTTAAAAGTACCTGTGATATGGCAAAACTAAAAGTCTAATAATTGACTTGTGGGCTTAAAGGTCGTAAGAAATCACAAAATGTAACTGGTTAAGTGAGACAATATGCACCAGTTTAATAAAGTTCTATTCCTTACTACCATTTAGCAATGTTGAACAATTAGGGATGATGGTGCACCGCTAGAAGACATCTGGACATCTGGAAATTTGGTAAAATGGAAGTTTCCATTTTTGCTTTCTGGGTCTTAACCTATTTATGTTTGCTGTCAGTGTCTATTGATGGAAGCAAAGCAAATTAAATCTATTGAGTGTGACTGGCTATAATGTGTATTTGCTAATTGCTAAAGAGACACTTTATATTTGTAAACTGGGTGAGTCAACAGGAAATTCAAAGATATATAGTCTTAAAATGCTTAGAAATTTTACCAATTAAATCAGGATCATAGGGATAGAGTGCCTACCATAAGTCAATGACAACTTCCAATTCAATTAGGGACAGGTTAGGTCCTCAACCAGGCCAACTAGAAACCAATTTAGTTACACTCTTGTGCCAGGTGGAGAAAGATATGTATGTAATGTGATGAGACTGTTCAGTAAAAGTTGATGGTCTCAGGTTGGCAGGCAAGTTCCTGATCAGAGATTTTTGAAAAACACTATCACTGACAAAATCAATGATCTAATATGGAATATTATGGAATGTAATCATATGAAGCATCTGAAAATGATTAGGGCAGAGTTCCTTTTCTAGGTGGTGGACAGGGTCACACTGATCATTAATTCAGTCTGCAAATTTTAGTTTTGATAACCTTATTGACATGTGATCCTCAATGGCTCTCATCATTTCACTAATACATCATGTCCATTTTAAAAAGTGCTTTTATTTTAAGTATTTAGTAATTTTCTTATTGAAGAAAAGTGCAGCATTTTCCAGAAGCCTGATTTTGGCCGTGACATTATACACTTGCTGATGTTTACTTTCTAATTATTTGCTGAGTTCACTACTGACACCACTTTGTGTTATTTTTGGCTATGTTAATTCGTGCAGTTGTGAACATACTTATTGTTAGGGAGAAGAAAGGCAATGGCTGGCCAGTGCTGTACAGGTAGCTGATTATATAAAGGGCATGTTTTTGTACAGTTGTCAATGGGAGAAAAAGGACTTGATGTCACAAAGCTGTTTCTCAACTAAAGTGTCTTTCTTGCCTTATTTTTGAATATTTGCTTATTGTACATAATAAAGACATCGTATTTGATGCATTGCATTATTTTTAAAGGCAATTTTGTATTGAAAGCATTATAATTTCTAATATTAGATTTTTAATTACTTTATTCACTGAGAAATTTGCTTGTAAACTCTCAACATTTTCTGAAATAATTAAACCTTCTCCAAAGCTCACTTTAAAAAGATTAATTTTCAAATGTCTTAAGACCATAAGACATAGGAGTGGAAGTAAGGCCATTCAGCCCATCGAGTCCACTCCGCCATTCAATCATGGCAGATGGGCATTTCAACTCCACTTACCCCCCATTCTCCCCGTAGCCCTTAATTCCTCAAGACATCAAGAATCTATCAATCTCTGCCTTGAATACATTTAGCGTCCCGGCCTCCATTGCACTCTGTGGCAATGAATTCCACAAGCCCACCACTCTCTGCCTGAAGAAATGTCTCCGTATTTCTGTTCTGAATTGACCCCCTCTAATTTTAAGGCTGTGTCCACTGGTCCTAGTCTCCTCACCTCACGGAAACAATTTCCTAGCGTCTACACTTTCCAAGCCATGTATTATCTTGTAAGTTTCTATTAAGTCTCCCCTTAATCTTCTAAACCCCAATGAATACAATCCCAGGATCCTCAGCCGTTCCTCGTATGTTAGACCAACCATTCCAGGGATCATCCGTATGAATCTCCGCTGGACACGTTCCAGTGCCAGTATGTCCTTCCTGAGGTGTGGAGACCAAAACTGGACACAGTACTCTAAATGGGGCCTAACCAGAGCTTTATAAAGTCTCAGTAGCACAACGGTGCTTTTATATTACAACCCTCTTGAGATAAGTGACAACATTGCATTCGCTTTCTTAATCACAGACTCAACCTGCATGTTTACCTTTAGAGAATCCTCAACTAGCACTCCCAGATCCCTTTGTACTTTGGCTTTACGAATTTTCTCACCGTTTAGAAAGTAGTCTATGCTTTTATTCCTTTTGCCAAAGTGCAAGACCTCGCATTTGCTCACGTTGAATTCCATCAGCCATTTCCTGGACCACTCTTCCAAACTGTCTAGATCCTCCTGCAGCCTCCCCACTTCCTCAGTACTACCTGCCTGTCCACCTAACTTTGTATCGTCGGCAAACTTCGCTAGAATGCCCCCAGTCCCTTCATCCAGATCATTAATATATAATGTGAATAGCTGTGGCCCCAACACGGGACCCTGGCTGCCATTTCGAAAAAGAACCTTTTATCCCAACACACTGTCTTCTGTCAGACAGCCAATCCTCAATCCATTCCAGTAGCTCACCTCGAACACCTTGCTCAGCAGCCTCCTGTGTGACACCTTATCAAAGGCCTTTTGGAAGTCTAGATAGACCACATCCACTGGGTTTCCCTGGTCTAAACTACTTGTCACCTCTTCAAAGAATTCCACCAGGTTTGTCAGGCATGACCTCCCCTTACTAAATCCATGTTGTCTTGATGAACTGTCAAGGGGTGACAAGAAACAGAGAGGAGCAGTTAATATGTTTTTCAGGCTCTTGAAAGGTTTGTGATGTAAGTTTCCACTGGTCAGTGTTGGGAGCCTTGATCTTCCTGTTATGTATGAATGACTTAAGCTATATGTAAAAACACAATTTTAAAAAGTGCAGGTGTATGAAATTATGAACTTCAAGGTGAGTAGTGTAGAACTTCAAAAGAATACAGGTGAGATGGTAGAATGGGCAGTCGAATGGCAGATGCAACTGCGAAGTCAGTACTTTCGTCCTGATAGAGGTTTACAAAATTATGAGGGGCATTGGTAGGATAAATAGATAAAGTCTTTTGTCTGAGGTGGAGGAGTCCAGAACTAGAGGGCATAGGTTTAGGGTGAGAGGGGAAAGATATAAAAGAGAACTAAGGGGCAACTTTTTCATGCAGAGGGTGTTACTGTATGGAATGAGCTGCCAGAGGAAGTGGTGGAGGCTGGTACAATTGCAACATTTAAAAGACATTTGGATGGGTATATGAATAGGAAGGATTTGGAGGGATATGGCCGGGTGCTGACAGTTGTGTGCCACAAGTACCGGTGCTTGGTCCATTATCGGGACTAAATTGGGTTGGGATATCTGGTCAACATGGACAGGTTGGACCAAAGGGTCTGTTTCCATGCTGTACATCTCTATGACTCTCATGAGGTGATCTTACATATACCTCTGTAAGATCACCCCTCATCCTCTGATGCTCCAAGGAAAACAGTTCCACCCTATTCAGCATCTCCCTTTAGTTCAAACCCTCCATCCCTGGCAACATCCTTGCAAATCTTTTCTGAACCATTTCAAGTTTCACAACATCACTGTATTAGGGGGAGACCAGAATTGCATACAATATTCCAAAAGTGGCCTAAGCAATGTCCTGTACAGCCAAAAACACAACTGCTCAACTCTGATACTCAATGCTTTGACCAATAAAGAAAAGCATACCAAATGCCTTCTTCACTATCTTATCTACCTGCGAATCTACTTTTAAGGAACTATGAACCTGCACTCCAAGGTCCTTTTGTTAAGCAACACTCCCTAGGATCTTACCATTAAATGTGTAAGTCCTGCTCTGATTTGCTTTTCCAAAATGTAGCACCTCACATTTATCTAAATTAAATTCCATCTGCCACTCCTCAGTCCATTGGTCCATCTGACCAAGAACCCATTGTACTCTGAGGTAACCTTCACTGGCCACTATGCCTCCAATTTTGGTGTCATCTGCAAACTTAATAACTATTCCTCCTATGTTCACATCCAAATCATTTATATAAATGACAAAAATAATGGACCAAGCACCGATACTTGTGGCACACCACTGGTCACAGGTTTCTAGTCTGAAAAGCAATCCTCCAGCACCACCCTCTGTCTTCTACCTTTGAGCCAGTTCTGATTAGATTAGATTACTTACAGTGTGGAAACAGGCCCTTCGGCCCAACAAGACCACACCGACCCGCCGAAGCGCAACCCACCCATACCCTTACCTTTACCCCTTCACCTAACACTACAGGCAATTTAGCATGGCCAATTCCCCTAACCTGCATATTTTTGGACTGGGAGGAAACCGGAGCACCCAGAGGAAACCCACGCAGACATGGGGAGAATGTGCAAACTCCACACAGTCAGTCGCCTGAGTCGGAATTGAACCCGGGTCTCTGGCGCTGTGCCACCATGCCGCCCACTATTCTGTATCTAAATGGCTAGTTCTCTTTGTATTCCATGAGATCTAACCTTGCTAAACAGTCTCCCATGAGGAACCTTGTTGAATGCCTTACTACTTCAAGGTGAAGATGGTTGTGGTTTTGCTCTCTGAGGATCAAATCATAGAATCCCATTAGTGTAGAAGCAGGCCATTCAGCCCATCAAGTCCATACTGACTCTTCAAAGAGCATCCCACCCAGATGCATTCTTCCTCCCATCATATTGCTGTAACCTTGCATCTCCCATGATTAGTCCACCTAGCTTGCAAATCCCTGGACACTATGGGCAATTTAATGAAGCTAATCCACCTAACTACCCATCTTTGGACTGTAGGGGGAAATCCACGCAGACATAGTGACAAAGTTAGGCAAACTCCACACAGAAGGTTGCCTAAGGGTGGAATGGAACCCAGGTCCCCAGCATTGTGAGGCAGTAATGCTAACCACTGAGCCCAATCTTTGGTGAATTTCTGCAGTGTATCATGGTGATGGTACACACTGCTGCTACTGAGCATTGCTAGTGGAGGGAATGGATGCAGTGCCAATCAAGTGGGCTGCTTTTTCCTGAATGGTGTAAAGCTTCTTGAGGGTTGTTGGGGCTACACTCATCCAAGCAAGTCGGATGTATTCCATCACACTCCTGACTTGTGCCTTGTAGACAGTGGACAGGCTTTCAGGAAGCAGGAGGTGATTTACTTGCTGAAGTATTCCTGATCTACTCTTGTAACCACTGCATTTATGTGGTGAGTCCAGTTAAGTTACTGATCAATGGTAATGCTCAGGATGTTGATAGTGGGGGATTCAGTGATGGCAACACCATCAAATGTCAAGGGGCGATGGTTAGATTGTCTCTTGTTGATGATGGTCATAGCCTGGCATTTATATGGCATGAATATTACTTGCCACTTATCAGCTCAAGCCTGGATGTTGTCCAATCTTGTTCCATTTGGACATGGATTGCTTCTGTGTCTGAAGAGTTGTGAATGGTGCTGAACGTTGTGCAATCATCAGCAAACATCCCCACTTCTGACCTTCTGAAGGAGCAGCTGAAAATGACTGAGCCTTGGAAACTACCCTGAGGAACTCCAGTAGAGATGTCCTGGAGCTGACATGACTGACCTCCAACAATCACAACCATTTTCCTTTGTGTCAGGTTTGACTCTAGCCACTGGACAGTTTGACCTGACACCCGTTGATTTCAATTTTGCTAGAGCTCCTTGATGCTATCACTCGGTCAAATACATGGACTGACACTCTCACCTCACCCCTGGAATTCAGCTCTTTTGTCCATGTTTGAACCAAGACTGTAATGAATTCAGGAGCTGAGTAGCCCTGGTAGAATCCAAACTGAGTGTGACTGACCTTGTTGTTGCTGGGCAGGTGCTGCTTAATAGCATTATTGTTGACACCTTCCATCACTTTACTGATGATTGAGAGTAGACTGAAGGGGTGGTAACTGGCCCGGTTGGATTTGTCCAAAATAATAGATTAGTAGAACAAGTAAATGGAGTAATTAAATGAATGCATGTAGGTAAGATTATAAGTGAGGAAAAACACACTTCGAGTTAAAGGGAAACCTCTACAGGAATTTGCATGACTTCCTCTCCATTGAAGAGGACTGCATCAAGAGCTGGTGAATGAAACAATTTTAAGGATTAACAAAGTATTTTTTCAATGAACTAAAAAACGTATTTTAAAGTAAAAGGTGTCCTGTTTCATTCCAGCATTAAAAGGTCATACAAGTTTTCTGAAAGCAGCTCCAGCTGAATAGGTGGATGGTTAAAACTTATTTTTTTAGCATTGATGATGATTGTTTTTGAGAGAGGATAAAAAAAGAGGCCTTCCTCAGTGCTGTCTCATCTGAGTGCATTTTTGCGGAGCACTGCTCCTTCATCAGTTAGTTCATGTAGCTACCTGACAAAGGAGCAGTGCTCCAAAAGCTGGTACTTCCAAATAAACCAGTTGGACCTCAAACCTGGTGTTGTGTGATTTTTAACAGCATTGACTGTAAGCACTTGTGTGTTTACAAGACAGAGAACAATGGATAACACATTTGGGGAGGTGGTAACACCACAAGCAGTTTGGGCGACTGCTAAGAGAATTAAGCAGGCATTCAAAAGTTCCCTGTGTATAAAATGTTTTGAGCAGGTCTTGCAGCATCTGTGGATAGAGAACAAGGTTAATGTCCAGTAACCCTTGTTTAGAACTGATTGTCACTAGGAAAATGTTGGTATGTATGCTGAAAATGGGGTGGGGGGAAAGAGTAAACAATAGATGGAGTCATCACATGGGTTGCTACCACAACCAACTGGAAAATCAGGCTGAACATTATCCATTCCTTTTTCTGCACAACTGCTGTTCTCCCTCTCTGGGCTCTATTTTCCACCTTGTTTACTCTTCACCCCCTACCTCATCTTCAGCATATATACTAATCTTGTCCTAGCTGCAATCAGTTCTGAAGAAAGGTTTGTTGCACCAGCCATACAGTGTGTTTTAACTTTTATACCCAGCAAGGAAACTCTTGAGTCGACTCTTAATAGTAATAAATGATAATATTTATTTATTAAACGCAATTAATATTATAATAACAAAATGCACCATGCACAAATTTGCACTACAAATCTAATCAACTACCTTCTACTGTAACTTAATTCTGGATGATCATATACCACTACACTAGATCTTGGCCTTGATCCACCTGGCAATGTCTTCTCCCAGTGGTCCCAGGGGCATCTTCTCTTCACGGTGGTTGATCTCATGTTACTGCCCCTGAGGGTGGTAATGCAGCTAATCTTATATTTAGAAGTCTTCATGCCCTTTTGGGAGTGTCTTCGATGCCCACCAATAGATTGATCAGGGCTCAATCACCCTGATTGATCAGACCCAACCAGATGGCAGGGTGGTCCTTGGGCATCCATTCCTGAAGCTGTTGGGGGCACATTGAACAAAAGTCCTTTCCAAATAAGGGAAAGGAAACTCAATGTTTCCATTTATGCTGGGGATGGCATTCAGGTCAATGCCATTCAATTCAAATTCAAGTGTAAGTAATTTATTGTATTGTTTGCAGCTGCTGAGTCAATAGTATACTGTCTGCCTGTAGCTGCAGCCTGTCTGGATTCTGCAGCTTGTTTATTTCAGACTCTTTGAGCACAAGTCACTTTGGCCAAGACTTGCCTCAGTTTCCCAACATGCCTTGTTTATTGTCCCTTTTTTCATTAAGTCCATCGTTTTGAGTGGCCCATCAGGCCACAGGTTACTGGACCCAAAACGTCAACTGTGCTTTCCCTCCAGAGATGCTGTCAGACTTGCTGAGTGACTGCAGCAATATCGGTTTTTGTTTCTGATTTCCAGCATCCACAGTTTTCGTTTGTTTGTTTTATGCTTGCTAATTGGTTTTCCATTGTGGATATAGTGAGAATGACGCTTCCTCCAGTAAGTTATCCAGAACAAAGTCTGTAGCACTTTGGGTGATTCAGCTATCAAGGAGAGCTGAAAGGACAGCAGGAGCAATAGTGATATCCGTAATCAAATAGATCAGACAATCATTTCTACACTGTAAACCTGACTCCAGGATGGTGTGTTGCCTCACTAATCATATAACACAAACACATCAGTTGCAGACATCTCACTGGTGTAGGTGAACAGCCGAAAGTTGTGACACATGGTATGACAACATATGTAGAAAGAGGATTGAGATCATGAATGCAGATTTTAGGAAGATATGAAAAAATTAAAAAGTAGGATGGCTTGTGCTAGTGAGCATAGGAATAGGAAGTTTGATTAGTTGAATAATTAATAATTAATGTAAGAAGTAAGGCATCAGATTTCTGAAACATTAGGACTTGTTTTAGGACAGATAAGGCACCTTTACAGAACTAGAACTGATAGTCTCAGATGGAGATTTGCATGTGCTGTTCGGGAGGGTTTCAAATAGGTTGTCAGGATTCCGGAGGGTTAGCTCAAACTAGAAGGAAGTAAAGCTGATGACAGGAAGTAGTAATGTGACAAGTGAAATTAAAAGGCAGATGACATGAGGGTAAGCATCAACAAAGCTTGGTATGTGGAATGAGGTGAATGCACACCGTTAGAACATAGAACAGTACAGACCCTTTGGCCCTCAATGTTGTGCTAGCCTTTTATCCTACTCTAAGATCAGACTAACCTACATGCCCTTCATTCTACTATCTTCAGACTAACCTACATACGCTTCATTCTACTGGATAGTGCATATCCATGTGCATATCCAAGTGTCACTTAAATGTCTCTAACGTATCTGACCACCGCTGGCCGTGCATTCCATGCACCTGCCACTCTCTATGTAAAGAACCAACCTCTGACATCTCCTCTAAACCTTACTCCAATTACCTTAAAATTATACTTCCTATTTCCACCATGGGAAAAAGTCTCTGGCTATCCACTCTATCAATGCCTCTCAACATCCTGTACACCTCTATCAAGTCACCTCTCATCCTTTTTTACTCCAATGAGAAAAGCCCTAGCTCCCTCAACTTTTCTTCATAATACATGCTCTCCAGTCCAGACAGCATCCTGGTAAATCTCCTCTGTGCCCTCTCCAAAGCTTCCACATTTTCCTATAATGAGGCAACCAGAACTGAACACAATATTCCAATGTGGTCTAACCAGGGCTCCATAGAGCTGCAGCATAACTTCATGGCTCTTAAACTCAATCCCCCTGCTAGCAAAACTCCACAGACCATATGATTTCTTAACAACCCTATCAATTTGGGTGGCAACTTTGAGGGATCTATGGACATGGACCCCAGGATCTTTCTGTTCCTCCACAATGCCAAGAATCCTTTAACCTGTATTCTGCATTCAAATTTGACCTTCCAAAGTGAATCACGTCACACTTTTCCATATTGAACTCCATCCACCACTTCTCAGCCTAGTTCTGCATCCTGTTAATGTCCCATTACAACCTACAGCAGCCATCCACACTATCCACAATTCTACCAGGCTTTGTGTCATTGGCAAACTTAATTACCCACCTTTCCCCTTCCTCATCCAAGTCATTTATAAAAGTCACAAAGAGCAGAGGTCCCGGACTGATTCCTGTGGAACACCACTAGTCATTGAGCTCCAGGCTGAATACTGTCCAACTACCACAACCCTCTGTCTTCTATGGACCAGCCAATTCTGTATCCAGATAGCCAGATTTCTTATATCCCATGGCTCCTTACTTTTTAATTGAGCCTAACTTATCAAATGCTTGCTAAAATCCATGTACACCACATCTACCTTCATCAATGTGTTTTGTCGCATCGTCAAAGAATTTAATAAGATTTGTGAGGAATGCTGACTATCTCTAATCAAACTATCAAGTAATCATAAATCCTATCTCTCAGAATCCTCTCCAATACTTTACCCACCATAGATGTGAGACTGACTGGTCTGGAATTCCTGTGTTTATTCCCTTTCTTGAATAAGGGTAAACATTTGCCACCCTTCAATCATCTGGCACTATACCACTGGACATTGAGTATGAAAAGATCATCGCAATCTCTTTCTTATTTCCTGTAGTAACCCAGGGTTTGTCCCATCTGGCCCAGAGGATTTTTATGTTTTTCAAAATTTTCAACACATCGTCCTTTCTAACACCATCCTGTTCAAGCATATCAGTCTGTTTCACGCTGTCCTCAGAATCGTCAAGGTCCTCTCAGTTGAGAATACTGAAGTAAGGTATTCATTAAGGGCCTCCCCTACCTCCTCTGACTCCAGACACAAGTTCCCTCCACTGCTCTTGGTCGGCCCTACCTCACTCTAGCCATCATCTTGTTCCACACGTAAGTGTAGAATGCCTTAGGGTTTTCCTTAATCCTACCTGCTGAAACATTTTCATGACCCCTTCTAGCTCTACGAAGCCATTCATCAGTTCCTTCCTAGCTAGCTTGTGACCCTCTAAAGCCCTGTCTGAACCTTACCTCCTCAACCTTAAGTAAGCTTCCTTCTTCCTCTTGACTAGCTGTTCCATATCCCTTGTCACCCAAAGTTCTTTCAACCTACCATCCCTTCCTTGCCTCAGCGGGACAAACCTGTCCAGCACTATCAGCAAGTGCTTCCTAAACCTTCACATTTCTGTTGTGCATTTCCCTGAGAATACCTGTTCCTAATTTAGGCACCCCAGTTCCTGATAGCATTGTAATTCTCCCTCCCCCAATTACTTTCCCATTCTGTCTGCATCTATCCTTTTCCATGTGTACAGTGAAGATCAGGGAGTTGTGATCACTGTCATCGAAATGCTCTCTCACCGAGAGATCTGACACCTGGTATTTGTAACAAGGTGGATGATTTAAAGGCACAAACAAAGGTCAAAGCATACAAGTTCATTGCCATTACAGAAACATAGCTGTAATGTGACTATAATTGGAAAATTAATGTTCAAAGATATTTAATATTTAGGAATTACAGACAAAAAAGAAAAGCAGGTGATTTTTTTGCAAAGAATAAGTACATTAGTAAAGGAGGATTTCAGATTAGAAGAACAAAATGTGATATCTTGAAATCTTGACAGCAAAGGCAGCGAACAAAAATATGAGTTGGTTATAGGACACCAACAGTGGTAACATTGTGAATCATGGCATTAATCAGGAGATAGAGATGTCGCATGAGTAATTTGATACAGTTGGATGACTTTAACCTGCGTATAATATGAGCACTAATGCTGTGAAAAATTCGTTTCTGGAGCATGTTCGGAAACCAACTACAGAATGGGCCATTGTGGTTCATGTTATGTAATGTTGCAAAAAGACATTTATGGATAGGTGACCAAGATATAATAGAAATTTAAATTACATTTGAAAGTGAGCTAGTTCAATCTGAAGCCAAGATGATTTGAATAAAACAAAGTATGATTATATGAGGGGCAAATTGGTTGAGATGGATTCTGACAAGCCATTTAGGGTATGATGTCATAAAAATAAAACCAATAAATCTAGACACCAGAGATCTAAAACAAAACCAGAAAGTGCTCAAGAAACTCAGCAGGTCTTGCAACATTTATGGAGAGAAAACCAGAGTTAATTGTTTGAGTCCAATGATTCTTCATCAAAAGAAGTTCTGACAAAGTGTATTTCTTTTTTCTTTAACTTATGATGTCATATTAGTTTCAAAGTGTTATTGCATAGTTTACAACTGCTATAACTCATTCACGGCATAAAATCCCAAAAGTCAGTTAAGTATGGCTAACAAAGGCCAATTCAGTTGCCAAACATTATGCTAATCTTCAGCGCAGGGAGTAATTTAGAATACAGCAAAGGCCGACTAAGAAACGGATTAAAAAATGAAAGCGAAACATGAATTTAAACTATAAAAATATTAGGAATGGACGAGAAGAATTTATACAAGTATAAGGAATTGTATTAGTAAAAATGGAATTGTTCTGCTGAGATCAGTGTATATCCATTGCAGGCAGAATCAGGAAAATCTACAATGAGGAACTGAGAAATGGCAGAGAAGTTAAATGTTTGATTTGTGTGTTCTTTCAATGAGGAAGGTACCTGAATTCTCCCAGAATTAGAGATCTAAGGGAATGGTGACAATGTGGAATTAAGGAAATTAGTATTAAAATAAATAAAAGAAGCATACTACAGATGAAAATCTGAAATGATGACAGAAAACGATGGAGAAATTCAACCGATCTGGCAGTTTTTCTGAAATTTCAAAAAAGTATGTGTTTTGAGTTCAATAATTCTTCTTCAGAACTTTAGTGCAAAGTAAAATCATGTGGATTTGGACAGACTTAATGAATGAGAAGAAGCATGAAATATGACAGAAAAATGTGTGGTTATCCACTTTGATAAGAAAAGATGTTCATAAAACTTTTCAAAGGTGATGAAATTAGCAACCGAAAATGTACAATTGCACAATGACAGCATTGTAGTTTATAGGGTTTAACCAAAGTGCGATTATTGCTCATTGAAAAGTTGACCAAATACCCCATTGTAGTGACTTAAAATCCTGGCAGTTTTTCATAGCCTCTGGTTCGTTGGTTCCAAACTTGAATCTCTGCTGGCCTTGGTGAATAGCCATAGCATCCCAACAAACTGTCCAGGCATGAGAGCTCAGAGGATGACAACAATGACTATGACACTCAGCTATTCTGAAGGAATGCTCAAGCTCACCCTTAAGGAAGCCACATAGCAAAGGACAATCATGGAACAAGTTAAAGACATAGAGAGTCATAGAATCCTCCAGCATGGAGAAGGCCCTTTCACATAAAGAATGCTGGCAGTCAAGACTGAGTGAAAGATGAGGAGACCTGCAGCGGCAGCAGGAGGGCAAGGTGGATATGGCTCCATCCCAGTGAGGGTCTTCCAGCAAGAGAGGAGCAGGTATCAGGCTGAGCCAAGAGTCCATCCACAGCTAGGTCTTGGCGTCTGAAGGAGGGGAAGCATCAGCAAAAGGGATGGCGGAAGAGCTTACTGATGGCAGCATCTGGAAAAATATCAAATGGGGAACAGGAAATGTGGAAAGCATTCACCCCAGTCCCATGGCTCCTGCTCAGATGTAGTGGTTTCAGTAGTGATGGCAGCAGAGGCTCATAACCAAGGCCCTGGAGCCCGTTTCAGACACTCTGGTCGATGTCAAGCAGCGGAAAATGAACAAGAAAAGAGAAAGATGAATCTGAATCCAGTAAATTGCTGCATTAAATCCAGAGTTTCAAGGTAGTGCTGGAGTATGACAACACTTTGCATACAACACATGAGTAAATACTTTTCACTGTATTTTTATATACATGTGACAAATCTAATTAGCAAACAATGATATGAGTTGGTTATAGAGCACCAACTGTACTAATAATGTGAATCAAAGAAACCCTGAGTCCTTATCTGACATTTAATTACATCAGAATATTAAGAAGGCTAATTGTACATTACCCTTCATTGTAAGAAAGTTTGATTAGAGGAATAGCAAAGTCTTGTTTCAGTTATATCGAACCTAGATTAGATTGCACTTGAAGTACTGTGTGCAGTTTTGGTCGATTTACCATAGGAAGGATATTATTGAGTGCCATGAAGATTCAGAAGACTTGCTTCTAGGATGTCCTATGGAAAGAAGTTTGACAAACTGGGTTATATTCTCTACAGTTTTGAAGAATAAGGGGTGATCTCATTGAAAACTACAAAATGGATCTGTTCTGACTTAGCTGATCTCAAGCAGTACCAATGTAGGAGCATGACGCACAACCTCAGGCACTGCAATAGGTGACAGAAGATGGATGGAAAACATCGATTCAGGTAAAATGTTGGTGGATGGGTTGTCTAGAACCAGAGGACACAATTTCAAAATAAAGAGCAAGCCACTTAGGAATGAGATGAGAAAAAATATTTAGTTGTAAATATTTAGAATTCTGTACCTGAGAGAGCTGAGGAAGCTCAATCATTGAGTATGTTTAATGTAGTGATTGGCAGGTTTCTACATACCAATAACGTAAAGGGGTTATGAGAATAGAGTGAGAAAAGAGCATTGACATGATCATATTGAATTGTTCAAAAGTTTGAAGGCCTATTTTGCTCCCATGGTCCCATTAATGGATTGAGGTGCAAGAGTATGCTAGTATAGTAGTTGATGCTACCAGCAAAGTTAATCATCTGATAGCAAATTCTGCTCAATCAAAGAAAATTCACATTGCAAACAAATCTCCATGATCACAACTCTCACAATCTCTCTCTCATATTAGTCTAAGAAAATCATGGCTCTAGAAATACTGAAAATGTAATCATTAATTCAACTCATACACACAAAAGCCACTTGCAAGTATCTCAAAATCAAAACTCTAAAATAAATGATAATAATATGTAAATCCTTACATCATAATTGGTATCAATAAGGCATGAATGACATGATTAGCTCTAATTATTTTTAAAGATGTTAAACTAGCTAAATTTTGCACTAAAGACTATAAGCATTTTGAAAAATTAGAGTATTTATAACTGAGTTTATTCAGTGATTAACTTAATGTGACTGGAACAGCACTGACTACAGTTGCGTTCTGTTCTGACTTAGCTGATCTCAAGCAGTACCAATGTAGGAGCATGACGCACAGCCTCAGGCACTGCAATAGGTGACAGAAGAAATTGAAAAATTTCTGTTGTTATTGTTTCTGATTGTACTCTAATGACTTCCACCAGCACCAATCCTCTTTCTCCTTGTTGAAAAGTTTCTGGTAAACAACCATCTCCTGAAGACAGTCTGGCACTGCTGTGATGCTTCCCATTGTGAAAGCAGGGGTTCCTAAATACCAAAACTCAAGTAGAACTGATTCCTGCTTGGCTGGTGTGCTTACAGAATTGTCCTATAACAAAGAGCCTCTCCCAGAAGAAAAGAAGCAAACGAGAGAAAATCTATTATAAAACTGAAAAAAGGTTTGCCAGTATTGCTGACATTTTTGCTAACACATTGGCAAAATTCATATCTCTGAAATAAATGAGACAGATCATAGTAGTCAAACTCTACATACACCACCCCCATACATTTACATATTGACTGATTTTATGCCCGAAACATCGATACTCCTGCTCCTTGGATGCTGCCTGACATGCTGCATTTTCCAGCAACACGTTTTTCAGCTCTGATTTTTAAGGTTTGTTAACATCTGTTTCAATCATTCTCTGGCACAATTTTGGTACTGTGTTCTTGTAGTTAAGTAGTCACTCGATGAGCAAATTCCTGACCTGGTCTCGGCAGCTCCCAGAGTGTTCCATTTATGTCTGGTATGAATACCACTAGTGTGCTTCACATTCTGCCTGTTCACATTCTCCCTGCACCTGTTTACACAAAATCTGGAATTAACATATGTCAGCAAAGACATTCAGATCTCACAGATGCTTGTAAGAATTGCAAGCGGCAATCAGACCTCTGCAAAGACCCAATTGCTTCTGCTATGTCTTCAGTGCACTGATTAAAGTCTCGAGGGTCATTTCAACTCATTGCAAAAGTGTATGATGTCAGGTAATAAATAAGCTGTCTTATTGGCATTTCTCCTGAATTTTATCTGCAATAAAGTTAATGCAACTTAGGAGAGTTATAAAATGGATTGATTTATGTCATTACCACATCATGCTAAATTAAGCAATGTTTAAATTTGTATGGTCAGTTATAACCAATTAAACTACCAAACAAACAGCAATATTTTAATCATTTTAGTCACAATCTTATATTCCATATTGATTAAAAATTCTAACAAGCTATTACCATTTTATTTGTAAGATTTGTGTAGAGCAAAACTGCTTATGAACCAAAGCTAGAACTTCACAAATGTGCAAAGACATGGAAAAGCACAGAAGGAGATTGTGCACCCTAATATTTACACTTTGGAATTTAATTAAATTATGTTGGGTGAGGAGGATAAGGGTTGGCAGAAAAACAATGTGTTACAATTGAAATATTCAATCAGGAAGAGTAGAAATAAGGGATAGTATTGCATATCCATTATTTTGAAAGAATCATATTTCACAAAATATAAAATGTTACAGCACAAAAATGGGTTGCTCAATCTATTTAGGCAACATCATGTATTTATTTCTATGAATCATCTTCTCTAATTTCACAATCCCACTCACTTCCCATACTAGTTAATATCCTTCTTCCTCAAAAAACTAATTTTTCTTATAAAGATCTTACTTTTGTGATTTTCTCTTGTGATATGTTTCTCATCAAATAATAGCAGAGTTTTATCACTGTTGACCTTATTGTAACTTTTCATAATTTGAATAACTATCAGGGCACTATTAACCTGCGCAGTTTTTTTCACCGGTTGTGAACATCCAAATCAAGAATGTGTTCCTTTGGAAAATCTTGGCAGTGAAAATCCTCACACAGGTTAAATATTTCTCAAATTAAATTGAGTTTTCAGATATATATACCATCTGTATTATGATGCATGTAATGTGATTTTCTTCCAGTCATAGAAATATAACAACACCAGGTCCACTAGCTGGATCAGTAACTTATGAGCTATCGAGTTACAGTTACCAGAATGTGAACATGATGGGCAATAACCTAATGAAAGGTTATTCCCGAAAAGTCAACTTTCTTGTTTCTCAGATGCTGCCTGACCTGCTGTACTTTTTCCAATGTCACACTTTATCGACTCTGACTTCTCTAGCATTTGCAATCCTCACTATCTCCTAGATAATAAAGATTTGATCAAACTGAGCTGATGTAGAATTTATTGCTTAATTCTTATACAATCACTACGCCTCAAAAAGTTGTATTTCATTGGCTAAAAAATGTTTTGATTCCTTCTGAGACCATGAAAGACACCATACAATGCAAGCTCTCACTGTGAATGTCTCCAGTTCTGTATTGGGTTGCCATGTAGATTGACTTTGCTATAACTGACATATTGCAAGGTTACATCCAAGTTAACTTCAAAGTGATGCACTTTTTCCTCCATTCCCCACCAGAAATGAATGACCATCTGTTTTTTAAACAACTGACATTTTAGGTCGTGGATTGGGTTTACAGTGAGTTGGGTTTTCAGGAGAAGCCAGTAGCTTATGAACCTAGAAATACAGACAGCATGTCATGAGTGACCTTTTAATCCAGTCACTCTAGAAACATTTCACTACATGGTTTCCTGACCTGGTAGCTTAAAATAGTGTGTTCATGACTCACATATTTGAATTTTAACTCAATATTAAAGCATTCCAAACATTTTGTTATCCATTCACGTGAAGTGGTTGTTGCTGGCTGGGCTAACATTTATTGCCCACCCCTTAGTGGGCGGCACGGTGGCACAGTGGTTAGCACTGCTGCCTCACAGCGCCTGTAGACCCGGGTTCAATTCCCGACTCAGGCGACTGACTGTGTGGAGTTTGCACGTTCTCCCCGTGTCTGCGTGGGTTTCCTCCGGGTGCTCCGGTTTCCTCCCACAGTCCAAAGATGTGCGTGTCAGGTGAATTGGCCAAGCTAAATTGCCCGTAGTGTTAGGTAAGGGGTAAATGTAGGGGTATGGGTGGGTTGTGCGTCGGTGTGGACTTGTTGGGCCGAAGGGCCTGTTTCCACACTGTAAGTCTAATCTAATCTAAATGCCCTTGAGAAGATGGCGTGAGCTGCCATCATGAGCAGCTGCAGTACATTTGCATCTACACTATCATTAGGGAGGGAGTTCCAGGATTTTGAACCAGTGTCACTGAAACTATGGTGATATTTATAAGTCTAGATGGTGTGAGGCTTTGAGCAGAACTTGAAGATGGTGGTGTATTCAAGTATCTGTTGCCCTTGTCCTTTTGCTGAAAATGGGTTTGAAAGGTATTAGCTTTGGAACCTGGTGAACTTCTGCAGTGCATCTCGTACATTGTACACACTGCAGTTAATGGTGTTAGTGGTGAAGAGAATGTTTTTTTTGGATGTAGTGTCAATTAGGCTACTTTGTTCTGGATGGTATCAATTTAGAACAATAGAAGTGTAGAAATGATACAATACAGAAGGTCAATGCCCTTACTAAACCCATCTTCCTGCACATGGCTCTAGCCGTTCAGCTTATAGCACTTATGGTTCAGATCCAGGCTCTTTTTAAGTATTTAGCGTTTCTGCCTGCCCCACCAATTCATACAGCACATTCCAGGCACCACCACCTCTGCGTAAAAGAAAATTTTCCTCACATCCCCTCTAATCTTTCTGGCACTTAACTTGAATCTATAAACCTGTATTTTTTAAAATCTCTGCCAAAGGAAATGGGTTCTTCCTGTTTATTCTATCTCTACCCTTGACAATTTTGTATACCTGAATCATGTTGTCCCTCAGCCTTCTCTGTTCCAGGGGGAGAAAATCCAACCTCTCCAAGCGCTCCTCATAGCCACAATTCCCAGCCCTGGCAACATTCTAGCAAATCTTCTCTGCACTCTTTCCAGAGCAATAATGTGGTGACCAGAAATATACACAATTCTCCAGTTGTGACCTCACCAGTGTCTGTTCATCATTGTATCTCTATTTTTGTACTCTATACCTCTGACAGCATTCGATATGCCTTCCTTGAGATTAGATTCCCTACAGTGTGGAAACAGGCCCTTTGGCCCAACAAGTCCACACCGACCCTCAGAAGAGTAACCCACCCAGTCCCATCTCCCTCTGGCTAATGCACCTGACACTATGGGCAATTTAGCATGGCCAATTCACCTGAGCTGCACATTTTCGGACCTGTGGGAGGAAACCGGAGCACCTGGAGGAAACCCACGCAGACATGGGGAGAATGTGCAAACTCCACACAGACAGTCACCCAAGGCTGGAATCGAACCTGGGACCCTGGTGCTGTGAGGTCCACTGTGCCACCCTTCTTTACAACCTTATGTACCTATACTGTTACCTTTAGGGACATGTGCACTTGCAATCCAAGATCTCTCACTTCATCTACCCTTCTCAGTATACTTCTGTTTATTGTGTATTCACTTTTACTGTTTTACCTCCCTAAAGGCATCACCTCGCACTTATTGGAGTTGACCTAAATCTGTCACTTTCCTGCCCAATCTACCAATCTATCTGTATCATTTTGGAGTTACAGCTATACTTTATGCTAGCCACAACAAACCAATTTTTGTGTTATTTGCAAATTTCCCAATGAGCCTCCGACACTCAATTTCAAATTGTTAATGTCTAAAACAAGCAGCACAGGTTCTAACACCAAGCCGTGCAGAACACTACTTAAACCAGCTTTGTATTCATGTCGGCTTTACCCTTTATTTCCCATTACTAAGTGAACTTAAGATCCAATTCAACATATTACCCTGTACCCTATGGACTTTTATTTCTGCCATGTGGGATCCTGTCAAATGCCTTACTAAAATCCATGCAGATAACAGCCACTGCACTATCCTCATCAATTTTCCTTGTCACTTCCTCAAAGAATTCAATCAAACTTGTAAGGCATGACCTTCCCTTAACAAAATCATGCTGACTATCACTGACTAGACCACTTCTTTCTAAGTGTCAATTTATCCAGTTTCTTAGGAATAATTCTGATAATTTGCTTGCCATCAAAGTAAGAATAACTGGCCATTAATTGTTTGGCACTTCCTTCGCACCCTTTTTAAACAATGGAACTATATTTGCATTCTTCCAGTACTCCAGCACCTCACCTGTGTCTAGTGAAGAATTGAAAACAATTTTCAGAGCATCTGTTATTTCCCGCCTGACCTCCTTCAGCATCCTAAGGTACAATCCATCTGGAAAGTGACTTATCCACTTTCAAGGATTCCAACTCTAACACTTCCTTTCTCATGTTGTCCAATATTTCACACTGGTCCTCTTAGGTTACCATATCTATAGCATCCCTTTCCTTTGCGAGAACAAAGACAAAAAAACATTTAAAATTATTCTCATATCCTCTGCATCTTCACATAAGATCTCTGCTTCATCTCTATCAGACCCTACTTTTTCCTTAACTATCCTTTTGCTCTTTATATACTGGTAAACATTTCTGGGTTTTCCTTTATCTTGCTTGCTAATATTTTTAGAACATAGAACAGGCCCTTCAGCCCACGATGATGTGCCAACCATTGATCCTCATGTAAAGTAAACCTAATGTACGAACCCTCAAATTTCTGTGACCATATGCATGTGCAGCAGTCTCTTAAATATCCCCAATGACCTCGCTTCCACAACTGCTGCTGGCAATGCATTCCATGCTCTCACAACTCTCTGCATAAAGAACCCACCTCTGACATCCCCTCTATACTTTCCGCCAAACAGCTTATGTTAACAATTTCTGTCCTGGGAAAAAGTTTCTGGCTGTCAACTCTATCTATGCCTCTCATTATCATGTACACCTCAATTAGGTCCCCTCTCTTCCTTCTTTTTTTCCAATGAAAGAAGTCCAAGCTCAGTCAACCTCTCTTCGTAAAATAAGCCCTCCATTCCAGGCAGCATCATGGTAAACCTCCTCTGAACCCTCTCCAAAGCATCCACATCTTTCTTATAATAGGGAGACCAGAACTGGACACAGTATTCCAAGTGTGGTCTAACCAAAGTTTTATAGAGCTGCAACAACGTCTCATGGCTCTTAAACTCAATCCCCTGTTAATGAAAGCCAGAATACCATATGCTTTCTTAGCAACCATGTCCACCTGGGTGGCAACTTTAAGGGATCAATGTACCTGCACACCAAGATCCCGTTGTTCCTCCTGTCAACGACACCTCCAACCTTCGTGTCGTTTGCAAACTTGCTAACCCATCCTTCAATCTCCTCATCCAAGTCATTAATAAAAATTACAAAGAGTAGAGGCCCAAAAACAGAGCCCTGTGGAACACCACTCACCACTGACTTCCAGCAGAATGTTTTCCTTCCACTACCAGTTACTGTCTTCTGTCGACCAGCCAATTCTGTATCCAGACAGCTACATTTCCCTGTATCCCATTTCTCCTGACCTTCTGAACAAGCCTACCATGGGGAACCTTATCAAATGCCTTCCAGAAGTCCATATGCACCACATCCACCGCTCGACCCTCATCAGCTTGTCTAGTACCATCCTCAAAGAACTCAATAAGATTTATGAGACATGACCTGTCCCTCACAAAGCCGTGCTCATTAAGCCTTTAATCAAGCCATGCTCTTCCAGATGGTCATAAATCCTATCCCTCAGAATCCTTTCTAACACCTTGCAGACGACAGACGTGAGACTGACTGACTGGTCTGTAATTACCGTGGATTTCCCTATTTCCTTCCTTGAAGAGAGGAATTACATTTGCCTCCCTCCAGTCCTCAGATACGACTCCGGTGGCGAGCGAGGATGCAAAGATCTTCGCAAGCAGCGAAGCAATCACATTTCTCGCTTTTCAAAGCAGCCGAGGACAAATCTGGTCTGGTGCTGGTGACTTGTCAATCTTAATGTTTGTCAAAATTTTCAACACATCAGCTTCCTCAATCTCTATCTGTTCCAGCATGCTTACCTGCTCCTCAATGGTTTCATTCACTATAAGGTCCTTTTCTTTAGTAAAGACAGAAGCAAAAAACTCATTTAGGCTCTCCCTTACCTCCTCAGACTCGATACACAAGTTCCCTATGCTATCCCTGATTGTCCCTACTCTTTCATTGATTATTCTCTTATTCCTCACATATATGTAAAATGCCTTTGGATTCTCCCTAATCTTTTCTGCCAAGCCTTTTTCGTGCACCTTCCTTGCTCTCCTCAGACCATTTTTGAGCTCCTTCCTTGCCTACCTGTAATCCTCTAGAGCTGAGCAAGACCCTTGCTTCCTCCACCTTACGTAAGCTGCCTTCTTTCTTTTGACAAGAAGCTCCTCCGCTCTCGTCATCCAAGGTTCCTTTATCTTACCCCTTCTTGACTGTCTCAGAGGAACACATTTTTGCATCATTCGCAGCAACTGTTACTTAAACAATCTCCACATGTCTATAGTGCCCTTTCCATGGAACAATTGCTCCCAGTCCATGCTTCCCAACTCACATCTGATAGTATCATAGTTTCCTTTTCCCAATTAAATATCCTCCCATTGTGCCTGCTTCTCTCCTTCTCCATAGCTATGTAGAATGTGAGGCATGCTGTCTTTTTGATCTTTTTTCACTCAATTCCTGTACTTTTTATACTCCTCTAGGCTACCCGCAGTGCTGAGTTTTATTTTGTGCCTACCATAAGCTTTCTTTTTTTGCTTAATCTTCTAGACAACCATATGGGTCTAGGTTTGGCAGTACCATTCTTATTTTTGGAGGGGTATGTCTGCTTTGTCACCGAAGAGTCTCACCTTTTAGTGCCTCCACTGGTTTACCACTGATTTATATAACCTGATTGTACACACTAAACCTGATATTTATCCTTTAGCAGTCTAAATCTAAACAAATTGTACACACTATCCCTGATATCCCTGATATTACCAACTTGCCCATCTTCATTTCCCAAAACTAAAGCAAGAATTGTATCTCGTCTCATTGGGTTTATCACATTTTTTTAATTCCTTGACCCAGTACATGAATTTTTCACCTTCGATGTCCCTTATATTGTTTGAAACCCAGTTGATATTGGGATAGTTAACACCTCCTACAGGCAGAAATTTGTTTAAGTTTATCTCTCAGTATTTGGAGATTTGTAGTCTATGCCTAATTATGTGATTGTCCCTTTTTTATTCCTTAGCTCAAATCAGAAAGTCTCATTTGTTAACCTGTTTAACACATAATCCCTTCTAACGACTGTAATTATTTAACCATTACTGCTACCTCGCCCTCATTGTTGGTCATCCTCTATCCTGAAAACTCTGCATCCAGGAATATTGAGCTGACAATTTTGCCCCTCCATTAGTTTCCATTGTAGCAAGACATTGTGCTGCCACGTCGATCTATGCCTTTACTTCATTGGCCTTGTCTGTAATATGCCATGCACTGAAGTATAAACAGCCCAACTCTGTCAATTCACTTTGCTGGCTACTTTTTAATCCTTATTCCTTAAACGTTATTGGAGTTGTACTCATCCAAGCAAGTCTGTTCCATCACAGTCCTGATTTGTGCCATTAGATCGTTGCAGGATATCTAGCCTCTGGCCTGTTCTTATAGCTGCAGTATTCATATGGCTGGCCCAGTTCAGTTTCTGGTCAATACTAATCCCAAGGATGTTGATTCAGTGATGGTAATGCCATGGTTAGTTGCTTTCATTGCCTGGCACTTGTGTGTCACAATTTGAATGTCAGTTGCCAATCAGACCAAATTTGGATATTGTCCAGGCCATGATATGTTTGGGCAAGGATTGCTTTAGTATCTGAGAAGTCATTTCCGCCACCTCCAAACGGAGGCCGTCATTTCCGCCACCTCCAAACGGAAGCCGTCATTTCCGCCACCTCCAAACGGAACAGCGTATCATCCGCCGTCATTTCCGCCACCTCCAAACGGACAGTGTATCATCCGCCGTCATTTCCGCCACCTCCAAACGGACAGCGTATCATCTGCCGTCATTTCTGCCACCTGCAAACGGACTCCACCACCAGGGATATATTTCCCTCCCCTCCCCTATCAGCGTTCCGTAAAGACCACTCCCTTCGCGACTCCCTCGTCAGGTCCACACCCCCCACTAATCCAACCTCCACTCCCGGCACCTTCTCCTGCAACCGCAGGAAATGTAAAACTTGCGCCCACACCTCCTCCCTTACTTCTCTCCAAGGCCCCAAAGGATCCTTCCATATCCGCCACAAATTCACCTGCACCTCCACACACATCATCTATTGCATCCGCTGCACCCAATGTGGCCTCCTCTATATTGGGTAGACGGGCCGCCTACTTGCGGAACGCTTCAGGGAACACCTCTGGGACGCCCGGACCAACCAACCCAACCACCCAGTGGCTCAACACTTTAACTCTCCCTCCCACTCCACCGAGGATCTGCAGGTCCTTGGACTCCTCCATCGGCAGAACATAACAACACGACGGTTGGAGGAAGAGCACTCATCTTCCGCCTGGGAACCCTCCAACCACAAGGGATGAACTCAGATTTCTCCAGTTTCCTCATTTCCCCTCCCCCCACCTTGTCTCAGTCGGTTCCCTCGAACTCAGCACCGCCCTCCTAACCTGCAATCTTCTTCCTGACCTGTCTGCCCCCACCCCACTCCAGCCTATCACCCTCACCTTGACCTCCTTCCACCTATCCCACCTCCATCGCCCCTCTCCCAAGTCCCTCCTTCCTACCTTTTATCTTAGCCTGCCTGGCACACTCTCCTCATTCCTGATGAAGGGCTCTGGCCCGAAACGTCGAATTTCCTGTTCCTTGGATGCTGCCTGACCTGCTGTGCTTTAACCAGCAACACATTTTCAGTTCGTATCTGAGAAGTCATGAATGATGCTGATCATATCATTAGCAAACAGTTCCACTTCTGACCTAATGATGAAGCAGCTGAACATGGTTGGACCTAGGACTTTTTCCTGAGGAATGCCTGAACAGAGGGCCTGGACCTGAGATGAGAGTGTGTTGCTGGAAAAGCGCAGCAGGTCAGGCAGCATCCGAGGAGCAGGAAAATTGACATTTCAAGCCAGAGCCCTTCATCAGGAATGAGGCTGGGAGCCTCAGAGATGGATAGATAAATGGGAGAGGATGGGGCTGGGGAGAACATAGCTGAGAGTGCAATAGGTGGATGGAGGTGGGGTTAAAGGTGATAGGTCAGAGAGGAGGATGGAGCGGATGGGTGGGAAAGAAAATTGACAGGTGGGACAGATCGTGAGTGTCGTGCTGAGCTGGAAGGTTGGAACTGGGATAAGGTGAGGAGGTGGGTGGGGAATGAGGAAACTGGTGATATCCATATTGATGCCCTGGGGTTGAACGGTCCCGAGGTGGAAGATAAGACATTCTTCCTCCAGGCGTTGGGTGGTGAGGGGGTGGCAATGGAGGAGGCCCAGGAGTTGAAATGTTTGGCCACAGGTGGTGGGGTTAATTGGTGAGGGTGTCCTGAAAATGTTCTCTAAAATGCTCCGCAAGAAGGCATCCAGTCTCCCCATTGTAAAGGAGACTGCATTGGGATCAATGGATATAATAAATGACGTGTGAAAGTGCAGGTGAAACTTTTAGATTAGATTACTTACAATGTGGAAACAGGCCCTTCGGCCCAACAAGTCCACACCGACCCGCCAAAGCGCAACCCACACCATACCCCTACATTTACCCCTTACCTAACACTACGGACAATTTAGCATGGCCAATTCACCTGACCCGCACATCTTTGGACTGTGGGAGGAAACCGGAGCACCCGGAGGAAACCCACGCAGACACGGGGAGAACGTGCGAACTCCACACAGTCAGTCGCCTGAGGCGGGAATTGAACCCGGGTCTCTGGCGCTGTGAGGCAGCAGTGCTAACCATTGTGCCACCGTGCCGCCCACGCGAATGGATGTAGAAGGTTCCTTTTGGGGCCTTGGACGGAGGTAAGGGGGGGAGGTGTGGGTGCAGGTTTTGCAAGTCCTGCTGTGGCAGGGGAAGGTGCCAGGAAGGGAGGGTGGCTTGTTAGGGGGCGTGGACCTGACCAGGTAGTCACGGAGAGAACAGTCTTTGTGGAAAGTGGACAGGGGTGGGGAGGGAAATATATCCCTGGTGGTGGGGTCATTTTGTAGGTGCTGGAAATCTCGGCAGATGATGTGATTTATGTGGAGGTTGGTGGGGTGGAAGGTGAGGACCGTGGGTGGGGGGTGTTTGATTAGATTAGATTACTTACAGTGTGGAAGCAGGCCCTTTGGCCCAACAAGTCTACACCGACCCTCCAAAGAGCAACCCATCCAGACCCATTCCCCTACATTTACCCCTTCACTTAACACTACTGGCAATTTAGCATGGCCAATTCACCTAACCTGCACATTTTTTTTTGGACTGTGGGAGGAAACCAGAGCACCCAGAGGAAACCTACGCAGCCATGGGGAGAATGTGCAAACTCCACACAGACAGTTGCCTGAGGTGGGAATTGAACCCAGGTCTCTGGTGCTGTGAGGCAGCAGCGCTAACTACTGCCCATCTTTGCCTGCCCTTGTTGCAGTTGGAGGGGTAAGGTTCAAGGGGGGAGGTGCGGGATCTGGATGAGATGCATTGGAGGGCATCTTCAACCACATGGGAGGGAAAATTTCCATCTTTAAAGAAGGAGGCCATCTGGTGTGTTCTGTATTGGAACTGGTCCTCCTTGGAGCGAACGTGGTGGAGGTGGAGGAATTGGGAATATAGAATAGTATTTTTGTAGGAGATAGGGTGGGAGGAGGTGTAATCCAGGTAGCTGTGAGGGTCGGATTTGTAAAAAATGTCAGTGTTTGTAAAAAATGTCAGTGTTGATTCAGTCCTGGTGGATGGAGATGGAGAGGTCTAGAAAGGGGAGGGAGATGTCAGAGATGGCCCACATGAATTTAAGGTTGGGGTGGAATGTGTTGGTAAAGTTGATGAAGTGTTTGACCTCCTCATGGGAGAACGAGGTGGCGCCGATACAGTCATCAATGTAGTAGAGGGAGAGGACTGTTTTACCTAGCCAACAAAGAGACAAGCTGGGGCCCATGCGGATGCCCATGGCTACCCCTTTTGTCTGGAGGAAGTGGGAGGATTGGAAGGAGAAATTGTTGAGGATCAGTTCAGCCAAACAAATAAGAGTGTCAGTGGAAGGGTACTGGTGGGGACATCAGGAGAGGGAGAAATGGAGGGCTTGGAGGCCCTTGTCATGGCGGTTGGAGGTGTAGAGGGACTGGATGTCCATGGTGAAGATGGGACAGTAATTGGCCTGTTTGGATTTGTCTTACCTTTGGTATACAGGACATACTTA
Source organism: Hemiscyllium ocellatum (assembly GCF_020745735.1). Taxonomy (NCBI): domain Eukaryota; kingdom Metazoa; phylum Chordata; class Chondrichthyes; order Orectolobiformes; family Hemiscylliidae; genus Hemiscyllium; species Hemiscyllium ocellatum. Next base: position 52,353,598 of record NC_083406.1, on the reverse strand, counting down.
GGCAATTTTCCACAAAATTGCATAGATACCAGTGTTGAAACAGCTTAGCTAGGGGCACAGGTGATTCTACAGCACATGTCTTCAGTACTATTGCCAGAATGCTTTGTTAATATCCAGAGCCTCCAACCATTTCTTGCTATCACATTGAGTAAATTGAATTGGCTGAAGACAGATATCTATGATATTGGGGACCACTAGAAAACGGCGAGATGGATCATCGAATTGGTGCTTCTGGCTGAAGATTTTTGTGAATACTCAACTTTATCTTTAACTCTGTGGCACTAGATACCCCCATTATTGAGAGTGGGAATGTTCCTCAAGTGAGTTGTTTAACTAGAGTTTGTAGGACTGCGAATCTCAGATCTGCTCCATTGGTTGTGAAATCACTTAGATATGTCTCTCACTTGCTGAGTATGCTGTTGTGCACACAAGTCTTGCAATATCAAAAGGTTAACACTGTTTTTTGAAATAAGTCTGTCCTACTGCTACTCTGACATGCCCTTCCACACTTTTCATTGAATCAATCTTGATCCCTATATTTGATAATAATAATAGAATGGAGGATATGCTGCACCATGAGGTTGTAGATTGAATTGGAGTATTGCTGCTAATGGCCCATCATCTTTGGTGGTTCCTCGCAGATGAGGATGACTCTCTTTCTCTCTCAGAATGAGTCCACAGACCAATGCAACTTCCACAGGCTCTGTTACATTTGGGGCAGAAGGTGGTTGCAGGAAGGGGTGGGTGGTAGGGTATTAGCGTGGCAGAGTGTTCCTTACATTGTTTTCGCCTGGCTTCTGCTTCTTCATGACAGCAAGTCTCGAGGTGCTTGACGCCTTCCAGGATGCTTCTCCTCCACTTTGGACTGACTTGGGCTGATGATTCCCAGGTGTCTGTGCAAAAGCTGCACTTCACTATGAGGCCTGGAGAGTATCACTGAAGCATCTTCTCTGTTCACCTGGGGATTGCCTGCCATTTCAAAACTGGGAATTAGAGCACTTGTTTGGGAGTTACGTGTCGCTCATGCGGACATGTCCAGTCCATTGCAGCTCAAGGGTGGTTAGTACCTTGAAACATTTGAGGATGCTGGTGTTGCTGCATCTTTCTATTCAGTGGATTCACACGATCTTGTGCAAGCAGCGTTGGTGGAACTGCTCCAGTGCTTTGAGGTGTCTGCTGTAGACAGTACACATCTCAAAGCCATATAGGAGGGCAGAACCACCACAGCTCTGTAAGTTGATTTTGGTGTTGATCTGATGTAGTTGTCTTTGAACACCCTTTTCCTCAGTCAGCCAAAGGCTGCTCTATCACAATGGATCTCATCATCAATAGCTGTTTTGGCTGAGGGAACACTCCTGAGGTACTAGAAATTGTCTACGTTCTCTAAAGCTTCCTCATAGACCTTGATAATCCGTGGGGGTGGGGTGTTCGCTTCACAATGCTGGACCACATTGATGAAGAACCTTCATCTTGCAGGTATTCAGGGTGAGTGAGGCACGTGCTCTCATATGCCTCCATAAAGGTGCTGATGATGGTCTGGAAAACATCTTCTGAGGTTGCACATAAGCAAGCATCAAGTGCGTACTGCAGTAATTGGTTGGGGTGACTTAGGTCTTGGCTTGAAGGCTATGGAGATTGAGGAATTTCCCGTTGGTTCTTCAGAGGCGTGTTTGTTGGCAATGAGGCAAGTCTATTCACCTTCTCCATATAGGTCAAGCCCTCCAACCCTTGTGACATCCTTGTAAATCTTTTCTGAACCCTTTCAAGTTTCATAAAATCTTTCCCACTGCAGAGAGACCAGACTTGAACACAGTATCCCAAATGTGGCCTATCCAATATCCTACACAGCTGTAATATGACTTCCCAACTCCTATACTCAATGGACTGACCAATAAAGGCAAGAACACCAAACGCCTTCTTCACTGCCCGATCTTCCTGCGATTCTGCTTTCAAGGAATTATGTACTTGCACCCAAGGTCTCTTTGTTCGGCAACTCTCCCCAAGACCTTACCGTTCAGTGTATAAGCCCTATTCTGACTTGCCTTTCCAAAATGCAACATCTCACATTTATCTAAATTAATCTGCCACTCTTTGGCTCATTGACCCATCTGATCAAGATCCAGTTGAACTCTGAGGTAACCTTTTTCACTGTCCACTACACCTCTCATTTTGGTCTCATTTGCAAACTTAGTAACTAAACCTCCTAAGTTCACATCCAAATCATTTATATAAATGATGAAAACAGTGGACCCAGCACTAATCCTTGTTGCATACCACTGATCACAGGCCTCCAGTTTGAAAAGCAACCCTCTTCTACCCTTGAGCCAGTTCTGTGTCCAAATGGCACATTCTCCATGTATTCCATGTGATCTAACTTTGCTAACCAGTCTACAATAAAGATCACCCTATTGAAGTCATTATACATCACGATCATTGTTCTGCCCTCATCAATTCTCTTTGTTACTTCTTCAAAAAACTCAATCAAGTTAGTGAGATACAATTTCCCATGCACAAAGCCATGTTGACTTTCCCTAATCAGTCCTTGCTTTTCTAAATACATGTAAATCCTGTCCCTCAGGATTCTCTCCAACAACTTGCCCACCACTAATGTCAGGCTCACTGGTCTATAGTTTTCTGGTGCAAATGTGTTGCTGGTCAAAGCACAGCAGGCCAGGCAGCATCTCAGGAATAGAGAATTTGACGTTTCGAGCATAAGCCCTTCATCAGGAGTAAGAGAGAGAGAGCCAAGCAGGCTAAGATAAAAGGTAGGGAGGAGGGACTAGGGGGAGGGGCGATGGAGGTGGGATAGGTGGAAGGAGGTCAAGGTGAGGGTGATAGGCCGGAGTGGGGTGGGGGCGGAGAGGTCAGGAAGAGGATTGCAGGTTAGGAGGGCGGTGCTGAGTTGAGGGAACCGACTGAGACAAGGTGGGGGGAGGGGAAATGAGGAAACTGGAGAAATCTGAATTCATACCTTGTGGTTGGAGGGTTTCTAGTTTTCTGGCTTTTCATTAAGACCTTTCTTAAATAGAGGCACCCTCCAGTCTTCTGACATCTCACCTGTGGCTCTTAATGATACAAATATCCCAGCGATCACTTCCCTAGCTTCCCACAGAGCTTTGAGATACACCTGATCAGGTCCCAGGGATTTATCCATCTTGATACATTTTAAGACATCCAGCACCTCCTGGTGTTTGTAAATACCGATGGAAAATACTTGGTTAGTATATAACCCATCTCCTTCAGTTCCACACATAGGCAGTCTTGCTGATCTTGATGGGAGAATATTTTCTCCCTAATTACCCTTTTGTTCTTAAAATCCTTTTGGAATCTCCTTAATCCTATTTGCCAAAGGTGTCTTATGTCCCCTTTTGCCCACCTGATTTCCCTCTTAAGTAGAGTCCTACTGATCTTATACTCTTGTGGGGATTCACTTGAGCCCTGCTGTCTATATCTGACATATGCTTCCTTCTTTTTCTTGACCAGAGCCTCAATTTCACTTGTCATCCAGCATTTTCTACACCTACCAGCCTTGCCCTTCACAGTTATAGGAACATACTGTATCTGGACTTTCGTTATCTTATTCCCACTTTTCAGCCATTCTTTTACCTTCAAATATCTGCGCCCATCATGTTTTGAAAGATTTTGCCTAATACCATCAAAATTGGCCTTCCTCCAATTTCATAGAACCATAGAATCCTTACAGTGTGGAAACAGGCCATTAGGCACAACAAGTCCACACTGATTCACCAAAGAGTGACCCATTCTCCTACCTTATACTCTATATTTACCCCTGACTAATGCATCTAATCTACACATCCCTGAACACTATGGGTAATTTAGCATGGCCAATTCACCTAACCTGCACAACTTTGGACTGCAGGAGAAACTTGGAGCACCTGGAGCAAACCCACGCAGACGTAGGGGCTATGTGCAAACTCCATACAGTCGCCCGTGGTTGGAATCAAACCTGGGCATGTGGCACTGTGAGGCGGCAGTGCTAACCACTGAGCCACCATGCCATCCAGTTTAGAACTTTATATTTTAAATCAGGTTTATCCTTTTTCATAAAGTGCTCCCCCACTGACACCTCAGTCACTTGCCCTGCCTTATTTCTCAAGAGAAAATCAAGTTTTGCTTCTTCTCCACATCCTCATACTGAATTAAAATATTTTCTTATATATATATATATATATATATATATAAAACAAATTCCACTCCACCCAAGCCCTTAACACAATGGAAATCCCAGTTTATCTTTGGAAAGTTAAAGTCCTCCTTCATTACATGTGGTCATCCCTTTATTTCTCATTTCCACACAAATAATTCCTCTGGACATATTCCCATGAATATCCTCCCAAAGTCCAGTGTTATCCTGATCAAAAATGTTACTCCTCTCCTCTCTTACCCCACTTTCTATCCTTCCTATAGCTCTAAACCCTGGAACAATAAGCTGCCAATCCTGTCCATTCCTGAGCCACATCTCTGTGATTGCTATGATATTCCATCCCATTTTCCTAATCATGCCCTGAATTCATGACTTACATCTTAGGGTCCTTGCATGATCAGTCCTACCACTTTCTCTGGTTTGTTCCTGTCTGACCTGAATGATTGACTTGCACCTTTTGTCAACTGTACTAGTCTTAGACTGATCTTTCTTCACTATCTCCCTGAGGGCCAAACCACCATCCTGCACCACCCCCCCCCCCCACCCCTTACTAGTTTAAATCCTCCTAAACAACTCTAGCAAATCTCCCCACCAGTATATTAGTCCCCTTCCAATTCAGGTATAATCCGTTCTTCTTGTACGGGTCACTTCTATCTCAAAAGAGATTCCAATGATCCAAAAATGTGAATTCTTCTTCCCTACATCAGCTCCTCAGTCATGCATTCGTCTGCTCCACCCTCATTTTCCTACCCTCACTAGCTCGTGGCACCAGGAGTAATCCAAACATTATTACCCCTCCTTTCTAAAATGCTGCCTAACCTCCTATATTCTTTCCTCAGAATCTCATTCGTTTCTCTTCCTATATTGCTAGTTGCAATGTGTACAATGACCTGCTGGTCCCTCTCCCCTTTGAGAATGTGTTGCACCTTCTCTGAGATATCTTGATCCTGACACCAGGGAGGCAACACATCATTCTGATTTCTCACTGTCTGCTGCAGAAACATCTATCTGTGCCTCTGATTACAGAGACCCCATCAGAATCGATCACTTGGAACCTGGCGTACCCCTCATTACATTACAGTCAGTCTCAATACCAGAAACCTGGTTGTCCATGATACATTCCTTGAGGATCCATCAACTCCTACATTTCCAAAACAGTTATTTATTTATGATGTGGATAGCGACAGGAGACTCCTGTACAATCTTCCTTCCTTTCTGACCTTTCCTGGCAGTAATTCATCTATCTGACTGTATCTGTGGTTTTTCTCCATTCCTGCCGTTGTCCTGCATCACACCCCCTAGCTTCTGTAAATTCCTCAATGCCTCTAACTGCTGCTTCAACTGATCCATATGATCTGATAGGATTCACAATCAAATACACTTCTACAAAAATAATCTCCAGTAACATGCAATTGTTACCTCTTGTGGGAGAGACTAGGATTAGAGAGCATAATTTCAGAATAAGATGTAGACCAGTTAGGACAAAGACGAGGAGGATTTTCTTCTCTCAGAGGGTAGTAAATCTCTGGAATTTCTTACTGTAGATGGCTGTTGAGGCAGAGTCATTAAGTATCATCAACAGGCTGAAATGACATATTTTTAATCAATAAGGGAATCAAGGTGGGTGGCACGGTGGTTAGCACTGCTGCCTCACAGCACCAGAGACCTGGGTTCAATTCCCACCTTGGGCAACCGTCTGTGTGGAGTTTGTATATTCTCCCGGTGTCTGCGTGGGTTTCCTCTGGGTGCTCCAGTTTCCTCCCACAGTCCAAAGATGTGCAGGTTAGGTGAATTAGCCATGTTAAATTGCTCGTTAGGTGAAAGGGTAAAGGTAGGGGAATGGGTCTGGATGGGTTGCTCTTCGAAGGGTTGGTGTGGACTTGAAACAGTGGGCCTGTTTCCACACTGCAAGCATTCTAATCTAATCATATCAAGGATTATGGGGAAAATGTAGGAAAGTGGAGTTGAAGATTATCAGAGCAGATGTGATCCAACTGAATGATGGGCTGAATATCCTATATCTATGTCTTGTGATTTTATTGAAGAGTGGAGCTTGCGATATTTCTATATTGATGTGACTAAGAAAATAGGGTTTGGAAGTAAGCCTGGTATCAAAAAGTTTTCATAACTAAATTGTTTAAAATAATTAGATATGTTTTTCCTGAATCTTACTTTCAAATTATGATTAATTCATAAAAGATTGGAATGATTTGGTTAATCAAAAAACTAATGCTAAAATAAAAGTCAAAAGAAGTTTGGATGCTGTAAATCAGAAATACAAATAGAAATTGCTGGAAAAGTTCAGATGATCTGGCAGCATCTGTGGAGAGAAAGCAGAGTTATTGTTTCTGGTCGAGTAACCCTTCCTCAGAACTGTTAGAAGGATGGATCACTCAACCTGAAATGTTAACTCTGATTTCTCTCCACAGATGTGCCAGACCTGCTTTTTTCCAGCAACATCTACTTTTGTGTCTAATACTAAAATAAACTTTCTGCCTGCTGCTCCTTCTCCTAAATAGATAGGCAGGACGTTGGAAGAATATAGAAGCCAGGCAGCATCAGAAGGTGAAGTTGATGTTTTGGGTGTAACCCTTCTTCAGGACTGGGATGGGTGTGAGAGGAACTGCAGATAAAGGGGGTGGCAAGGGCAGGGTGGCGAAGTGAGGATATGTGAAGACAAATACAAGGTATGACCTGATTGGTCAATGGGAGGAATGAATCTGGTTGGTGACAGGGAGCAGTGGAAGGAATGGGCTGGGGCTGGGAAGGGAGTTGGGGGCTGGGAACAGAGGTTATTTGAAATTGGAGAACTCATTGTTGAATCCTCCAGGCTGTAGACTGTCCAGGCAGAAGATGCGCTGTGGTTTATTGTGGCAATGGAGGAGGCCAAGGATGGTCATGTCGGAAAGAGGGTCATTAGGGGAATTGAAATGGAAAGTGACAGGGAGGTCCTGTCATCCCTTGTGGGCCCGGCTGCAATGCTTGATGAACTATTCACTAAGTTTACGATTGGTCTCACTGATATAGAGAAGACCATGTCGGGAGCAATTGATGTAGTAAATTAGGTTGGAAGAGAGGCAGGTGAACCTCTGTCTCACCTGGAAAGACTGGGGCTCTGATGGAGGTGAAGGGGCGAGTGGCGTACTGGCAGGTTTTGCATCTTTTCCGGCTGTAGGGGAAGGTACTTGGGAGAGTGATGCAAACCAAGATCTGTCCAAGAGAACAGTCCTTGTGGAAGGCAGAGAGGGGTGGGGAGGAGAAAACATTCTTGCTGGTCTAGTTGAAGTTGGCAGAATTATTTAAGGATGATGCGTTGGATGCAGATACTGGTGGGGTGGTAGATGAGGAGAATGGGACGCTGTCTTTATTGCATTGGGAAGGGAGTGTTTTAGAGCAGTGGAACAGAGAATGGAGGACTGTCTGGATGAGAGTATGAAAAAGCATGTTGTTCAAAACAGGTGGGCATCTGGCATGCTCACGATTAGAATGCCTCCTCATCCAAGTAGATGCGGCAGAGGCAGAGGAGTTGGGACAATGGAATGGAGTTCTTGCAGGATACTGGTTGGGAGGAGGTGTAGTCCAGGTGCCGATGGGAGTCTGTAGGAGCAACATTGAGTTCTCCAATTTCAAATAACCTCCCTTCCCATCCCCCAATTCCCTTCCTAACCCCTCCCCATCCCTTCCCCTGCTCCCGACCACCAACCAGATTCATTCCACCAACCAAGTTGTACCCTCTACCTGTCTTCATCATCCTGTCCCTGCCAACCCCTTTATCTGCAGCTCCACCCACACCCATCTCTAGTCCTGAAAAAGGGTTATACTCGAACGTTGACTTCTCCACCTTCTGATGCTGCCTGACTTGCTGTGTTCTTCTGCCTCCTGCCTGTCTAATTTGGAATCAAGCTTCTGTAGTTTTTTGTTTGTCTTGCTCCTTTTCCAAAGCCATTTTACACTTCTCATTTCTATCATTATTCCAAGTGCTGTTGACTTAAATTGCAATTGTGGCAAATGTTGTTAGAAGAAAAAGAAAGGGAAAGAAGAGCCATGAGAGAAGAAAAAGAGAGAGGGGTAAAAGAGAGAGAGAGAGAGAGAGAGAGAGAGAATTTGAACCTCAGAAGATGCAAATTAGTCATGGAAGTCAAGTTAACAGGATGTAGATGAAGGAAGAAGGTAGTGATGTATACACATATGTTAAAATATTGCTACATTTGATGAGAAAGATGCCAAAGCCTTCTTTATTTCATTTGAAAATTGGTTAGGTAGATGGAGTGGTCAGACAACAACTTAGTTCAGACTAAATTGATAAGGCAGACTTAGTGAGGTATTTTCAGCGCTGTCAGATGAAGGGTCAAAAGATTAGGCAGATGTCAAACAGGCTATTTTGAGTGCTTATGAATATAGAAGCATATAGACAGCAGTTCAGAAACATAAAGAAGGAACGAGGTCAGATTTTAGTTGAGTTTGAAAGAATTAAACATAATAATTTTGATAGATGGGTGTGAGCTTTAAAAATAGATAAGACCTCTGAGACTCGAAGATAGATTATTCTGCTGGACGAATTTAAAAATGCAATTCCAGAGATGATAAGATTTCATGTTGGAGGAACAGAAAGTTCAAGAAGTGAGAAGAGTGGGAGATGGCAGATGAATATGTATTGGTGCATAAGGCAAAATTTAGCTTCTAGCAAGAATTGTGTCCTATGAGGGATAGAAATTGGGAGAAGGGGAGAAAAAACAAAACACTACAAAACAAAGGGTAAAGCGCATCGGTAATAGTTTACCACAGGTAGAAAAAGAAGCCCAAGAGGGTGGAAAGGAGGTCATAGAGTCATAGAGATATACAGCCTGGAAACAGACCCTTCAGTCCAACCCGTCCATGCCGACCAGATATCCCAACCCAAACTAGTCCTACCTGCCAGCACCCAGCCCATATCCCTCCAAACCCTTCCTATTCATATACCCATCCAATTGCCTCTTAAATGTTGCAATTTTACCAGCCTCTAACACATCCTCTGGCAGTTCATTCCATACACGCACCACCCTTTGCTTGAAAAAGTTGCCTCTTAGGTCTCTTTTATATCTTTCCCCTCTCACCCTAAACCTATACCCTCTCATTCTGGACTCCCCGACCCCAGGGAAAAGACTTTGTCTATTTATCCTATCCATGCCCCTCATAATTTTTTAAACCTCTATAAGGTCAACCTCAGCCTCCGATGCTTCAGGGAAAACAGCCCCAGCCTATTCAGCCTCTCTCTGTAGCTCAGATCTTCCAACCCTGGCAACATCCTAGGCCTCAGGTGCTTTCACTGAAATGGAATGGGATACAGAAATTACAATGCTGATCATTTAAGAAGGGCACTGGGAAAAGGTGTTTTCACTGCCAGATAATGGGACACATAAGGTCACAGTGCTGCTTGTTCAAGAAAGGCTCTGTGCGAAAAGATGTGGTAAAAGAAACTAAGCAAGTGGCAGTATTGAAAGTAATAAAGGAACCCCCAAGAAAAGTCGAGGAGTTGCAGGGCTGGGTATTAAGTTAGTGCCTGATCTCTATAAAGACTTCTGTGGGTAAAGTTTTCTCAGGAAGAACAGGGGAGAAGGGAAGGAAGTTATAATTTTGAGAGATACGGGATCTAATCAGTGTGTCATAGTAAGAGATGACCATGTTTGCATTCCTTCTGAAATGTTACCTGAGAGAGTGGTAATTTATAGAATAGATGGACAGAAATTTATTGTTCCCCTATGTAAAACCAGGTTGAAGAGCCAAATTAAGACTAGAGAAGTAACAGTGGGAGTGATTGACAGTGTCAGTTTCAGGAACACAGTTTGCTCTTGGGAACGATTTAGGAGAATCTAAATCTCTCATCTGTTTGACCCTGGAGAGTTTCAAGTAGCTCAAGCAAAAAAGTGCAATGTTTGTCAAAATCAGAAATCTGATTTAAATTCTGAGTTAATTGGGAAATTAAGCATTTAATGAATTACTTAACAACTCAATAGGATTCCTCACTCACTTGCAAACCCACCTCGTTTAAACTCAGAAGTGGACAATCAGATTCCTGACCCAGTCAATTCTTAGGGCTAAAAGAAAATGCCCACACCTTCACAAATCCTGCCTAGTAACTTGCTGATAATCATATTTTTCATCTCTTGGTAATTCAAAATTGACGTTTATGATTTCTTCAATATCTATTTAAAAAATAAACTCAGATTTATTAGTCTAACTTCGTAAATAAAATCTCAAAAATCCCAGAATGATCGTAGTCACTCAAACTCAAAGCACAAAGTATTCTTTGGATTCCAAAGACATCATACAATATACCAAAAGATTGCGTAATATTGGATAATACAATTGAGTTTGCAGATATACAGTGGATTTCATGGTCAATTGTTCAAGGTGCTAAAACTACAACCTAACAATCTTGAGCTGTGTTGCTTACCTCAATCAACTTTCTCAGTTAACTTAAAGGTACTCAATTTGCTTTTAACAGATCCATGATGGATATCCTTGATCAATCATGCTGTTTCATATAAAAGTATATTTTATCCTGCTGATGTAAATACTTCACGGAATCTTAAAGTGTGGCACACAACGAAATCACAGTTTAACTTGTATCAAGAATTCACTTTGTTTACAATGATGATAGTGCAATTTTAAATTAATGTGATTTTAATAATAAAATTTATTTTTAAAATCAGGATAAAGTCAAGTAACAAAATGTTTTATTCCTTACTTAGTAGGTTGCAAGATGGAAATTACATCCTTAAAGCCTGCACTACACCAACAGAACTGCAATCTATTTTTTAACACACAATGGTATTGCTCATAAGCTACAATCAGATATTCACCAGATGTTTCAAGACACACATAGATCTTTGGACCTACTCAGAAAAAAAACAGCATATGCAAATCATATTCTAACTACATCAATTAAAAATCAATTGAATTTTAGTTGTCAGAAATACACTCAGTTGACATCTCATACTGATGCAATACATGGCATGAAAAATAGAATGCAAATTCAACTGAGTTTCCTTCCTCTTAAACCACAAAGTTCTTGATTTCATCTGTACAGCAGCAGGATGCAACAAAATAGAAATCAGGTGCTTCATGAAGTGCATCGTTTCTTAATATCTTGATACCTAAGAGCAGGACTGAAAGAAACTTCGAAGCTGATGTTAATTGTCTTAGGTTTAGCTGATATGAAATCCATGGAAACAAATAGAGAATAAAATAGAGTTTATAGTCCTCGGAAGGAAGAGAAAATTATTTCTGAGACTATTAACGTTAATTATTTGATGTACTTTTCCATGAATTTCTTGTGGAATTCTGAACGAAGTGTATCATTCACAAATCTTTTATCCCTCTTTGACTCATCTAATCCTTTCGCACAGTTCTTGAACACTACATCGTCATCCCACCTAAAAGGAAAACAGAGTTACATATTGGCACTAATGACCTAGATACAAAGCACCTTAAGTTTTCTTTTGTTATTCATCACCGTCGGAGCTTTCATGGAATGACACGGGTTAACTAAAATTCATTCCTTCCCAAAATTGGCACATTCTCGTCACAGTAATGTGCACAACTTAAAAGCCTGTTTTACTATGCAGTCCTGATAATATTGGTATACACATTTTATAATGAGTCAAAATTTTAAGACAGAATTATCATTTTTCAATGATATTTTCAGGTAGTGAAGTGGAAATTTCAGTCTCAAAACATGAACATTGCAAGAACCAGCATGGTACCTTCATTTGGCGATATCAGTATGCCTAAATTGAAGTACATGAACAACAAAATCCTGGAATTCAAATCATGGAAACCGTCGTACATGACTGGTTTGCAAGCTGCTTCAAAGGCTTTTCCACAACAGAAAACATGATGTGTAACTACAACGCTATTTCTTAAGTCCACCCATTAGAAATGTTAAATGTATCAATTTTGTTCTGAAATGAAACAAGTTGTAAAATTACAACTCAATGACATCTGGGAAGAATGCCAGAACCAGCAAATTAAACTTTAAAGGAAGTTCAAAGTAGATTAGCACAGACTGTGAGATCATGTAGCTGTGCATGGCACCACTGTTCTAAAAGCAACATTGTCATGAGGTTACTTTTCCACCTAGGATTCAACAGAAGTTCCTATTTGTTTCCATTGTTTGAACAAGCACCACTCAATTTCAATGCACCGGAGCACTACAGCCAACGAAGCATTTTACAAGCGTAATATATGTAAATGCAGAGGCAAATTTAATGCACACAAGCTCTCACAAACAGCAATGAATGAATTATCGATGAGATGGTTTTAGCGATGATAACTGAGCGATAAACACTGGATTGGGAACCAGGAAATCTTGTGGCTGTGCAACAGTGGTATGAGATCATTCATGCCCACCAGTAAAGGGCAACAAAAGCCTTGATATAAAGTCTTAACTGATGGACAACCTTTAGGCAGATTCAGTACCAAGTAAGTGCTGAACTATCAGCTGAGACGATGTATTAAAGTCTTTAAAGGTCATTCAATGAACTGTAAATTCTGGTAATAGCGATCATTTATGCCTTAAATGAGGAAATAATTAAATTGTATTGCAAATTAATTGAGCAGAATGAAAAGGTGATTCAAGCAGGGAAATACATGATGAAGATTGATGATATTCATCTTACCTTTCTGGACAAATAATGGTACATCATCAGACAACAATACATTCAACACTGCTGTAGATAAGAAACTAATCTATCACTGAAATCTATTGTTATATCCATATAGGGCACTGCCTGCAAGTCTGAATGTGTATCTTTTCTTTCAGATCATAGTACACCAGTACACAAACTATACATTGTTTAAAAAAAAAACAGCTGAACTGCATAACAATGGCTTAGTAAAATCTTTCCATGGTTCAAATACTTAGTTCCAAGAGTTCAAACTTCAAAGTTGCTTAAAAATAATTCAGCTAAAAAGTATATCACGCCAATTTAATTTATGACAATTTTATTTGATTTAGAATGCAATTACTACCACTAAGTTCATTGCAGCAAACGCATAACTATCAAATCCTAGATATAAAAATCTTAGCAATTAAGTAGTTAATTTACTCATCAACCTATTCAGTATTATGATACAAAATTGTCAATGCTTGCAATGAAGATTACTGAATATCCAAAGATAAAGCTGAAGCATTTGCAACAATCTCCAACCAGAAGTGCCAAGTTAATGATGCATCTTGAACTCTTCAGAAGGTCCTCAGCATCACAGATACTAGACTACAGCCAATTCAACTCATTCCACATCATATTAAGAAACTACTGAAGTCGTTGAATACTGAAGTGGCCACAGTAGTACTGAAGAACCATTTCCAGAATTTGCTATATATCAAACCAGGCTATTTGAGTACAGCTACAATACTGGCATCTGCCCACTAATGTATAAAATTGCCTAGCTATGCTCTATACGAATTAAATCACCCTGTGTAGTCTTGATCACTAGTTAAATAATGGAGGGAGTCATCAACAGTACTATCAAGCAATATTTGTTGAGCAATCACTTCCTCACTGTTCAATTTGAGTTCCAACAGGTCTTTCAACTCCTGAGTTCATTTACAGGCTTGGTTCAAGGATGGACAAAAGAGCTGAATTCCAAAGAGGATACTAGCCTGATGCCCTTGATCAGACAGCATTTGATTAAGAATGGCATCAAGGAGCTCTAATCAAACTACAATCAGTGAGAATCAGGGAAAACTGACCTCTGGCTGGATTCACACAAGGGAATATGGTTTTGGTTGCTATCTCAACTCCAGGACATAATTTTTCAGTTCTTCACAGTCCTGCCCTTAGTCCAACCATTTTCAATAGCTTCATCAACGATCTTCTCTTCAGTATAAGTTCAGAAGTGGGGATGTTTGCCAATGATGTACAATGTTCAGCACCTATTTGCAGCTCTGGAAATGTGTTGCTGGAAAAGCACAACAGGTCAGGCAGCATCCAAGAAACAGGAGAATCAACGTTTCGGGCATGATTTCAGCTCTGATCTCCAGCATCTGCAGTCCTCACTTTCACCTATTTGCAGCTCCTCAGGAATCAAAGCAATCCATGTCAAAATGTAGCCAGACCTAAATGATATCTAGGTTTGGGCTGACAAGGGGCAAGTAACCACACAACTGCAAGTAATCACTACTTCCAACAGAAAATCTAAACATCATCAACACATTACAGGGCTATGAGACCAGGTCTGAGGCAAGGAATCTGCAGAGTATAACTTATCTCCTGACTTCCAAAGTCTAGCTGCCTCCTACAAGGTACAAATCAGAAATATAACAGAATACTCACCACTTCCCTGGATGAATAAGTCTTTAATAACACTCAAGAGGCTTGATACTATCCAGGAGGAAGCAGTCTGCTTGATTGATCTAGATTTAGTATTGCGCAATGAGTCAGACTTATAAGAGAGCTTAAGGTGAAGAAATGCTTAGGAGGCAATAATATGACTGAATTTACTCTGCAATTTGAGAGGGAGAAGACAGAATCAGAGATAACAGTATTACAGCTGAATAAAGACAACTATAGAGGCATGAGGAACAAGCTGGGTAGAATTGACTGGGAGAGAAGTCGAGCAGGAAAGACAGTGGAACAGCAATGGTAGAAGCTTCTGGGAGTAATTCAGGAGACACAGCAGAGATTCATCCTGAGGAAAAAGAAGCATTGTACAAGGAAGATGAGGTAACCATGGCTGACTAGAGAAGTCACAAATAGCATAAAAGCAAAACAGAAAGCATATAAGACAGGATTCTTGGCAGTGTGGAAAAACAGAGGGATCTTCGGGTCCACATCCATAGGTCCCTCAAAATTGCCATCCAAGTTGATATGATTGCTAAGAAGGATAATGGTGTGTTAGCTTTCACTAGCAGGGGGGTTTAAGTTTAAGAGCTGTGAGGTTATGCTGCAGCTCTAAAGCCCTGGTTACACCACACTTGAAATATTGTGTTCCGTTCTGGTCGCCTTATTATAGGAACGATGTGGAAGCTTGAGAGAGGGCACAGAGGAAATTTACCAGGAAGCTGCTTGGACTAGAGGGCATGTCTTATGAAGAAAGGTTGAGGGAGCTGGGGCTTTTCTCATTGCAGTGAAGAAGGACGAGAGGTGACTTGATAGAGGTGTACAAAATGATAGAGTGGATAGCCAGAGACGTTTTCCAAGGGCAGAAAAGGCTGTCACAAGGACGCATAAGTTTAAGATGATTGGAGAAAGGTTTAGGGGAGATGTCAGAGGTTGCTTCTTTACACAGACACTGATGGGTACACTGCCAGCAGTGGTAGTAGTCAGATACATTAAGGATATTTAAGCGACACTTGAATAGGCACCACGGATGATCATAAAATGTAGGATATGTCAGATAGTTTGATCTTAGAGTAGGATAAAAGGTTGGCATAATATGGAGGGGCGAAGGACCTGTACTGTACTGTCCAATGTATAATGTGGCAAAGGGCAGTGGGAAACCAGAGGATTAGGAAGGCAAAAGTGCACATTGGGCCACTGGAAAATGACGCTGGAGAGACAATAGAGAGAAACAAGGAAATGGCTGAGGAACTTAATAATTACTTCGTGTTAGTCTTCACGGTGGAAGACATGAGTAATATCCCAAAAATTCAAGAGAGAGGGCAGAGCTGAGTATGGTGGGTATCACCAGGGAAGAAGTGCTCAACAAAATGTATGATGAGAACGTGGATAAATCACCTGGACCACATGGACTACACACCAGAGTTCTAAAGGAGATAGCTGAAGAGATAGCAGAGGTGTTAGTGATCATCTTTCAGGAATTACTAGAATCAAGGAGGGCCCCAGAGAAATGGAAAATTAATAACATGACACCCCTGTTTAGAAAGGGAATAAGGCAAAAGATGGAAAGTTGCGAACTAATTAGCCTAACCTTGGCTGTGGGTAATACTGTAGAATCTATTGTGAAGGATGCGATTTCTGAATACTTGAAAATGTATAGTAAAATAGGGCAAAGTCAGCATAGTTTTATCAAAGAAAGGTCATGCCTGACAAATCTGCTGGAATTCTTTGAGGAAGTAATGAGCAAGTGAGACCAAGGAGAACCAATGGATGTTATCTACTTGGACTTCGAGAAGGCCTTTGACAAGATATTACACAAGAGGCTGTTGAGTAAGATGGTGTCAGAGGCAAGGTGCTTGCATGGACAGAAACTCGCTCTGAAAGCTTGTACTTCTAAATAGACCTGGCATTGTGTAATTTTTAACCCTGTCTGGCAGAAAGCAAAAAGTGAGGATAAAAAGGTCCTTCTCAGGTGACAAGTGGTGTTCTGCAAGGCTCAATGTTGGGACCACAACTTTTCACTTCATACATTAGCGATCTAGATGAAGGAATTGAGGGTATTCTGGCTAAGTTTGCAGATGATACAAAGATAGGTAGAGGGACAGGGAGCATTGAGGAGGCAAGAAGCTGCAGAAGGATTTGGATAGGTTGGGAGTGCAATTTGGGAAATAGTGAGGTCATGCACTTTGGTAGGAAGAATGGGGACATGGATTATTTTCTAAATGGGGATAAAATTCAGAAATCTGAAGTGCAAAGAGACTTGGAAGTTCTAGTCCAGGATTCTCTCAAGGTAAACTTACAGATTGAGTCAGGCAGGCAAATGGAATGATGGCATTTATTTTCAGAGGATTTGAATATAAAAGCAGTGATGTACTTCTGAGGCTCTATAAGGTTCTAGTCATGCCACATTTGGAGTACTGTGTGCAGTTTTGGGCCCCATATCTCATGAAGGATATACTGGCCCTGGAGTGTGTCCAGAGAAGGTTCACGAGAATGGTCCCAGTAATGAAAAGCTGTATATATGAAGAACATTTAAGAACTCTGGGTCTAAACTCGATGGAATTTAGAAGTATGAGAAGGGATCTAATTGAAACATACATAATTCTGAATGGCCTGGACAGAGTAGTTGTTGGGAAGGTGTTTTCATTAATAGGAGAGATTAGGACCTGAGGGCTTAGTCTTAGAGTAAAGGGAAGACCTTCTTGAACAGAGATAGGAAGAAATTTCTTCAGTCAGAGAGTGATGAATCTATGTAATTCATTGCCACAGAAGGCTGTGGAGGCCAGGTCATTGAGAATATTTAAGACTGAGATAGACAGATTCTCTCGCGTATTAAGTGAATCAAGAGTTACGAGGAGAAAGTGGGAAAATGGGATTGAGAAACTCATCAGCAATAACTGAAGGGTGGAGAAATGGGCTGAATAGCCTAATTTCTGCTTTTATGTCTTATGGTTATACAAACGGTTAGCATGCAATGGCTCTTGCAGTTTGTGATAACATGTAAACACTGCTTGAGGATTAAAAATTAGATTAGGAAACAGAAAGTAGAGATAAAAAGACATTTTAAAAATAGGTAACTATGATTATTAGTGTGCCGCAAGATCAGTGCTGGGGCCACAGCTGTTTATAATCTATGCTTATGTTTTTGATAACATAAAAGATGAGAAGAGTTAAGTATCTAACTTTGCTGACAAAGCAATGTGAGAATGTGAGCTAAGAGGACAAAACAGAGGCAGAGGCTGGTATGGAGAGGAAAAATGAAAGAAGTTTTATTTTGTTAATGCAAACAGAAAAGATATATTTTAAAATTAGGTCTGAAACTTTTTAAATAATGACATTCAGAGAGATACAGACATACTCACAAAAGGAATACAAAGTTACCACACAGTTATAATTTGTAGGGCAACATTGTCCATTATTGTAACAGGAGTGAGTACAAGAATAAACAACATCTTAGCCTGCCTGGCACCCTCTCCTCATTCCTGATGAAGGGCTCTGGCCCGAAACGTCGAATTTCCTGTTCCTTGGATGCTGCCTAACCTGCTGTGCTTTAACCAGCAACACATTTTCAGCAAGAATAAACAAGTCATGCTACAATTGTAAAGGACTTTGCGAGACCACATCTGGAATACTATGCAGAGTTTTGGTCTACATTTGTAAGGGTGGATACATTTAGTTAAGTTATGGATATTGAAGATTCATTAGATTATTCCAAGGCTGAATGGATATATTAAGAGACAGAGTAAACAGTAAAATATATGTTGGAGCTTGGCAGAATCAGGACTAATCTAGTTGACACAATAAGATGGACTCAGCGGTTGCTTCTGCTGGCTGGGAAGTCTAGAAAATGGGGGTGCAGTTTAGATAAGTGTTAATCATTTAGGGCATAGATGAAGACTTTGAAGACTGTAGATCTTTGGAACTTTTCATCTGAGAGATATGGATACTTCATTGTTAAATAAGGCTAAGACATACAAGATGTTTGGCCTCAAAGGGAATCCAGGTATATAAGGCACAAGTCCCTACTTGGAGTTGAAGCAAAAGATTAGTCATGATCATACGGAGTGATAAAATAGGCACAAGGGGCACATGATTTACGTCTGTTCCTATTTCATAAATTTTAAGAGTTTCCTGGCTCGTAAAGAATTTTATTCTTTGAGATTTGAGTTTTGTGAAAACAACTGGATACAGTAGAATCCATGAAAAAGTGGAGACCGCAGACGTTGGAATCAGAGTTGAGAAGTGTGGCGCTGGAAAAGCATAGCAGGTCAGACAGTATCCAAGGAGCAGGCAAGTCAACGTTTCGGGCATAGGCTCTTCATCAGGAATTTGATGGGAGGAAAGGAGGCTGAGACATAGATAGGAAGATGGGAGTGGGGGTTGGGGGAGAAAGTAGCTTGGAAGGCAGGTGGGGGGGGGGTGGGTGATAGTGATAGATTGGAGTGGAAGGTGGAATAGATAGGTGGAAAGGAAGATGGGCAAATAGGACAGTTCAATACGGTGGTGCCGAGTTAGCAGGTTGGATCTGGGATGAGGTGGGGGGAGAAAAGATAAGGAAACTGTTGATGTGGTTGCGGAAAGTTTCAGGGAACATCTCTAAGTTTCGCATACCAAACAAGCCCCGAGGCCAACCACTTCAACTCCCTGTCCCACTCTGCCAAGGACATGCAAGGCCTGGGCCTCCTCAACCGCCAAATCCATGCCACATGATGACAGAAGGAAGAATGACTCATCTTTCACCTTGGGACCCTTCAACCACATGGCATCAACGTCGATTTCACCAACTTCCTTATCTTCCCCCCCACATCCAACCCTCCAACTCGGCACCACCCTCTTGAACTGTCCTACTTACCATCATCGTTCCCACCAAACACTCCACCCTCCCCTCCTACCTATCACCATCATGCCCCCTCCTAGCTGCCTTCCCCCCACCCTCACATTTATTTCTCAGCTCCCTTTCCCCCACCCCACAATATGCCTGAAATATCGACTCTCCTGCTCCTCGAATGCTGCCTGACCTGCTGTGCTTTTGCATGCCACACTTTTCAGCAGTGGAATGTATGCTCAAGCAGTTTAAAAACACAATTTTGATGCTTTAACATATTTTACTGTAGGTAAAGGAAAAAAGTACTGCCACTGACAATATCATAAAAGAGAGCTACTGAAAACTATATAGAAAAGTTCTAGCATAGGGATAGAGAACATTAGAAATACATTTCCATGTTCTATTTTTATAGAAAACAAACAGTATACAGCTATTCAAGCAGTAATGAGAATTTCTGTTAAGAGACTATTCTAAATGATTGTCTTTCACATTACCTCCGCTTCACTTTGAAGTTTGACTGTCCAATGAGATTCAGTAGAGGGTTTCCACTAAGTATATTTTCCATTCTAATTCGTTCCTCCTCAGCTTTTTGTTCACGCTCCTATGGAAGTTATAAAATCAGTCATCTATGCGTAATATTCACAAATCTGTCATTCATGAACAGGTTAATTTTTCTACAGATCGGATATTCGGCAAGAACATTTTTATCTCCAAATGCAGGGAAAGGGAGTGTTCCAAGTCAAACAAACATAAATTCTTTCAATTTTTCAAAAACACAATGGAGGTTTTCTAATTCACAATAATTAAGACACACTTTCAGTATTTTAGCTGTTTTTCACAAATTCCTATAACCTATGAGTTGTGTTTTGCAATATTACAGTTACAAAACATTTTATTGCACTTTTACATGTGCAGCTGCCTCTGTGAATCAACCTGCCATTGTCACTTCCCCAGCTAACATGAACTAAGCGCTGACCAAGCAGCAAAAATTGAGATTATGCTTAAAATTTGGAATTCTCTTTTCAAACTGAGAAAATGGATGAATTGCTCATTTTAAAGCTGACGTTGATAAGTTTTTTTGACCAGAGGTATGAGAAAAAGGAAGGTTTAAGAAATTAGTTTGCAAATCTACTATCATTCCAGTGAATGGCAGAGCTAACACAAAGAATTTCTCTTGTTCCTATGGTTTTTTGGCTACATTTTGATTCAGCTGCAGCAGTGGTGCCATTTTGGTAATGCCCATCTGACTTTGTGAAAATTCAGGCACTAGACTCCTTAACCAACAGTTGTTACTTTTCCACATCAAACTACCAGAACAACTTTATACCAAATGTAATTGGCCTCATGAACTGAACAATATAGAGATGATTTTTCAAAATATAGCGTCTGATTTTCCCTATAATTCCAAACCTCAACAGAATATATGAGATTTCACAACAAGGCTTTTGCCAGAAAGGAAAGAGGGCAAAATTTGAGCAATGTCATTTGTCAAAAACATAATTTAGATCTTAAAACATCAAAATGATAATGAAGTTGATTTCCGTGTACAATTTATTCATAGCTACCTGAAAATGGTCCCTTTTTATATCATGTTAGTTGTCTTAGAAAAATATGTACGTACAATTTGGGCATTACAGAAAAAGATACTTTGCCAATGCTCTTCATCAATATTTCAATACAATGTATCATTTTGTTTCAGTATTACTTAAATTCTGTACTACCAAATGACTAAAAAATGCATTAAATTTTGTTTTAAACCAATCAATCATTTTTGAACAATATCAATAGAATCTCTTCAAAAACATCATATACATTGGGTTTGATCCAAGTTCTGAGTTCTGATTCTAAGTTCTGATCAACTGAAAACGTTCAAGGGTTTCATGCACACATCATTCATTGTCAACTAATTTCCTAACAAAAACAAAATTAGATTACTTACTATAGATTCATAGATTAGATTAGATTACTTACAGTGTGGAAACAGGCCCTTCGGCCCAACAAGTCCACACCGACCCGCCGAAGCGACAACCCACCCATACCCCTACATATACCCCTTACCTAACACTACGGGCAATTTAGCATGGCCAATTCACCTGACCCGCACATCTTTGGACTGTGGGAGGAAACTGGAGCACCCGGAGGAAACCCACGCAGACACGGGGAGAACGTGCAAACTCCACACAGTCAGTCGCCTGAGGCGGGAATTGAACCCAGGTCCCTGGCGCTGTGAGGCAGCAGTGCTAACCACTGTGCCACCGTGCCGCCCTTAAAATGTTGGGAAAAACTGGTTAGTATACAGTTCCCTTGTTTTCCCTTTCAACTTTCTTAAATATTTGTGCTGTGGAATACTTCAACATTAAGGAATGACTTCTTAATCAAAAGAACTTTAGAAGGTTAATAGCTAGTGCATCTGAAAAGTTGTCAGGACTTCTTTTGAAATCCTAGGATGAAACCCCCCCCCCGTTAAGTCCTCATGAACAGGTCACTTTGTTACTTTGTAGTATCATTACTTTCTTCAATACAGTTAATTTGGTTACACCAGTACTAATGAAATATTGTTCCCAATTTTAGAATAGTTTCCTTGGGATGGCTTAACTAATCCTTTGCTCTATAGTAAACACTGATGCAATAAGGGTTCTCGTGGCATTTTGAATCAAAAGACCATAAGACTTAGGAGCAGAAATAAGCCATTCAGTCATTGGTTCCTTTAAAAAAATTATCTCAGCTTTGAATGTAACTAACAAAACAGTCCAATCAGCTCTCTGCAGTAAGGAATTCCACATATTTACTATCCTCCAAGAAAAAAATCCTCCTCATCTTAATCCCTTCAGAGTTTTGTATGTTTCAATGAAGTTGCCTCTCATTCACCTAAATTCCAATGAATCCAACCTACTCAGCCTCTTACTATAAGATATTCCCTCTATACCTGTTATATTCTCTGGAATGCCTGCAATGGCGGTATGTCTTTCCTTAGATAGAAGGCGCAAAACACAGTTCACAGTACTCCAGCAGTTTTAGCAAAACCCCCCTGCTTTTACACTCTAATTCTTTTGAAATATAAACCAATATTCCATTTGCCTTCCCTATTACAGTTGAACTCGGGACATCAGCTTTTTGAGATTCACAAGCAAGGACTTCCAGATCTCTCTGCTCTGTAGCTTTCTGCAGTCTTTGTCCATTTAAATAATATGCAGTTCCTCCACTGTCCCTGGCAAAGTGTGGGCTGGGTTTAAATGCCACTTGTATCAGACATATGTTATAGCATATCTGAAAAGGTTGATTAAAAATATTGAAATGCGGATGTAAAATACTGCAACATGTTGCCACTTCCTTATTTTTCAGTAATATCAACATTACCTACATTTGTGAGACACACATTGCTCTTGGCCACTCTACTTTCCCTAATGTAACTAATTTTTGAGTGTTGATTTTGATATTCCTGGCCAGTTTCTGTCCTCTCCCTTTAATCTAAATATTGACAAAATAGTTATTCTGTATATTCGTTTATTCACAATATCGAAGGTGTCAGTTTTGAACATGATAGATCACCTTTTGTTCCTGAATATAATTGTAAAATTACAAGTTACTTTTCATTCTCATTGGCGGTTCCTACAGCAGTTTTGTCACTTTTGATGATTTGTAAAACATTTCCTCTCACAACTGAAATCAGCCATACCTAAACTTATCTGTTTCAAAGAAGAGTCATATCAGACTTTTGCTTTTTAATTAAGCTTCTCTTTCAAGGTGCTGTCAAACCTTGAATTTTTTTTAAATTCAGATCTCCAGACTTGCAGTATTTTGCTTTTGATATTTTATGTTGTATATCTAAGGTAGATGGGACACAAACCTGAACTTTCTGGTCAGAAGTAAGGACACCACCTCAAGAGTCCTCAAGGCCTACTACACCTGGTATTCCCAAGAGATCTCACTGGTGCACAGAGAGCTCCTAAAATCGAAACATTACATCAAAATGCAATGTGGTTCGAAACCTAGACATCAGTTTGAAAATCTGCCGATTAATTTAAATTGGAGACGAAGAACCAACTAAATTTAAAGCTGATGGTTTTGAGAATCTAGAAGCAAACTTATTGTAAGAAATTAATTGGTCATCAAAGGTATAAAATAAGAGGGCATTTGACAACCAGCAGAGAGCAAACTGCCATGTAAAGAGATTAGCTCTCTCAGCTCTCAGAGTAACCATCATCTGACTAAAGGTACAGCGGCACTCTTAGATAATATTTCTGACACAAGAATTTGATGGACAGAGGTGTTCCTGATGCAAGAATTTGAACGAGGAGGCATTCCTGAAAGATCAGTGGAGAGGGCACAGAGCATTCGAGACTGGCTATAACTTCAAGAGACTAAATTCCAATTTTTAAACTGGATTTAAAGTTTGTGAGAAGATTTGTAGCTCGGGTGTTCATTGTTGTGGTTCTGTTCGCCGAGCTGGGAATTTGTGTTGCAGAAAGATCACAGAAGCGCTTCACAGGAGGCTCACAAGCACTGAGGATGTCACCTAGACAGGAGACGAAATGTCTGCAACTTAAATTGTATTTATTAGAATTCTAATTCCATTAGAATTTTCTTTTATTGGGGAATAGTGAGAGAGGAATTTGGTTTGTTAATAGTTCTGTTAATTTGCTTACTGTTGGAGTTCAATAAATAAACTGTTACGTGATTATAGAATGTGAAAGAATTTCACTTTATTTGACCATTCGTTTACAACAGACTGGCAGGTAAAAAATTAGGGGGGGGGGAGAGGGGAGGGTGGTGGGGTGGTGTGAGTCGACCTCTGTTTCATTACAGCTCAGGTCTGGGGTCTGGATAGTACTTGTGCGATATCTGAATGAATCTGGATGGATTTGGACAGATTTCAACAGATTTGGGTAACGAAAGGTCCCAGCAGACTTGGGGACAAGTGTCCTAAATCTTTAAATAAAACTTAGGCAAGAAATGAAAAATTTTGTTTAATTTTGATTACTTGTGGTTGGTTAAATCAAAATGCCTCATAACTAAAGTAGTTCTAGAGTTTAAAGATGCTTCCCAAATTTGCCAAGCAAGGAAGACAGAAAAAGGAGAACTTTTAGAATTTGCAAACATGCTAAAACTGGGTATAACCAAGGATAATAGGAAACCTGAAATTGTAACGGAGTTAGCCAAGCATTTAGGTACATCAAAGAAACAGTCAAGTATAGTGGAGTTAAAAAAAAATTAAAAAGCAAATGAGACAATTGGAGTTAGAAGACAGAGAAAGGGAAAGGAGATTCCTAGCAGAGGAAAAAGGAGAAAAGAAAGGGAGAAAGAGAGAGACATTGACTTTCAGAAGTTGGCAATTAGGCAGGAAAGTCAGCATAAGAGAATAAAGGAGAAGGTAGAAGGTAGACTTAGTGAGGAGGATAGTGATGATGAGCAAACCCATTGTAGCCAAAGACCTGGCAGGGATATATACAAATTTGTCAAAACCTTACCAAAATTCAATGAAAAAGATGTAACAGCCTTTTTTTATTTCCTTTGAGAAACCGGCTAAACAGACCAAACTGGCCAAAAGCTATGTAGGTAGCATTAATTCAGACCGAGTTAACAGGCAGGGCTACTGAGGCGTTTGCAGCATTGTCAGAGGTGGTGTCAGAATATGAAGAAGTAAAAAAAGCTATTTTGAGCGTTTACTGTGATGATGCTGTTCCTTTAACAAGATTATGCTGTCCTTGGGTTTTTTTTCAGATAGGTCATAAAAGACAAAGACTCCGAACAGTCTGGGTTTGAAGGGTTTTAAGGCCAATTTGATTATAGCTAATAGATACTGCCTCAGGCAAAAGGCTTTTAAGTTTAAAAAAAACACTTTATACAAGTGCACGGTGGCACAGTGGTTAGCACTGCCGCCTCACAGCGCCAGAGACCCAGGTTCAGTTCCCACCTCTGGCGACTGTGTGGAGTTTGCGCATTCTCCCCGTGTCTGCATGGGTTTCCTCCCACAGTCCAAAAATGTGCAGGTTAGGTGAAGTGGACATGCTAAATTGCCCGTAGTGTTAGGTGAAGGGATAAATGTAGGGGAATGGGTCTGGGTGGGTTGCGCTTCGGCAGGTCAGTTTGGACTTGTTGGGCTAAAGGGCCTGTTTCCACACTAAGTAATCAAATCTAAAATCAAAGGGGAGTGGCCAGTTCTCCCAGCTCAGTTTTTTTCTGGTCTGGCTATTTACTAAAAGCAGTCAGGCAGTTGTGGAGGCTGTTGGACCAAAGAAGCAGGTCCATGCTGGTACTCTCTTTCCAACATCTCTCCTCTAATTACGAGTCGAGGCGAGCCTCTCTCTCAGTTTCGGTTTTGGTTATCAGAGGGGGGGGGGGGTTAACGTCCACTTCATAACACCTTCAATACAAACCCCCTCTTTCAACTTATTGATGAGACCATTATAGTTTTTCTCATTTTGGCTAGGAACTCTGAGCTGAAGTTGAGAATGCAACTTTGAACTTTGAGAAGCAACTTGTTTTCGTAAGAGAAACAAACTCCTGTTAGTGATGGGAACTGGCCTAGAAGATAATTGCAAGTTAATTGTTGTTCTACGAACACTGCAGACGTTTTGGTACCAGGATGTAGTATGCTCTAAGACTGGCATGTGGTTGGATGCTGCATCAGCTAATCAAGTGGAGGCTTGTCCTGGCCAGCCAACCACAGAAACTGTTGAAAAAGAAAGAAAAACTGTCGAATGAATTGATTTTGACTGTGTTTCTTTGCTCACAATGCTACTGGATTAGGAAGCTGAGTTCAAGATTTACTTTCTGTCTAGTTAATATTCAGTTAAAGAATTATCGAGTGCCTTGAGGAAAGAATCCCAGTTTATAAGAAAAAAAAGTGAATATTCTTCAGGGCCTGCTGGAAAGCTGTTTATATTGACCAGTGACTTCGAAATTTCAGCAAGATCAACCCATGCGTCTGCAGTACAACCTATTGCCCACTGAATTTCATAAAGGCTTGGTATTCACAATTGAAATGATTTTCAAACTGCAAATTACAACTCTTATTTTCTTTTCAGTTTATCCTGAGTGTGTGTATGTCTGTCTTTGTTTGTGAGAAAGTGGGGGCTACACTCAAAGAAGATTAGGTTTAAAACATAGACATTAATTAACTTACATTGTGGTTTAAACTTAAAATCTCTTTGACTTTTCTGATGAAGCTCGTAAATGCCATTTATATATGCCATTTACAGCATCCAAACACGTGAAATTGCCAATGTTTGTTTTTGAAAAATTGCTCTGAATTGGAAGACAGGAAGTGCTATCTATGCAAAAGTCACAGTTTGCCAAATACAGGCAACAATACATAACATGCAAACTCTGAAATCAAGCATTCAATAAATACCAAAATTCGGTAGCACTGAATTATAAATATTTCAAACTTTATAAACTCTTATTTTACAACTGTAGTAATCATTTTATTCACTTTTCTTTTTCAGAAGTTATAGAAGTTGGCCAATCCAACCAAAAATAAGCACATATAAACAATTGCATTTTCCTCCTCTAAGGTCTTCTATTAGCCAAGTAGTATCCTCCCCGGTCACATACCAAAGTCATTCTAACAAGTTAAAAATAACATCAGGAGTGAGCATTATGTATCAATGGAGACAGCAGTGCACCAACAAATAGAGTGAGCATTTATTCAAGGGTCTGACTCTTGTGTATAACCAGTTGTATTAGTTTACTTCCCTTAAAACAGTTATTGAGCACCTAACAAATAGGCAAAATTGCAACTCAACTATTACTAATAATGTACACCTCAAGTTATTTTTCAGCCAACATAAAAAATAAGCCAATGTATGATTGAATTTATCCAATGTATTTGTTTCTTTGATTTAAAAAAATTCATACCAAATTCCAGTCCTTAAGCCTAAATTCTGTGGAAGTAAAACTAATTAAGGAATAATGACAATGTACATAGGGCAAGTAAATTATCATAAAGGTTTAAGGCCACAGAAAGTCAGAGAGGACAGTCACTTTTGATAGTTTATATCAAGTAGGTCTGTATAGTATTTAGAACTGTTTGTTTACACTGCAGAAACAATGCCAGACAGCAATTGTTACAATAACCTGCATTGTTGCTGCTTAAGATGTTTTCAAATGTAACATGATCCACAGATCTGGTCACCTATTTTTAAAAGGGTACTTTGCACTTGAGAGTCTATAGATAGGCAAAATAGAAGAAACACGTTTACGAGGAAATCTTAAAATTTGGGCTCGTTTCATCAGTTTTACCATAATGGTATTAATAAAGACATCACATTTGTAATTGTTCATGATGGTAAAGATTTATACAATCAGAAGTCAAAAAAATGTGAGAAGGGAAATTGGGTCTACTCTTTGAAAGCAGGCCAATAAAATGACTTGTCAAGGAATATTTTTAAATGGTTATTAGTTTAGATTACATTCCCTACAGCATGGAAACAACCCTTCGGCCCAACAAGTCCACACCGACACACTGAAGAGTAAGCCACCCAGACTCATTCCCCAATCCTACATTTACCCCTGACTAATGCACCTAACACTATGGCAATTTAGCATGATCAATTCACCTGATCTGCACATTTTTGGATTGCAGCAGGAAACTGTACCACCCAGAGGAAATCCATGTAGATACAGGGAGAATGTGCAAACTCCACATGGTCAGTCATCGGAGGCAGGAATCAACCCTGGGTGAATGGCACTGTGAAGCAGCAATGCTAACCACTGAGCCACCGTGCTGCCGTTTATAACGGAGCAATTAAAAACCCGGGTTGTTCCAGAAAGAGTCTGATTAAAAAGACTGTACAAACTACAGCCTCTGACCCTGAGAAACCCGTCACTGAAAAATGTTTATTTATTTGTTGGCTTACTATTTGATTTCACTCTCCAGTTTAATAATACCCCTCCTATAACAGGGTGACCAAAACTGGGCACTGTACTCCAGAAGAGGCCTCATCAATGCCTTGTACAGTTTACTGCAGTACAGAATTCCACTGGCTCGCCACTCTCTGGGTGAAGAAATCTCCCCTATTTCAGTCCTAAGAGGGCCATACTGGATAGATTTGTCTTGGTTCACAAAGTGCACCCGGTTTGAGGACCACAAAATACAGCAACCTCTCAGCCAAGACCACATGACCAGCCAGTAAATGTCTCTTCGAATTGAATGATTCCAGTCACACCACTATAAAATATAGATGACCTCGTGCATAACAGTACAGTCCTTGTTTGGGGCAATACCTATCTGTTCTAACTATGTCAAACATCTTCAGAAGTAGCTTCTACACCTTGATATGATCACTTCCAAAGTATCTTAAGACTCTATTCCTTTTGTCCCTAGTTTCGCGTTTGTGCTCTGTACTTAACTGACATGACCTATTAATATATCAGTGTTAGTTTCTGTTCAATATGATACTCAGCTGTACATTGTATCATCTTCTGAAAAACCTGAGTTCATGAGAACATGAGAAAGCTAGGAGGTAAGTGTGGCTTCTATAAAACTCTGTTCCCTTTGTTATCTAACTGCTCCAACCCAATTGCCTAAATGGGAGCAAACTTGCAGGTCCAGCGTGTGGACAGGAAATACCACAGAAAGCAATTTGATGGGCCCTAATTTGAAACAGTCCCTCCTTTTGAGAAGGCAGTAGCTTTATTTGCTTTTCACAATCTAATTCTTAATTTGTCTATTTATATAGTAAATGTTTGATTCCCTATTTTCTTGATTATATACAACAGTAATAATACTAAAGCTAGTAGAACTGTTACCATCATGCTTTGGGCAAGTTAATAATCCACAAAGCTAACATCTGCAATTAAGAGGTTTAGGGTGAGAGAGGAAAGATTTAAAAGGGACCTAAGGAGCAACTTTTTCACACAAAGGATGGGTGTGTATATGGAATGAGCTGCCAGAGGAAGTGGTGGAGATTGGTACAATTACAACATTTAAAAGGCATCTAGATGGGTACATGAATAGGAAGAGTTTCAAGGGATATGGGCCAAGTGCTGGCAAGTGGGTCTAGATTAACTTAGGATCAACATGGATGAGTTGGACTGAAGGCTTATTTTCTATGTTGTACATCTCTATGACTCTAAGAACTATCTCATCAGTAACTATACGAAGAAAGAGCATGAAAACAGTCAGCAATTTCAGCATGTAAAAATTAATAAGAACAGTTTTTAAACATTATATAGAATCTGTAATGCTTCTCAATACCATAACATTGAGGGTTAAGTCTTATTGGAAATCAGTTGGGTGATATTTTTGGCAGGATTTACACACGTTTTCAACAGGCAAGATCTAGTGGATTTTCTTGCACTATTTTCCAAATGTTCCAGTTCCTTAATGCAGCACTTGCTACAACTAGGATATTCTAGGATTCCTTTTACTCCTGCCATTTTTCGAGTCCAAGAGCTGGACAGCATGGAAACAGACCTTTCGATCCAACTTGTCCATGCCAACCATAAATCCTAAATTAATCTTATCCCATCATGTCAGCATCTGGCCCATATCCCTCTAAACCCTTCCTACTCATATATCCATTCAATATATATATTGTAACTGTACCAGTATACCACTTCTTCTGGCACTTCATTCTATATGTGCACCAATGTGTGAAAAAGTAGCTCCTTAGGTCCCTTTTAAATCTTTTCTCCCTCACTTTAAACCCATGCCCTCTAGTTTGGGACTCACCCACTCCAGGGAAAAGACCTTGGCAATTCGCCCTATCCATGTCCCTCCTGACGTTATAAACCTCTACAACATTACCTGTCAGCCTCCAATGCTCCAGGAAAAATAGCCCCAACCTATTCAGCCTCTCCCTATACCTCAACCTTCCAGCTCTGGCAGCATCCTTGTAAATCTTTTCTGAACTCTCTCACATTTCACAACATCCTTCCTATAGCAGGGAGACCCGAGTTAAATGCAGTATTCCAAAAGTGGCTGAACCAATGTCCTGTACAGTCACAACATGACCTCCAGCTCCTCCACTCAATGCACTGACCAATAAGGCAAGCTTCATTATCCTGTCTACCTGAGATTCCACTTTCAAGGAGCTACAAACCTGCACTCCAAGGTCTCTTTGTTTGGTAACACCCCCAGGACCTTAACATTAAGTGTATAAGTCCTCCCCGATTTGCCTTTCCAAAATGCAGCACCTCACATTCATATGAATTAAACTCCATTTGACACTCCATGATCCAATGGCCCATCTGATCAAGGTCCCACTGTACTCTGAGGTAACATTTTTCAATGTCCACTACACCACTTATTTTGGTATCATCAACAAACATACCAACAATCTCTCCCACATTCACATCCAAATCGTTTATAGAAATGATAAAAAGCAATGGAACCACCACCGATCCTTGTGGCACACTGCTGGCCAGAGGCCTCCAATCTGAAAAGCAACTCTTCACCACTACCCTCTATCTCTTAACTTCAAGTCAGTTCTATATCCAAATGGCTAATTGTCTCTGTATTTGAAACGATCTAACATTCCTAATCAAGCATGGTAGCTCAGTAGTTAGCATTGCTGCCTTACAGCGCCTGGGACCGGGTTCGATTCCAGCCTCAAGTGACTGATTGTGGAGTTTGCACATTCTCCCGGTGTCTGCATGTGTTTCCTCTGGGTGCTCCAGTTTCCTCTCTCAATCTAAAGATGTGCAGATTAGGTGAATTGGCCATGCTAAATAGCCCATAGTGTTCAGGGATGTGTAGGTTATATGCATTAGTCAGGTAAATGTAAGGTAATGGGGTAGGGAAACGGGTCTGGGTGGGTAACTCTATGGAGGGTCGGTGTGGACTTGTTGGGCCAAATGGCCTGTTTCTACACTGTAGGGATTCTATGATTCAGTCTACCATTCAGAACCATGTCGAACACCTTACTGATGTCAATATAGAGCATGTTCACAACTCTGCCTTCATCAATCCTCATTTTCTTCAAAAAACTAAATCAACTAAGTGAGGCATAATTTCTCACATGTAAGGCCACATTGACTGTCACCAATTCATCCATGCCTTACCAAATACATGTAAATCCTAACCCTCAGGAGCACCTCCAGCAATTTACTGATGTCAGGCTCACCAGTTCATAGTTCCATGGCGCTTCCTTAACCACTTTTCTTAAATAATGGCACCACGTTAGCCAACCTTCAGTCTTCTAGCACCTCACCTGAGGCTATCGATGATACAAATATCTTAGCTTAGGGTCCAGCAATTACTTCCAACAGCTTCCAACAGAGTTCCAGCGTACACCTGATCAAGTCCCAAAGATTTATCCACCTTTACGCATTTCAAGACATCCAATAATACCTCCTCTGTAATATGGAGATTTTCCAAGATGTCATCACTTACTTCCTCATGTTCTCTCACTTCTATATCCTTCTCCACAGTAAACAGTAATGCATAATATTTGTTTAGTATATTATGGACCAGGCCAAACTCCCTCAAATCATTTCAAGAAGGTAGCCCCTAACTTCTCTAGTTGTTTAAGCAGATGTAAGGTAAATATTCCTGGGGTGATGCAGCTGGTCAAATCCCTCAGTTTTAAACAAAACAGAATTTTTGTTTTTACAAACCATAGAATGAAACATGAACGAAAGAGAACACAATATAGAATAACTTACCCCATCTGAAAACCCAACTGATACGATACCCCAGGGAGAAAGTGAGGACTGCAGATGCTACAGTATCAGAGTTGAAAAATGTCGTGATGGAAAAACACAGCAGGCCAGGCAGCATCCGAGGAGCAGGAGAATCAACGTTTCGGCATAAGCCTTTCTTCAGGAATGAGACTGGTGCGCTAAGCGGGCTGAGATAAAGGGTAGGGGGGAGGGGTGCTGGGAATACGATAGGTGGAAGGAGGTGAGGGTGATAGGCCGGAGAGGGGGTGGGGGCGGAGAGGTCGGGAAGAAGATTCCAGGTCAAGAGGGCGGTGCTGAATCTGGGAGTTGGGACTGAGATAAGGTGAGGGGAGGGGAAATGAGGAAGCTGGAGAAATCTACATTCATACCGTGTGGTTAGAGGGTTCCTAGGCGGAAGATGAGGCGATCTTCCTCCAGGCGTCGTATGGTCAGGATCTGGCAATGGAGGAGGCCAAGGACCTGCATTGTCCTTGGCGGAGTGGGAGGGGGTGTTAAAGTGTTCACCCACGGGGCAGTTGGGTTGGTTGGTTGGTGCGGGTGTCCCAGAGATGTTCCCTGAAATGTTCCGCAAGGAGACAGTCTGTCTCCCCAATGTAGAGGAGGCCACATCGGGTGCAACAGATACAGTAAATGATATGTATGGAGGTGCATGTGAATTTGCGCTGGATATGGAAGGATCCATTGGGGCCTTGGAGGGAGGTGATGGGGGAGGTGTGGGCGCAAGTTTTGCACTTCTTGCGGTTGCAGGGGAAGGTGCCGGGAGTGGAAGTTGGGTTGGTGGGAGGGGGGTGTGGACCTGATGAGGGAGTCGTGGAGGGAGTGGTCTCTCCGGTATGCTGATAGGGGTGGGAAGGGAAATATATCCCTGGTGGTGGGGTCTGTTTGGACCTGGCGGAAATGACGGAGGATGATACGATGTATCCGGAGGTTGATGGGGTGGAAGGTGAGGACCAGTGGGGTTCTGTCCTGGTGGCGATTGGAGGGGCGGGGTTCAAGGGCGGAGGTGTGGGAAGTGGAGGAGATGTAGTGGAGAGCATCGTCGACCACGTCGGAGAGGAAATTGAGGTCTTTGAAGAAGGAGGCCATTTGGGTTGTTCGGTAATGGAATTGGTCCTCCTGGAAGCAGATGCGGCAGAGGCAAAGGAATTGGGAATATGGGATGGCATTTTTACAGGGGGCAGGGTGGGAGGAGGTGTAATCTAGGTAGCTGTGGGAGTCAGTCAGTTTGTAGTAAATGTCTGTGTTGAGTCATAGAAATGGAGAGGTCTAGGAAGGAGAGGGAGGAGTCTGAGACGGTCCAGGTAAATTTGAGGTCGGGGTGGAAAGTGTCAGTAAAGTGAATGAACTGTTCAACCTCCTCGTGCGAGCATGAGGTAGCGCCAATACAATCATCGATGTAGTGGAGGAAAAGGTGGGGAGTGGTGCCAGTGTAGCTGCAGACGATGGGTTATTCCCAGCGCCCCTCCCCCAAATTCCCTCCCCCACCTACCCTTTACCTCAGCCCGCTTGGCACACCAGCCTCATTCCTGAAGAAGGGCTTATGCTCGAAACGTCGATTCTCCTGCTCCTCGGATGCTGCCTGGCCTGCTGTGTTTTTCCATCATGACATTTTTCAACTCTGATACGATATCCCTGCAACTTAACAAAAAACTGTTCTGATTTCCTGCAACATCCCATAAAGACATCCTTGGCAGAAAGGTAAATTCAACCATAGGTTCTTACCAGAGATGTTAGAGAGCGAGGCAGCCAGAAAACCTCTATTGAATAAGGGAACCTTATTCCCCAGCAACTTTAACCAACAGTTTCAAACAAAACCAAACCAGAAAAAAATCTTTACTGTGGGAACTGGCCATTCTCCTTTCATTGTAGAAATGTCTTTTAAAAAAAAATCAAACCTAAAAGCCCTTTTCCCTGATTATAGACATAATTTAAGAAATACGTTCAGACATATCTGCACCTCTTCCTTTACAAACCCTCTTGAAAACAAAATGGCAAAATAACCTTGTTGGCAGCATCTTCACAAGTACCTCCCCCAGTTCCTGCGCTTCCAGACATAGGCAGCCCTGCTGATCTTTAAGGGGTTCTATTCTCTCCCTAATTTCTCTTTTGTCCTTAATGTAATTGTAGAACCCCTTTGGATTCTCCTAAACTCTTTTTGCCAATGCGGTCTCATGTTCCATTTTTGCCCTCCTAATTTCCCCCTTAAGTATACTTCTACTGCCTTTATACTCTTCTAGGGATTCACTGTTGTCTATATGCTATATACATATGCTTCCTTATTTCTCTTGACCAAAACCTCAATTTCTTTTGATATCCAGCATTTCTTACACCTACCAGCCTTGCCCTTCATCCTAACAGAAACATACTGTCTCTGGACACTCGTTATCTCATTTTTGAAGGCTTCCCATTTTCCAGCTGTCCCTTTACCTGTGAATATCCATCACCGATCATCTTTTGAGAGCTCTTGCCTAATACCACCAAAATTGGCCTTCAAATTAGCATATTAGATTCCGTACACTGTGGTAATAGGCCCTTCAGCCCAATAAGTCCACACCGACCCTCCGAAGAGCAACCCACCCAGACCCATTCCCCTACATTCACCGCGGCCTAATGCATCCAACACTATGGGCAATTTAGCATGGCCAATTCACTTAATCTGGACTGTGGGAGGAAACCAGAGCACCTGGAGGAAACCTACACAAACACAGGGAGAATGTGCAAACTCCACACACTCAGTTGCCCGAGGCAGGAACTGAACCTGGGTCCCTGGCGCTGTGAGGCAGCAGTGCTAACGACTGAGCCACTGTGCCGCCCCAAATTTAGAACATCAACTATTAAATCTGGTCTACTCTTCTCCATCCCTATTTTAAAACTAATAGAATTAGATTAGATTAGATTAGATTAGATTAGATTAGATTAGACTTACAGTGTGGAAACAGGCCCTTCGGCCCAACAAGTCCACACCGACCCGCCGAAGCGCAACCCACCCATACCCCTACATTTTACCCCTTACCTAACACTACGGGCAATTTAGCTTGGCCAATTCACCTGACCCGCACATCTTTGTGACTGTGGGAGGAAACCGGAGCACCCGGAGGAAACCCACGCAGACACGGGGAGAACGTGCAAACTCCACACAGTCAGTCACCTGAGTCGGGAATTGAACCCGGGTCTACAGGCGCTGTGAGGCAGCAGTGCTAACCACTGTGCCACCGTGCCGCCCACTATTGTGGTGACTAGCCCCAAAGTGCTCCTCCGCCTACATCTCAGCCATCTGCCCTGCCTTATTTGTCAAGGGTAGGTCAAGCTTTGCTCCTTTTCTAGTTGGTACATGCACATACTAAAGCAGAAAATTTTCTTGCACGTACTTACCACATTGCTCTCCATTCAAGCCCTTAACACTATGTCAGTCTCAGTCTGTCTTTGGAAAGTAAAAATCCCCTATCATTACCACTCTCTTATTCCCACAGATAACTGAGATATCCCCACAAATTTGTTTCTCAAATCCCCTCTGACTATTGCAGGGGCCTGTTGTACAATCCCAATAAAGTGATTATCCCTTTCTGATTTCTTAGTTCCACCCAAATAACTTACCTTCTTGTTCTCCTAGGAATATCCTCAGTAAGTACAGCTGTTATCCCTAATCAAAAACGTTACTGCCCCCTCCTCTCTTGCCCCCCCCTTTCCATCCTTCCTATGGCATCTATACCATGGAACATTAAGCTGCTAGTCCTGTCTATCCAATGAGCCACATCTCTGCAATCGCCATAATATCCTCGTCCAAGGTTCCCAACCATGTTCAGAGTTCATCTGCCATACATGTCGGTCCTCTTGCGGTTTTATTTATCAGTCCAACCTCATTCTCTGCTTTGTTCCTGCCTGCATTGACTGTTTGACTTATTCCTTTTCCTAGCTGCAATTGTCTCAGACTGATCTCTTTTCTCACTATCTCCCTGGGTGCACCCAAGCAGCTCTTAGCAAATCTACTCTCCAGTACCTTAGTCCCTTTCCAATTCGGGTGTAACCCATCCTACTTTACAGGTCACTTCTACCCTAGAATAGATTCCAATGATCCAAAACTGAGTTCCTCAGCCATGCATGCAGGTGCTCCATCCACCTATTTCTACTCTCACTAGCTTGTGACACTGCGAGTAACTCAGATATTAGCACTTTTGTGGACCAAGTTTTTAAATTCCTATCTAACTTACTATATTTTCTCCTCACGATCTTGTCCTTTTCTCTTCCTATGTTGTTAGTTCCAAAAGGTGATTATACATCAGTCATGTACGTCAGTCCACTGCTGCTTTGCACAGTTCAACATGTATTCCTTTGTCATGTTAGAGAAAAAAAATTGGTCCCTCGGTTTGTGGACAGACACCAGACATCTTAGTGGACAGGTAGTACAGAGGAATGTTGTCCTAGTCCTGCAGGTCCAGCAGAGAAGACCATGACACAACACTCTGCCAGCCGGATCCAGGGTTGCTACCTGGGTCAATGTAGTCTCCAGTCAGGGGAAATGCCCAACTGTGTGTTGTAGGTCATGCGCCACCATCTTCTCTCTGATAACTCACTTACCCCTATATCTGCTACTGCACACTCCTCCCACCAAGGTTCAATATCTACAACTCTCACTACTGCATGCAACATCTTCCCTCACTCCATCTTATCCATCCCAACCTACCCACAATATTAAGCCTGCACACACCAGACACTGCCTAGTACGCACTAGGGACATCGCACCACCTCTATCCTACAACTAGGAGACTGGCCTCCATCTCTCCCTTTGTCTCATTCCAATAAGACAGCTGGAGCTAAAATGGGTGGCATGGTACCAACGCTCAGCAACTCAGCACTAGGTGTCCATTATCCCAACTGTGAAAGTGTTGTTAATATATCAGAATGCCTACCCCTTGTTCATGACATATTCTTGTTTGTTCCCTGCAGACATGAGTGGCATCAGCAGTTGCTGTAGCCAAGATGCTGGTCCCTCATGACAACTCATCCACCTGAAGAAGAGAACACAGATGCCTCAGAGGATGCGCCAACAAGGCTGCCTCCTTCACCCTCCACCGGCTCAGATACTGAAACCTTGATGGGTAACTAGATTACAGTCAGGAACACATCACTGA
Source organism: Hemiscyllium ocellatum (assembly GCF_020745735.1). Taxonomy (NCBI): domain Eukaryota; kingdom Metazoa; phylum Chordata; class Chondrichthyes; order Orectolobiformes; family Hemiscylliidae; genus Hemiscyllium; species Hemiscyllium ocellatum. The sequence continues at coordinate 52,316,524 of NC_083406.1, read as the reverse complement.
TATGTCTCCATAGCTGGCAGAGGAACAAACACCTGAGGTCATTGACACTTGGAGGATTGCTGGAGTCCAAGCACTTTCTTAGCTCCAGGAGAAGATCCCATAGTGTGAACAATTCACAACTTAATTGAGATACAAAAGCAAACATAGAAACAGCAGGCAGGTCTGCCAAATACACACACAGACTTGCACTCCATCATTCTAGCCATTGGTGCTCAGCTCCAATGTCGTGCCAACTCCGAGCCAAAAGCCCTTCCTTACAAGAAGTTAGGGCAAGATTTGAGCTACAGGGAGAGGCTGAATAGGCTAGACCTGTTTTCCCTGAGCTTCGGACGCTGAGGGAGTGACCTCATCGAGGTTTTTAAAATCATGATTGTCTATTTATCCTATGTCTTTTTCCTGGGTTGGGGTGAGTCCAGAACTAGAGGACATAGGTTTAGGATGAAAGGGGAAAGATATAAAAGGGATCAACTTTTTCACCACAGAAAGTTGTGCATGGAATGAGCTGCCAGAGGAAGTGATGGGGCCTGGTACGACGACATCATTTAAAAGGCATCTGGATGGGTATATGAACAGGAAGGGTTTTGAGGGATATGGGCCAAGTGCTGGTAAATGGAATTAGATTAGGTTGGGATGTCTGGTCGGTATGGACGAGTTGGAATGGGCCTACTACTTGGCAACTAAGGCAATTTGATTTCAGGCCAAGTTACTTGTTCCTGTGTTGTACATCTCTATGACTCTATGTGTACTTGCAATGCCAAGACAAACAAGGCTATAAGCCATGCGCTTGAAAATATAATCCAAATAGTTATGTTTCTGTCTTTGACTGGCCTTTTCCTGTTGAGTTTTATGTCTCTATCACATACAGGTTGCATGAGTGAGATTTCAACATTATTACCTTGGTTGACGCATTCATTTTTCATCAACAGCTGTTCATTTGCTACTTCAACACTGATTGTGGAGAGCCTAGGAATCCTTAGCTCGAGATTGAGTTTGAGGGTTCAAAGAGTGAGATGAGCAGTCCCTGCACCATATACATATTAGAGGAACTTGGAATGTGCTTACTACTTGGCAACAATGGCAATTTGATTTCAGGCCAAATTACTTGTGCATCTCAGCTATCATGGGCATTATTCCTGATATGACATTGTGATCAAGAATGTTTGGTGTCAGGATTTGTAGTCTAATGACCAAGTATCACAAAGCATGTCACGATTGCAGGTGTCTTTCACTTGCATTGCATGGTTGTCTCGTGAAACACTGTTGCTCTTTGAAGTGCCTCACATTGTTCAAATGTGAAGGCTCCATCCTCACAGAGCAAAATGCTGACATTGCCTCCTCTTGGTGTGATACAAAGAACAAGGAACAAAGAAAATTTACAGCCCAGGGACAGGCCCTTTGGCCCTCCAAGCCTGAGCTGATCCAAATCCACTGTCTAAACCTGTCGCCCAATTCCTGACCATCTGTATTCCAAAATCTGATTGAAGATTTGTAGCTCAGGTATCCGTTGTTGTGGTTCTGCTCGCCGAGCTGGAAGTTTTTGCTGCAAACGTTTCGTTCCCTGGCTAGGGAACATCATCAGTGCTGTTGGAGCCTCGTGTGAAGCGCTGCTTTGATGTTTCTTCCGGTATTTATATTGGTTTGTTCTTGCCGCTTCCGGGTGTCAGTTTCAGCTGCAGTGATTTGTATGTGGGGTCCAGGTCGATGTGTCTGTTGATGGATGTTCTTGCCGTTTCCGGGTGTCAGTTTCAGCTGTAGTGGTTTGTATATGGTGTCCAGGTCAATGTGTCTGTTGATGGAGTTTGGGGATGAATGCCATGCTTCTAGGAATTCTCTGGCTGTTCTCTGTCTGGCTTGTCCTATGATAGTGGTGTTTTCCCAGTCAAATTCATGTTGCTGGTTGTCTGAGTGTATGGCTACTACAGATAGCTGGTCGTGTCGTTTTGTGGCTAGCTGATGTTCATGGATGCGGATTGTTAGCTGTCTTCCTGTTTGTCCTATATAGTGTTTTGTGCAGTCCTTGCATGGTATTTTGTAAACTACGTTAGTTTGGCTCATGCTGGGTATTGGGTCCTTTGTTCTAGTGAGTTGTTGTCTGAGCGTGGATGTTGGCTTGTGTGCTGTTATGAGTCCTAAGGGTCGCAGTAGTCTGGCTGTCAGTTCTGAGACGCTCCTGACGTATGGTAGAGTGGCTAGTCCTTTTGGTTGTGGCATGTCCTCGTTCCTTGGTCTATCTCTTAGGCATCTGGTGATAAAGTTGCGTGGGTATCCGTTTTTGGCAAATACCTTGTATAGATGTTCCTCTTCCTCTTTTCGCAGTTCTGGTGTACTGCAGTGTGTTGTGGCCCTTTTGAATAGTGTCCTGATGCAGCTTCGTTTGTGTGTGTTGGGGTGGTTACTTTCATAGTTTAAGACTTGGTCTGTGTGTGTTGGTTTCCTGTGTACCCTTGTGGTGAATTCTCCGTTGGGTGTTCTCTCTACTAACACGTCTAGGAATGGGAGTTGGCTATCCTTTTCCTCTTCTCGTGTGAATCGGATTCCTGTGAGTGTGGCGTTGATGATTCGGTGTGTTTTTTCTATTTCTGTGTTTTTGATGATTACAAAGGTGTCATCAACATATCTGATCCAGAGTTTGGGTTGGATTTGTGGTATGGCTGTATGCTCTAACCTTTGCATAACTGCCTCTGCTATGAGTCCCGAGATTGGTGATCCCATGGATGTTCCGTTGATTTGTTCGTATATCTGATTGTTGAATGTAAAGTGTGTGGTGAGGCACAGGTCCAGTAGTTTAAGTATGCCGTCCTTGTTGATAGGTTCGGCCTCCTGTGTTCTGTTATGTATGTCCAGTAGGTTGGCTATTGTTTCTCTGGCTAGGGTTTTGTCAATTGAAGTGAACAGTGCCGTCACGTCGAATGATACCATGGTTTCTTCTTTGTCTACGTGTGTATTCCTGATGACGTCCAAGAATTCCTGTGTTGATTGTATGGAGTGTTTGGATCCGCTGACTAGGTGTTTCAGTTTTTGTTGTAGTTCTTTGGCCAGTTTGTATGCTGGTGTCCCTGGTAGTGATACTATGGGTCTGAGTGGGATGTCTGGTTTGTGTACTTTGGGTAGTCCATAGAATCTGGGGGTATTGTTGCTTTCAGCTTTCATTCTTTGCTGGTCCGCTTTGGTTATCTGTCCGTTTTTTTGTAGATTCCTTAGTGTGTTGTTTATTCTATTGGTGAGTTGTGGTGTGGGGTCGGAATCCTTCATTTGATAGGTGCTGGTGTCTGCGAGTAGTTGTTGTGCTTTACTGATGTAGTCTGAATTGTCTAGGATGACCGTCATTCTGCCTTTATCTGCCGGTAGTATGATTATGTTTTTGTCATTTTTCAGTGCTTTCAGTGCTTCCCTCTCCTTGGTGTTGAGGTTATGTGTTTGTCGTTTTCTTATCATCATGGGTACTACCGTTTGTCTCACTGTTTGTTGTGTCTCTTCTGTCAGTCCATTGTTCCTGAGTGTGCTTTCTAGTGCTGCTAGGAAGTCTGCTGTGTTGGCATCCCTGTGGTTGTATTTGAGTCCCTTGGCAAGTATAGTTCTTTCCATGTCTGTGAGCTGTCTGTGGGAGAGGTTTTTAACCCAGTTGTGTGTTGTAGTGTCCTCCTTTTTGTGTGTTAGTTTGTCCATTTTTTCTCTTCGTGCTGTTTTTTTGCGGAGTGTTGTCCTGTTCTGTCCTATAGTGATAGCCTGTTCTATGGTCCGGGTCTATTCCTGATTAGTGGTTTTTGAAATTAACGACTTTTGGCGCACAATTTCTTCCTTGTATCTGTGCAGTCGGTTGTGAGCGTCTGTGATCATTACCTGGACCATCCTGAATCCGTTCTTCTTGGCTGTTTCCCTGGCTTGTGGGTTATTTACTGGAGGTCTGTACTTGACACATTGTGGAAGGATTTGATTTTTTCTGCATTCGTGGAGGAACCGGAGTTGTTCATATGTTGCGCTGAGGCGGTTAGCGCAGGATTCCCATCTCCTGACTTGTTTCAGCGTTTCTCGCCCGTAAGTGTTTAAAATCTGATTGAAGATTTGTAGTTCGGGTATTCGTTGTGGTTCTGCTCGCCGAGCTGGAAGTTTTTACTGCAAACGTTTCGTTCCCTGGCTAGGGAACATCATCAGTGCTGTTGGAGCCTCGTGTGAAGCGCTGCTTTGATGTTTCTTCCGGTATTTATATTGGTTTGTTCTTGCCGCTTCCCGGTGTCAGTTTCAGCTGCAGTGATTTGTATGTGGGGTCCAGGTCGATGTGTCTGTTGATGGATGTTCTTGCCGTTTCCGGGTGTCAGTTTCAGCTGTAGTGGTTTGTATATGGTGTCCAGGTCAATGTGTCTGTTGATGGAGTTTGGGGATGAATGCCATGCTTCTAGGAATTCTCTGGCTGTTCTCTGTCTGGCTTGTCCTATGATAGTGGTGTTTTCCCAGTCAAATTCATGTTGCTGGTTGTCTGAGTGTATGGCTACTACAGATAGCTGGTCGTGTCGTTTTGTGGCTAGCTGATGTTCATGGATGCGGATTGTTAGCTGTCTTCCTGTTTGTCCTATATAGTGTTTTGTGCAGTCCTAGCCAGGGAACGAAACGTTTGCAGCAAAAACTTCCAGCTCGGCGAGCAGAACCACAACATCTGTATTCCTCTGCTTGCCATCTACTCATGCATTTTTCCAGACGCATCTTCAATGAATCTACCGTGCCTGCCTCTACTACCTCTGCTGTCAACGCGTTCCAGGCACCTACCACCCTCTGTGTAAAGTACTTGCCATGTGTATCCCCCTTAAACTTTTCACCTCTCACCTTCAAAGCGTGACCTCTCATTATTGAATCCTTCACCCTGGGGAAAAAGCTTATCGCTATCTACCTTGTCTATACCCTTCATGATTTTGTAGACCTCAATCAAGTCCCCCTCAATCTTTTTTTTAATGAAAACAATCCTAACCTACTCAACCTCTCTTCATAACTAGCACATTCCATACCAAGCAAAATCCTCGTAAACCTTCTCTGCACCCTCTCCAAACTGTCCACATCCTTTTGGTAATGTGGCAACCAGAACTGTACACAGTATTCTAGATGTGGCCGATCCAACGTCATGTACAATTTTAACATGACCTGCCAGCTCTTATGCTCAATACCCCATCCGATGAAGGTAAGCATACCATATGCCTTCTTGACCACTCAATCCACCTGTGCAGCAACCTTCAGGGTACAAAGAACCTGAACTCTCAGATGTCTCTGCTCATCAACTTTTCTCAAAGCTCTTCCAGTTACTGTATAATTTGCTCTAGAATTACACTTCACATTTGCCTGGATTGAATTCCACCTACCACTTCTCCGCCCAACTCTCCAGTCTATCTACATTCTCCTGGATTCTTTAACAGTCCCTATGCTTTCTGCTACTCCATTAATCTTCAGGTCATCTGCAAACTTGATCATACCAATAGTGCCCTCTTTCAGATCATTGATCCAACACTGATCCCTGTGGAACACCACTGGTCACCTTCCTCCATTTCAAGAAACTCCCTTCAACTACTACTCTCTGCCTCCTGATGCTCAACCAGTTCTTTATCCACCGAGCTAGAATACCCTGCATACCACGTGACTTCACTTTCTCTATAAGTTTGCCAAGGGGAGCCTTATCAAACGCCTTATTAAAGTTCATGTATACGACATCTACAGCCCTTCCTTCATTTATCAACTTGGTCACTTCCTTAAAGAACTCTGTCAAGTTGGTAAGGCACTTTATCCTCGCAAACACCATGTTGCCCATCACTGATAAGCCCATTCTTTTATAAATAAATAAATAGATAAATAAATTTTATCCCTCAGTACCTTCACCGACACCTTTCTCTCCACTAATGTCAGACTCATTGCTCTGTAGCTACTCGGAATATCTCTACTATACCCTTCTCGTACAGGGGGACAACATGAGCAACAATTCAGTCCTCTGGCACCTCAACTGTGTTTAAGGATGCTACAAATATATCTGTCAAGGCCCCAGCTATTTCCTCTCTTGCTTCCCTCAGCAACCTAGGATAGATCCCATGCAGTGCTGGGGATTTGTCCACCTTAATAATGTCTAGCCTATCCAACGCATCTTCTCTACTTATGTCAATGTGATCCATAGTAATCAAACTTCTATCTGTAATCTCAACATTCATCATGTCCAGCTCCTCAGTAAGCATTGACACAAAGTAATCATTCAGAATCTCACCCATTCTCTCAGGTTCGACACAGAGCCTTCCTCCACTATCCTTTAGTGGATAAATCCTCTAGTTACCCACTTGCTTCATATATAAGAATAAAAGACTTTGGGATTCTCCTTAATTCTGCTTGCTTAAGCTATTTCATGACCCTATTTTAGCCCACTTGATTCCTCATTTAAGACTGGTCCCACTCTTCTGATATTCCTCCAGTGCCTGTTCTGTTCTTAGCTGCCTGGACCTTATATATGCTTCCCTTTTCCTCTTGATTAGTTGTACTATTTGTCCTGTTATCCACGGTTCACAAATCTTGCTTTCCTGTCCTTGGCTTTCAATGGGACATGCCCATCCTGCACTATCTTTAAAAGCTTCCCACATATGAAATGTGGACTTCCCCTCAAATAGCTGTGTCCAATCCACATTTCCCAGCTCTTGTGTAATTTTGATATAATTGGCCTTGACCCAGTTTAGTACTCTTCTCTTCAGAACATTTTCATCTTTGTCTACAAGTATTCTAAAACTTACAGAATTGTGGTCAAAGAAATCCCACCACCGCAACTTCTATCACCTGGCCTGCCTCATTCCCCAACAGCAGGTCCAATATGGCCCCTTCCTTTGGGGGATTATTGACATAGTCTCTAAAAAACTCTCCTGGATGCTTCTTACCAGACTTCTGACAACCTTTATCAGCTCCATTACTCACGGTGACATACAATGACATGTCCATCCCTTGACTGTTTATTACTGGCAAACGTGACTAGCTGACTGGCTTTGTCTCTACACTTGTCTTTGCAAATCAAAATAGAAGTACTCAGAATCTGTATGCACCGGCACAAGGGACAAATACAGAAGGGCAAGACTGGACAGAAAAGCTCAGAGCATTGAAACGTGCACAAAGTGAGTTCTAAGATAGCAAATAAGCAACCCGAGATGAACCATGGTCCAAATCATGAACTGGGCACTTGACCTTCCATAAAAAGTGTCCAGGAATCACTTCCAATGAAAGTTTCTGGTGCATTCAAAAGGACAACATATTACAAAAGCATAATATAAATGAATCGGAGGTACGTCATGGTGATGCAGTGAGGCTGCTATGTGTGGACTGCCAAGTCTGTGGACAGGGAGCAGATGCGGACACTACCCTAAGTGTGCCCTGACATGTTTTTTTCCCTGGTATCCAAAATGGCATCTGGGGAAGCAAGTACTGAGCTGGAGTTATCAGGTATCTGATCTGACATTCACATTGGGAATTTCTAGCTCATGGGTGGAAAAATGGGAAACTGTATATTAATGCATACAGATTATCGAACAGGAGATGTTAATGCTTGCTAATCCATGGGTCTCTTACTGCTTAGTAGTGGGAATCTCATCTTGCCATTTGATACTTGGTTAGATAATATGACTTCTTGCTCTTGACGTGGAGATTCTCCTCACTAGCCATATTGTACAATTTTCCCCACTTTCTCAACATGGCGTACTTCCTTCAGCAGCTGGCACGATTCCACCCTTATTCAATAGAACAAAGGGCTTGGACATCCTATGTGGATACGTAATCTGTGTAACAAAATGGGACAGTACAAATTGTGCATTCAGCATTAAACAACAATTGGATTTTGGAGAGATCTTCCTACTTCCGGTGTACCTGTACAGTATAGTACAAATCCAAAAATTGTAGTAAACTATCGTACTTTTTCAGGATTCATCACTTCAAATGGCAGAAATAGAACCAGCACAGATTTAGGCAAATTGCGATTTTCCATCTATATTTGCAGTAGAAGAGATTGCAAATACTTAATGAGGAGGCCTACAATATTATAAATGTTAAAGCTAATTGCTATAACATAAAATCCTTCAAAAGGTGAGCAATCTTGTTGAAAAAGTAGTCTTTCCATATTTTCCAGCATTGTTGTTCATAATTTTATTGCATAGAATATAAAACTCTGTCAGCTTAAACCACAAGGTAACTATTGATAAATGGATACTTCCAATTAAGAGATTGGTAGCATGTAGAGTGAAGGAAAACCAAAGAAACTTGGATTTAACATCTAGCTTATGCTTATTTTTACACGGTCAGAGATAAAAATGTAAAGCTTAAACAATGAATAGCACATTGTTGGTCTTGTAATGGAGACAGAAAATCTACCCTAGCCTCTTTAAAAGGCTTAAATTGGTTACATAGTTCCCAGATGAAAAGAACAACGTAAGTTGTTCTTCAACAGTACCAGCAATTATAGTCATAGAGATGTACACGGAAACGGACCCTTTGGTCTAACCCATCCATGCCGACCCGATATCCCAACCCATCTAATCCCACCTGCAGCACCTAGTCCATATCCCTCCAAAACCTTCCTATTTATATACCCATCCAGATGCCTTTTAGATGTTGCAATTGTACTACCCTCCACCACTTCTTCCAGCAGCTCATTCCATACACATACCTCTCTCTGCGTGAAAAAGTTACCCCTTAAGTCTTTTTTGTATCTTTCCCCTCTCACCCAAAACCTTTGCCCTCTAGTTCTGGACTCCCCCACTCCAGGGAAAAGACCTTGTCTATTTACCCTATCCATGCCCCTCATGATTTTATAAACCTCTGTAAGTCTCCGACGCTCCAGGGAAAACAGCCCCACCCTGTTCAACCTCCCCCATAACTCAACTCCTCCAACTGTGGCAACATCCTTGTAAATCTTTTCTGAACCCTTTCAAGTTTCACAAAATCTTTCCAATAGGAAGGAGACCAGAATGCACGCAATTTTCCAACAGTGGCCTAACCAATATCCTGTACAGCTGCAACATGACCTGCCAACTCCTGTATTCAATACTCTGACCAATAAAGGAAAGTAGTTCTCTGACAAGGGATTGCAAACCCCATTCAATACATAAATTATTCATGTGGGTTACACAATTTTATAGTTGCGTCAAAGATAAAAATAATTAGCTTACATTTCTACTTAAACGTTCCAGCGCATGCCGTACTGCCATGGAGATGGGTTGAGGGCTTCAGAAGATTTCTATTTGGTTTTGGTTTAGTGTAAACTGCGGCTCATGAGATGACAGTGCCAAAGGAAAGTGCTAGTCAGGCTTGCATTTTCAGCTGAAACAACTACCAACCTTATCATTCTCTGCATGCAAATGAGTCTGAAATTCAAGTTAGGAAAAGCAGCTGAAAGATTTGCTTAGCTCTAAAATAAAGGACGGAATCTGCACTGATCGCCACAGGGCTCTGTGACAGAAGACAATTTGTAATTAGCTTGGACAGAAGAAGCACCTGCTAGAAGTTGGGAATCAACTCTGGGGTGAGAAATTGTACAGAAACTGGGTGTATAGAGGGCCAGTAAGATAATGGTTAAACCTTTAAGCAAGACAGCAGTATTGCCATGTTTAAGCTAAGACGTCCATGCCAAACACCAGAGTCATAGAGACATACTGCACAGAAACAGACCCTTCGGTCCAACCTGTCCATGCCGACCAGATATCCCAACCCAATCAAGTCCCACCTGCCAGCACCCGGCTCATATCCCTCCAAACCCTTCCTATTCATATACCCACCCAAATGTCTTTTAAATGTTGCAATTGTACTAGCCTCCACCACTTCTTTTGGCAGCTCATTCTATACATACATCACCCTCTGTGAAAAAGTTGCCCCTTAGGTCTCTTTTATATCTTTTCCCTCTCTCCCTAAACCTACACCCTCTAGTTCTGTACTCCCCCACTCCAGGGAAAAGACTTTGTCTATTTATCCTATAAATGCCCCTCATGACTTTGTAACACTCTATAAGACTACCCCTCAGCCTCTGACGCTCCAGGGAAAACTACTCCACCCTGTTTGACATCTCTCTATAGCTCAAATCCTCCAATCCTGGCAACATCCTTGTAAATCTTTTCTGAACCCTTTCAAGTTTCACAACATTTTTCCGATAGGATTCCTTAGAAAAATTTATATCTTGTGGAAAATTGGGTTCCTAAGAAATGTGAATGTATCTAAGGTTCTTGGAATGTATAAGGGAGTTGCTTCTCTGAACACAATAGTACCATAGTTTTATCACTTCTTAAAATGATTAAAATCATTTAGCATAATGGTTCAATATTTTTAATTTTCAAAAATGTTTAAGTTTTAATTTTGTAAAATTAATCCTGACTACTAAACATGCTTTTTCATTGAAGCAGCCACGTTTATAGTTTTCATGATGCAGTGACTATAAGCCACTCCCACAACTGTCTCCCATTTTTGCTCCCAGCAAACTGCACTGCTGTGTCTCAGTGCATCAAATGACAAGATGCCTTCCTTAAATCAAACAAAATTCTGACCGTAGGTCAATGCTTAGATATATTCATCACCACTTGTTATTTACAAGTTTCAAAAGGACTTATTCCCATTGTATCTGAAATATTAATATCAAGACCACAGTAACTAGAAAGCAGCACAACATTATCTTGTCCATTAAGATTTTTCATTACAATAAAGGTTATATGTGTGCAGCCTACACTGGTGACAAAGAAATCTATGAATTTAAAGGTGAAGACGCAGACTAGGAAGATTTAAGAAAATGGCTTATTGCAAAGAAGAGGGGTGGTGTTGAGAGGCTTTCTTCTGTTTCATTGTGATCCTGAGATAATGAATGCTTTTATGTGATTGAGTCAGATGCAGTGCTGAATGGCTACACCAGTTGTCTGCCATAATTATTCAACTCTCTATTCCTGCAAAAGACGTTTCTGTTGCTGACTTGACCATGGATTTTGTACTGATGATGCAGATCATTTTGAAAAGATCACTTTGACCTTTTCGAATTTAAGAAAGTTTATATATGAATTCTAACATGTATATAAACTTAGGTTAAATATCTAAGTTCACAGCAGCTTCTTTGGAGTGTTTTTAAATGGAAAATTATGTGAAAAAATACCTGGAAATAAACCAAATGAGTATTTCCCTTTAAATTTCTCATGTGAAAGAACGGTTAAAAGGTCGACAATTACACTGTTGGTCATTATCTGCTAGTTATGACTTTGTTTTAATTTATGCATTGTTTACCAATTTAACTGAACTGACCTGGAGGTTCAGAATATTCCTTTTTTAAAAATACGGTGACTGTTAGTTGCAATTGTTTTTGTTCATCACAACAGTTTTTTTTTCAGACCAAAACAGGTTTAGTAACTTTTCGACTTCTGTTCAATAGAATTGGTACCGTGGATAGACAGAACATTTCTTTCATAGTTTAGCCTCAAATCGAAGTGTAGCAATTGTTCGTGTTCCTTAAAGTTACAGGAATAGGTTAGGGGGCTGGGGCTGGGTCACTGAGTGTCAGTGTGGATTGATGGGCCAAATGGCCTTCTTCCAAACTGTAGGGATTCTTTGGTTGTATAAGTGCCACCAGCTGCTTTTCATCTGCTCAGGCAGTTAGTCTCATCTCATGCAGCTCCTTGAGGACATCAATTATAAAGGACAACTTTGGTTGCTACATAAATTCCGAAAGGTCCTTGGACTCCTCCATCACCAGACCATAGCCACACGACGGCTGGAGGAAGAGCACCTCAGCTTCCGCCTAGGAACCCTTCAACCACAAAGCATGAACTCCGATTTCTCCTGTTTCCTCATTTCCTCTCCCCCCTACCTTGTCACAGTCCCAACCCTCGAACTCAGCATCACCTTCCTAACCTGCAATCTTCTTCCTTACCTCTCCACCCCACCCCCACTCCCACTCCGGCCTATCACCCTCACCTATCACCCTCCTTCCACCTATCGCATTTTCAAACCCCCTCCCCAAGTCCCTCCTCCCTACCTTTTATCTTAGCCTGCTTGGCACACTTTCCTCATTCCTGAAGAAGAGCTCATGCCCGAAACATCAATTCTCCTACTCCTTGGATGCTGCCTGACCTGCTGCGCTTTCCCAGCAACATATTTTCAACATAAATTCTGAAGACCATAAAGCATAGAAGCAGAAGTCAACCTGCTTTTTCCCCCATAACCGTTGATTCCTTTACCGATTAAAAATATATCTCAGCCTTGAATAACAACCCAGTCTCTCCAGCCCTCTGTAGTAACAATCACTACAAATTCACTACCTTCTGGGAGAAGGAAGTCCTCCTTTCCTCAATTCAGTCTTAAGTGTGTGATTCCTTATTCTGAGATTATGCCTAGTGAACATTCTCAGAGATGCCAACATAGCATTCTTTGGATAAGGAGCCCCAAAACTGTTCAAAATATATCAGCTATGGTCTGCCGAGTGATGTATATAGTTTTAAAAAAATCTCCATACATTTATACTCCATTCTCTTTGAAATAAAGACCAACAGTCTATTTGCCTTCCCTATTACATATTCAAGATGGGAATTACATATAATCTAAGAAACTATAGACTGGTGAATCTCACATTGGTGGCTGGGAAGCTATTGGAGAGAATGGGATAGGATTTACATGAATTTGGAAAAGCCTGGCCTAATTAGGGGCTTTGCCTAGGGCAAGTCATGTCTTATAACGTGATTGAAATTTTTTTGGGCGTGACAAAGGCGATCGATGAGATTGGAGCAGTGCAAGTTGTCTACATTTTAGTAAGGCTTTCGACAAGGTCCCTCACGGTATGCTCACCCAAAAGATTAAGATGCATGGGATCTATGGTGACGTTGGCACTTGGATTCAGAACTGGCTTGCTGATAGAAGGTAGAAGGTAGTGGTGGAAAGTTGTTTCTCTGGCTTGAGATCTGTGACTAGTGGCGTTCCACAGGGATCTACAGTGGGACCACTGCTGTTTATGATATACATAAGTTACTTGGAAGAAAATGTAGTTGGGTGGATTAGTAAGTTTGCATGCGATACAAAGATTGGCGGAGTTATGATAGTGTAGAAGGTTGTCAAGGGATACAGTGGGAAATAGATTCGTTGTAGATATGGGCTGGGATGTGATCTTCCCAACATCAGGGAGACCAAATGTAAACTACGTGAATTTTTGTTAAGCATCTCAGCTGGGTCTGCAGGGATGGACCAGACAACCCTGTCACTATTTTAATTCCCCTTCCCACTCCCTTTCCAACATGACCATCCTGAGACTCCTCCATTGCCACAGTGAATCAGACTGCAAATTGGAGGAACAACTCTTTATCTCCCACTTGGGCAACCTACAGGACTCAACATTGAGTTCTATAATTTCAAATCACCTCACTTCCCATACCCAGATTCCCTTCCCAGCCCCTCCCCCTCCCTTCCATTCCATTCAGCCACTTGCCGGATTCATCTCTTGCATCTACCAACCACCTATATCCCATCTCACCACCCTGGCCCACACCACCCACCCCCCCCACACCCCCCCCCAACCCCACCCCCACCCCCACCCCCCACCCCCACCCCCCCACCCCCCCCCACCCACCCCCCCCCCCCCCCCCCCCCCCCACCCCATAACCATGACACTTGCTATCTGCACTGGTTCCACATTAAGCAACGTTTCAATTTTAAAATTCTGGTCTTGTTTCAAGTTACCTCTAGGACATGGCCCCTTTTAATTTCTGGAATCATGTCTACCACTTTGAGAAATCAGCACCACTCTATCTCCAGCCTCTTAGGTACTCTTGATTTAAAGCACTCTACCACCATTGTATTTACTTTGTTATTTAGGGGCTAAACTTTAGAACTTCTATCCCTACACCTCTCAACAATGCTTTTCTTCTTTAAGACTCTTCTTAAAACTTACCTCTTTGACCAAACCTCGTGCAGCTGTGTCTTTGAAATGGCATTGTGAAATATAGTGGGATGTTTTATGACATTATGTTAAAAGATCTACATAAATACAAGTTCACGTTGCTATCAATGAGACTTAATTTATTAGTAGCCTGATCAGAATTCTCAATAAACAGGTCATTTCCAAAATGGCAAATAATAATTAGTGGAGTACCACAGGAATCACTTCTGTGCCCTTAACTACTTACATTCCATTGAACATCACAGATGAAAGTACTGACTTTGTATTGTCAGCAGATCTGGTTATAACAAAGATAGATAGAGCCATATAGCATGGAAACAGACTTTTCAATCCAACTTGTCCATGGTGACCAAGTATCCTAAATTGTACTTGTCCCATTTGCCTGTGTTCAACCCATATCCCTCTAAACCCAACCCTTTTCCTATTTGTCAACCTTTCCAAATGTCTTTGAAATGTTGTAATTGTACCTGCCTCTGCTATTTCCTTTGGCAGTTCATTCCATACATGCACTACACTCTGTACGAAAACAAGTTGCCCTTCAGGTCTCTATTAAATCTTTCCCTTCCCACCTTAAACCTACGCACCTAATTTTGGACTCCCCAACCCTAGGGAAAAAACCTTGGCTATTCATCCTACCGATGCACCTCATTTTATAGAGCTGGAGAAGGTCAGCCCTCAGTTTTCTACACTCCAGAGAAAAAAGTTCTAAGCTATCCAGACTCTCCTTATAACTCAAACCTTCCAGTCCTAGTGTCATCGTTGCAATTTTTTTCTATATCCTTTCCAATTTAACAACATCTTTCCTTTGGCAGGGTGACCAGGATTGTGCATGTCTTGGACAGCTGCAACATGACATCCCACTCCTATACAGAATGCAAGCATGCCAAATGCAGTCTTCACCACCCTGTATACCTGCAATGCCACTTGCAAGAAACAAAGGTTTCTCTTTTCAAGAATACTCCCCAAGGTCCCTTTCATTAACTGTCTATCTAAGTCCTGCTCTGGTTTGCCTTACCAAGATGCAACACCTCAAGTTTATCTCCATCTGCCATTTCACAGCCCATTTGCCCATCTGATCAAGATCTTTTTGTACTTTTAGGTAACCTTCTTCATAGTAGACTATACCACCAATTTATTGTCATCCGCAAACTTACTAACTATATCTCCTACATTCAGCATTACAGCTGTGCTCAAGGAGGATATTCCTAGAAATACATCCAGGGAAGTTATTTGGGTGGAACTGAGAAATAAAAAAGGGATGATCACCTTGTTGGGATTGTATTATAGACTCCCTAATAGTCAGAGGGAAATTGAGAAACAAACTTGTAAGGAGATATCAGCTATCTGTAAGAATAATAGGGTAGTTATGGTAGGGGGTTTTAATTTTCCAAACATTGACTGGGACTGTGTTAAAGGTTTAAATGGAGAGGAATTTGTTAAGTGCATACAAGACAATTTTCTGATTAAGTATGTGGTTGTTCCTACTAGAGCAGGTGCAAAACTTGACCTACTCTTGGGAAATAAGGCAGGGCAGGTGACTGAGGTGGCAGTGGGGGAGCACTTTGGGGCCAGCGACCATAATTCTGTTAGTTTTAAAAGAGTGATGGAAAAGGACAGACCAGATCTAAAAGTTGAAATTCTAAATTGGAGAAAGTCCAATTTTGACGGAATTAGGCAAGAACTTTCGAAAGCTGATTGGAGGCAGATGTTTGCAGGTAAAAGGATGGCTGGAAAATGGGAAGCATTCAGAAATGAGATAACAAGAATCCAGAGAAAGTATATTCCTGTTAGGGTGAAAAGGAAGGCTGGTAGGTATAGGGAATGCTGGATGACTAAAGAAATTGAGGGTTTGGTTAAGAAAAAGAAGGAAGCACATGTTAGGTATAGACAGGATAGATCGAGTGAATCCTTAGAAGTGTATAAAGGAAATAGGAGTATACTTAAGAGGGAAATCAGGAGGGCAAAAAGGGGACATGAGATAGCTTTGGCAAATAGAATTAAGGAGAATCCAAAGGGATTTTACAAATATATTAAGGACAAAAGGATAACGAGAAAGAGAATAGGGCCCTCAAAGATCATCAAGGCAGCCTTTGTGTGGAACCGCAGAAAATGGGGGAGATACTAAATGAATATTTTGCATCAGTATTTACTGTGGAAAAGGTTATGGAAGATACAGAATGTAGGGAAATAGATGGTGACACCTTGCAAAATGTCCAGATTACAGAGGAGGAAGTGCTGGATGTCTTGAAATGCATAAAAGTGTATAACTCCCCAAGACCTGATCAGGTGTACCCTAGAACTCTGTGAGAAGCTAGAGAAGTGATTGCTGGGCCTCCTGCTGAGATATTTGTATCATCGATAGTCACAGGTGAGGTGCCAGAAGACTGGAGGTTGGCAAAAGTGCCACTGTTTAAGAAGGGCGGTAAAGACAAGCCAGGGAACCATAGACTGGTGAGCTGATGTCACTGGTGGGCAAGTTGTTGGAGAAAATCCTGAGGAATGTACATGTATTTGAAAAAGCAAGGACTGACTAGGCATAGTTAACATGGCTTTGTGCGTGGGAAATCATGTCTCACAAACTTGATTGAATGTTTTGAAGAAGTAACAATGAGGATTGATGAGGGCAGAGCAGTAGATGTGATCCATATGGACTTCATTAAGGTGTTCAACAAGGTTCCCCATGGGAGACTGATTAGCAAGGTTAGATCTCATGGAATAAAGGGAGAACTAGCCATTTGGATACAGAACTGGCTCAAAGGTAGAAGACAGAAGGTGGTGGAGGGTTGTTTTTCAGACTGGAGGCCTGTGACCAGTGGAATGCCACAAGCATCCTCTACTTTCTGTCATTTACATAAATGATTTGGATGCGAGCATAGGAGGTACAGTTAGTAAGTTTGCAGGTGACGTCAACATTGGAGGTGTAGTGGACAGTGAAGAGGATTACTTCAGATTATAACAAGATCTGGACCAGATGGGCCAATGGGCTGAGAACTGGCACATTTAATTCAGATAAATGCGAAGTGCTGCATTTTGGGAAAGCAAATCTTAGCAGGACTTATACACCTAATGGTAAGGTCCGAGGGAGTGTTGCTGAACAAAGGGACCTTGGAGTGCAGGTTCATAGCTCCTTGAAAGTGGAGTTGCAGGTATATAGGATAGTGAAGAAGGTGTTTGGTATGCTTTCCGTTATTGGTCAGAGTATTGAGTACAGGAGTTGGGAGGTCATGTTATGGCTGTACAAGACATTAGTTAGGCCACTGTTGGAATATTGCGTGCAATTCTGGTCTCCTTCCTATTGGAAAGAAGTTGTGAAACTTGAAAGGGTTCAGAAAAGATTAAAAGGATGTTGCCAGGGTTGGAGGATTTGAGCTATCGGGAGAGGTTAAATAGGTTGGGGCTATTTTTCTGGAGCATCAGAGGCTGAGGGGTGACCTTATAGAGATTTATAAAATCATAAGGGGTATGGATAGGATAAATAGACAAAGTCTTTTCCCTGGGGTTGGGGAGTCCAGAACTAGACGGCATAGGTTTAGAGTGAGAGGGGAAAGATATAAAAGAGACCTAAGGGGCAACCTTTTCATGCAAAGGGTGGTATGTGTATGGAGAGTAAACCACTTGATGTGGTGTATATGAATTTCAGCAAGGCATTCAATAAGGTTTCCCACAGTAGGCTATTGTACAAAATGCGGAGGAATGGGATTGTGGGAGATATAGCAGTTTGGATCAGTAATTGGCTTGCTGAAAGAAGACAGAGGGTGGTGGTTGATGGGAAATGTTCATCCTGGAGTCCAGTTACCAGTGGTGTACTGCAGGGGTCGGTGTGGGGTCCACTGCTGTTTGTCATTTTTATAAACAACCTGGATGAGAGTGTAGAAGGGTGGGTTAGTAAATTTGCAGATGACACTAAGGTCGGTGGAGTTGTAGATAATGATGAAGGATGTAGTTGGTTACAAAGAGACATATAGATAAGCTGCAGAGCTGGGCTGAGAGGTGGCAAATGGAGTTTAATGCAGACAAGTGTGAGGTGATTCACTTTGGTCGGAGTAACCGGAATGCAAAGTACTGGGCTAATGGTAAGATTCTTGGTGCTGTAGATGAGCAGAAAGATCTTGGTGTCCAGGTACACAGATCCTTGAAAGTTGCCACCCAGGTTGACAGAATTGTTAAGAAGGCATACAGTGTTTTAGCCTTTATTAATAGAGAGATCGAGTTCTGGAACCATGAGGTTATGCTACAGCTGTACAAAACTCTAGTGCGGTCGAACTTGGAGTATTGTGTACAGTTCTGGTCACCACATTGTAAGAAGGATGTGGAAGCTTTGGAAAGGGTGCAGAGGAGATTAACTAGGATGTTGCCTGGAAAGGAGGGAAGGTCTTACGAGGAAAGGCTGAGGGACTTGAGGTTATTTTCGTTAGAGAGAAGAAAGTTGAGGGGTGACTTAATAGAGACATATCAAGTAATCAGAGGGTTAGATAGGGTGGATAGGGAGAGCCATTTTCCAAGAATGGTGACAGTGAGCACGAGGGGGCATAGCTTTAAATTGAGGGGTGATAGATATAGGACAGATGTCGGAGATAGTTTCTTTACTCAGAGAGTAGTAAGGGTATGGAATGGTTTGCCTGCAATGGTAGTAGATTCACCAACTTTAAGTACATTTAAGTCGTCAACGGACAAGCATTTGGACGTACATGGAATAGTGTAGGTTAGATGGGCTTCAGATTGGTATGACAGATCGGCACAACATCGAGGGCCGAAGGGCCTGTACTGTGCTGTAATGTTCTACGTTCTATGAATGAGCTGCCAGAGCAAGTGGTGGAGGCTGGTACAATTGCAACATTTAAGAGGCATTTGGATGGGTATATGAATAGGAAGGGTTTGGAGGGATATGGGCCGGGTGCTGGCAGATGGGACTAGATTGGGTTGGGATATCTGGTGGGCATGAACGGGTTGGAACGAAGGGTCTATTTCCATGCTGTACATCTCTATGACTCTATATAAATGACGAACAACGGTGGATCCAGAACTGACCATTGCGGTCATAGTCTGAATAACAAGCCTTCTTTCTTCTACTATCAAGATAATTTAGCATCCAATTGACTCTCTCTCTCTGGACCCTGTGTGATCTAACCAGTCTACCAGATGGGACCTTGTTGAACGGTATAGACAGTCTGCAAAAAGAATTTGGCAGATAGAGTACGATGAGGGAAAAATGTGATGCTGTTCACTTTTACAGGAAGAACAGGAAAGCAAAATATACTTAAAATAGGCACAACCAAGTGCCGGGGACATAAATCTCCCATACAAGATAGTAATGAGAAGGAGTTTCTTGTCTCAGAGGGTCAGCAAGCCCTTTCGAACTTTCTCCCTCTGGAAGTAGTGGAGACAAGGTTATTGAATATATTGAAGGTGGATTTTTGATTGATAAGGAGTCAAGAGATTAGGGTAGATGGATGGGGTTCCAGGCAGAGAAATTATATTATCGAATGGCAGGGCAATGTGAGGTGCTAAGATGATTATTCCTGCTATATTTCTTATTATATAATGTGCCCAATAAATAGAGCTTCACATTTTTACATCATTATTGCAGATGTTTAAAAGGAATTTCATGTTATTACTCTTGCAAAGCAACAGAAAGAATGAACATATTTTGAAAAATAAGGTCTCTGTTTTCACACATAAAACTTGCTTGCACAGTCACTATAACCATTTTAACCTTGTAGGCTTCTAATGTAAAATATAATAACATTAATGACATTAATCCTAATGTAAAATATAATAATTTAACCTACGCACCCCTCAACTCACTGCTATCCATGTGCATGTCCAGCAGTCGCTTAAATGTCCCCAATAACTCTGCTTCCACCACCACAGCTGGCAACGCATTCCATGCATTCACAACTCTGTGCATAAAGAACCCACCTCTGATGTCTCCTTTATACCTTCCTCTTAATATCTTCAAACCGTGACTTCTCGTACCAGGCAATCCTGCCTTCGGGACAAGTCTCTGGCTATTGACTCTATCCATGCCTCTCATTGTCTTTTATACCTCGATCAGGTCTCTTCTCTTCCTCCTTCTTTCCAGAGCTATATACAGGGCAGGATTGACTGGTACGAGAAGTCATGGTTTGAAGATATTAGGAGGAAGGTATAAAGGGGACATCAGAGGTAGCTTCTTTACGCACAGAGTTGTGAATGCATGGAATGCGTTGCCAGCTGTGGTGGTGGAAGCAGAATCATTGGGGACATTTAAGCGACTACTGGACATGCACATGAATAGCAGTGAGTTGAGGAGTGCGTAGGTTATTATATTTTACATTAGGATTAATGTAATTAATGTTATTATATTTTACATTAAAAGCCAACACTCTATAAGTCTACTTAACAACCCTATCAACTTGAGGAATCTATCGACATGAACCCCAAGATCCTTCTACTCTTAGGTGTTTTCTACAGGCCTCCTAATAGTCCTAGAGAAGTAGAGGATAATATTGCGAGGATGATTCAGGAAAAGAGTGAAGGTAGCAGGGTGGTTGTTATGGGGGACTTTAACTTCCCAGATATTGACTGGGAGAGCTATAGCTCGAGTTCATTAGATGGGTCGGTGTTTGTACAATGTGTGCAGGAGGGTTTCCTGACACAATATGTCGACAGGCCAACAAGAGGGGAGGCTATATTGGATTTGGTTCTAGGTAATGAACCAGGCCAGGTGTTAGACTTGGAGGTAGGTGAGCACTTCGGGGACAGTGACCACAACTCGGTGACTTTTACTTTAGTGATGGAGAGGGATAATCGTGCGCCGCAGGGCAAGAGCTATAGCTGGGGGCAGGGAAATTATGATGCTGTGAGGCATGACTTAGGATGTGTGGATTGGAAAAACAGGCTTCAAGAGAAGAACACTAATGAGATGTGGGGATTGTTCAAGGAGCAGCTACTGCGTGTCCTCGATAGGTATGTACCAGTCAGGCATGGTGTAAAGGGCCTTGTGAGGCAGCCGTGGTTTAGTAAGGAATTGGAGTCCCTTGTGAAAGGGAAGAAGGCGGCATATGTAAAGATGAGGCGTGAAGGTTCAGTAGGGGCGATTGAGAGTTATAAGGTAGCCAGGAAGGAGCTAAAGAGGGAGCTAAGAGAAGCGAGAAGGGGACATGAAAAGTCTTTAGCTGGTAGGATTAGGGAAAACCCAAAGGCTTTCTATAGGTATGTCAAGAATAAAAGGATGACTAGGGTAGGTATCGGTCCAGTCAAGGATAGTAGTGGGAAGTTGTGTGTGGAGGCGGAGGAGATTGGAGAGACATTAAATCAGTACTTTTCATCAGTATTCACTCAGGAACAGTACACTGTTGCTGATGTGAATATGGAATCACAAATAATTAGAATGGATGCCCTGGAAATATGCAGGGAAGAGGTTTTGGGAATATTGGAAAGGATGAATATAGATAAGTCTCCTGGGCCTGATGGCATTTACCCCAGGATCCTATGGGAAGCTAGGGAGGAGATAGCAGAGCCATTGGCCTGGATTTTTATGTCGTCATTGTCAACAGGAATAGTACCAGAGGACTGGAGGATAGCGAATGTGGTCCCATTGTTCAAGAAAGGGAGTAGGGATAGCCCTAGTAACTATAGGCCAGTGAGTCTGACTTCAGTGGTGGGCAAAGTCTTAGAGAGAATGGTAAGGGATAAGATTTATGAACATCTGGGTAGGAATAACGTGATCAGGGATAGCCAGCATGGTTTTGTGAAGGGCAGGTCGTGCCTCACAAACCTTATTGAGTTCTTTGAGAAGGTGACTAAGGAAGTGGATGAGGGTAAAGCAGTAGATGTTGTGTATATGGATTTTAGTAAGGCGTTCGATAAGGTTCCCCATGGTAGGCTAATGCTAAAACTTCGGAGGTATGGCATTGAGGATACATTAGAGGTTTGGATTAGGAATTGGCTGGCTGGAAGGAGACAGAGGGTAGTAGTTGATGGATTATGTTCATCTTGGAGCGCAGTTACTAGCGGTGTACCTCAAGGATCTGTTTTGGGACCATTGCTTTTGTTATCTTTATAAATGATCTAGAGGAAGGACTTGAAAGCTGGGTAAGCAAGTTTGCGGATGACACAAAAGTCGGTGGAGTTGTGGATAGTGAGGAAGGAAGTGGTAGGTTACAGCGGGATATAGATAAGTTGCAGAGCTGGGCGGAAATGTGGCAAATGGAATTCAATGTAGCTAAGTGCGAAGTCGTTCACTTTGGTAGGAATAACAAGATGATGGATTACTGGGCTAATGGTAGGCTACTTGGTAGTGTGGATGAGCAGAGGGATCTTGGTGTCCATGTACACAGATCTCTGAAAGTTGCCACCCAGGTAAATAGTGCTGTGAGGAAGGCATATGGTGTACTGGGCTTTATTGGCAGAGGAATTGAGTTCCGGAGTCCTGAGGTCATGTTGCAGTTGTATAAGACTCTGGTGAGGCCTCATCTGGAGTATTGTGTGCAGTTTTGGTCGCCATACTATAGGAAGGATGTGGAAGCTTTAGAACGAGTGCAGAGGAGGTTTACCAGGATGTTGCCTGGAATGGTAGGAAAATCTTATGAGGAAAGGCTGAGGCACTTGGGGCTGTTCTCATTGGAGAAGAGAAGGTTTAGGGGAGATCTGATAGAAGTGTATAAGATGATTAGGGGTTTAGATAGGGTAGATACTAAGAACCTTTTACCGCTAATGGAGTCAGGTGTTACTAGGGGACATAGCTTTAAATTAAGGGGTGGTAGGTATAGGACAGATGTTAGGGGTAGATTCTTCACACAGCGGGTTGTGAGTTCATGGAATGCCCTGCCCGTATCAGTGGTGAACTCTCCTTCTTTATGGTCATTTAAGCGGGCATTGGATAGGCATTTGGAAGTTATTGGGCTAGTATAGGTTAGGTAGGATTCGGTCGGCGCAACATCGAGGGCCGAAGGGCCTGTACTGCGCTGTATCCTTCTATGTTCTATGTTCTTCCACATTGACAAGATCCTGCCTTTAACCCTGTGCTCTGCATTCAAATTTGACCTTCGAAAATGAATCACTTCACACTTATCTAGGCTGAACTCCATCTGCCACTTCTCAGCACAGCTTCACATCATGTAAACGTCTCACTGCAATTTACAACAGCCCTCCACACTATCTACAACATCGTGGGCCAAAGGGCCTGTTCTGTGCTGTACTTTTCTATGTTCAATGTTCTGATATGTTTTGGCACATCCTCAAAGAATTCAATAAGGCTTGTGAGGCATGACCTGACCTCATAAAGCCATAATGACTATCTCTAATCAAACTATGCTTTTCCAAATAATCATAAATCTTGTCTCTCAGAATCCTCTTCAATAACTTGTGCACCACTGATGTGAGACTGACTGGTCTGTAATTCCCAGGGTTATCTCGATTCCCTTTCTTGAACAAGGGAATAACATATGACACCCTCCATTCATCTGGTACTACTCCAGTGGACAGTGAGGATGGAAAGATCATCGCCAAAGGCACAGCGATCTCCTATCGCTTCCCATAGTAATCTTGGGTATACCTTGTCTGGCCTAGGGGACTTACCAATCCTCACATGTTTCAAAGTTTCCAGCATATCCTCCTTCTTAACATCAACCTGTTTGAGCATTCAGCCTGTCGTCCTCACAAATGATAAGGTCTATCTCACTAGTGAATACTGAAGCAAAGGACCTCCCCTATCTCCTCTGACTCCAGTCACAAGTTCCCTCCAGTATCCCTGATCGGCCCGACCCTCACTCTGGCCATTCTTTGGTTCCTCACATATGTGTAGAACGTCTTGGCGTTTTCCTTAATCCTATCCATCAAAGGATTTTTCATGCCCTCTTTTTACTATCCTAAATCCAATCTTCAGTTTCTTCCTGGTTATCATGCAACCTTCTAGAGCTCTGTCTCATCCTTACTTCCTCAACCTTATGCAAGTTTCCTTCTTCCTCTTATCTAGATGTTCCACATCGCTTGTCATCCAACCGCACCATTCACCCTACCATCCCTTCCTTGCCTTAATGAGGCAAACCTATTCAGCACTCACAGCAAGTGCTCCCTAAACAACCTCCACATTTCTGTCGTACATTTCCCTGATAATACCAGTGCCGCGGGCGAAGGAGGCTAGGAACAGTGAGTGAGTGCAGCTGAACACGTGACTGCAGACATGTTCCACAGTTGCTGCCTAACAGCATTGTAATTCCCATTCCCCCAATTAAATACTTTCCCTTGGCATCCGCTTGTATTCCTCCCCATGACTACAGTAAAGGTTAGGGAGTTCGGATCACTATCACCGAAATGCTCTCCCAATGAGAGATCAGATCCCCGGACCTGCTTCATGGTTAAGCATCAACTCCAATATGGCTTCCTCTCTAGTCGGACTATCTACATATTGAGTCAGGAATCCTTCCTGGACACACCTGACAAAATCTGCTCCATCCAAACTATTTGCACTAAAGACATTCCAATCAATGGGCAAAACAGTGGCTCAGTGGTTAGCACTGCAGCCTCACAGTGCCAGTGACCCGGGTTCAATTCCAGCCTTGGCTGACTGTCTGTGTGGAGTTTGCACATTCTCCCAGTGTCTGCATGGGTTTCCTCCCACAGTCCAAAGATGTGCAGGTCAGGTGGATTGGCCAGGCTAAAACTGCCTATAGTGTCAGGTGCTTTAGTCAGAGGGAAATGGGTCTGGGTGGGTTACTCTTTGGAGGGTCGGTGTGGATTGGTTGGGTCGAAGGGCCTGTTTTCACACTGTAGGGAATCTAATCTAATCAATGTTAGGGAAGTTGAAGTCACCCATGACAACAACCCTGTTACTTCTGTGCCTTTCGAAAATTTGCCTCTCAATCTGCTCCTCTGTGCCTCCGTTGCTATTGGAGGGTCTGTATAAAGTGACTGCTTCTTTCCTATTTCTGCCTTCCACCCATTATGACTCAGTAGACAAAGCCTCCCTTTCCGCAGCTGTTATACTATCCCTGATTAGCAATGCCACTTCCCCATCTCTTATACCTCCCTCCCTATTCCTTTTGAAACATCTAAACTCCAGAACATCCAACAACCATTTCTGCCCCTGTGATATCCACGTTTCCGTAACGGCCATAACATCGTAGCTGAGATATTAGATTAGATTACTTACAGTGTGGAAACAGGCCGTTCGGCCCAACAAGTCCACACCGACCCGCCGAAGCGCAACCCACCCATACCCCTACATTTACCCCTTACCTAACACTATGGGCAATTTAGCATGGCCAATTCACCTGACCCGCACATCTTTGGACTGTGGGAGGAAACCGGAGCACCCGGAGGAAACCCACGCAGACACGGGGAGAATGTGCAAACTCCACACAGTCAGTCGCCTGAGGCGGGAATTGAACCCAGGTCCCTGGCGCTGTGAGGCAGCAGTGCTAACCACTGTGCCACCGGGCGGCACGGTGGCACAGTGGTTGGGCGGCACGGTGGCACAGTGGTTGGGCGGCACGGTGGCACAGTGGTTAGCACTGCTGCCTCACAGCGCCTGAAGACCCGGGTTCAATTCCCGCCTCAGGCGACTGACTGTGTGGAGTTTGCACGTTCTCCCCGTGTCAGCGTGGGTTTCCTCCGGGTGCTCCGGTTTCCTCCCACAGTCCAAAGATGTGCGGGTCAGGTGAATTGGCCATGCTAAATTGCCCGTAGTGTTAGGTAAGGGGTAAATGTAGGGGCATGGGTGGGTTTCGCTTCGGCGGGTCGGTGTGGACTTGTTGGGCCGAAGGGCCTGTTTCCACACTGTAAATCTAATCTAATCGTAGCTCTAAATTCATAACCCTTTCTTGTGACACCTCTTGTGTTAAAATAGATATACTTCAACCCATCACACTGACTGCAACTTTGCCCTAACAACAGTCTATCCTTCCTTACAGACTCTCTGCATGCTGTATCTGCCTGTACACCAGCAATTCTATCCTCTGCTCTGTAGCTCCAGTTCCAACTAGTTTAACCCCTCCCAAAGAGCTGTAACAAACCTCCCGCCCAGGATATTGGTGCCCCTCCAGTTCAGGTAACAACCCATCCTCCTTGTATGGGTTCCACTTTCTCCAGAAAGTATCGCAATGATCCACATAAATGAACCTCCCCCTCCTACACTCTCTCTATTCCTAGCCTCACTAGCCCATAGCACCGGTAGCAATCCTGAGGTTACTACTCTGCTCGCCCTGGTTTTAAAATGGAAAAAACACTACCAGAGCATTAGTTGAAAAAAGAGATCATACAAGTATCATGGAAAAAAAATAAACAAAATTAACACTTTGTTAAAAATCAATGAAACTAGACTGCTTTTATAAAGTCCCTCACCTTCTATTTTGATTAACTTGCATATGTCAAATTTCATATATTTGAAGAGATGCAAGACAACACCTGCAATTATCAACCTTAGAAATGATGAACTGTTATAGAGATAAATAGAGATCAGTTTGAATTTCAAGGAACTGATTTTGGCAGAATAGGAGAAATTGTGACTGGAATCAGCTGGGAAATGCATCTCAATTTCAAGAACAAAAAGCGTGCAAGGACGCAACAGATTTAAAAGAAAAACCAGAGTGTTGAAAACTCAAAAGGACAATTGAATTATTCAATTTTACACAGGATAAAAGACATAAATTACCTAAACATGGTCTCAACTAAAACATTTTTCCCAGGGAGATCTTAAGCACTTCAAACTGCATACATCTCTACCTTGATTTTTTTTACTGAGCAAGAACCTTTTTACACTTTTTATCTTTGTCAGCCCAAGTTTATTATTTTTCTTGATGCTGACAGATAATAAAATTGCTTTCTTTCACTAAAGAAAACGTTGTAATTGTATCCTTACATTGGATAAATACATTTTTATTAGAGTATGATATACCTTAGCATTAAAAAGAACATTAATATTTGTTACTGAGGTTTGAAAAGGGACCCAATTTATCCCTCTTCACTTGGTTGTAACAGTATACGTGTACATATCTGCTAAATTATACATAAGAATACTGGCTTGAAACAATAACATGCATTTAAGCAGTGCTTTTTGTATAAAGAAATGCCCTCAATCACTTAATAAATAACTGCGAGACAAACAGATGGAAAACCAGGAAGACTTGGAAGAATGATTGAAAGCTCGATCAAGAAATGGATACTGAGGGTTCTGGAAATGTGGGGAAGATGAGTGAAAATTCCAAAAATTAGGACTAAATGTCTGCTAATGGTCAGAGTTGTAGGAAGGAAAGCCAGAGTAAAGAAGAAGAAAGCACACAATCAGGACTACAGCCAAGGGATGATCAAAATCAAGGTGGAATTTATTTGCAAAGATTTCACATTTAACATAATGGAATTGAGATGCCAGTTTACATCAGTAGGATGGCCCAAGAACTGTTAGTAAACATACATTATTTACAAGGTCACATTTTTATAAATGGGCCAGTAAGAATGGATGTTAAATTCATGGGAAAGGAAAGAGAGCAGAGAATTGAAGAGAACTGAAGAGATTTGGGGGAGCACGGTGGCTCAGCGGTTAGCACTGCTGCCTCAGTGCCAGGGACTCAGGTGTAATTCCCACTTCAGGTGACCATCTGTGTGGAGTTTGCACATTCTCCCAGTGTCTGTGTGGGCTTTCTCCGGGTGCTCCGGTTTCCACCCACAACCCCACCTATGTAGGTCAGGTGAATTGTCCATGCTAAATTGCCCACGGTGTTAGGTGCATTAGTCAGGGATAAATATAGTGTAGGGTAACGGGTCTGTGTGGGTTATTCTTCGGAGGGTCAGTGTGGACTTGTTGGACCGAAGGGCCTGTTTCCATACTGTAGGGAATCTAAAGAAATCTAAAGAATGAGATAGAAGTAAGAGGTCATGTTGCAGTTGTATAAGACTCTGGTGCGGCCTCATCTGGAGTATTGTGTGCAGTTTTGGTCGCCATACTATAGGAAGGATGTGGAGGCATTGGAACGAGTGCAGAGGAGGTTTACCAGGATGTTGCCTGGCATGGTAGGAAGATCGTATGAGGAAAGGCTGAGGCACTTGGGGCTGTTCTCATTGGAGAAAAGAAGGTTTAGGGGAGATTTGATAGAGGTGTACAAGATGATTAAGGGTTTAGATAGGGTAGACACTGAGAACCTTTTTCTGTTAATGGAGTCAGCTGTTACTAGGGGACACAGCTTTGAATTAAGGGGTGGTAGGTATAGGACAGATGTTAGGGGTAGATTCTTTACTCAGTGGATTGTGAGTTCATGGAATGCCCTGCCAGTAGCAGTGGTGAACTCTCCCTCTTTATGGTCATTTAAGCGGGCATTGGATAAGCATATGGAGGTTATTGGGCTAGTGTAGGTTAGGTAGACTTTGGTCGGCGCAACATCGAGGGCCGAAGGGCCTGTACTGCGCTGTATTTTTCTATGAGATCAATCTTGCAGTAATCAATGCAAGTAACCCATAATCTTTCCAGTATGAACTTTGAAACTCAATTCAAGATCAATCAAGCCACCAAAATTAAACATGATTTTGTTTAACTTGAAAGTTAAGTTGGGGATGGAATGAGCAATGAAAGAACAAAGTGGACAGGGACCAAAGACTACAATATTACCGGTGTTACACATTGAACAGGAATAATTTGCAATTTATAGAGATAAATAGAGTCATAGAGATGCACAGCACAGAAATAGACCTTTTGGTCCAACTTGTCCATGCCGAACAGATAACTTAAATTCACCAAGTCCCATTTGCCAGCATTTGGCCTATATCCCTCCAAACCCTTCCTATTCATGTACCCATCCAGCTGTCTTTTAAATGTTGTAATTGTATCAGCATCCATCACTTCCTCTGGCAGCTCATTCCATACACACACCACACTTTGCATGAAAACTTTACCCCTTAGGTTCCTTTTAAATCTTTCCCCTCTCGCCCTAAACTGATGCCCTCTAGTTCTAGACTCCCCAATTCAGGGAAAGGACCTAGTCTATTTACCAAACTCATCTCCACATACCTTGATACTGTCCTAACCCCCCTGGTCAAGGAACTCCCCACATACGTTCGGTACACCATCCACACCCTCCACCTCCTCCAAGACTTTTGTTTCCCTGGCCCAACGCCTCATCCTGTCCCTGTACACCACTATCTGCATGAGGGCTTCCAAGTCTTCCATTTTTTTCTCTCCACCAGTACCCCTCCACTGACAATCTCATTTGTTTGGCTGAACTGATCCTCACCCTCAATAATTTCTCCTTTGAATCCTTCCACTTCCTTCAGACGATGGGGTAGCCATGGGAACCCACATGGGCCTCAGCTGTGCCTGTCTCATTGTCGGTTACATAGAACAGTCCATCTTCTGCAACTACAGCAACACTATTCTCCACCTTTTCCTTCGCTATATTGATAACTGTATTGGTGCCACCTAGTGCTCCCAAGAGGTTGATCAGTTCATCAACTTCACCAACACATTCCACCCCAACCTTAATTTCACCTGGACCATCTCAGACACCTCTCTCGCTTCCTGGACCTTTCCATCTCCATCAACAGTGACCGATTCAACACAGACATCTTCTACAAACCCATCAACTCCCACAGTTACCTGGACTACACTTCCTGCCACCCTGCCTCCTGTAAAAACGCAATCCCTTCTTCCCAATTTATCTGCCTCTGCCGCATCTACTCCCAGGGGGATCAATTCCACCAGACAACTCACCAGATGGCCTCCTTCTTCAAAGACTGCAAATTCCCCTCCCATGCGGTCCATGATGCCCTCCAGCAAATCGCATTCACTTCCCGCACCTCGGCCTTCGAAATCCACCCCTCCAACTGCAACAAGGACAGAATCCCCCTAGTCCTCACCGCACACCTCACCAACCTCTGGACATATCACATCATCCTCTACTATTTCTGCCACCTACAAACAGACCCCACTACCAAAGACATATTTCTCTTTCCAACCCTATCTGCTTTTCCTAAAGACCATTCCATCCACGATTCTCTTGTTAGGTCCATGTCCCCACCAACTCATCCTCCCCTCCATGCCACTGCAGGAACTGCAAAGCCTGCACCCGCACCTCCCACCTCACCTCCATCAAAGGCCCGGAAGGAGGCTCCCACATCCATCAGAGTTTTACCAGCACTTCCACACATCATTTACTGTATCTGTTGCTCCCGATATGGTCTCTTCTACACTGGGGATACAGGACGCCTACTTGCAGAGTGCTTCACAGACACCCGCATCAACCAACTCCACTGCACTATTGAACGCTTCAACCTGCCTCCCACTCCACCGAGGACATGCAGGTCCTGAGCTTCCTCCACTGCCACACCCTAAGCACCCAACGGCCGGAGGAAGAATGCCTCATCTTTCGCCTTGGGACCCTCCGACCACACAACATCAATGTGGATTTCACCAGTTTCCTCATTTCCCTCCCTCTCTACCTCCTTCCCCGCATTCCCAAGTCTAACCTTCCAACTAGGCACCACCCCCATGACCTGACCTACCTGTCCATCTTCCTCCCCACGTATCCACTCCACCCTCTTCCCACCAGAAGCAGAAGTCGAGCCCAGGTCCCTGGTGCTTTGAGGCAGCTAATCACTGTGCCACTGTGGCGCCATTTCTCCTTGTATCCCATGGGATCTAACCTTGCTGGCAAGTCTCCCATGAGGAACCTTGTCGAATGCCTTATTGAGGTCCATGTGGCTCACGTCTGCTGTTCTGCCCCTCATCAGTCCTCTTTGTCACTCCTTTAAAAAAAAACTCAAATCAAGTTTGTGAGACATGATTTTCCCACGCACAGGGCCGTGTTGACTGTCCCTGGTCAGTCCTTGACTTTCCAGGTGCGTGCGGATCCTGTCCCTCGGGATTCCTTCCAGCATCTTGCCTACCACTGACATGGACTCACCGGTCTATAATTCCCTGGCTGGTCCTTACCACTTTTCTTAAATAGTGGTACCACATTGGCCAACCTCCAGTCTTCTGGTGCACCTCACCTGTGGCTGTCAATGATACAAACATCTCAGCAAGGGCCCAGTAATCACTTCTGAATAGTGGGAGATGACAATGTAAATCAACTCTGAATAGTGGGAAATGACCATGTAGATTTTTTTTACATTCTATCTGCAAGACAGAGAAACATACCGCCCCACCCCTTGGCATCCAGTTTCTGGCAGGTCAGCAGAACAAATTAACCCTTTAACATCTCATTTCCTCCTTATCATCTCATGATAACAAAAATGGAAGCTGAAAAAGGTGCTATCAGCTTATTCATAAGAATATTTACCCAGCCAGTATTTAAACAAGTTATTAACACACAACATAAAACGATTGTAACAACAAAAAATGCTAGTCCATGCAGTAGATGGGAGTATCTTGGTGGTCCTATGTGGAAAAAAAAGTTCACCAGTAAAGTTTTTAAATTCAGTCCTTAGTGACCACTCCACCCACTCCCA
The DNA here is from genome assembly GCF_020745735.1 of Hemiscyllium ocellatum. Classification (NCBI taxonomy): domain Eukaryota; kingdom Metazoa; phylum Chordata; class Chondrichthyes; order Orectolobiformes; family Hemiscylliidae; genus Hemiscyllium; species Hemiscyllium ocellatum. The sequence goes on along the minus strand of NC_083406.1, from coordinate 52,285,200 downwards.
AGTTGAGTGGAAACGTGTCAGTTATCCAAAATCTCCTTCAGAAATTCAAACCTGAAAACAAAATCCAGTCTGTCCTTGCACATCACTCCCTGGAGAAATGAATTCATGGATAAGGGAAGTTAAATACTTAACCAACCTATCACCATCACCCTCACTTCTGTCTACTTATCGCACTCTCAGCTACCTCCCCCCTAGCCCCATCCTCTCCATCTCTTTACCCCCTCATTTCACAAGCCTCATTCCTGAAGAAGGGCTCTTGCCTGAAATGTCGATTCTCCTACTTCTCGGATGCTCATCCTGACTTGCTGTGCTTTTCCAGCACCCCACTCTGATCTCCAGTATCAGCAGTCCTCATTTCTCTTTGTTTGTTTACCTTGTCCATGCCCGTCATGATTTTGTAAACCTCTATAAGGTCACCCTTCAGCCTTCACACTCCAGGTAAAACAGACTCAGCCTATTCAGCCTCTCTCTTATATCTCAAACCCTCCAACCCTGGCAACATCCTTGTAAATCTTTTCTGCACCCTTTCAAGTTTCACAACATCCTTCCTATAGGAGGAAGACCAGAAATGAACACAAGTGGCACTGTGTTAATATAAATAAACCAGGGAAGCTGGTGCAGTTTAATTTCAAAAAATAGATCTATAATTCAAAGCTAGCCTCAGTAAAAGAGACAACAAAACTACAATGAATTGCTGTAAAGAGCATTCTGGAAAGAAACCTGATGTTACCTGGTCTGACCTACATTCAAATCTAGACCCAGAGCAAAGTGTCCAACTCTTATGTTATAAATGAAATAGCCTAGCAAACAACTCCTTTCAAGGTCAATTAGAGCTAATCTTGCTGGTGATGTTAATTATTCATGATACAATGAAGAAAAGTTGGAAGTGAATAAACCCGAGCTATGAAGGACTCGACTGAGTTATCAAGGGGCGGGTATAGAGACAGCTAGTTACTAATGCAAGATTGCTTGGGTGGTCATTTGTCACCAGTTGTTGCCAACAAGAGAGAGTTGGGGCGAAATCCTTGAGGGAAAAACAAAGAAGCCATTGTTGGGAGATCACTATAAATCAAATAGGTAGTGTTATGACTGAGATTGGAGAAGTGCACTGTCATTCCACTCCAATTTCGTCAGGAGTCACAATATTCGATAAAAAATTATTTTACCTAAGTCCCGAAATAATCAGTTGTATGCTTTCTCTATAGTAGATTTAGAATTAAAAGATCCATCAACCAGCTTTCTTTCACAAAAAAAATAAAAATTAATGAAGATTTAGGACTAGTTAATGGACACACAAAAACAAAGAATTGAGGGTGCTGGAAATCATAAATCAAATGAGAAATTGATGGAAAACCTCAGCAAATATGGCAGCATCTGCAGAGGGAAAGCAGAGTAATGTTTCAGGTCCAGTGGCCCATCTTCAGAACTGATTGTAATGAAGGAAGGTTCTGAAGATGGAGTAGGGTAGGGGGAGGAGGAGAACTAAACAATAGGTGAAGATGGAGTCCAGAAACAGAGAATAACAATTCAGCAGATACAGAATAGATAAAAGTCAGCCTGGAACAATGAACACCTGTTAATGGGAACCATTAGTGGCTGATAATGGGTTGTTTGTGATGGCAACGCCTGTAATGACAAGACCTGGTGTGTGGGGGTGGAGGTAAGGACATGAGAGAAGGTGTTACTATCATTATCAACCACTAACAGTCCCCATTAGCAACTATTCATTCTCCCAGGTGTGCTCAATAGTTATAGAAGAATCATGCTACAGGGAAGATGAGGTGACCATGGCTGACTTGGAAAGTCAGGGATAGCATAAAAGCAAAATGAAAGAGAAAGCATATAATGTGGCAAAGGGCAGTGGGAAACCAGAGCATTGAAAAGCTCACAAAGACCACAGAGGGCAACAAAAAAAGAAATAAGGAGGGAGAAGATTAAATATGAGGGTAAGCTGGTTAGCAATATAAAAGAAGACTAAGTTTCTTTAGATATAGTAAGAGCAAAAGAGAGGCAAAAGTGGAGATTGGGTTGCAATCTCTCCAACATTGTCTTGTACAGGACAAAGGTGGAACTGGTCAAAAAGTTGCAGAGAAAGTTGTGAGCATGTGTGTGTGGGTGCTATTAAGAGACTTTGTCCGTACCCCCCTCCTCCCCAAAGGCAGCATTAGTCTTACTGTTGTTGTCCAGTCCGGCTGTCCTGGGAGGGGGGTGGCAGCTGGGTCAGACTGGGAGCAGGGGCGCAGATGGGGGTTGGATGGTGGGTGCGGGTGAACAGGGTTGGAGGCAGACGGTGGTGGTGGGGGGGGGGGGGGGGAATGGGGGCAGTGTAGATTGGGTGCAGGGCAGCTGCGGGTGGATGCAGATGGGGGGGCGGGCGCACGGTGTACTACTGCCTTATCCCCTGAATGGGGAGCACACTTAACAGAAAACTCCAAGTCCCAGAGGAAAAGCATTGAATCAATTAACCAAATAATCAATTATCTGTACGAAATAGTACCGCCCATCTCATTCTGATAATCGAGGTTCCTTTGTAATTACTTCATGCCAGTCTTCATGGTGGAAGACATGAGTATTATCCCAAAAATTAAAGATAGAGGGGCCAGAGCTGAGTATCGCAGACATCACCAAGGAGAAAGTGCTTGAAAAACTGAATAATTTAAAAGGTGGATAAATCATCTAGACCAGACAGACAACAATCCAGAGTTCTAAGGAAGATAGCTGAAGAGTTAGTGGAGGCATAAGCGATGACTTTTCAGGAAATGCTAGAATCAGGAAGGGTCCCAGAGGACTGGAAAATCACCAACGTGACACCTCTACTTAAAAAGGGGAGTAAGGCAAAAGATGGAAAATTAAAGACCGATTAGCCTAACCTCGATCATGTTTAAGATCCTGGATTCAGTTGTGAAGGATGAGATTGGTGAATGCTTAGAAGCGTATAGTAAAATAGGGCAAAGTCAGTATAGTTTCATCATGCCTGACAAATCTGCTAGAATTCTTTCAGGAAGCAACGAGTAGGTTAGACCAAGGAGAGCCAAAGGATGTTACCTACCTGGACTTCAAGAAAGCGTTTAACAAGGTGCCACACAGGAGGCTGCTGAGTAAGATAAGTGCCCATGGTGTTAGAGGCAAGGTGCTATCATGGATAGAAACTTGGCTGGCTGGTAGACAGCAAAGAGTGGGAATAAAAGGGTTCTTCTCAGGATGGTAGCCGGTGACAAGTGGTGTTAAGCAAGGTCAGTATTGAGACCACAACTTTTCACTTTATAAAGTAATGATCTAGATGAAGGAACTAGGGGCATTCTGGCTAAGTTTGCAAAGACAGGTGGAGGAACAGGTAGCATTGAGGAGGTGGGGAGGCTGAAGGATTTGGAAGGTTAGAAATGGAAAAGAAGTGGCAGATGGAGTACAACATGGGAAATGTGAGGTCATGCACTTTGGTAGGAAGAATAAAGGCTACTTTTTTAAATGGGGAGAAAATTCAGAAGTCTGAAGTGCAAGGAGCGTTGTGAGTTTTAGTCCAGGATTCTCTCAAGGTAAACTTGCAAGTTGGGTCAGTAGTTCCCCACCACTAATGTGAGGTTCTGTAATTGCTTGGATTATACCTGCTACCCTTTTTTTTTTTAAGATTAGATTACTTACAGTATGGAAACAGGCCCTTCGGCCCAACAAGTCCACACCGACCCGTCGAAGCGCAACCCACCCATACCCCTACATTTACCCCTTACCTAACACTACGGGCAATTTAGCATGGCCAATTCACCTGACCCGCACATCTTTGACTGTGGGAGGAAACCGGAGCACCCGGAGGAAACCCATGCAGACACGGGGAGAATGTGCAAACTCCACACAGTCAGTCGCCTGAGGCGGGAATTGAACCCAGGTCCCTGGCGCTGTGAGGCAGCAGTGCTAACCACTGTGCCACCGTGCTGCCCTTCTTAAACAATGGGACAACACTGACTATTCTCCAGTCCTCCGAGACATCATCTGCTGCCAAAGAGAGTACAAAGATTTCTGTCAATGCTCCAGCAATTTGTTCTTTTTCCACTTTCAATATTCTGGGATAGATTCCATCAGGACTGTCCATCTCTGTGACTCTATGACATGGGGACTTATCTACCTTAATATTTTTAAGATGCCCAACACCTCTCCCTTTTTAATACCAACTTAGTTTCGAAATTTCAAACTCCCTTCTCCAAGGTCATCCTCCACAAATTCCGTCTCTTTGATGAATACCGACGCAAAGTATTCGTTTAGGACTTCACCTACCTCTTTTGGCTCCACACATAGATTCTCTCCTATGTCCTTGAGTGCGCTAACCTTTCTCTGACTCGTCTTGATTTTTATATATGTATAAGAAGCCTTGGGATTCTCCTTAATCCCTGTTTGCTAACAATTTTTCATGATCCCTTTTAGTCCTTCTAATTTCTTGTTGAAGTGCTTTCTTACTTTCCTTATATATTTCAAGGATTTTATCAGTTCCCACCCTCCTAGACCTTTTTGACAAGGTCATAACATCCCTGGTCATCCAAGGTTCACATAACTCATCATACCTATCCCTCAGTCCCACAGGAACGAGCTTTCCTTAACTCTTATTAACTGCCATTTGAAGTATACCAAATGTCCCTCACACAGTCACCTCTAATCAAAATTCTCCAGATCCTGCCTAATAGTGTTGTAGTTTTCCTTCCCTCAGTTTAACACCTTCACACGAGGGCTGCTGTTATCCCTACCCATGAGTATCTTAAAACTCTCAGTATTATGTTCAGTACTCCCAAAATGCTCCCTCACAGAACTTTACTCAGTTGGCTGGGCTCATTTCCCAAAGCCAGGTCCAGTATAACCCCTTCCCTGGTTCAACTGTTTACATAGTTTGTCAAGAAACTCTCCTCAATGGTTCATACAAATTCTGGCGCTTCCAAGCCCGTGGCATGAAGTGAGTCCCAGTCAATATAGGGGGAGTTAAAATCACCCACGACAACAACCCTGCCATTTTTCATCTTTCCAAAATCTGTCTGCATATTCTCTTCCCTATCTCCCGTTGGTGGTTGAGACCTGTGGTATACCCTCAGCATTGTGATTTCACCTTTCCTATTCCTGAGTTCTACCCATATTGCCTCACTGCACAAGTCCTCTGATGTATCTTCCCTCAGTAGAGTAGTGAGATACTCCTTTACCAATAATGCAACTCCCCACGCCTTTCACATCCCTTTCTATCATTCCTGAAACTTCTCACTATTATTAGAAGTATTATACTTCTCACAGTGAAACACAAGTGTTTCAGACCACTTCCTCTGCTCTTTTCAGCAGTGTTTCCCTGCCTGTTCTTGTTCTTAATCAGGTTTGCCTGTGTTTCTACCTCTCCCCCATTTCTACATCAACTGCCCTACTCCTCTGGCTCCCATCCACTTGCCAAGCTAGTTCAACCACTCTGCCAAGTACCTTCCTCCAAAGACCCAATCTTATTCATTTTTAATGTTTTATTCATCCACAGCAATTTTGAGCTAGCAGAAAAAGACCTAAGGAGGACGAAATGAAATCTTTAAATAAACATACATTTAAAAGTCAGATTAGAACTTAAATCTAAATGCATGTGTTCAGTATAAAGGAAAACTCAAAAATATTTTGAATAACTACTTAAAACTTACCTTTCGTGCTTGCTCTTCAGCACGTTCTTTTTTAATTTTCTCTAGCTCAGCCAAAAGGGCAGCAGTGTCATCATCATCATCATCTTCACTACTACTGTCTCTATCAGAATCTTCTTCCTCTTCTTCCTAAAAGACAACAGAAATAACAAAATACAAATATAAGCTGAAGAAGCTAGCAAGTAGCCAGCATACTTTAGGTTGCTGAGGGAGGCGAGAGAAGAAATAGCTGGGGACCTGACAGATATCACTGTGGCATCCTTAAACACAGGTGAGGTGTTGGAGATCTGGAGGGTTGCTCAGGTTGTCCCCCTGTACAAGAAAGGTAATAGGGATACTTCAGGTAACTACAGACCAGTGAGCCTAACCAGTGGTGGGAAAAGTTGCTGGAGAAGGTACTGAGGGATAAAATCTATTTATATTTGGAAAAGAATGGGCTTATCAGTGATAGGCAACACAACACAGTTTTGTGAGGGGAAGATCGTGCCATACCAACTTAACAGAGTTCTTTGAGGAAGGGACCACTTTGCTAGATGAAGGAAGGGCTGTAGATGTCATGTACATGAACTTTAGTAAGGCGGTTGATAAGATTTCCATGGTAAACTAATGGAGAAAGTGAAGTCACATGGTGTGCAAGGTGTTCTAGCTAAGTGGATAAAGAACTAGTTGAGCAAAAGGGTCAGACAGTAGTAGCTAAAGGGAGTTTCTTGAAATGGAGAAAGGTGATCAGTGGTGTTCCACAGGGATAAGTGCTGGGGCCACTGTTGTTTGTAATATACATAAATGTTCTGGAAGAGGGCATTGTTGGTCTGATCAGTAAGTTTGCAGATGACATGAAGATTGGTGGAGTAGCAAAAGCATAGGGGACTGTTAAAGAATACAGGAGAATATATATCGACTGGAGAGTTGGGCGGAGAAGTGGTAGATAGAATTCAATCCAGGCAAATGTGAGGTGATGCCCTTTGGGAAGTCTATTTCTAGAGTGAACTATACTATAAACGGAAGAGCGTTAGGAAAAGTTGATCAGCAGAGAGATCTTGGAGTTCAGGTCCACTGTACCCTGAAGATGGCTGCACAAGTGGATAAAGTGGTCAAGAAGGCATATGGTAGGTGTGCCTTCATCGGACGGGGTATTGAGTATAAGAAATGTACAAGGCTTTGGTTCGGCTGCATTTAGAATACTGTGTACAGTTCTGGTCACCACATTACCAAAAGGATGTGGACGCTGTGAGAGGGTGCAGAGAAGGTTTATGAGAATGTTGCCTGGTATGGAAGGTGCTAGCTATGAAGAGAGGTTGAGTAGGATTGTTTTCATTAGTAAAAAAGCAGATTGCGGAGTGGACGTAATTGAGATCTACAAAATCATGATGGGTATAGACAGGATAGATAGAGATAAGCTTTTTCCCAGGGTGAAGGATTCAATAGTGAGAGGTCAGGCGTTCAAAGTGAGAGGTGAAAAGTTTATGAGGGATACACACGGCAAGTGGGTGGTAGGTGCCTGGAATGCGTTGCCAGCAGAGGTAGTAGAGGCAGGCACGGTAGATTAATTTAAGGTGCATCTGGACAGAGGCATGAGTAGGTGGGGAGCAGAGGTTAGGAATTGGGCGCTAGGTTTAGACAGTGGACTTGGATCAGCTCAGGCTTGGAGGGCCAAAGGGCCTGTTCCTGGGCTGTAAATTATTTTTGTTCTTATGTCAACATCCTTAGGGGTTATGACTGGTTAAAAAAAACTGAGCCAATCTAGCAAAATAATACTGTAGCATTCAAGAGCAGGTCAAAGATTGGGAATTCTGTGGCAAGTGACTCACCTCCTGACTCCTCAAAGTCAGTCCACCAAGGCACAGTTAAGAGTGTGATAGAATACTCTCCATTTGCCTGGATGAGTGCAGCTCCTACAACACTCAAGAAATTCAGCACCATCCAGAATAAAGCAGCCTATTTGATTGATACTCCAACCAACCTTCTACATTAATTTTTTTCACTACTGACACAATGGCAGCGGTGTACAGATTTACAAAATGTACTGTAGCAAGTTATCAATCTGTTTGGCTGCAGCATGCAATTCAGTGACCTCCACCAGAGAAAGATAAGGCCAGCAGATTCATGTAAACATCTCCAAATTCCCCTCCAAGCCACACAACAACCTGGCTTGGAATGATACAGCCATTCCTTCATCTTTTGGGGTCAAAATCTTGAATTTTACCTTCCAAACAGCACTACGGATGTACCTACCACTGCTTTCAAGAAGGAAGCACATCATCATGTTCTAAAGGGCAACTGGAAATGAGTAGTAATTGTTAGCCCAGCCAGCAAAACTTATAACCCATGAATGATTTTTTAAAAAATTCACCGAAGAACAAAAAGCAACAGTTGTGGTAAATGATTGTTTATCAGACTAGAAAATGGTCGATAATGATGTTCGCTTACAGTTAAATTGCTTACCTAGCGGTTGGAAAGAATTCCTCTACTTATATTGTGATCACTGGGACAATAAAAAATTCAGAACTTGAATGAAGTGGACCAGATCTTATGCTTTTTAATTCTTGTAAAAGCATAGCTATTTTCATCTAATCTTTTAAATTCATCATACTTGTGCAACAGAATCTACATATTCAGAGATTTCATGTTAAGTAAGACATAATCAATATATGAAAAGGTTAGGATTTCACTTTTTGGCCATCAGACGGCCATATTCTATTTACCTGGCATGGAATTTCAGTGCACTCATGAACTGCACAATTGAGCCACCTAGTGACTTAAATCCTCATTGCAGAAATGTCAAAAATTTCAAGCTCCCATTAATAAAGATAAACTAATCACCAATACATTCTGAAAAGAAAGAAAAGTTATCTATTTTTGCTCAACTGCAGTTCAATATATGGGCCCCAAAAAATAAATTTATAAAGAAAATTGATTTATAAAATCTCAAGTCACTTGTGTGCAGATTAGGACAAGTACAATAGCAGTGAAATTTGGCACATATTTACAAAAGCAAAACAATACGTACTAATTAGTATTTTGGTTGATGGTTAGATATCTAATGCAACATTGGATAGTCATGCAGCATTATGAGGATACTGACTATGTGCTGTTTAATAAGAAATACAGCTGAAAATGTGTTGCTGGTCAAAGCGCAGCAGGCCAGGCAGCATCTCAGGAATCTTTGGCCAGCAACACATTTTCAGCTGTGATCTCCAGCATCGGCAGACCTCATTTTTTACATTAATAAGAAATACATACAAGTTGTATTTTTGGATTAGATTAGATTCCCTACAGTGTAGAAACAGGTCTTTCGGACCAACAAGTCCACACCGACCCTCCGAAGAGTAACTCACCTGGTCCCATTTCCCTCTGCCAATTGCACATAACACTATGGGCAACTTAGCATGACCAATTTACCTGACCTGCACATCTTTAGACTGTGGGAGGAAACCGGAGGATCCGGAGGAAACCCATGCAGACACGGGGAGAATGTGCAAACTCCACACAAACAGTCGCCCGAGGCTGGAACCTGGAACCCCGGTGCTGTGAGGCAGCAGTGCTAACCACTGAGCCACCGTGCCGCCCTTTACTTGAGTAAACCTTTGGTGGGAGAAAGTGACGACTGTAAATGCTGGAGATCAGAGTTGACAGAGTGGTGCTGGAAAAGCACAGCAGGTCAGGCAGCATCCGAGGAGCAGGAGAATCAATGTTTTGGGCATAGGCCCTTCAAGAGGAATGTAGCTTGTTATTGGGGGGTGTGGCGGGTGGGGGGGTAGAGATTATTTGGAGGGGGTGGGGCTAGAAGGGAAGGTAATTGAGAGTGCGATAGATAGATGAAGGTGGGGGTAATGGTGACAGGTTGGAAAGGAGGGTGGAGTGGATAGGTAGGAAGGAAGGAAGATGGACAGGTAAATCAGGTCATGAGGGCAGTGCCAAGTTAGATGTCTGGGATAAGGTGGAGGGAAGGAAAACAGGGAAACTGTTGAAATCAACATTGATCCTGTGTGGTTGGAGACTCCCAAGGTGGAAGATGAGGCGCTCCTCCTCCAGGCGTCAGGTGGTTGGGGTTTGGCGATGGAGGAGGCCTAGCACCTGCATGCTCTTGGCAGAGTGGGAGGGCAGTTAAAGTGTTCGGCCACAGGGCAGTGGGGATGCTTCATGCGTGTGTCCCAGAAATATTCTCTGAAGCATTTTGCAAGTCGGCATCCTGTGTCCCTAATGTAGAGGAGACTGCATCAGGAGCAACAGATACAGTAAATGATGTGTGGAAGTGCAGGTAAATCTATGACAGATGTGGCAGGCTCCTTCCAGGCCTGGGACCCAAGTGAGGTGAGAGGTTTGGGTGCAGGTTTTTCAATTCTTGCAGTGGCTGTCTAAGATGCTGGGAGGGGAGGATGGTTGACAGGGGGCATTGACCTGACAAGGAGTCGCGGAGGGAAGAGTCTTTATGGAATGCAGGAAGGAAATATATCTCTGGTGGTGAAGGTCGTTTATAGGTGGTGGAAGTGGCAGAGGATGATATGATGTATCCGAAGGTTGGTGGGGTGTAAGGTGAGGACAAAGGTGCTGTCCTTCTTACAGTTGGAGGGGTGGGGTTCAGGGGCGGAGGTGCAGGAAATGGAGGAGATGTGCTGGAGGGCATCAAAGACAAGATGGGAGGGGAAATCGTAGTCTTTGAAGAAAGAGGCCATCTGGTGTGTTCTGTGGTGGAACTAGTCCTCCTGGGAGCAGATACAATGGAGGCAGAGGAATTGGGAATAAGGGATAGCGTTTTACAGGAGGCAGGATGGGAGGTGTTGTAGTCCAGGTAGCGGTGAGCAGTAGTTGGTATATAGATGTCTATGTTGAATCAGTCACCATTGATAGAGACCGAGAGATCCAGGGAGGGGAGGTATCCGAGATGGTCCAGGTGAAATTAAGTCAGTGGTGGAATGTGTTCGTGAAATTGATGAACTTTTCAACCTCCTCATGGGAGCACGTGATGACCCCAATACAGTCATCAATATAGTGGAGGAAAAGCTGGGGAATGGTACTGGTGTAGCTGTGGAAGATGGACTGTTCCACGTAACCGGCAATGAGACAGGCATAGCTGGGGCCCATGTGGACACCCATGGCTACCCCGTCATCTAAAGAGGATTCAAAGGAGAAATTATTGAGTGAGGATCAGTTCAGCCAAATGAATGAGACGGTCAGTGGAAGGGTACTGATGGGGGTGCCGGAAGAGAAAGAAATGGACGGCTTGGAGACCTTCGTCATGACAGATAAAGGTGCATAAGGACTGGATATCCATGGTGAAGATAAGGTGTTGGGGGCTGGGGAAATGAAAGTCATGGAGGAGATGGAGGGTGTGGGTGGTGTCCTGAAATTGGGTGGGGAGCCCTCAGACCAGGGAGGTTAGGTTAGTATCAAGGTATGTGGAGATCAGTTTGGTGGGTCAGGAGCAGGCCGAGACAATAGGTCAGCTATGGTAGTCAGGTTTCTGCATTCCAGATTCTCACATCAGAACTATGACACATCAAACAATATAGGCAAATGGAACACCAGTTTATACAGATTGAGAAAAAGATGCTGATAAGTTAGGCCATTAGTGGCATGGAAATGCAGCAAGAACAGTTAACTAGGAGAAAGTGAGTCGGAAGATGCTGGAGATCAGAGTAGAGTGTGTGTTGCTGGAAAAGCACAGCAGGTCAGGCAATATCAGTTTCCCCCCATCTTACCCCGGTTCCAACCTCCCAGCTCAGCACCGTTCTCATGACTTGTCCTACCTGTCAATCTTCCTTCCCACCTATGCACTCCACCCTCCTCTCCAACCATCACCTTTACCCCACTTCCATCCACCTACTGCACTCGTAGCTACTTTCTCCCCAGCCCCACCCCCCTCCCATTTATCTCTCCATCCCTGAGGCTCCCAACCTCATTTCTAATGAAGGGCTCTCGCCCAAGAACAGTTAACTGTCAATCTTCTCAGGCCAGGCAGGTCAATTTTGATTGGTCAAGGTGTTGTCATAGGAATGCAACAGGTAATTCCATTACCCTTTTTTGTTTCGATTAAAAAGGCACCATATATCTGGATTCCTTTAGGCTACATAAGACCATCCCGCTGTATAATTGTAGCTTGGAGAACATGCAAATGCATCACACTGAAAAGCCAACTGATACTCTAAAATTGGTTTCTGGTCTAATTGTTAGCGTATTCCAAATTATTTCACAAACAATATCTGATGAATTACTATCTACAGGCGTGACTCTCAAAGAATTCATTAATATACATATTATGTCACTATATCATAGCAACCTAAGTATACTACCAACGTCTGAATCAGTGTTAATCAAACTCAAGAGCTTAGCAACTCATGGAGTTGAGTTAAATTTCAATGACACTACAGAAATGGCACTTCCATGATAACACCCCAGTCCCAGCCAATGTTAACAACTATGTTAGTTACATGAAGCATCTTCAATGAATCACCACTAACTTCCTAACCTTTGTATGTTTCCGGAAACATTGATGACACGTACACAATAATTCAAAAATTTGCAGCTGCAAATAACTTCTTTATACAACTTAATAAACTCCATCCTATGCTCAAATTTATGATTGAAATCAAACAATCAAATTTGCACCTTTCCTTCAATGTATTAGCTGAGAAATCTGCCAATAGCTTCTTTACTACCTCCTACCAAAAGGCTACATTCACTGGTTGATATACATGTTGGATTCTGTACGCTACATGACAAATTTCATTGGCACTGTCATAACAGGGCTTTAGTCATTGTGTCACCATATAAACACGATGCTGATACTGGGTGTACCAAAACTATCCGACACAGTAATAGCTACACTAATAAAACCAATACTCACTATAATTCGCACTAACTCATGGAAGGAGCTGATAGCCACCACTTCTGGCATGAAACAGTGCCTAACCAACCTCAGACTACCTGAAAGTTGAAGGTGTGTCAAACATTGTGTAATAGGTGAAGTCCAATATCCTATGTTACTATTTTGCAGTAAAAACCATGACTACTTTTCTCCACTAAAGGAAGTTACCATGAAGTCAAAAGGCCATTTTGCTTACTACTCAAGTGAGTAACGTGCTATATGAGTTTCAGTGCCAGTACAATGTCAGATATGTAGACCATATGTCCTAATAACTGACCATTTGAAATGGTAGCATACTGATCATGCTCAACCAAGTAGTGCTTGTATACCTCAGAACAATATGTGCACTATTTGGTATGGTTCTGCTACTGGACATAATTTATGAAATAACATGAACTGGACTAAGAATTGTACCAAAAACTATTTTAATATTGCCAGTCAATGTGACATAGTTGTGTGTGCCAGTACTACATATGTTAAAACTCAGGACACTTTTATGTAGGCAAAATAAATTCACACATACATTGCACATTTTTCTTGAAAATCAGGGCTCATCCCCTTTCAGCAATATTTTAGCTCTGCATTACCAAACTATTAGTTATTCCTTTTTATGTTATCAACTGATCTATCCTTATCCCCTCACCTTTCCCTCCTACTTGCCAATTTTGTACTTTTGATATGCACTCGTGTTGGCAAAATGCTCCAAAGGCATATTATGCCAACTAACATATTCTTAAACCAACAAGTTTCACAATGATTAATAGAACATAGAACATAGAAGGATACAGCGCAGTACAGGCCCTTCGGCCCTCGATGTTGCGCCGACCGAATCCTACCTAACCTATACTAGCCCAATAACTTCCAAATGCCTATCCAATGCCCGCTTAAATGACCATAAAGAAGGAGAGTTCACCACTGATACGGGCAGGGCATTCCATGAACTCACAACCCGCTGTGTGAAGAATCTACCCCTAACATCTGTCCTATACCTACCACCCCTTAATTTAAAGCTATGTCCCCTAGTAACACCTGACTCCATTAGCGGTAAAAGGTTCTTAGTATCTACCCTATCTAAACCCCTAATCATCTTATACACTTCTATCAGATCTCCCCTAAACCTTCTCTTCTCCAATGAGAACAGCCCCAAGTGCCTCAGCCTTTCCTCATAAGATTTTCCTACCATTCCAGGCAACATCCTGGTAAACCTCCTCTGCACTCGTTCTAAAGCTTCCACATCCTTCCTATAGTATGGCGACCAAAACTGCACACAATACTCCAGATGAGGCCTCACCAGAGTCTTATACAACTGCAACATGACCTCAGGACTCCGGAACTCAATTCCTCTGCCAATAAAGCCCAGTACACCATATGCCTTCCTCACAGCACTATTTACCTGGGTGGCAACTTTCAGAGATCTGTGTACATAGACACCAAGATCCCTCTGCTCATCCACACTACCAAGTAGCCTACCATTAGCCCAGTAATCCATCATCTTGTTATTCCTAAAGATTAAAGATTACTCTGTGGCACCCACTGTCATCAGAGTCTAACTAATTATCCAATACATGTCTGGAGTCTGTGTGTTTTTTTTTAATTGGTGGAACTGGTAGGAATTTCTGGAACCTGCAGATGTACTTTCTTTTATTGGTTAAACTGGTAGGAATTTCAGCAAATGTATCAGTCCACTGGTCCTACTTACCCTCTCTTATGTGAATGCAGTCTGAGGAAAGGATGGACACACAGCCCACCTCAACTCAAATGGGCATTGATAGTGCACAAGAATGAAATACAAGTGGCAGAATTACTGTTCCAAATTTCTAGCCTACATCCACCATGCCCTTACCCAAACTAGGCCCATATAGTATGACCCATCCCTCATTTGCAAACCTGAGAGACTAAACACCTTGTAGTAAAGTTTTCAAGAACTATTTAAAATTGCAATTAAGGAAATGACTACCAATAAATTAAATTTTATATTTAAATAAACGAAGTAGAAAAAAATCATAACCTACATCTGTCAATGGATCATCGGCATCAAGGTTTGCTGCAGGTATCTGATCCAGACGCGGTCTCTTTGAAGATGATGTTGTGTGTTCTGCAAGAATAACCAAGAAAGTTAGAAGTTTTCAAACAAAGGTAGATTTTGGTAAGTAGATACCTGTCCTCCTTTCATTTGTTAGTCTTGACTCAACATACATAATGGAAAAAGAGGTAGGCGTATAGGTTTGAGCCAAACCAACAATTCATTTTTACTTCAGTTACATCTTACCCTATAACCCTACATCCTTTGATTCTGTCTGTATTAAAAAAAAATCAACTTATAACTTTAATATATTCAAAATGAATGTATAGTTCTCTGGGTAGAGAAATCAAAATGATTCATGAACCTCATGTCAATCCTAACTGATTGCCTTTTTTTCTGAAACTGTAGCACACTGATATAGATTTCCCAACTAGGGTTTTTAGTTTTCCTGGTATCGATCATTTGATCAGAGGCGAGCCAAAATTATTTTTTTTTAGAGTTGAGAGTCCTCAGAATTTTCTTCCGGAAAAGTAGCTGGTAGATTGATCATTGTTAAGCATATTGGGTAGCACTTCAGGTGAGAACCAAATCAGCCTTGAACTTACTGAATGGCAGATCATATCTAAGTTTTGCAATCCTGCTACATCCAGTCGTGAATTGATATTTGAACAACTCACTGGAGAAGGCTCAACAAATATCCCCATCTTCAATTATGAGAGAGTCCAGCGTATCAATGTACAGTGGAAACTCGATTATCCGAACATGATGGGCGGGCAATATTTCATTCTGATAATCAATTATTTCGAAAATCGATCAAATGCCTTCCCTCTGGGGCTTGGAGTTTTAAAGTCTGCTCCCTGTTCAGGAGACTAGCAGCAGCATACAGCGCGTGAGCCCCTGCCCGCAACACTGCCCCCACCATCCCTGTCCAACACCGCTCCCCACCCACCCCGTCCATCACCGCCCCTTGCCCACGCCCCCCATCCTGGTCCAACGCCAACCCTGCCCCGTCCAACCCGCCACCCCCAGTACAAAGTGTGCGAGCCCCTGCCTCCAACACAGCCGCCCCTGCCACTCCCCTGGACAGGCGGACTGTATACTAACAACACGATTGCTGCTGCTGCTGCCGCCGCCGCCTTTGTGGTAAGTCTCCAAATTGCACACAGACACAGCCACAGCCACACACACAACTTTTTACTGCAACGTTTTGACAGGTTGCACGTTCACCCTGCAGAGGACAATGTTGGAGAGATTATTCGTGTGTGTGTGTGTGTGTGTGTGTGTGTGTGTGTGTGTGTTGGGGGGGGGTCGTCAGGTTAGGGTATTCCCCTCTGTAGAACTTCAGGGAAAGTATGGGGAGAGAGGGAGGGAAGGTGGTCAGTCATTTGGAGATGATGCCTGTTTAATCACTGTAAACAAAAGATGCCATTACTGTTGGAATCACGTCTTTGATGTAATATTTCTATCAGGACCTGGAGATCTACTTCAGATAATCCAATTTTCAGATAATTGGTATTCAGATATTCGAGGTTCCCCTGTAAAAGGTAAGACTGAAGCTTTCACAGTAATCTTCAGCCAGAAATGCCAAATGGAAGATCTATTTCGGCCTCCTCGAATGGTCCCATACAGTACAGATACCAGTCTTTTGCCAACTCAATTCAGTCCTTGTAATGTCAAGAAATGGTTGGAGACACTGGATAGTGTAAAGGCTACTGGCCCAGATAACATTCCAGCAACAATACTAAAGGCTTGTGCTCCAGAACTTGCTGCTCTCCTAGCCAAGCCCTTCCAGTACAGTTACAACACTGGCGTCTATCCAACAATATGGAAAACTGCCCAGGTATGTCCAGTACACAAATCAAATCCAGCCAACTACTGTCCCATCAGTCTCAATCATCAATAACGTGACGGAAAGTGTCATTAGTTACTTAGCGATGTTCAGTTTAGGTTCTGCCAGGGCTGCTGACCTCCTTACCTCATTACAGCCTTGGTTGAAACATGGTCAAAAGAGACAACCAGAGGTGATTTGAGAATGACTGCCCTTGAATCAAGACTGCATTCAACTGAGCGTAGAATCAAGAAGCCCTGGCAAAACTGACATCACTGGTTATCAGGGGACAAACTCTCTGGTGATAAGGTCATAATCATAAAGGTCAGAAGTGGGATGTTCACCGATGATTGCACAACGTTCTGCACCTTTCGTGACTCCTCAGATACTAAAGCAGACCATGCTCAAATACAACAAAACCTAGACAATATCCAGGCTTGGGCTGATAAATGCTGAAAAATGTGTTGCTGGAAAAGCACAGCAGGTCAGGCAGCATCCAAGGAGCAGGAGAATCAACGTTTCAGGCATAAGCACTTCTTCAGGAATGAGGAAGGTGTGCCAAGCAGGCTAAGATAAAAGGTAGGGAGGAGGGACTTGGGGGAGGGGCGTTGGGAATGCGATAGGTGGAGGTTAAGGTGAGGGAAATAGGCCGGAGAGGGGGTGGGGGCGGAGAGGTCGGGAAGATTGCAGGTCAAGAAGGCGGTGCTGAGTCCGAGGGTTGGGACTGAGATAAGGTTTGTGGGGGGGGTGGGATATGAGGAAGCTGGAGAAATAATCCTACTTGCCTGGATGAGTGCAGCTCCAACAACACTCAAGAACCTGACACCATCCAGGACGAAGCAGCCCTTCTGACAGACACTACATCCACTCCCTCTGACATTCATTATCAGCAATATGTACAATCCATGAGATGCACTGCAGAATTTCAACTAAGATCCTCAGATGGCACATTCCAAATCCATGACCACTTCCATCCAGAAGGTCAAAGGCTGCAGATACATGGACACTCCACTAGCTTAAGTTCTCCTCCAAGCCACTCAGCATCCTGACTGGACATATATTGTCCAGAATTCCAAGCTTATGATCCTTCACTGTGGCTGGATTATAAGCTTGGAATTCCTTCCATAATGGTACCTTCTCAAGGGCAACTAGGATGGACATTAAATGCTAGCCAGACAGCAATGCTCATATCCCACGAATTAATTTAAAACTCATCATGTAAAAATATTCTACTTTTCAGTATTTATTACCAAAGGGAATGGGAAAAAACAGGAAAGGAATTGGATGATCAGCCATGATCATACTGAATGGCACTGCAGGTTCACAGAACCAACTGGCCTAATCCTGTTCGTATTTTCTATATTAATATATTTCTGCAACAAATTCATATTTGTTCACTAAATCCTACAGCCTTTAACATACAACCACAGCAGACACTTCAAAACAATACAGTGGGAGATATTAGGAGATGAAAGATATCCATGGAACAGAAAGGGGTCTTTTGCAGTATTTATCTCTCAACCAACATCAAAAAGATCTTAACTGAGATAATTAGCAACTGTGGCTTTGATGTATGTAAATCTACTGTGATTTGCTAAATTACAATAATATCTATACTTCAAAACTACTTAATTAATATAAAGAGCTTTGGGGCATCCTATGATCATATGGGCACTACATAACTATGGAATCACTGTGTCTATGCTGTCTCAAAAGCATCTCTCACTCCTTTTTTTCCTTGTACCCCTGCAAACTTTCTCTCTCCAGATAATTATGCAATTCTCTCTTGAATTCCACAATTAAACTGTACTACCACCACCACCACCACCACCACCACAGACTCAGGCAACACATTCCTGATCTGCGCAATTTGTTGTGCAAACATTATAAGCCCTTTTTCCACCCTAGTGAGCTCTTGCCTGCATCAGGACTGTCAGCTGACATCAGTGCTACCTGAGGTAACGTACACAAACACAAATCCTGCACGAAATAGGTTCACCCACTTCTCAATTTGCCTCTCTGCATTGCATCTAGGCAATGATTAATATGTATGCAAAAGGGTGAAAATTTATCCAGAAACGTTGTTTTGTCCCTTGCTGTTATACCAAGCTAGGAGCACTTCCTTTATAATAAACGTTGTGCAACTTAATTCTAGTTGTTCTCAAAATAATCCTAAAGGAGGAAAGACAAAATGTCCAGGATTCCTCATCCATGTAAAAAGTGTTTGTTCTGTATGTTATATTACTGTACAGGTAGAATTCATCTCTTTGCCATGAAGGGACTAGTAGTCACAAATTCAACATTATATACATTCTCAAACATATGTTCAAACAGTATCACTCTTGCTGTGAGGCATCCCAGCTAATGCCTTGCAGAAAAGTAAAATATGTTTATTGGACAGATGCAACAATTGCCTTGTGCAGGATCATAGCCCTCAACGTTAACCTAAGCACTCATATGAATTGACAAGAATCACAGAATCATACAGTACAGAAGAAGCTCTTCAACCCATCAAAACTATACTGATACAAAAAAATACACTGTCATCTAAACTAGTCCCACTTTCACAATCTAGGCTGTTGCTTTGAATGTTATGACACTTTACATACTCATCCAAGTTTAGAGGTTTTTGGAGGTTGTGCAGTTACCCGCTTCAATTACCATTCCAAGCAGTCCAGTGCAGAGCAGAGCACTAATACACTGGGTGAAAATATTTTTTGTCAAATCCCCTCTAAACCTCCAGTGTTTCACTTTAAAACTGTGCCCCCTTGTTCTTCACCTTTTGACTGCTTTCTACCCACTCTGCCTCTGCTCCTCATAATTCTATAAATCTCAATCAGGACCACCCTCCACCTTCTCTGCTCCAAAGAAAACAACACTAACTTATCCAGCTTCTCTTCATAACCATCTCAGATGACATCTTAATGCTCTGCACCCATCCAATGCATGCACATCCTTCCTATAGTGTGGTGACAAGAGCTGCATACAGTACTCCAGTTGTGGCCTAACCAAAGTTCTGTATAGTCCAACATAACTTCCTTGCTCTTAAAATCTACACATCAAGTGATAAATACAACAGCTCCATATGCCTTCTTAACTAACCCATCAACCAGCCGAACCACATTCAAGACTAGCATCGCAAGATCCTTCTGTTCCTCTGCGCTTCCTACCGTCATGCCAATCCACTGAGGAAATTCACACTTCAGTTAGGCTCTGATGTAAAATGGAAATATAAATGTTGAGGATTGTTTCACAAGAATAAAAACACAAGTAATACTAGGCTTGTGACTTCTTGCTTGATTTGATCGCCGAGCTAGCAGGTTGGCATGCAAATGTTTCGTCACCATGCTGTAACATCATCCGTGCGACTTCTGTGAAGCGTTGTCATTCTACTCAACTTGATATTTATATGATTCGGTCTGTTAAGGTGGGTTGTGTCATTTCCAATTTTACTCTGCAGTAGTTGTATCTGGCATCTATTTCTACACACTTGTTGATGGCATTTTGGGTTGAAAAGTAGGCCTCTAGGAATTCCCATGAAAGGCTCTGGTTATCTTGTCCTTGTGACATCATGCCAAGATTGCAGCTAAAAGCTAAATACTCTTCAACAACTGTTAAAAATTATTCATTTCTTCAATTCCATAGCCCCAATAATCCAAGACAGAAGATCGCCAAGCGGGAAAATTGATTGCAAACTGTTAAGTTAAAATTCAAGGAGAAATGATTTGACACTACTGCAGTTGGTTACAAATATCAGACGTTAGTTTAATATTTTTCAGAAAACAAATTTAAACATCAACGCAACTCCTAATTTTGGAAAGAAACACTGTATACCTCTTGGTGGCCGGTCCCTATTCTTCTCACGTATTGCCACTCGTTCTCTCTCCTCCAGTTCCCTGCGGAAGTCACGACTGCGCAGCTCTTCAGGGACATCCTGGGTTGGTTGCCTGTAAACAAGTTGTACAAATACTCATTATTTGCAGCATTTTGTTTTTAATTTTACTTCAAGTTCAAAACAAATTAGTTTAAAAATTATATTGAGGCTAATAGAGTTATCCATACAGAAGCACTGCCAGAGCAATTTGAATTCAGTATATTAATTTCAACCAACCACAGATCTGTCATGAACTAAGTGGAAAGCACACCATATAATGGTAAATCCACGTTGGAACGGGCAAAGGTTTATTATGAGGTAAGTCACATGCGAGCAGTTTGCAGTGGCTAGCTCAAAATGGAACTGGAAAAAGTCTAATGATAGTACTTACATCAACACCTACAGTGAAAATAGTTGATAATTGATAAATAATAGTTGATAAATAAGTAATGTAAAAGAAATATCTTAATCAGAGACATTAAAAAAATTCCCTGATTTTCATAACTGGAAAAAATACGATTTTGCTAATGGTGAGGAAAGGTGAAACAGGAGTCAGTTCCTCAGCCCATTTAATTAGATGCAGGTAGACAATCCTTTATCTAAAATCCAGAAAGCTCCAAAATCCAAAAGGCTTTTTTCTGAAGTTTTTTTTCTCATTAACAAAAGGTTATTTGGCATGTACATAGTTAACTGAAGTTGATACCCACTCAATGTGTGTCACTCAGATGTGACATGTGGGGGTATGGCCCAGCACTGGCAGGCCTCAATTCTCTCTCAAGGCCCATTTTACTGACTGAGTCTGTTCTTCCGGTAAGATTTTTTAAAAATTCATCAAACTGTCACTTATTCTGAAATTCGAAAAATTCTGAATTCCGAAAACCAGCTGGTCTTGAGCATTTCGGATAAATGACTGTGCACCTAAATCTTCTAATCAAGTTAATCAGGAATGATATTAGACACCCTGCAGTAGGTGGGACTTGAACCAAGGACCATTTAATTAGTAATGCTGTTACAGACAACTGAACGTGTTTTTCTCCCCATCACTAAATCACCCAAGGCTTTTTTTCATCAATTAATCACCACTACATGCAAAGCCCATTAAGAGCAATGCAGACAATCACAGGTGAGGGAGTAGGAAGAAGAGGAGCAGGCAAAGTTGGAGTAGGGAAGATGACCATTTAATTAGATCATGTGTACCACAATACCATTCACCCGCTTTTATTTCAAACCCCTTGATAATCTTTTTACCTAATAAAAAGCTCTCTCTATCCTTAAAATTTTATTTGTCTAAATATCTGCAGCTGAATGTACCAGAAATAGCATGCCTTGTTTTTGCTACTGAATAGGCACTCCAAATAGTTGTAGGCTCCTGTGATGATGCTACTCCTTTAACAAAGTTATGTTGTCCTTGGGTTTTGCCAGGAAGTTGTAAAAACACAGAACACAGGTTGCGAAAAGTCTGAACTTGAAAGGGTTTTAGGTCCAATTTGATTATAGCTAAACATACTGCCTGAGGCAAAAGGCTGTTAAGATAAAAAAAACCGGCACAATGAAAGGGAAATGACCAGTTCTCCCAGCTCAACTTTTCTCTGGTCTGGTCAGGCAATTGGGAAGCTGCTAGACCCAAACAAGCAGGTTCATGCTGATCCCCCTCTCTTTCTGACTTCTGTCCTGTAAGAAACTGTGTTTGATTTTTACCTTTTGTGCCAAGGGGTGTTTAAGGGGATTGTTGCAAGTTTCTGTTGAGCTTTCGGATATATTAAGCTATTCTGTATTCTGTTCTCTCTTGTTTTTGTTTCATTCAGTAATCTTGTAAATAAATTGTTTTGTTTATAACTAAGGGGTTTGATCAGTTGCATCTCTCCTGGAATTTCCGTGTTGCATTGCTTAAAATATCAAGCAAAGTTAGGGTCTGGGTTACTTTCTTGAAATGTTTTGAGGGGATCTGGCCTGGTCCATAATAGACTGGGGGCTCTTTGTTCTGTAGTTCTGATTTGGGATTAGGATTGTTGGACTCAAAGGCAGCAAGTGATAGGTGTTAGTATTTTTTGTTCTGGGTTCAGTTGGTCTAAATAGTGCTTGGGATAGCAATGGCTCTTTCAGTCACCAAGAGTTTTCTGGGGGTGAAAAACGTACTTTGGGGGTTTTGCAAAAGGTCATTAAGGCCAAGCTGCTGGAATTAGAAGACATCCTGGAGCTGGAGCTGCCTCCTTCCATGAGGAAAGGAAAGGAAAGCAATAGCTCAGCATTTACATTTGATGGCGATGCCTTCAGAATCTTTAGAGATGGCTAATATTCAATTGAAAATGATGTAGCTTGATTTATAGGCAAAACACAAGGAATGGGCAATAGAAATGAAACAGTTTGAATTATGATTACAAGCAGAGGAAAGAGAAAAAGAATGAATCGTTTTAGCAGAACAGAAACAGAAAAAGGAGAGACAGAGAGAGAAGTGAGGGAGGTGAGGGTGGAGGAAGGGAGAGAGGGAGAGAGTGAGGAATGAAAGAAAGAGAGGGTGTTTGAAATTCAGAAATTGGCATTTAGACAAGAGTTCAAAAATTTGCTTTCTGAAGTAGTGAGAAGTCATGTGGAAGAGAAGAGTAAAAACAGCAAGATTGGTAACTGAAATGGCTGATGATTATGAGTTGGTCCCTAAATCAAAATTTGGCTTCCAAAATCAATCTCAATCCATGAGGAATAGAAATTGGGGAAAAGAGAAATCCTCACCCGGAAAGGGAAAAGTAGATCTTGGTGAAGATCAGAAGGAAAACTTACGACAGGGTAAAAAGGAAACCCTTGAAGGGGAAAGAGAAGTTTAGAAGCTTTCACTGCAATAAAGTAGGCCAATTAAATCACAGTGTTGGTGGGTTAAGAAAAGCACTGGGATGCCACATGTAGGAAAACAGAAGAAACCACGGAATTTTGTTGGAGTGGTAACAGAAAGCACAGTGGAGGCTAGGAAGCTGCACCAGAGTGTTCCAGCTGGTCGGAGGTTGGTTAAGGAGGAAGTAGCTGAAAATGTGTTGCTGGTTAAAGCACAGCAGGTTAGGCAGCATCCAAGGAACAGGAAATTCGACATTTCGGGCCAGAGCCCTTCATCAGGAAGGCTCTGGCCTGAAACGTCGAATTTCCTGTTCCTTGGATGCTGCCTAACCTGCTGTGCTTTAACCAGCAACACATTTTCAGCTCTGATCTCCAGCATCTGCAGACCTCACCTTTTACTGAGGAAGTGCCAGATCTTCTTAAACCATATATCTGCGAAGGTAAAGTTTATTTCCATAGGCCAAGAGCAGCAGATACAGAGGTTACAATACTAAGAGATACAGGATCCACTCAATCTGTGAAGTTGCAAGATGAAAAAGGTATGTGCTTCTGAAGGACTACTGTCAGAGAAGGTACGAGTTACAGGAATTCACACTGAGACAAAGAAGCATTCAGTTATGGAAAGTGAAGTTAAGAGTGTCTAGTGAAGAGTGGAGAAGTTGTGGTGGGAGTACTGAACAAACACTCAGCTCCAGGAATACAATTTGTCCTTACTAATAATGTAGCCGGTTCCCAGGTAGAAGTGCTGCCTAATTGAGAAAGTCTATAGCCTTAAAACTATTCTTTAAAACATTTAGACTAAAATGTAATGCTGAATTATAGAACTCATTTGCTGCACTAGAAAATAGAGAGGCAAGAAGGCTCAGAAAAAGGGGGGAACTCAAGGAATGCTGAAGATAGGGACAGCTGTGCTCCCCAAGTGATAACAACAGGATGGCCTAAAGCAATTAAGAACATTTGCCTTAGCATCAGTGAATCTGTGTGAACAGGACACCAAGTGATAATATTCACAGCTGTTTCCTTGTGAAATTAATGACAGTGTGTGATTCTGACCTAGAAACGAAGCTTGGTACAATCAAATTGTAATTAACGATCAGATCCTGTCAATTACAATGGATTCTTATTACCCCTTGCAAGTGGGGCAGACACAGAGAAAAACATCTCTGCTGTTACAAGACCCTGACTTTGAGAGTTCAAAAGGATACCAGAGAGACCATTTTAGTGCTGAGGCTGTTGGAGCCAGTAAAAAATTAACTGTTAGTGCTTATCTGCTATGGATTGAACTTAATTGCATTTTGGGTCTTTATGATGATATTGAGTAGCCTTTACCGGTTATTAAATACAAACTTTGTAAAAGGTAATATTGATGAGGTTTTAACTTAGTTGCTGTTCTTGCAGACCACTTTACAGACCTTGCAGACTGCCCCACTGCCAATTCTAACTAATCAGATCTTATGTCTTATTTGAATTTGAATCACAACCCTTAAAAGAAAGCATGTTTAATTTGAAGACTAATGAGTCTGTTCAAATGCAACTCAGCCTCAAGTACAGAATGATTCAGTGCTTAAAAAGCAGGAGTCTGCCCCTAACTGAGGAATTATACTAAACCTAACATTGAAGAGATTCTGGCACAAATGTCAGGAAGCCATTTTATGATCAAAAGTTTGCCCTCCTTGCTAAGAAGCCATTTTGTAAAACAATTATATCTTACATGTGAGCTGTACCTTAAGAACTCTCCAGTTAGCTCAGGCTGGTACCTCTTTATGATAGGAGTTTATCTCACTCGCAGGTGCCTAACTTGGTTGGGTATGTTTTTCCCACCTGATGAATGGCTTAGGGCCTGTAGGAGTGATTAATCAAGCATACACAGACCTGTCAATGACCTTTTCTGCCTTACGAATTATTGTCTTTCACTGTTATCCGTCTAATTAAGTGCATTCAATGTTTTTGTAAACTCTTGTATAAAGGAAGCTATTTTGTATCAGTACATCAGAGTAGTCTGCTGGGGCACTTGAAGAGCTGGTACCCTACTCTCCTAGGTTATTATAACCTAGCTAGTTTAGCTTATAGGTATCAGTGTTGTGTTGTAACTGTGATGCCATTAGTGAATAAAGGGGATAACTAGAACTAAACTGCAAGAGGTTTTTATTCAAGACTTCCAAAGAGTACAATCTCCGGGATGAACAGGTCCGAGTCCACAAGGGATTCCCTAGGTTGTCTCAAATCTCTACTTTAACACACTGTGATTGAAACGCTAGTGGAAACTCGGGCAACTGAACTATTGCCGGGCAAATATCCTGGGATTTTCCTGACTACATTGTAATGAGGTCACAAAGTCACCAGTTGAAACAGGGCAGATCCAAGAGTACAGATAAGAAAGTTGAAGTGGCAGAGATCTTGTTTGATCAAATGGTTGATACAAACCAGTAGCAGATAGATGACTAAGTAGACATCCTTAGCTCAGATAAATTAACTGAGTTAAAACAGAAAGATTAAAATTTAAAGAAATTGTATCAAAAGCCATACCATAGAAAAAGAATCCGAATGTTATTATCTTAAATAAAAATCTTAATGAGAAAATGGAGACCATCACATATTCAGGCATATGAGAAATGGGCAGACTTTCATCAAGTTGTATTGCCAGTAAGTTACAGATAGGAGGTGTTGCGAGTGGTGCATTAGCTACCACTAGGGGGGCATTTAGGAGTGAGAAAAACTCAAGCTGATATACAAAAAACATTTTTATTGGGCTGGAGTGCACAAGAATGTAGTTACATTTTGCTAGATATATCATGCATGTCAGGTATTTGGAAAACCACAGGCAGTAATAAAACCCGCATCTTTAATACCTATTCTGCATTTGAGGAACCATTTTCAAGAGCCTTAATTGATTGCTTAGGTTGCCTACCTCAAACAAAAAGTGGGAATCAGTATTTATTAACAATAATGGATGTGTCCACTAGATTTCCAGAGGTTATTCCTTTGCACAATATCACAGGTATTGTATTCTAGTATTGTAGAGGAATTATGCAAATGTTTCAGTATATATGGACTACTCACGGAGAAACAATCAGATCAAGGGTCAAACTTCACGTCAAAATTAATCAAGGAAGTTATGGACAGCTTAGAAATAAAACAATGCAAATCTACTGTGCACCATCCAGAGTCGCAGGGAGCACTAGAAAGGTGGCATCAGTCATTAAAGACCCCATTGAAGACATATAGTTAAAAATATCCAGATGATTGAGGTAAGGGAATTCCATTTTTGCGATCAGAGATGCTCCAAATAAATCGACCAAATTCAGTCCATTTGAACTGGTTTTTAGGCATGAACTGAGAGGACGGCCAAAATTGATTAAGGAAAAGTTGGTAAGTCAGAATTCAGAGAGCACATTTTTAGACACTGTGCCAAATTTTAGGAAATGATTAGGTGAGCAGGGAGTTGGCTAGATAGCATTTAAAAGTATCACAGCATATAATGAAGCAAACAATAAAGTAAAAAGTTGCAAATTTTCTACGGGGCATAAGGTGTTAGTGTTACTTCCAATGATAAGTGAACCTTTAAAAGCAAGGTTTACTGGACCTTATCAAGTTTGTGTGGACCTTTGTGTGGAACCACAGGAGATGAGGCAGATACTAAATGAGTATTTTGCATCAGTATTTACTGTGGAAAAGGACATGGAAGATATAGACTGTAGGGAAATAGATGGTGACATCTTGAAAAATGTCCATATTACAGAAAAGGAAGGGTTGGATGTCTTGAAATGCAAAAAAATGGATAATTCTCCAGGACCTGATCAGGTGTACCCTAGACCTCTGTGGGAAGCTAGGGAAGTGATTGTTGGGCCTCTTACTGAGATATTTGTGTCATCAATAGTCACAGATGAGGTGCCAGCAGACTGGAGGTTGGCTAACGTGGTGCCCACTGTTTAAGAAATGAGCTAATAGGGAACTATAGACCAGTGAGCCTGACATTGGTGGTGGGAATCCTGAGGGACAGGATATATATGTATTTGGAAAGGCAAGGGCTCATTAGGGATAGTCAACATGGCTTTGTGTATGGGAAATCATGTCTCACAAACTTGACTGAGTTTTTTAAAGAAATAACAAAGAGGATTAAGGGCAGAGCGGTAGATGGACCTCAGTAAGGTGTTCGACAAGGTTCCCCATGGGAGACTGTTGAGCAAGGTTAGATCGCATGGAATACAGGGAGAACTTGCCATTTGAATACAGAACTGCCTTAAAGGTAGAAGACAGAGGGTGGTGGTGGAGGGTTGTTTTTCAGACTGGAGGCCTGTGACCAGTCGAGTGCCACAAGGATCGGTGCTGGGTCCACTACTTTTTTTTATCATTTATATAAATGATTTGGATGTGAGGATAAGAGGTATAGTTAATAAGTTTGCAGATGACACCAAAATTGGAGGTGTAGTGGACAGCAAAGAAGATTACCTCAGATTACAATGGGATCTTGATCAGATGGGCCAACAGGCTAAGAAGTGGCAGATGTAGTTTAATTTAGATAAATGTGAGGTGCTCCATTTTGGGAAAGCAAATCTTAGCAGAACTTACACACTTAATGGGAGTCCCAGAGAGTGTTGCTGAACAAAGAGACCTTGCAGTGCGGGTTCATAGTTCCTTGAAAGTGGAGTTTCAGGTAGATAGGATAGTGAAGAAAGTATTTGGTATGCTTTCCTTTATTGGTCAGAGTAGTGAGTACAGGGGTTTGGAGGTCACGTTGCGGCTGAACAGGTCATTGGTGAGGCCGCTGTTGGAATATATTGAGTGGAATTCTGGTCTCCTTCCTGTTGGAAAGATGTTGTGAAACTTGAAAGCGTTCAGAAAAGTTTTTTTTATGATTAGTTACAGTGTGGAAACAGGCCCTTCAGCCCAACAAGTCCACACCGACTCTCTGAAGAGCAACCCACCCATACCCCTACATTTACCCCTTCACTTAACACTACGGGTAATTTAGCACCTAACCTGCACATTTTTGGACTGTGGGAAGAAACCGAGCACCCGGAGGAAACCCACGCAAACACGGGGAGAATGTGCAAATTCCACACAGACAACTGCCTGAGGCAGGAATTGAACCCAGGTCTCTGGCGCTGTGAGGCAGCAGTGCTAACCACTGTGCCACCGTGACGCTCAAAATGTTGCCAGGGTTGGAGGATTTGAGCTACAGGGACATGCTGAATAGGCTATGGCTGTTTTCCCTGGAGCGTCGGAACCTGAGGGGTGACCTTATAGAAGTTTATAAAATCATGAAGGGCATGGATAAGACAAGTAGAAAAAAGTCTTTTCCCTGGGTGGGGGAGTCCAGAACTAGAGGGCATAGGTTTAGGGTGAGAGGCGAAAGATATAAAAGAGACGTAAGGGGCAACTTTTTCACACACAGGGTGATATGTGTATGGAATGAGCTGCCAGAAGAAGTGGTAGAGGCTAGTACAATTGCAACATTTAAAAGGCATTTGGATGGGTATATAAATAGGAAAGATTTGGAGGAATATGGGCCAGGTTCTGGCAGGTGGGACTAGATTGGGTTGGGATATCTGGTCAGCATGGACGAGTTGGACCGAAGGGTCTGTTTCCATGCTGTACATCTCTATGACTCTAAGTTGAAAGGAAATTGAGTAAGGTGAACTATTTGGTAAGGACTCCAGACAAAAAAAAAATCTCAGAGTGTGTCATGTGAATATGCTCAAAAAGTATTTTTGACAGGAAAGGAAAGCAAGAGGAAGATGTGTTACTGGTTACGACACAGAGGGAAGAAACAAGTTCAGAGGATTCCTTAAATTAAAATAAACAATGAGAAAGTTGTCAAAAATTGGGATAAATTATTGAGTTACCTTCCAGAGGAAAATCAAAATTATCGCAAAGACTTATTACTATCCCATGGATAATCAGCTGGGAAGTACTAACCTAATTATTAATGATGGAGATACAGGAGATGCTGTTCCGATTAAGCAACATCCTTAGAGGCATAACCCTCTAAAGTTGGCAAAGGTTCAAGAGGACATTGAATGCATGCTCCAAGAAGACACAATTGAAGTGAGTTACCATGTCTGGAGCTCATCCATAACAATGGTGCCAAAACCACATGGTACCTAATAGTTGTGTGTGGACTATTGCAAAGTCAATTCAGTTACAAGAGGTGATGCATATCCGATTCAAGTGTTGAAAAGGTGGAACAAGCAACTTATATTTCTAAGTCGGACTTGCTCAGAGGATACTGGTAGTACCTTTGTCAGAAAGAACCAAGGTTGGCTTGCTAACACCGAATCCACTGTATCGGTTTAAAGTAATGCCATTTGGCATGAAAAATGTGCCAACCACATTTCAGAGACTAACCAATAAGGTAATTGCCAGATTATGCAACTATGTTATATTTTTTGATGACCTGGTGATTTTACGTCATACATGGAAGGAACATTTGCAATATTTATCAGACTTGGTCGATCGAGTTTGGAAGGCTGGTTTGGGGATAAACTTGGCCAAAAGTGAATTTGCCAAAGCCCAAGACACCTTCCTGGGCCATGTTATTTGCCATGAACAAATGACCTCACAGGATGCAAAAACAAAGATAATTGGGGAGTTTCCCATACCATTGACAAGAAAAAAGTAATGTTATGGTTCCTGGGATTGAAAGGATTTTATTGAAAATACATTCCATATTTTAGCAGTGTGGCTGCTCCACTCACCAAATTGTTAAGGAAAGGCAAGAAGTTTCAGTGGACAGCGGACTGTCAGAAGGCATTTGACAGCCTGAAATCTGTGTTAACCACTAACCCAGTATTAGCCACATCTAATTACGTGAAGCCATTTAAGGCAAATAGCTGCAAGTGCTGTGCATGCGATGAAAAGATAGAAAGACCTATCAGGTAATTCTCCAAGGAACTGAACATTCGTCAGCAGAAATATTCGACAGTTGAGGAGACTTTAGTTGGGGGTTGGCGTTACAACATTTCAATATTCATATTACTAGTAGCATATCTGAGACAATCACTTACACTAACCATAACCCATTGAAGTTTGTAGAGAAATCAAAGGAAAAAATGCCAGTCTGTTTAGATGGAGCATTCTGTTACAGCCAATCAATTTAAAATTGTGTACGCGGCAGGACGAGAAAACGTGATTGTTGACGCATTATTGAGATTGAATGAGAAACAGAGGTGTTTGGTGGCAGGAACAAAACAGACTGAAATAGAGTTCAGTAGTTCATGATTGCATGTTTATAGCACATGTAATGCATGTGCGTTCTATACAGTACTAACAGTTTAAAATTAAGGGATTTTAAAATGAAGCCATTTTTGGACATTGATGGTTCATGTTTTGTTAAGGGAAGGGGGTGTGATGATGCTGCATCTTGAACAAGGTTATGTTGTTCTTGATTTTGTTTTTCAGAAGATCATAAAATCATAGGTTCGAAAAAGAAATCTGGGCTTGGATGGGTTTTATGTCCAATTTGATTATAGCTAACAGATACTGCCTCAGAAAATAGGCTTGTAAGTTTTAAAAAAAACACTGCTACAATGAAAGGGAAGTAGCCAGTTCTCCCAGCTCAGCTTTTGTCTGGTCTGATCTATCTATTCATTGAAGGCAGTCAGGCAATGGGGAAGCTGTTGGACCCAGAGAAGCAGGTCCATGCTGATCCTCCTCCTCTCTCTGGCTTCTCTCTTGTATGAATCTAGATTTGATTTTACTTTTTGTGCCAAAGGGTGTTTAATAAGATTGTTACAAGTATTTGGAACAGCATCATTAAGTTGGGATGATCTGTTGGGTTTTCGGATTGGTTAATTTATTCATATTCTGTTCTCTTATGTTTGTGTTTCATTCGGTAATCTTGCAAATCAACTTTGTTTTGTTTATAACTAAGGGATTGATCAGCTGCATCTCTCCTGGAATATCCGCATTACATCTATTTAAAATAACTAGCAAAGTTAGGTATACTGTCTTGAAATGTTTTGAGGTGATCTAGCCTGGTCCATAGTAGTTCCATCTCCGAACACAACCAAAGGGAGCAAATTTTCCATTTCTATCCTATCAAATTATTTTACAACTTTAAGTACTCAACCTTTTTAAAAAAAATCTGATAAGTTACCAGAAATGGAAACAGCACTTCATTCAAACTGTACAACTTTCCACACTCCTTAAAACAAAATAATATATTCTAACCTGTATTTGATTTTAGTATGTGAAGGAAGGTCCCGACTTGAATACTGTTTTGAAAGTTGACTGAGATCTCCTTCACCTTTTCCCTTTCCTCCTCTAGCTGGTTCAAACGTCGGTCGGGCAGCAGTAGTCATTTTCAAGTTGACTAGATAAAAGATCATCAAGAAAGCAATTACATGAACAGGAAAAAGGGCAGTTGCATTGCTGTGCTTATCCAGCTGAAAGAAACAAGATAACCAATATTTGCATTTTCAAAACTTACAGACACATTTCTAAATAAACTGGAACTTCTTGTTCCAATACAGATACACAGGTAAAATTAAACAGTTACAGTAGTCCATTTCAATTGCCAAAGTATTTTTATCAAATGTATTATTGATTACATTTACAAATTTAACTGACTTGAATTCCTCATTTGCTTCTTATACAGAAGGGCGTAGGTTTACGGTGAGAGAGGAATGATTAAAGAAGGACCTGAGGGGTAACTTGTTCACAGAGGTTGGTGTATGGAATGAGCTCACAGGAAGTGAAGGAGGTGACTATAGTTACAACATTTAAAAGACATCTAGATGGTCACATGAATAGGAAGGGTAAGAGCAATATGGGCCAAACGCTGGCACATGGGACTAGGTCTGGTCGGTACTAATAAGTCGGACCAAAGGTCTATTTTCTTGGTGTCTAACTCAATGATCCCTTTATCCCTACTTTCTGCCTTGTGTCAGTCAGCCAATCCTCTATCCATGTCAGCAACTTGCCCCTAACACCAAGGGCTTTTACTTCGCAGTTTCCTGTGTGACACTTTCTGGAAATCCAAACTGATCTGGAAGATTTGAGATATAAAGAAAGGTTAGATAGGCTGGGACTTTTTCACTGGAGCATAGGAGATTGAGAGTCAACTTGATAGAGATATAGGTGGAGTTAATGGTAGCTCTTTTTTCTTTGGAGGATTTCAAGACTAAGGGGCAAATTTTTAAGGTGAGAGGAGAGAGATTTTAAAAAGAAATAGGGGCAATTTTTTTACACAGAGGGTAGTTTGCATCTGGAATGAACTTCCTGAGCAAGTGATGGATGTGGGTACAATTACAACATTTAAAAGACGTTTGGATAGGTATCTGAATAGGAAAGGTTTAGATGGATTTGGGCCAGGAGCAAGCAGTTTGACTAGTTTAGTTTGGGATTATGTTCAGCATGGACTGGTTGGACCGAAGGGTCTGTTTCCATGCTGCGTGACTACGTCCACTGGCTGTCCTACAGCATAGAAACAGATCCTTCGGTCCAACCAGTCCATGCTCATAACCTTCTCAAAGAATTCTAACAGATTTATCAGGCAAATTGTTTCACAAATAGCTGGTATATTTGTTATTTTCCACTTAAAAGGGCAGGCAAGTCATTCCCAACAACAGCACCTAACTACATTCCCTTAACATTAAATGACATTACTATCGTCAAATACCCTACCATCAAGATAAGGGCTGATGGAGTTTGGGGTAATATATTTACTACGAATCATTGCTTTTGTTCATTTACCATTGAATGGGGAAGAACAGGGCTGTTTCAAGACAGCAGGATTATTTTTACAATGCTTTTTCACAGGAAATGATAGTTAACTGTTCTCGAGATTTTCCATTTTTAACCATTACAGTCCTTTGATTAAAAATAGAAACTGCTGCAGAAAATTAGCAGCTCTGGCAACACCTGTACAGAGAAAGCAGAGTCAGACTCTTCATATGAACAGACCTCAAATGCTAACTTTACTTTCTGTCCAAAGATGCTGCCAACCTGCTGGATTTCTCCACCAATTTCTATTTTTGTTTCAGATTTCCAGCAACTGCAGTTCTTGGCTTTGTTTTACAGTTCATATGGACACCCACAATGCTGTCAGTGTTCCAAGATTTCAACTTTAAGTAATGGGGTCCAGCAAGGGTTAGTGTTGCCACTTCAGTTAGTTAAAATCTATATGATTGATATAGTTGAAGGACATTATAATATTTCCAAGTTTACTAACAATGAAGTAGGACATTTAAACTGTGGAATAGGATGCAAGAGGAGTCAGATGAGTTCAGTAAACAGGTAATAAAACTGACAGATACAGTTAATGCAAGCGTTGGGAAATTGGGGTCCTCAAAAAGTGAATTTTGTAGCATTGCCTCTCTTGTTCTTATTTAATTGTTGTTACTGGTGTATTGACTTTGTAAGCATGGAGGGCAAGAGGCTGATGAGTCCAACTTTCCAAATCGTCATCATGTTAAAAAATGTCTCAATCAAGTAGAAAAGAATGAGAGAGAATGGAGATACGGATCGAAGTGTTGAGGATTAGATAGGGGAGTCAGCAGGGAGCTTATAACCCAAATGAAGTTTTCAAGCTCACAAGCTAACGGCCGTTCTGACCTATACCAATCCCCCAGGGAGGGAGGGAATATGCTCTCTCCAATATAGTGGTGTGGGAGACCATATTATTCATTATGAAGCCTCTCCACCCACACTCCAGAAAGGTGCACCACAAATCCTGACAGGATTCAATACACAGGGGTTCCTTGTCATTGATTGAAATATAGATGGGATCTGAGTAACCACTGCAACAGAAAAGGGATCAGGCAGAAATCTACAAACAGAAGACACTTGTGACTAATATTTTGAAAAAGAGGCTAGGTGACTTTGAACTTTCTGGAACAGTGCAATGCCCAGATTTACCAACTGGTGCTGGAACACTGTTGACCTTTCTGACTCAGCTCTCTAGCAGGGATAATCCAAGAAATTTCCCCCCCAGACCGCGATTTCCCCCCAAACGTGATAGACGATGCTCTCCACCGCACCCACTTCCTCCACTTCCCGCTCCCCGCCCTTCAGCCCTGCCCCTCCAATCGCCACCAGGACAGAACCCCACTGGTCCTCACCTACCACCCCACCAACCTCCACATACATCATATCATCCGTTGTTATTTCTGCCACCGCCAAATAAACCCCACCACCAGGGATATATTTCCTTCCCCTCCCCTATCAGCGTTCTGAAAAGACCACTCCCTCCGTGACTCCCTCATCAGGTCCACACCCCCCACCAACCCAACATCCACTCCCGGTACCTTCCCCGGCAACCGCAAGTAATGCAAAACTTGCGCCCACACCTCCCCCCCTTAATTCCCTCCAAGGCCCCAAGGGATACTTCCATATCCACCACAAATTCACCTGTACCTCCACATACATCATTTACTGCATCCGCTGCACCCGATGTGGCCTCCTCTATATTGGGGAGACAGGCCGCCTACTTGCGAACGCTTCAAAGAACACCTCTGGGACACCCGGACCAACCAACCCAACCACCCCATGGCTCAACACTTCAACTCCCCCTCCCACTCCACCAAGGACATGCAGGTCCTTGGACTCCTCCATCGCCAGACCACAGCAACACGACAGCTGGAGGAAGAGCACCTCATTTTCCGCCTAGGAACCCTCCAACCACAAGGGATGAACTCAGATTTCTCCAGTTTCCTCATTTACCCTCCCCCCACCTTGTCTCTGTCCCAACCCTCGAACTCAGCACCACCTTCCTAACCTGCAATCTTCTTCCTGACCTCTCCGCATCCACCTCCATTCACCTTAACCTTCTTCTACCTATCGCACTTCCAACGCTCCTCCCCACCTTTTATCTTAGCCTGCTTGGCATACTCTCCTCATTCCTGAAGAAGGGCCCATGCCCGAAACGTCAATTCCCCTTGGATGCTGCCTGACCTGCTGCACTTTTCCAGCAACACATTTTAAGCCATAATCCAGGAAATTACAGGCCTGTGAGTCTCACATCAGACATATATTGAAAAGAATCTCAGAGACAAGATCTAAACGCATTTAGAAGCAATGGACGTATTAGTGACAGATAGCATGGTTTTGTGCGGGGAGGTCATGCCTCACTAACTTGACTGGGACTTTTGACAAAGATGATTGGTGAAGGAAAAGCAGTTGTTGTTGTCTATATGGGCTTCAGTAAACACTCTGAAAAGGTCCTCATGGCAGACTGGTACAAAAAGTGAAGTCACATGGTATTAGAACTGAGCTGGAAAGATGAATACTGAACTGGCTTAGACATAGGAGAGAGAGTAGCAGTGGAAGGATGCTTTTTGGAATGAGGTCTGTGACTAGTGATGTTCCAATGGTTATCAGTGCTGGGACCTCTGCTGTTAGTAACCTACATAAATAATTTGGAGGAAAATGTAGCCAGTCTAATTATACATTTGTGGACAATACTAAGATTGGTGGAGTTGCGAATAGTGAGGAGGATTGTCAGAGGATACAGCAGGATATAGATCAGTTGGAAACATGGGCAGAAAACCGGCAGATGGAGTTTATTCCAGACAAACGTGAGGTGATGCATTTTGGAAGGTCAAGACAGATGGAAATTATACAGCGAATGGCAGAACCCTTAGGAGTCGAGAGTGTAGTGCTGGAAAAGCACAACAGGTCATGCAGCATGCAAAAAACAGGAGAATCGATGTTTCGAGCATAATCCCTTCATCAGGAATAGCAAGAGAATCAATGTTTCAGGCATAAACCCTTCATCAGGAAATCTTTGGGAGTATTGGTATGCAGGTCCACAGATCACTGAAGGTGGCAGAGCAGCTAAATAAAGTAGCAAAAAAGGCCAATGGCACACTTACATTCACTGGAAGGGGCATTCAGTAAAAAAATAGACAAGTTATGCTGTAGTTTTATAGAACTTTAGTAGGCTACACTTTGAATATTGCATACAGTTCTGGTCATCACACTACCAGAAGGATGTGGATGCTTCAAAGATGGTACAGAAAAGGTTTACAAGTGGCGCTGGATGATCCGCTCAAAGTGATGGACTTATGAAAAATGGACAACAACTGAGGAATGCTTGAGACAAGCCTTGACCAAAAGTGGTTACGCTCTTGATTCTGGAATAAGCATGCTGCAGAATCCAGAAAGGCTACAGCTAAAGACAGACAGTATGCAAATTATCCAGCAGCTGCAGAAAGTACAATACACACTTGAATGGAATTGACCTGAGTGCCACCCTCAGAAATTCGGAAACATTGAGCCATTTACCAAATACGGGGGCACCTCATGCCCTTATTTGGAGAGGGTTAACTGACCTATGTGTGCCGAACGCCTCCAGGAACGGATGCTCATGCACCACCCAACCATCGACATATCACCGTCTGGTTGGGTCCGATTGATCTAGGTTATAAGACATCGAAGACCCTCCCAAAAGGATGTGAAGACTTCCAAGTATAAAAATCACCCCAACAGCACCCTCAGGTGAGACCAACCACTGTGAAGAGTAGGTAGCCCTGAGACCCGCATGAGAAGACGACCAGACAATCATCACCATGTGCTCAAGGTCAAGATCCAGTGTGGTGGTATATGATCATCCAGAGTTACGTTAGAGCGCGAGATAGTTGATTAGATTTATAATGTATTGTATTTTGTTATTATAATATTGTGTTAAACAAATGAATATTATTGTTTCTTACTAGTAAGTAACAAACTGTGACAACTCGCAGTATCATTGTTTGATATGAGAGTTAAAGTACACTGTGTGGGATGTGCAACAAACTTGGAGTCCAGATGGGACCTCGACTGTCATTCCGAATACAAAACCCGTGGGACCTATTATTCCTTGAGATTTTGCCTAAGCTGGTTAAGAGGACAGCTGTCCCATGTGAAGTCCAGGCATTCAAGCAAAGCAAAGCGAACAAAGGTTCAAAATGAACTGTTTTTTTACAAGATAAATCCTGATCATGCAAATGACTGTTTCCTTTGTGTGTGTGTGTGGGATAGGTGAGGTAAAACACCAAAATTCAGTAGAGATTCAGTAGAATTAGGACTGGAACATAGAGAAAGCCGATCCACCATTAAACCCCATAGTTAATAGAGACTGGCAGAAAAAGGTGCCAGAGTGGAAGATTCTCTCATGGGAGAAGGCAGGCTAAGGCAATACATCAGTAAGATAAAGTGGCCCAAATGGGCAGAACGCTTTTTGTAATGATGAAATGGGACCAGGATCCTTAGGACAAAATTTCGGGATGATTTTTAGGAAAATTCAAGGGAAGCGAGCTTCCAAGCTTGAAAAGGTCACAGCAATAATGTGCTGTCTGGGACAATTGTTAGGGACAATGCAGGAATTGAAAACAGTCTGTAAAGAATTAGAGGATGCAAAATGAGAAATCATGGAGTTAAAAGTGAAAAACGCAGCTCAAGACCAAAGAAATCAAGCAAATCTACTACACGTGGGCAAACCCAATGTGAGAAAGCATACCAAGATACCCAGCACACAAAATAGGTCACTGAGAAGGAAGTGCAGAAATTGAGAAATACATGTGCAGATTTACAAGCAACAGTAAAGGTAATGCACCAGGCAGATAGGGAGAAGTAACCGGCAGCCTCAGCCCACACTAAATGCCTGCATGAAATTGAGAAATTAAAAGCCCAACTCTCAATCCACAACAGAATACTTCCCCATGTGTGCATATGGGGAAGTTAAAGAGGAATGAGAAGGACAAGAATGGGTGTGGGATAAGCTCAGGGAAGGCGCGTAGCAGTATGCCACGTGCATGGAATATCGGAGTTCGCCCCCACCCTTCCCAGAGGAGTCAACTCCTTCAGCGCTCCTGGGGACACCCCCTATCACAATGAACCAGGTTACACTGAAAGATAAATTGGGGACACCAATGTCCCAGTCGTAACATACACCAGTCTGTTAACGGTGCCACAAATTAGCAGAAATAACTAAGAAGATTCCAAACTTTGAGCGGCTGATCCATTTGTGTTCTTTGAAAGGATCAAGCAATGAAAGGTTTTACATGGATTGGGTGAAAGAAAGGAGGTAAAACCCATTGTTATTTACCCGAGCCAGTCAGAGCAGTCTGCAATTCCAGCCCTGCTAAATGGAGGGGAAGAAAGCCGACACAAAAAAGGTGATCCTAAAGGCAATTGGGTACAATAAAGGAGACCCCATAGACGGATTAAACAAGTATAGGGGGAAAAAAAACACCTAACTGCCTTTGCAGTCACTTGTGGATGTACTTTTCAGGAGTCCACAGAGATTTAAACAGGGCTCAGTTATCCGAAGCTGACTCAACTAAGTGGGCAAGGATGTTAATTTCCCATGCCACTGAAGTGAGCAGGAAGGCATGTGTAAACTTCGATGCCACAGAGTCAAGCCACAATGTGGCATGGGTTCTCAGGAGAATGTTCCAGGTGTGAGACAAAGAAGCCCATAGACTATACAAGAGTAAAACAGAGAAAGGAGGGAAATTGATTTTCTTTCGTAACCTCCAACCAGTGACCAGGGTCCAGTAAGGAGGAATGAAGGAATTGGGGGGCAACCTCTTATCAAAGGAACCCAGTTCTACCTTACACAGCCACGAGGAGAGATAGAGGGGCACAGTGCTCCCACTGTGGTGCACACGACACTATGCGCAGAAATGTAGAGTCCATGCACGGCTGCACTTGCAGCCATAGGGACCACCGGACTGAGGGAAGTCACCAGTTCCCATTAGAGGGCCCAATTCAGCAGGCTCTGGTCCATGCCGTGGACAGGAGCTGACCCATATACCTTTTACTCTCAATTGATTTAATGGAAGACTCTCTTAACAGATTAGAACAACTCAGTCGTGACTAATAGCATGAATATGTTACACATTCTCAACAGTCTAGATGTGACAGAACTCCCAATAGACAAAAAAACCCAAGTTCTTATGACTCAAGACCCTCGATGGCATTTTCACAATATGGATATGTGACAATAATAAAAGATTAGTACACACCAGAGAAAAGTAGACTGAACCAGACCATCGAATAGTAATGTCCAACATTCAAGGCGTTACCACTAGAGGGAATAACAGGACACGGACAATGGGGACCGGGAGGATAGAATATAGCCATACCAGCAGGGATCAAGGATTTATGACAGACCGATGAGTCTTTGTTGGATGTCTATTTAATATGCTAACGCATTAATCCAGGTGATGAAACAGGTCCTGACAGCCACCCAAGGCAAGGTGCAACTGTTTCTGACGGTCTGAACTCATATGCAATTCACATGTGTCTGCAGTTCCAGTGGGACCAACTCTTATTCCTGTACATGCCGATGGGATTAACCAGATAACAATTCTTTGGCTTTCCTAGCATTGTTCATTGAATATAACCTCCATATCAGTTTCTGCCTCCTGGTCACAACAGCAGTCTCATCTTCATCTTCATTGGTCATAGTGAACACCTCATTTCTGTCTTTTCAGACTACTCCACAGCTCCACAGTCATACCATTGAAAACTACAAACTCCTATCACTAGAAACTGAGGTTGGAACTTACCAGGTATCTAAGCCTGAATGAACATTTGATATGGGGTTCCTATTCTTTAACAAAAAAAAGTGGGGGAGGGTTGTGTGTAAGCACTACACCTGTTCTAAACTATTCAGATATTGGCCAAAGGTAACAGCAAAGCCAACTTTGATATATCCCCAGGACAACCATGACCACTTGGAACATAATCAAGATCTATTTCATTGGGATCATCATCATCACCAGAAACTACACACAAGAAACACAAGACCATGATATACATAGCCAAGGTACTTATGGGTTGGCCCACCAGACACAGGCAAATGTGAGGATAGTGCGTTATAGACACACGCCAATAAAAGTATAGTGTTTAGATGTGACGACCAGCATACAAGAAAACAAATGGGAGTTCAGATGATTGTTACCTAAGCATAAAATCCACAGGTGATTGGTGGGGATTCTCAAAGAATGAGTGCCCTGAGTTAGGATGCTTAGCAAACGGCCCAGAAAAGAGATTGGAACTTGGGCAGTGGTGCTCTGGGAGAATTTCTGGGACTGGGGCTCGACTATACAAATCTATCCCTGGGTTCGGTTTGTGTTGTTAATCCAGGTTACCCTGGTATACCTCATCATCCTCATTGTCAACTTTGCCTGGTGGAAAAGCGAACCATCACAAAGACTAAACCTGGAGACCTCACTGAATTCAGTGTCTCCATGAGTTTCTTAAATGCTATAGCGACATTGTAAATTTGATTTAGCCTAGTTAATATTTGTTTATCATGCTGCTTGTGTAAGATGTTCAATCCTATTGTTTGTATAAAATATTCTCTGGATTATTAGTTCATTTGTATTCAGCAATCCTTACCTGATCACTGTTCGCTCCAGTTTTCTAACATTTCATTGATTGTTTTGTTATGAATTTTTTTAAATTTGTTTGTTTTCTCCAATGTCTTATTTATTTTAATCTACCACATTTGCTTAATTAGCTGTTAAGTCCGAATTTTGACATTCCATTTAGATATAGTTTGATGATGTTTGCTTGATCTTAGTTAAATGTGGTTTTCACATGTGCTAACTGTAAGAACTTAGCTCTTTAATTCCATGCTGTGCTTTCGCACAGAAACTGGTCTATGATCCATCAAGCTTCACGTTCAGGATCAAGAGGAGGGACTACAGTCAGATAGGCAGCTTAAAATGATGGATTCTTGAAAAATGGACAGGACAGGATGACCTCGATTATCTGAATGACAAAGACAGGGAGTATTTTGTTTGGATAATCGAATGCTCAGATAACACTGTTTAGCCAAGCACCGGGTCTTCAAAATCATTTTCGGATAATCGAGGCTGTATTGTAAATGAGGCATACTAAAAAACTGAGACAAATCTTGACCAAAGGTGACTATGCTCAAAGACTCTGGAATAAACATGCTGCAGAACCCAAACAGGCTGCAGGTGCAGACAGACAGTACACAAATGACCCAGCAGCTGCAGACGATACAATACACACTTGAATTGAAATTAAATAGAATCACCCAAATGTCATCCCCAGACAATTGGAACATCAAATTGTTTACCAGACACAAGAGTACCTCACACCCTTGTTTGAAAAGGGCTCCCTGACCTACATATGCTAACACCTCCAGGAACGGATGCTCAAGGACTACCTTACCACTGGTATGTCACCCACCTGGTTGGGTCCAACTGATCAGGGCTCGAATTGATCTATTGGCAGATATTGAAGACCCTCCCAAAAGGCTGTGAAGACTTCTAAGTATATAAGAATTCCTGCAACACCACCCTCAGGGGCAGTAACTCAAAACCAACCACTATGAAGAGAAGACACCCCGAGGACTAGCAGGAGAAGACAACCAGATGATCATCGCCACATAGATCAAGGCCAAGATCTATTGTATATGATATTGGTATATGATCATCATATGACCCACAAAAATTTCGCACCTTCATCGCCACTCCCTCCCCACCAGACCCTGGAGGAAGAACGCCTCATCATCCGCCTCAGACACTTCAACCCCAGGGCATCACTGTGGACTTCAACAGTTTCCTCATTTCCCCTTTCCCCACCTCACCTCAGTTCCAAACTTCTAGCTCAGCACTGTCCCCATGACTTGTCTTACCTGCCTATCTTCTTTTCCACCTATCCATTCCACCCTCCCCCCCCCGACCTATCACTTGCATTCCCTCCCCCACTCACCTATTGTACTCTATGCTACTTTCTCCCCACCCCCACCCTCCTCTCACTTACTCCTCTACCTGTATTTCTGATGAAGGGCTTTTGCCCGAAATGTCGGTTTTACTGCTCCTCGGATGCTGCCTGAACTGCTGTGCTCTTCCAGCACCAGTAATCCAGAATCCTGTCTGGTCAAGATCCTTTTGTAATGTGAGGTAGCCCTCTTCACTGTCCACTGCACCTCCAATTTTGATGTCATCTGCAAACTTACTAACTGTACCTCTTATGCTCGCATCCAAATCATTTATGTAAATGACAAAAAGTAGAGGACCCAGCAACCGATCCTTGTGGCACTCCATTGATCACAGATCTCCAGTCTGAAAAACAACCCTCACCACCACCCTCTGTCTTCTACCTTTGAGCCAGTTCTGTATCCAAATGGCTAGCTCTCTCTGTATTCCATGAGATCTAACCTTGCTAATTAGTCTCCCATGGGGAACCTTGTCGAATGCCTTACTGAAGTCCATATGGATCACATCTCCTGCTCTGCCCTCATCAATCCTCATTGTTACGTCCTCAAAAAATTCAATCAAGTTTGTGAGACATGCTTCCGCACACACAAAGTCATGTTGACTATGCCTAATCAGTCTTTGCCTTTCCAAACACATTCCTAAAGAAGTGCTCATGCCCGAAACGTCGATTTCACATGTTAGCCAGGTAATGAAATGTCTGGATATCAAACCTACAGCTCAGCAAGCAAACCTACATCCTAAACCTCAACCTGAGCTACAAACCTTCACAAATGTTGCAAATACCTTTGTGTACATAGCATAAGCAGCTAGTGGTAGACTTCATGATTCTACAACCAACAAATTAGATCCAAACTCTGCAATCTTGCCAAATCTAGTTGTGAATGGTGGTGGACAATTAAACGACTCACTGGAGGAAGAGCCTCCACAAATATCTCTACCTTCAATAAAGGGGCAGCCCAGCAGATCAGAGCAAAAAATAAGCCTGAAACATTTGCATTCATCTTCAGCCAAAGACGCTGAAGGACGTACACCATGGCCTCTTCCTGAATGCTGGCCTTCAGTCAAATCAATTGTGCTATCAAGTAACAGCTATCAAGAGTTTTTCCAAATGCATTAAGGACAAAAGGGTAACTAGGGAGAGAATAGGGCCCCTCAAAGATCAGCAAGGCAGCCTTTGTGTGGAGCCACAGAAAATGGGGGAGATACTAAATTCAAATTTTGCATCAATATTTTCTGTGGAAAGGGATATGGAAGATATAGACTGTAGGGAAATAGATGGTGACATCTTGCAAAATGTCCCTATTACAGAGGAGGAAGTGCTGGATGTCTTGAAACGCGTAAAAGTGGATAAATCCCCAGGACCTGATCAGGAGTACCCTAGAACTCTGTGGGAAGCTAGAGAAGTGATTGCTGGGCCTCTTGCTGAGATATTTGTATCATTGATAGGCACAGGTGAGATGCCGGAAGACTGGAGGTTGGCTAGCGTGGTGCCACTGTTTAAGAAGGGCGGTAAGGACAAGCCAGGGAACTATAGACCAGTGAGCCTGACCTCGGTGGTGGGCAAGTTGTTGGAGGGAATCCTGAGGGACAGGATGTACATGTGTTTGGAAAAGAGAAAGTGAGGACTGCAGATGCTGGACATCAGAGCTGAAAATGTGTTGCTGGAAAAGCACAGCAAGTCAGGCAGCATCCAAGGAGCAGGAGAATCGACATTTCAGGCATAAGCACTTCATGGAATCCTAGTAGCACACAAACCTACCAACACTCTCAAACAAAAACTAACAAACTTAAAAGACCCAGTAGAACCCATGGACAAAACCAATGTTATCTACAAAATCCATGCAAGGACTGCCACAAACACTACGTAGGGCAAACAGGAAGAAAGTTAGCCACCAGAATACACAAACACCAGCTAGCCACAAAAAGACATGACCCTCTCTCCCTCGTAGCTCTACACATGGATGAAAAAAAACACCATTTTGACTGGACAACACACCTATTCTGGGACAGGCTAAGCAAAGACATGCCAGAGAATTCCTAGAGGCCTGGCACTCCAGCCACAATGCCATAAACAAAGACATAGATCTAGATACCATCTATCAACCCCTCAGAAAACGAAGAGGGAATGACATCACCACAAACCCCAGGAACCCCATGCAGGACAAACATATAAATAGAAAACAGGCGACAACAGCCTCACTTCACTTGGAGGTCGCCACT
Source organism: Hemiscyllium ocellatum (assembly GCF_020745735.1). Taxonomy (NCBI): domain Eukaryota; kingdom Metazoa; phylum Chordata; class Chondrichthyes; order Orectolobiformes; family Hemiscylliidae; genus Hemiscyllium; species Hemiscyllium ocellatum. Next base: position 52,241,239 of record NC_083406.1, on the reverse strand, counting down.
GATGATGTTACCTAGTCAGGTAATCAAACGTCTGGCTATCAAACCTACAGCTCAACAAGCAAACCTACATCCTACACAAAGGTAATCCAGAGTTACAGTTTAACCAGGTTGTTGCCTCAATTTTAGGCATGTCTAGTGCTGAGTATGCAACCTTTCCGCAAAATTTTCCTTTTCAAATTTTTATCCAATTCCCTTCTAAAAGCTACTCTCAAATCCTTTTCAGGAATTATTTCAAAATCATAATATTTCACTACACAAAACATATTTTTTGATTTCACAGGAAGCTCAGTGGTCAGCACTGCTGCATCACAGCACCATGTACCTGGGTTCGATTCCAACCTCAGGCGACTATTTTTGTGGAGTCTGCACATTCTCCGTATATTGTGTAGGTTCCTCCGGGTGCTCCAGCTTTTTTTTCCCCGACAAGTTTTCAGATGTGCAAGTTAACTGGATTGATCGTGCTAAATTGTCCATAGTGCCTAGGGGTATGCAAGCTAGGTGCATTAACCATTGGAAACACAGGATCACAAGGATACCGTAGAGCAATAAGTCTGGGTGGGATGCTCTTTGGAGGATCGGTGTAGAGTCGATGGGCCAAATGGCCTGTATTCACACTGTAGGGATTCTACGATCTGATCTGTACATAGGCTAACTTCTATTTTCTCCACGTGCCCTCAAAAAAATTCTAAAAGGAATAGTTGATCCTCTTGGCGCCTCCCCTTACATGCACCTATCCTGTCTCTTGGCTGCGACCCAAACCAACCTGCAACGCCATTCCCTCTAACCTCCTATCCGGTCCGGGAACCCACACTCTCGCTCCTACTAATGTTGTCCTTCAAGCACCTCGAACTGAATTTAAAACTTCAACAACGGCTGAACTTCATACTAACCTTATAGGAATAGCAGGTTATTGAATTCACCCGCAGATTGTCTCTCGCCCCTGTTACCCAAGAGACCGGCGGCCGCTCGTTACAATACTAAACCAATGGCAGCGAATGTTCTCGCGTTCGGATATCCCACAATGCAGCAGAGTATAGTGGCCCAAGTGGAAACTAGAAGAAACGCATTCTCGCCGTTTTGAATTTTATTCATCATTTAGACACTGAACGGAGGTCTGTTCCGGTCTCGTTTCTAAAGGCAAAGGAAGCTCCCCCTTCTGCAATCCCATGATAAATCGACTCTAGATATTAGTGACAGTCCAAGCATTTTTTTTTCCAAAATGTAAGTTAACCATCAATAAAAACAAAATGATACCTTCTCGGGATTTAAAAAAAATGATGTTTTCATCATTGTCTTCGATATTTCGAAGGCATCTTATATGCAGTATTCTGCTGGGTACACCAATGGACTATGTCCTTTCTCTAAGTAAAAAATGAGGTCTGCAGATGCTGGAGATCACAGCTGCAAATGTGTTGCTGGTCAAAGCACATCCTGATGAAGGGCTTATGCTCGAAACGTCGAATTCTCTATTCCTGAGATGCTGCCTGGCCTGCTGTGCTTTGACCAGCAACACATTTGCAGCTATGTCCTTTCTCTGCAGGGTATCTGGCAAGGTCTGGTCTGTGGTGGTGAGCCAGGTAGAGTGCTCTTAGCCAGAGCTCCCAGCTTGACACACCTTGACCATCAGCACTAATAGACGGCCTCACCACCTAGACGTTCTGCCTTTTGGCAGTGACCGATGCAGGAAATCAGGTATTACCTTGGTAAGGCAGTCAGAGACAGCAAGAGGAATTTTACTTTATCCATGGAAAATGTAATGAAAAGAATTGTACACGTGGTTTTTTCTGAAAAAAAAATCACAAGGCTCAGTGTGGGCTATCAGGGGAGGTGGGTGTCCGTTAAGTAAGATATGCCTGTACAAACAGTTACAAGCATCGGTTTCCTGGTTCTGCAAAAACAAACAAAAAGGACCACCATCAAGAGGTCATAAAGCTTGGTATAAAAGGAAATATTGCTTTGGCAAGCATGGAAACAGATGGCAGTGAAGAAGGATAAATATCAATAAGACCACAGAGGGCGTTCTGGGCCAGTTGTTTTCTGTAAGAAACAAAGCTCACTCACTTCAATAATTTCAGTCAAACGGCCTTGTGAGGCCAGAGATAATCATTTTGTCATGGACAAGGCTGGATGAGTTCAGAGATAAACAGCTGAGTTTAGATTAGAAACAGATGTAAACAGGGGAGGAGCAATGAGAGGAGGGAAGAGAAACAAATTACATAAATATTGTGTACTCATTAAACTCGGTGTGTGTGTGCCTGCCTTGTGGACATCACACCTCTTGCAAGAGCGTAATAAACGATACTACTGATTCAGATCTTGTCACGGACTGAAATTATTGAAGTGAGTGAGCTTCATTTCTCACAGAAACTGGCCCAGATGGCTGTGCACTCAGATCCCTGTGCGGACCAGCTGATGGTAGTATTCACAGACATCTTGGACCCCTCCTTACTACAATCTGAAGTTCCCACCTGTTTCAAGAAGACCACCATCATCTCGATACCGAAGATAAATCATGCAGCATGCCTCAATTATTGCCCTCCTGGCTCTGAGCTCCATATTATGAAATGCTTTGAGAGGTTAGTCATGGCTCACATCAACTCCAGACTACCAAATTGCCTTGATCCTTTGTCATTTGCTAACAGACGGCAATGTTTAGATCGATTCAGGGAGGAGTTGTCTCAGTCATTGCCCAGGAACAACTGAAAGGAAGGCAAGCTTTAGCGGAGCGGCCATTTTCAGAAGGACAGATTTGTGGTTGAACTGCTGCTGGAGGCTAAGCTGTAGGCTTATATGAATACCAGGCATCTGTGAGGAGGGTGAGCAGTAGGGAGGTAAGGCATGTCAGTGGAGTTACTAAGTGCGTACAAGACAATTTTCTGATTCAGTATGTGAATGTACCTACTCTTGGGAAACAAGGCAGGACAGTGACTGAGGTGGCAGTGGGGGAGCACTTTGGGGCCAGCGACCATAATTCTATTTGTTTTAAAATAGTGCTGGAAAAGGATAGACCAGATCTAAAAGCTGAAGTTCTAAATTGGAGAAAGGCCAATTTGATGGTCTTACGCAAGAACTTTTGAAAGCTGATTGGAGGTAGATATTCACAGGTAAAGGGATGGCTGGAAAATGGGAAGCCTTCAGAAATGAGATAACAAGAATCCAGTTAGGATTCCTGTCAAGGTGAAAGAAAAGGCTGGTAAGTATAGGGAATGCTGGATGACTAAAGAAATTGAGGGTTTGGTTAAGAAAAAGAAGGAAGCATATGTTAGGTATAGACAGGATAGATCGAGTGAATCCTTAGAAAGTATAAAGGAAGTAGGAGTATACTTAAGAGGGAAATCACAGGGCAAAAAGGGTACATGAGATAGCTTTGGCAAATAGAATTAAGAAGAATCCAGAGGGTTTTTACAAATATGCTAAGGAAATCTCTCGTCCACAAATATCTCTATCTTCAATAAAAGGGCAGCCCAGCAGATCAGAGCAAAAAATAAGGCTGAAACATTTGCATTCATCTTCAGTCAAAGACGCTGAAGGACATACATCATGGCCTCTTCCTGAGGTACCTAGCATCATGAATGCTGGCCTTCAGTCAAATCAATTCACTCTCTGTGCTATCAAGTAACAGCTATCAAGAGTTTTTCCAAATGCATTTAGGACAAAAGGGTAACTGGGGAAAGAATAGGGCCCCTCAAAGATCAGTAAGGTGGCCTTTGTGTGGGGCAGTAGAAAATGGGGAAGATACTAAATTAAAATTTTGCATCAGTATTTACTGTGGAAAAGGATATGGAAGATATAGACTGTAGGGAAATAGATGGTGATATCTTGCAAAATGTCCATATTACAGAGGAGGAAGTGCTGGATGTCTTGAAAGGGATAAAGATGGATAAATCCCCAGGACCTGATCAGGTGTACCTGAGAACTCTGTGGGAAGCCAGAGAAGTGATTGCTGGGTCTCTTGCTGAGATATTTGTATCACCAATAGTGAGGTGCCGGAAGACTGGAGGTTGGCAAACATGGTGCCAGAGGAAGTGGTGGCGGCTTGTACAATTGCAACATTTAAGAGGCATTTGGATGAGTATATGAATAGGAAGGGTTTGGAGGGATATGGGCCGGGTGCTGGCAGGTGGGACTAGATTGGGTTGGGATATCTGGTCGGCATGGACAGGTTGGACTGAAGGGTCTGTTTCCATGCTGTACATCTCTATGACTCTACTCCAGCTGCTGAAGACATGAGGTTAAAGGAGAGGTAGAAGGGCGTTTAACTGTGAAATCAAAGGCAGCAGGTAAGAGAAGAGTGTTTTTTCTTCTCTCATTTTCTCTTTGCTTTGCTACTGTTGGTAGCTTAAGACTTAAGTCATGGCAAAAGATCCCAGACCTGTGTCATGCTCCTCATGTGCGATGTGGGAATTCAGGGATCCCTATGATGTCCCTGACTCCTTCACGTGCAGAAAGTGTCTCCAGCTGCAGTTCTTGTCTGACCACTTGACAGAGGACAAAGGAATTGAGGATAGCATATTCAGAAAGTTGGTCACATCACAGATAAAATTTACTGAGGAAGGCAGGGAATGGGTGACCAACAGACAAGAGGAGTAGAAAGGTAGTGCAGGGGTCCAAAACAGCCAAACAGCTCACCAGGGAAATGCAGCAACAGCCAGATTCATTGCATCATCTGCTCCATAAGAGCACACGAAAAAGAGTGGCAGAGCTGTAGTGATGGAGGGGGTGGTTCAATTGTAAGGGAAATAGATAGACATTTCGCTAGCAACAAATAGAAGTCCAGGATGGTATGTTGCCTTCCTGGTGCAAGGGTCAAGGATGTCTCAGAGTGGCTGCAGGACATCCTGGAGGGAGAGAGTGAACAGTCAGCTGTCGTGGTGCATATAGGCACTAACAGTATAGGTAAAAAGATGTGATGAGGTTCTACAAGCTGAATTTAGAGAGTTAGGAGTTAAACAAAAACGTAGGACCTCAAAGATAATAATCTCGGGATTGCTACCAGTGCCACATGCTAGTCAGATGGCAGGATAGTTAAGATAAATACATGACTTGGAGGGATTCAAGAGAGGGAGTGTTTGCTAGTGCTGTTTTGAGAGTTTAAACTAATATGGTAGGGGGATGGGAACCAATGCAGGATAAATGACTCAATAAATGCAGGTAATTGGAACTAGCTGAGTGGGAACCATGGTCAGCAAGGACCAGTTTGGGCTAAAGGGCATGTTTCCATGCTGTATATTCTATGACTATAAGTTGGAGGGAAGTAAAGTAAGGACAAAAACTCCCCGTATTCCATGAGATCTAACCTTGCTCACCAGTTTCCCATGGGGAGCCTTGTTGAATGCCTTTACTGAAGTCCATGTAGATCACATCTATCACACTGCCCTCATCAATCCTCTTTGTACTTCTTCAGAAAACTCAAGTTTGTAAGACATGATTTCCCATGCATAAAGCCATGTTGACTATCCCTAATCAGTCCTTGCCTTTCCAAATACACGTACATCCTGTCCCTCAGGATTCCCTTCAGCAACTTGCCCACCACCGATGTCAGGCTCACTGGTCTATAGTTCCCTGGCTTGTCCTTACCAGCTTTCTTAAACAGTGGCACCATGTTAGCCAACCTCCAGTCTTCCAGCACCTCACTTGTGACTATTAATGACACAAATATCTCAGCAGGAGGCTCAGCAATCACTTCCCTAACTACCCACAGAGTTCTGGGGTACACCTGATCAGGTCCTGATGATTTATCCACTTTTATGCGTTTCAAGACATCCAGACCTTCCTCCTCTGTAATATGGACATTTTTCAAGATATCACAATCTATATCTCTGCATTCCATATCTTCTATGTCCTTTTCCACAGTAAATACTTATGCAAAAAACTCATTTAGTATCTGCCCATCTCCTGCGGCTCCACACACAGGGTGCCTTGCTGATCTTTGAGGGGCCCTATTCTCTCTCTAGTTACCCTTTTGTCCTTAATGTCTTTGGAAAAACTCTTTGGATTCTCCTTATTGTTATTTGCCAAAGCTATCTCATGTCCCCTTTTTAACCTCCTGATTTCTCTCTTAAGTATACTCCTACTGCCTTTATACTCTTCTAAGGATTCATTCGATTTTTCCTGTCTGTACCTGACATATGCTTCCTTCTTTTTCTTAAGCAAACCCTCAATTTCTTTAGTCATCCAGCATTCCCTATACCTACCAGCCTTTCCTTTCACCCTAACAGAAATGGACTCTTGTTATCTCATTTCTGTAGGCTTACCATTTTCCAGCCATCCGTTTACTTGCGAACATCTGTGCCCAATCAGCTTCTGAAAGTTCTTGCTTAATACCATCAAAAGTGGCCTTCCTCCAATTTAGAACTTCAACTTTTAGACCTGGTCTATCCTTTTCCATCACTGTTTTAAAACTAATAGAATTATGGTCGCTAGCCCCAAAGTGCTCCTCCACTGACACGTCAGTCACCTGCCCTGCCTTATTTCCCAAGAGTAGGTCAAGTTTTGCACCTTCTCTCGTAGGTACATTGACATACTGAATCAGAAAAAATTCTTGTACACACTTAACAAATTCCTCACCATCTAAACCCTTAACATAGTCCCAGTCTATATTTGGAAATTTAAAAGCCCCTACCATAACCACCTATTATTCTTACAGATAACTGAGATCTCCTTACAATTTTTTTTCTCAATTTCCGTCTGACTATTAGGGGGCCTATAATACAATCCCAATAAGGTGATCATCCCTTTCTTACTTCTCAGTTCCACCCAAATAACCTCCCTGGATCTATTTCCAGGAATATCCTCCCTGAGTACAGCTTTAATGCTATCCCTTATCAAAAACGCCACTCCCCTCCTCGCTTGCCTCCCTTTCTGTCCTTCCTGTAGCATTTGTATCTTGGAACATTAAACTGCCAGACCTGTCCATCCCTGAACCATTGCTGTAGTTGCAATGATATCCCAGTCCTAACCATGCCCTGAGTTCATCTGTCTTCCCTGTTCGGCCTCTTGCATTGAAATGATGCAGCTTAATTTACCAGTCCTACCTTGTCCTTTGTCCCTGCCTGGCCTGACTGTTTGGAGGCCTGTGAGCAGCGGAGTGCCACAAGGATGGGTGCTGGGTCCACTACTTTTCATCATTTATATAAATGATTTGGAGTGTAAGCATTAGTAAGTTTGCTGATGACACCAAAATTGGAGGTGCAGTGGACAATGAAGAAGGTTACCTCAGAATACAATGGAATCTTTATTAGATGGGCCAGTGGGCTGAGGAATGGCAGATGGAGTTAATTTAGATAAATTTGGGAAAACTAATCTTAGCAGGACTTATACACTTAATGGTAAGATCCTAGGGAGTGTTGCTGAACAAAGAGACCTTGGAGTGCAGGTTCATATCTCCTTGAAAGTGAAGTTGAAGGTAGATACGATAGTGAAGAAGGCATTTTGTATGCTTTCCTTTATTGGTCAGAGTATTGAGTACAGGTCCTGTAGGAAATTGGTTAGGCCGCTGTTGGAATATTGTGTGCAATTCTGGTCTCCTTCCTATCAGAAAGATGTTGGTGAAACTTGAAAGGGTTCAGAAAAGATTTACAAGGATGTTGCCAGGGTTGGAGGATTTGAGCTATAGGGAGAGGCTGAACAGGCTGGCGCTGCTTTCCCTGAAGCACCGGTGGCTGAGGGGTGACCTTATAGAGGTTTATAAAATCATGAGGGGCATGGATAGGATAAATACACAAAGTCTTTTCCCTAGGGTGGGAAGTTCCAGAACTAGAGAGCATAAGTCTAGGGTGAGGGGAAAGATTTAAAAGTGACCTAAGGGACAACCTTTTCACACAGGGGGTAGCTTCTGTATGGAATGAGCTACCACAGGAAGTGGTGGAGGCTAGTACAATTGCATCATTTAAAAGGCATTTGGATGGGTATATGAATAGGAAATGTTTGGAGGGATATGGACAGGTGGGACTAGATTGGGGTGGGATATCTGACAATAAGGCCATAATACCATAAGACATAGGAGTGGAAGTAAGGCCATTCAGCCCATCGAGTCCACTCCGCCATTCAATCATGGCTGATGGGCATTTCAACTCCACTTACCTGCATTCTCCCCATAGCCCTTAATTCCTTGTGACATCAAGAATCTATCAATCTCTGCTTTGAAGACATTTAGCATCCCGGCGTCCACTGCACTCTGCGGCAATGAATTCCACAGGCCCACCACTCTCTGGCTGAAGAAATGTCTCCGCATTTCTGTTCTGAATTGACCCCCTCTAATTTTAAGGCTGCATCCACGAGTCCTCGTCTCCTCGCCTAACGGAAAAAATTTCCTAGCATCCACCCTTTCCAAGCCATGTATTATCTTGTAAGTTTCTATTAAGTCTCCCCTTAATCTTCTAAACTCCAATGAATACAATCCCAGGATCCTCAGCCGTTCTTCATATGTTAGACCAACCATTCCAGGGATCATCCGTGTGAATCTCCGCTGGACACGTTCCAGTGCCAGTATGTCCTTCCTGAGGTGTGGGGACCAAAACTGGACACAGTACTCCAAATGGGGCCTAACCAGAGCTTTATAAAGTCTCAGTAGCACAACAGTGCTCTTGTATTACAACCCTCTTGAGATAAGTGACAACATTGCATTCACTTTCTTAATCACAGACTCAACCTGCATGTTTACCTTTAGAGAATCCTCGACTAGCACTCCCAGATCCCTTTGAACTTTGGCTTTACGAATTTTCTCACCGTTTAGAAAGTAGTCTATGCTTTTATTCCTTTTGCCAAAGTGCAAGACCTCGCATTTGCTCACGTTGAATTCCATCAGCCATTTTCTGGATCACTCTCCCAAACTGTCTAGATCCTTCTGTAGCCTCCCCACTTCCTCAGTACTACCTGCCTGTCCACCTGACTTCGTATCATCTGCAAACTTCACTAGAATGCCCCCAGTCCCTTCATCCAGATCATTAATATATAATGCGAACAGCTGTGGCCCCAACACTGGACCCTGTGGGACACCGCTTGTCACCGGCTGCCATTCTGAAAAGGAACCTTTTATCCCAACTCTCTGCCTTCTGTCAGACAGCCAATCCGCAATCCATCCCAGTAGCTCACCTCGAACACCATGGGACCTCACCTTGCTCAGCAGCGTCCCGTGTGGCACCTTATCAAAGGCCTTTTGGAAGTCTAGATAGACCACATCCACTGGGTTTCCCTGGTCTAACCTACTTGTTACCTCTTCAAAGAATTCCAACAGGTTTGTCAGGCATGACCTCCCCTTGCTAAATCCATGTTGACTTATTCTAATCAGACTCTGCTCTTCCAAGAATTTAGAAACCTCATCCTTAATGATAGATTCTAGAATTTTACCGACAACCGAGATTAGGCTAATTGGCCTATAATTTTCCACCTTTTGTCTTGATGGATGTCGGCATGGATGAGTTGGACCGAAGGGTCTGTTTCCATGCTGTACATCCAAAGTGACTCTAAAAGTGGAAGTGGAAGGCAGAGAAACCAAAGACAAAAATCAAAAAGGGCCACATTTCACAATGATATTAAATAGCAATAAATGTCAAAGAATTGGCCATGCTAAATTGCCTGTAGTGTTAGGTAAGGGGTAAATGTAGGGATATGGGTGGGTTGCGCTTCGGCGGGTCGGTGTGGGCTTGTAGGGCCGAAAGGCCTGTTTCCACACTGTAAGTAATCTAATCTAATCTAATCTAAATGAGCTCGAAGGCTCTGTGTCTCAATGCGAGGAGAATTTGTAATAAGGTGGATGAATTAACTGCACAAACAGTTAATAATGGATAATATGTAGTCGGGTCTAAGAGACCTGGTTCCAGGGTGGTCAAGGATGGGAACTCAATTTTCAGGAAAGATGGAAAAGAAAGGATGGCAGAGTAGTGTTGCTGGTTAAGGAGGAGATTAACCCAGTAGTAAGGGAGGACATTAGCCTGAATGATGTGGAATCAGTTTGGGTGGAGCTGTGGACTACCAAAGGTAAAAATATGTTAGTAGGAGTTGTGTACAGATCACCAAACAGTAGTTGTGATATTGGGGACTGTATCGAACAGGAAATTAGAGATGCATGCTATAAGGGCACAGCAGTTTTTATGGGTGACTTCAATCTACACATTGATCGGACTAACCAGACTGGTAGCAATATGATAGGGGAGAATTTCGTGGAATTTATGAGAGCTGGTTTCCTCGACTAGTATGTTGAGGAACCAACTCAAGAGCAAGCCGTATTAGACTGGGTATTGTGTAAGGAAAAAGGATTAATTAGCAACATTGCGGTATGAGATCCTTTGCAGGAAAGTTACCAGAAAATGGTAGAATTCTTCATTAAAATTGAGAGTGACACAATTAAGCTTGAAACTAGCGTCCTGAACTTAAAGAAAGTTAACTTTGATGGTATGAAACATGCATGGCTAGGATAAGCTGACCAAGCGTACTTAAGGGGTTGACAGTGGATAAGCAATGGCAGATGTTTAAAGAACATGTGGATGAATGTCAACAATTGTACATCCCTGTCTGGCATAAGAGTACAACAGGGAAGGTGACTCAACCATGGCTAACAAGAGATAGTATTAAAGCCAAAGAGGAGGCATATAAATTAGCCATAAAAAGCAGCAAACCCGAGAAGTGGGAGAAATTTAAAATTCAGCAAATGAAGACAAAGGGTTTAACTTGGAAAGCCAAAAAAGAATATGAAAGTAAGTTTGCTGAAAGCATAAAAACTGACTGCAAAGGCTTCTATACATTTGTGAAGAGAAACTGACTTGTGAAGACAAATGTCGGTCTCTTGTAGTTACAATCAGCTGAATTCATAACAGACAACAAGGAGAATGGCACACCAGTTGAACCAGTAATTTGGATCTGTCTTCACTAAGAAGGACACAAATAAACTTTCGGAAATGCTGGGTGACAGAGGGTCAAGAGTGAAGGAGAAACTGAAGGAAATCTTTATTAGTCAGGAAATGGTGTGGAGAAATTGATGAGATTAAAACTGGATAAGTCCCCAGAGTACTTAAGGAAATAGCCCTAGAAATAACGGATGCATTGGTGATCCTTTTTCAGGATTCTGTAGACTCAGTAAGAATTCCAATGGACTGAAGTGTAGCTAATGTAACTCTACTCTTTAAAATAGGAGGGAGAGAGAAAATGAGGATCTATAGGCCGGTTAGCCTGACATCAGCGATGGAGAAAATACTTGAGTTGTTCATTAAGGATGTTATAACTGAATTTTTGGAAAGCAGTAACAGAATCGGTCTTAGTCAGCATGGATTTACTAAAGGGTCATGCTTGACAAATCTTATGGACTTTTTTGAGAGTGTGAGCAGTAGAGTGGACAAGGGTGAATCTGTAGATGTTGTGTATCTGGACTTTCAAAAACACTTTTGACAAGTTCCACAAAAGCGATTAGTAAGGAAAATTAAAGCTCTTGGTATTGAAAGTAATTTATTGATGTGGATACAGAACTGTTTAACAGACAGAAAGCAGAGAGGTGGAATAAATGAGTCCTTTTCAGCATGACAGGCAGTGACAAGTTGGGTAATGCAGGGTTCAGTGTTGGACCTCAGCTGTTCACAATATACATTAACAATTTGGATGAAGGAATAGAATGTAATATCTTCAAGTTTGCACTAAGCTGCGTGGTAGTATGTGTTGTGGTGAAGATGCTTAGAGACTGTAGGGTGACTTGGACAGACTGGCTGAGTGGGCAAAAGCAACATAATGTAGATAAATGTGAGGTTATCCACTTTGATCGCAAAAACAGGCAGACTATTATCTGAATGGTGGCAGTTTGGGAAAAGGTGAGGTGTAATGAGGCCTGGGTGTCACGGTGAAACAGTCACTGAAGGTTAGCACTGAAGGTCACCACCACTGAAAGTGGTGAGGAAAGCTAATACCATGGTGGCCTTCATAATGAGAGGACTTGAGTATTGTAGTAAAGCTATCTTGCTGCAGGGCCTTGATCAGTATTGTGTACAATTTTGGTCTCGTAGTCTGAGGGAGGACATCCTTGCTATTGAGGGAACACACAAAGGTTCACCAAACTGATTCCTGGGATGGCACGATTGACATATGAGGAAGGACTGGATCGACTGTTCTTGAATTTGCTGGAACTTAGAAGAACGAGGAGGATCTTATGATGGGACTGGGCAGGCTGAATGCAGGGAGAATGGTCCCAATGTTGGGAAAGTACAGAACTAGGGATCACAGTCTAAGAGTAAAGGGTAAGCCATTCAGGACTGAAATGAGAAAGAATTTCTTCACTCAGAGAGTTGTGCACTGTTGAATTCTCTCTCACAGGAAACTGTTGGGGCTAGTTCATTAGATATATTCAAGAGGAAACTGTATGTGGCACGCGTGCCTAAAGAAACGGTGGGAATGGAATGCATGATCAGCTATGATTGTATTGAATGATTGTGCAGGCTCAAAGGCCAAATGTCCAACTCTTGCACCTATTTTCTATGTTTCTATGTTATTAGCACAACAGGTCCACAATAGATATCATCTCCCTGGCCCTACACTCATCCCTGAAACATCTGGATAACAAGGATACCTATCTCAGGCTCCAATACCATAATTCCAAACAACGTTATCGCTAAGCTTCAAGTCCTATGCCTCAAATCTCCTTTCTCTCACTGGATCCTCGATTTCTTAACCCATAGCCCGCAATCAGTAAGAATAGGCAACAAGACTTCCTCCACCATAATCCTCAACAAGGCATCGCTGCACACTCAACCCCACCTCCACACCTCCTTATTCACTCACAGCTGTGTAGTCAAATTCTGGCCCAACTCCATTTACAGGTTTTCTGACAACACCACCTTTGTAGGGTGGATCTCAAACAACGATGAGACAAAATGTAGGAAAGAGATTGAATGCTTAGTTGCATGATGTAAGGACAACAATTTCTTCGTCAACGCCAGCATAATGAAGAACCTGGTCATTGACTTCAGGAAGTTGGGGAAAAGAACATGTCCCTGTCTGCATCAGTGGTGCTGAGGTGGAGATATCAAGAGTGTCAAGTTCCTGGGAATGATGATCACCAACAATCTGTTCACCTGCACATCCACCAATGTCATTTATTGTATCCGTTGCTCCCGATGCGGTCTCCTCTACATTGGGGAGACTGGATGTCTCCTCGTAGAGCGCTTCAGGGATAATCTCTGGGACACCCGCACCAATCAACCCCACCGCCCCGTGGCCCAACATTTCAACTCCTCCTCCCATTCTGCCATGGACATGCAGGTTCTGGGCCTCACTGCCGCTCCCTCACTACCCGATGCCCGAGACAAGCAGGAGAGAAAGATACTGGTCAAGTTTGTGTCTCCAAATCTTGTACAGGCCATACCTAAAAAAGAAACAATGAGGACATCCCTGATAACAAATGGAGAGGAGCTTTGTCCTTACTATTTCCAGAATCAAAGAACACAGTTTATCGGTTGCAGCACCAGCTCACCAGTGTAAGGGCAAGGTCTAAAGTTGCCCCCAATGGTGAGAAGGATTATTGTATTCCCTTGTTTAGTCACCATCTGTCATAGCTCAGTAACTTCCAGCCAAAAGGTACTGAACTGGGATTAGGAATGCTAATCTGTCAAGCAGATGATAAATGTTGGAGTTACCCATGGATGAAGGTTAAAATGGATGCTTGTGGCTTTTAGTAGGTGTAAGATGACTGAAGAGAGTTGCAGGGTAAACAAGCAGGAAGTTGGAAGGACCCAACAAGCCAGGCAACAGCAGCAGGTGAAGAAGTCGACATTTCATGTGTAACCCTCTTTCAGGACTGAGGGAGGCAGAGAACTTCTTCAAAGAATTGCAAGCCAAACACAGTCAGAAAATGTCTCATGGGAATTTTAAAGAGAAAGAGCAACATCAGACATTCCTGATGTGGGAAGCTTGGATGGAAATCTTCCAGCAAGCTTGCTTAAAGTTTGTTATTTAATAAATATCAAAAAGAAAAGTTGATCTTACTATAATCAATGACTTTTTAGGTAATTGCCATTACATTGTATACATATGGGTACACTGAAATTATAAATACAACTAACAAGCTAATGTTAAGTAATTTAACTGAATTTCTTAGCAAGTAACTGTAAAGAAACTTCCTTCCTGGTAGCAGAGGAGAATCATATGATTGCTGGAATGTTCCTGACAGCAGGGAGACCTGATAACAGAGTGACATTATACAGAGGAACATAGATTATCCGAATGAGATGGGCGGACACTATTTCGTTCAGATAATTGATAATTGATTATTCGCTTAATCAATTCAATGCATCTCCTCTGTGGCTCGGAGTTTTCAGTAAGATCTGCTCCCTGTTCAGGAGCAAATCATGTGTGAGCCCCGCCCCCCCGCCTGGCCCCCAAAAACTCCCCCCACCCGTTCACCCAAACACATCCAATATCGACCCCGCCCATCTCCAACATCACCGCTCGCCCACCACCAACACCACCCCCAAAACCACACCCCAATCAACCCCCCCAACCCCATCTAACATGGCCGCCTGGCCGCCCCCAATACTGCCACCCGCCGGCCCCCCCAAACCTGTCCAACACCACCCACAACCCCACCCCGGCCTGCCCCCAAGACTGCCTGCCCCCAGCATTGATCCCCCCGCCCATCCCAACACCGCCCACTGCCTGACCCCCAACATTGCCCCCCGCCCAACTCCAATCTGTTCAACACTGCCCACCCCTCAACATCATCCCCCGCCCACCCCCAAGCCTATCCAACACCACCCCCCGCCCCACCTCCAACACTGCCCCCACCCGCCTCCAACACTGCCCACTGGTCGCACCCCAAACTCTTCCAGCATTGCCCCCCACTCGTCCCCAACACCACCCACCAGTCGCCCCCAGACACATCCAACACTGCCCCCTGCCTGTCCCCAAACCCATCCAGTAACATACCCGCCGCCTGCATTAGTAAGGAGCTCCAAGTAAAGTTGAAAATGCGTTGCTGGTTAAAGCACAGCAGGTCAGGCAGCATCCAAGGAATAGGAAATTCGACGTTTCGGGCATAAGCCCTTCATCAGGAAACTGGCATAAGCCCTTCATTAGCTCCAAGTAAAGACCAATTTGTGCTGCTGAATTCCTCTTTAAGATCTCTTTCCAGCAGAAGTTAAGAAACAAAAAGTGAGGATTCTCTAGCTTAGAAGTTGGCATGTCCTTGGCATGTATGAGGATCTATAGTCAATAACGTAGGCATCAATTTGTGTGAACTACATAAATTCAATCTGATGAGGGTTTTGTTACCATGAAGCAGTTAGGTTAGTTCATGACCAAAGCTTTAGCCATACAGTCAGTATTAAGTGAAGCTAGTAAATCACTTGGGAACTAATAAATAAGGCATCCAGGCTTGGCAAAAAGCAGATGCCCTGAAGTAGAACATAAAATGTGGGGGTGTGGGGCTCTTGTGGTCTATTGGTAATGTCACACTTCTGAGACAGGTAGCCCAGATTTATGTCTCACCTTCCCCAGAGTTGTGCAAGAATACCTCAGAACAAATTAACTAAATGAAAATGTAAAGGGCAGAGGGTTGCTTAAAAATGAAATTAGGAAATCAAACAGTGGTTTTGAAAACACTCTTGAGGGGAACATTAAGAAAAATCGAAAGGCTTTCTATAAATACCTAGAGCAAGAAAATAAACTGGAAAGCATAGGACCTATTAGGACCCAAAGTTGCAATCTGTGTGTGGAGCTGGAAGACACAGCCAACATTTTTAAATGAGCACCTTGCATCTATTCACAATAGAAAAGGGTAGTGTGAGTCTAAAAATTAGGAAAGTACTGTAATGTGCTTCAACAAATTAGCAGGTATTAGTGGTTTTAGCAGTCTTGAAAGTGAATAAAGCCCTCAAGGCCAGATGAGAAATATCCAAGATTGCTGTGGAAAGCAAATGAGGAAATTTCAGGAACTCTGACATTAAATTTCACGTCCTCTGTGGTGCTAATGTGGTACCATTATTCAAGAAGGCTAATAGGGATAAACCAGTAAACTACAGGCCAGTGAGTCTAACATCTGTGGAAAGGAAATTATTGCAAATATTACAAAATTGTTGTAATTGATGTCCACTTGATGAGGCAGGGATTTGTCACAGGTAGTCAACATGACATTGTAAGGGAGAAATTATATCTAACAAATTTGATTAGATCGTTCAAGCATGTAGTTAGGTGTGCAGATAAGGATAGTGCAGTTGATGTTGTCTACATTGCAATGGCATTTTAGTTAAGAAGCTTAAGTTTTTGATATCCAGGTGGATTTGGTAAATTGGATACAAAATTGGCTTCGTGGCACAAAGTAAAGGATGATGATTGAAGGGTGTTTTTGTGGTTGGAAGCTTGTGTCCAGTGGCATTTGACAGGGTTCAGTGCTGGTCATGCTATCCATTTTCTTGATGTTAATGATATAGATGTGAATATAGGATGTATGATCGGTAAGTTTATACATGACACAAAAAATGGTGAAATGCTAAATATTGAAGAGGCAGGTCTTAAAAGACTGAACAATATGGACAGTTTGGTCAGATGGGCTGAAAAGTGGAAAATAGAATTTAATCCTGAAAATTGTCAAGTGATGCATTTTGGAAGGACTAACAAGTCAAGGGAGTACGGTTTCAATGGTAGGACCCTAGAAAGTGTAGAGGACCAGAGGAACTCTGGTATGTATGTCTATAAATCATTGAAGGGACAGGTCTGGTCAGCATGGACGAGTTGGACTGAAGTATCTGTTTCCATGCTGTATAGAGTCATAGAGATGTACAGCATGGAAACAGAACCTTCGGTCCAACCCGTCCATACCGACCAGATGTCCCAACCCAATCTAGTCCCACCTGCCAGCGCCCAGCCCATATCCCTCCAAACCCTTCCTATTCATATACCCATCCAAATGCCTCTTAAATGTTGCAATTGTACCAGCCTCCACCACATCCTCTGGCAGCTCATTCCATACACGTACCACCCTCTGCTTGAAAAAGTTGCCCTTTTAGTCTCTTTTATATCTTTCACCTCTCACCCTAAACCTACGCCCTCTAGTTCTGGACTCCCTGACCCCAGGGAAAAGACTTTGTCTATTTATAGTCCAACAGGTTTAATTGGAAGCACATTAGTTTTCGGAGCAATGCTCCTTCATCAGGTGATTGTGAAGGGCTCGATCGTAACACAGAATTTATAGCAAAAATTTGCAGTGTGGTGTAACTGAAATTATACATTAAAAAATTGATTGTCTGTTAAGCCTTTCATCTGTTAGAATACAGTGATAGTTTCACTTCTTTCATGTGTAAATCACAAAACCCTTCTTTTTAAAATTGCATTCTAGGGTTAGCTGCTAACAATGGTGATAGCTAGGCAATATGTTGAAGGTGTTAGCCCCCTGTGTTCTCTGTCTATGACCTGATGTTTAGATTGATTCTAATGTAATAAGTGAGACTTCAGTGTTTTACATAAATTCCTGCAGTTTTTGAGTTCAGAGTTCTACATGAATGTATGCAGTTTTTGAGCAAAGTGCAATGTAACTTTGCAATACAACTTCACCCCACAAAATATATGTGTGCATGTGGGTCTTTGTCTGTCTGTGTGTGCCTGTCTGTCTGGGGTAGGGGTTGTGAGTGTGAGAAAGTCTGTGTGTGTGTGTGTAGTGGGTGCAGAGTGTCTTAAGTCTGCGAGGGGGTGTATGTGTGAGTGTGGGTATGTGTGGGTGTCTGTGTGCGCATCTGTGTGTACCAGTGTCCGTGTGTATGTGAGAGTGTGCATGTGTAGGAATATCTGTGTGTGTGTGTGTGTGTGTGTGTGTGTGTGGTGCAATGGTGATCACCTGTAATGTGACATGAACAAGAAGGAGGCCATCTGGGATGTATGGTATTGGAACTGGTCCTCCTGGGAGCAGATGCGGCGGTGACGAAGGAATTGGGAATATGGGGAGACAGATTTCTCCAGTTTCCTCATTTCCCCTCCCCCCACCTTGTCTCAGTCGATTCCCTCGAACTCAGCACCGCCCTTCTAACCTGCAATCTTCTTCCTGACCTCTCCCCCCCCCCCACTCCAGCCTATCACCCTCACCTTGACCTCCTTCCACCTATCACATCTCCATCGCCCCTCCCCCAAGTCCCTCCTCCCTACCTTTTATCTTAGCTTGCTGGACACACTTTTCTCATTCCTGATGAAGGGCTTATGCCCGAAACATCGAATTTCCTGTTCCTTGGATGCTGCCTGACCTGCTGCGCTTTAACCAGCAACACATTTTCAGCTCCCAACTCCTGTACTCAATACTCTGACCAATAAAGGAAAGCATACCAAATGCCTTCTTCACTATCCTATCTACCTGCGACTCCACTTTCAAGGAGCTATGAACCTGCACTCCAAGGTCTCTTTGTTCAGTAACACTCCCTAGGACCTTACCAGTAAGTGTATAAATCCTGCTAAGATTTGCTTTCCTAAAATGTGGCATCTCGCATTTATCTGAATTAAATTCCATCTGCCACTCCTCTCTGTGACAGGTTGATAAGGTGGTTAAGAAGGCATATAGGATACTTGACTTTATTATTCAAGGCCTCGAATGCAGGAGGAGGGCATTATGAAGAAGCTTTATATCACATTAGTACTCCAGTTATAGCCTAACCATGTGCAGTTCTGTTTACCACACTATAGGAAGGATGTAATTGCACTAGAAAAGGTGCAGAAGAGATTCACCATGGTTTAGATAGGCTAAGTTTGTTTTACATAAAGCAGCAAATACTGAGAGGGGATCTGAGTGAGATGTTCAAAGTTTTGAGGGGCATAGACAGGGTGGATAGGGAGAAACCTTTCCCTTTAGTGGAGGGGTCAAATATCAGGAGACATAGTTTCAAAATGTTACTACATGGAGGTGAATCCTTTTGTTAATTAAACCAAACACACAGAAAAGCTTGCCTGGCCTCGTAATCTGTTAAAGTATGACTGACAGAGAACTCACAAATTCCACTTTTTAAAGAAGATAACATGTTTTTTTTAACTCTAAAAATGAACATTAAGCAACTATTCACAATTCTAAACCCTCCTTTCTCTTAACTGCTTATTATCTGCCTCCAACTCGATAACAATATGCTGTTCCAATCAGATATTTACCAAAATTACATCAAATTAATGTAAAAACTACACAGCCACTATCATCCTCTGTGTCTTTCTTCTTCTGGCTGAGGATCTCTAGGTCGTCATCTTTCTTTTTACTGTGAGCATGTTTCATATGAAAAGGTACTTTTGATCGAGAGTGTTTCCTAATTTCTCGGAGAAGATGTTAGCTGTCTATGCATTTCTATCTTGATGACAGTTGCTCTCTGATCAATTATAAAAATGCCTACATTTTATACGTTCCACCTCCAAAACATTGGATTGTTTCGTTGGTTCAATGTTGGCAAAACAATAAATGTGTTTTAGTATCATGGGGCATAATTTAAACTGACTGGATGTTGTTAAACAACAACTCAAGTTGTTGTCAAGCCAGCAACCAAAACTTAGGTATCCATTTTTCAGCCAAATGTTACATATTTTCAATTTTCCAGTACACTCTGGGACTGCCATCTAGTCATATATGCAGGTGCTTATAAGCTCTCAGTTCAGCACAGCATTCACTCTCTCTCAAAGTACAACGCACGCCTTCAGTTTCATAACAAAAGTAACAAGCAGGAGATTTAGAGGGGATTTAAGGAAAATGGAATTCACTGTATAAAAGGGTGATATAGGCAGGACCCCTCAAGACATTTAAGAGCTATTTGTAAAGGTAAAATCATCATAGTCCTACTGGACCATGGGGCTACTCTCTCATTAGATATCTGAAGAAGAGTAATTAGACCTGAAATGTTAACTCTGCTTTGTCTTCACAGCTGCTGTCAGACCTCCTGAGTTTTTACTGCAATTTCTGCTTTTGTTTTAGAATAGGTGAATGTTTGATGGTTGGTGTGAGCATGATGGACTGAATAGCTTCTTTTTGAGCTGCAAAAGCTCTATGACTCTATCATAGTCAAACTTAGTAGCCAAAAGCCATGCTGTTAAAGACTTTGAGTGAGGAATAGATAACACCTACAATGACTGGGGCAAACAAAGCGATGCGTGGATATTGATGTGAGGCATTTTGTAATGTGCATGTTGTAATTTGTTTAAAGCTTGAAGGTTTTCTGTAACTCAGCAGAGTGAGCTTTGACCTTCTGCTTTAATGCATCTCTCCATATGAGTATAAATGAAGCTTTCCCATCCTCTTTGTGCCCTCTGTCAATTTGTTAAGTTAAACCCCTGCAACAGTTTGACATCTTCTCAGGAAGTCATGTTATATCCATGATCCTGACACTGCATTTGGTTGAGTATGTTTTAATTTACTACAAGTGGTTAAACTAGAGGGTTTAGCTGTCTGGAATACTGGACAGATGTGGACGAGATCCAAAAATCTGGAGGAAGACTCAGGACCAGAGACGATGGGTGAAGAGGCAGAACTACGCTTGGCAAGCAGAAAAGCATTCACTGAGAAAATCCAAACGATCATGCAGAGTGGTCAAATTCCTCAGGAGCCACTAGTGGAGCAGTGATGCCAAAGCCACGTGGTTAGAAAAGGTCAAAAGATGAAATAAATGAATCATGGAGCAAAATGAGACTGCTTCATTTATTCATCATTCCTGTAAAGTGCCACGGCTGTTAGAGATTAGCTAGAGAAAAATAGCAGAAATAAAATATACAAAATGTAGATTATAAAAGGGACCAGTTGATTTATTTGCATATAGAATTTTGAAATGTCTAAACATGTGAAGGGTAATCATGTTAAAAGATGTTAGAACTGTAATCAAATAGCATTGTTTGATCTCTGTTGTGAAGAATAAATAAGGATGATTTCTAAGATTCATGAGAAGATAGAAGCAATAAATATGCTTTGCTTTGAGAACATGGGACAATTAATAGGAATAATAAATATCCACAATTTGGAAGCAGGATGCAGCTTAAGGAATAAGAGTTGTAAGGTCTTTAAATTCATTTGATTCAGTAGTTAAATCATTTGTGTCTAAGTGCTAGTAATTAAGAATTAGTAACAATTTCTGTTTGAGAATGTATTGAGCAAGGTAATCGATAAGTGAACATCCGTCACAAATGTAGATAGTGACCATTCACATCTTTCTGGTGTGCTGGAGAGAAGAAATAGGACCTTTGAAGCCAAGAAATTTATATGGGTAGTAAGCATTTGAAGTTCTACATTGCTGATATAGTAACATGGAGTTAAAGAAGGTCAGAATTCAGTAGGAGGGAATATACAGAGACAACAATTAATAAATTAACTATGCATCATTATGTGCCAAACTTAGATGCCACTGCTGAAGGCAAAGTTCATATCTGTGATTCTCAGGTGATATTCTGGAATATTTGTTATATGGAGAACAATTATAGATCAGAGCTTTAGGGAAGTAGTTACTCCGAAAGTTATAGAGAGATGGGTGACAGTGAGGGGGAGTGAGAGGAAGCAGCCAGTGCAGGAACCCCCTGCGGTCATTCCCCTCAAGAATAAGTATACCGTTTTGGATACTTGTGGGGGGGAATGACTTACCAGGGGTAAGCAACGAGGTTCAGGCCTCTGTCACGGAGCCTGGCCCTGTTGCTCAGAAGGGAAGGGTGGAGAAAGGTAGGGCGATAGTTCTTGGGGACTCAATAGTGAGGGGCACAGATAGGTGGTTTTGCGGGGGCGACAGAGACTCACGATTGGTATGTTGCCTCCCAGGTGCAAGGGTACGTGATGTCTCTGATCGTGTTTTCCAGGTCCTTAAGGGGGAGGGGGAGCAGCCCCAGATCGTGGTCCACGTTGGCACCAACGACATAGGTAGGAAGAGGGGTGAGGATGTCAGGCAGGCTTTCAGGGAGCTAGGTTGGAAGCTCAGAGCTAGAACGAACAGAGTTGTTGTCTCTGGTTTGTTACCCGTGCCACGTGATAGAGAGTCGAGGAATAGGGAGAGAGAACAGTTAAATGCGTGGCTACAGGGATGGTGCAAGAGGAAGGGATTCCGGTTTCTGGACAACTGGGGTTCTTTCTGGGGAATGTGGGATCTCTATAAACAGGATGGTCTACACCTGAATCTGAGGGGCACCAGTATCCTTGGGGGGAGGTTTGCTAGTGCTCTTTGGGAGGGTTTAAACTAACTCTGCAGGGGCATGGGAACCTGGACTGTAGCTTTATGGTACAGGACCTTGAGTGTAGGGAGGTTAGGAACAAGGCATCGATCTCGAAGGAGGGTGCCTGTAAACAGAAAGGTGGCTTGAAGTGTGTATACTTCAATGCCAGAAGTATAAGAAATAAGGTAGGTGAACTTGCAGCGTGGGTTGGTACCTGGGACTTCGATGTTGTGGCCATTACAGAGATGTGGGTAGAACAGGGGCAGGTTCCAGGGTTTAAATGTTTTAGCAGGGTCAGAGATGGGGGTAAAAGAGGGGGTGGTGTGGCATTGCTTGTCAAGGATAGTATTACAGCGGTGGAAAGGACGATGGCGGAAGACTTGCCATGTGAGGTAGTTTGGGCTGAGGTTAGAAATAAGAAAGGTGAGGTCACCCTGTTAGGAGTTTTCTACAGGCCTCCCAATAGTCCGAGAGAAGTAGAGGAAAGTATTGCGAGGATGATTCAGGAGAAAAGTGAAAGTAGCAGGGTGGTTGTTATGGGGCCCTTTAACTTCCCAGATATTGACTGGGAAAGCTATAGCTCGAGTTCATTAGATGGGTCGGTGTTTGTCCAATGTGTGCAGGAGGGTTTCCTGACACGATATGTAGACAGGCCAACAAGAGGTGAGGCTATACTGGATTTGGTTCTAGGTAATGAACCAGGCCAGGTGTTAGACTTGGACATAGGTGAGCACTTCGGGGACAGTGACCACAACTCGGTGACTTTTACTTTAGTGATGGAGAGGGATAAGTGTGGGGGCAAGAGCAAGAGTTATAGCTGGGGGCAGGGAAATTATGATGCGGTGAGGCATGACTTAGGATGCGTGGATTGGAAAAATAGACTTCAAGGGAAGAACACAAATGATATGTAGAGATTGTTCAAGGAACAGCTATTGGGTGTCCTTGATAAGTATGTACCAGTCAGGCAGGGAGTAAAGGGTCTTGTGAGGGAGCCGTGGTTTAATAAGGAATTGGAATCCCTTGTGAAAGGGAAGAGGGCGGCCTATGTAAAGATGAGGCGTGAAGGTTCAGTTGGGGTGATTGAGAGTTATAAGGTAGCCGGGAAAGATCTAAAGAGCAAGCTAAGAGCAGCGAGAAGGGGACATGAAAAGTCCTTAGTTGGTAGGATTAGGGAAAACCCAAAGGCTTTCTATAGGTATGTCAGGAATAAAAGGATGACTAGGGTAGGTATCGGTCCAGTCAAGGATAGTAGTGGGAAGTTGTGCGTGGAGGCGGAGAGATTGGAGAGACACTAAATCAATACTTTTCGTCAGTATTCACTCAGGAACAGGACACTATTGCTGATGTGAATATTGAGTCACAAGTGATTAGAATGGATGGCCTTGAGGTATGTAGGGAAGAGGTCTGGGGAATACTGGAAAGGATGAAAATAGATAAGTCCCCTGGGCCTGATGGCATTTATCCTAGGATCCTCTGGGAAGCTAGGGAGGAGATAGCAGAGCCATTGGCCTTGATTTTTATGTCGTCATTGTCTACGGGAATAGTGCCAGAAGACTGGAGGATAGCGAATGTGGTCCCTTTGTTCAAGAAGGGGAGTAGGGATAGCCCGAGTAACTATAGGCCAGTGAGTCTCACTTCTGTTGTGGGCAAAGTCTTAGAGAGAATTGAAAGGGATAGGATTTATGAACATCTGGATAGGAATAATGTGATCAAGGATAGTCAGCATGGTTTTGTGAAGGGCAGGTCGTGCCTCACAAACCTTATTGAGTTCTTTGAGAAGGTGACTAAGGAGGTGGACGAGGGTAAAGCAGTAGATGTGGTGTATATGGATTTTAGCAAGGCGTTCGATAAGGTACACCATGGTAGGCTAATGCAAAAACTACGGAGGTATAGCATTGAGGGTGCATTAGAGGTTTGGATTAGGAATTGGCTGGCTGGAAGGAGACAGAGGGTAGTAGTTGATGGAATAGGTTCATCTTGGAGCGCAGTTACTAGCGGTGTTCCACAAGGGTCTGTTTTGGGACCATTGCTGTTTGTCATTTTTATAAATGATCTAGAGGAGGGGCTTGAAAGCTGGGTGAGCAAGTTTGCGGATGACACGAAAGTCGGTGGAGTTGTGGACAGCGAAGAAGGATGTGGCAGGTTACAGTGGGATATAGATAAGTTGCAGAGCTGGGCAGAAAGGTGGCAAATGGAGTTCAATGTAGCTAAGTGTGAAGTCATTCACTTTGGTAGGAGTAACAAGAAGATGGATTACTGGGCTAATGGTAGGCTACTTGGTAGTGTGGATGAGCAGAGGGATCTTGGTGTCCATGTACACAGATCTCTGAAAGTTGCCACCCAGGTAAATAGTGCTGTGAAGAAGGCATATGGTGTACTGGTCTTTATTGGTAGAGGAATTGAGTTCCGGAGTCCTGAGGTCATGTTGCAGTTGTATAAGACTCTGGTGCGGCCTCATCTGGAGTATTGTGTGCAGTTTTGGTCGTCATACTATAGGAAGGATGTGGAGGCATTGGAACGAGTGCAGAGGAGGTTTACCAGGATGTTGCCTGGCATGGTTGGAAGATCGTATGAGGAAAGGCTGAGGCACTTGGGGCTGTTCTCATTGGAGAAAAGAAGGTTTAGGGGAGATTTGATAGAGATGTACAAGATGATTAGGGGTTTAGATAAGGTAGACACTGAGAACCTTTTTCTGTTAATGGAGTCAGCTGTTACTAGGGGACACAGCTTTAAATTAAGGGGTGGTAGGTATAGGACAGATGTTAGGGGTAGATTCTTTACTCAGCGGGTTGTGAGTTCGTGGAATGCCCTGCCAGTAGCAGTGGTGAACTCTCCCTCTTTATGGTCATTCAAGCGGGCATTGGATAAGCATATGGAGGTTATTGGGCTAGTGTAGGTTAGGTAGACTTTGGTCGGCGCAACATCGAGGGCCGAAGGGCCTGTACTGCGCTGTATTTTTCAATGTTCTATGTTCTATGTTCTATAATTAGTTCTCTTGGGGGTCTTTAACCCAAGAATTAGATCAGCCTTTCATGCCTTGGTTTACATGGAATGGTCAAGATGAATAAAAATGGACAGTGACAAATGGATCATTTTTCCCATGCCCTAAACCATTTGCTCCCTCATCATAATCGTCCTGAAAACTAAACTGGGACAAAATATTGCTTTGATCAAATTCAACTGAAGGTAGTCAGCAAATCCTGTAACTTGTATCTATGGTAGTAGACAAATTGTCCCTCAATATACACATTGGAAAGACAGCTACTAACTTTGGCTGATTAATAAGACAAGCACAGAAAAAAACAACAAACTTAATCACAAGGCCAAGCTGCCTATTTATGAAGAGCTGAAAATGTGTTGCTGGAAAAGCGCAGCAGGTCAGGCAGCATCCAAGGAGCAGGAGAGTCGACGTTTTGGGCATGAGCCCTTCTTAAGGAATGCTTATTTATAAAGCTTGTCTCACAAGTAGGTTGCTGTGACAGTGAAACCTGTTTACCTGTCAAGACAAAAAGCTCATTAATTACAATTTTAGTATCTATGACATATGCTTGCTATCACATAGTCACCAGGTCATCCTTTTCAGGGCAAATATGTCAAACGTGCTAGTGCTAATTAAGCAAAGAAATCTTCTGTAGTTTGGGCAGGTTCACAGAATGGACAATGGCCATATCACAAGGATATGCTGTACAGGGAGGTAACTTAGGTTAAGACACCAACACCTAAAGCTCTGATTACAGGATCCTGTCTAAAGAGAAATGAAAGTTCTCAATATCAGTCAGACAAGTAAATGCAGCTCCTACGATGAACTGGATTTCACCATCATTGATAAGTTGGAAATAGATATAGTGACCATACAGAAAATGGAGCTCAGAAATGTTAACTAAAATGGCCCCGGCATATTGGCTGTATTTCCCAGCATCCTAAGCAACAGGCTAAGTGAAACTAATTGCTAACATAGCAATTTGTAAGAAGCCAGCCTAGTTGTATAAACAATCCTCCTCACAGATCCGAGAATGATATAGTACATAGCACTAGGTCAAAGGGCAGCCATCAGAGGAGTACTGGTGCCTCACGGTCTAGCTGTAACACAGTAATGAGGTTTGAATGTTTACATTTAAGAGCATCTCTGAGATCTGACTGTTACCTTGAAGAGCAGGAGAAGAATAATGAGGGCTAATGTCTGACTTTAAAGATAGTGTTAATATCTTAACCAGATGGCTGCTGGTGTCTGTGTGTTAGATTTAGAACATTTTTTGATGTGTAAGCTTACAATTAAGTATACTTTGATTAATATACTTTTCGATAGCCTAATGACGCGGGACTCTGTATTGCGTGAGAAGTTATGTATAAATGTAACAACTTTCCCTATCGTGAGTGAGAGAATCCACTCTTTAGTACCCGGCGTGGTCTAAGGTGGCTTTTCTCCCAAGCCTTGTTTGTATATTCGTATACTGACAGTCTTGAATAAAAACAGGGCTGTTGAAAGGTATTAATTAAGTGGTGGTTCTCTGTTCTTGGACAGGTGTTCAAAAGAAGCCCAGGAGCTCAAGGTTGAGTTTCCACATTTTGGTGGCAGCGGTGGGATCCCAACGGAAGGCGGCTCCTGGCGACGGTTGAACAGGACACGGTCTTGCTGTGGCAAGGTGGACACGGGCCCAACTAGGACGTGAGTATACCGTTTGGGACTCACGACTAGTGTCTCCCCAAGTCAGGGGCGGACCTGGATCCAACTCACCGCAGCAGGAGCTGCTACCGGACGGGATCCAGAATGAACCAGTGAACAGCTTTTTAAAGGGACCACCACAAAAGCGCTGGGAGTGCTATAGAAGGTAGGACAATTTTTAAAAAAAGGGCACTGGGAGCGCGGGGAGAAATAAGAATAGTTAGATACGTAAGGGTTTAAAGTCCCATGGGGTTAGAGTCCTCATAAAAGCACCGAGGTACGTATGTGTGAGAGGGTTTAAAGTCCCTTGAGCAGGATCTCATAAAAGCACCGCTCACAAGTAGTTGTTTAGATACGTACGGGTTTAAAGTCCCATGGGGTTAGAGTCCTCATAAAAGCACCAAGGTACGTATGTGTGAGAAGGTATAAAGTCCCTTGAGCAGGATCTCATAAAAGCAACACTCACAAAAGGTTAGGGAAAGTTTAGGGAACATTATGGGACAGTTCATGGATAAATGTGAGGATCCGGGATCATTAATTGTAACAGTCTGCGCAGAATATCCTGAGGATGCACAGTCACTTAGGAAATTGTCAGGATGGCTAACAGAAAAATTGGGACCTGATGAATGGCCTGCAGGGGGTACGTGGAAATTGGAGATTGTAAAAAGAGCTACGGAGTTAGTATGGAAAAAGGGAATAGGAGGAAAGAAGGGTAAGAAAATTATGGCTAAACTAAGAAATGCATGCTTAAAAAAGAAAGAGGAAGCTAAACAACAACACGAGCAGAAGGTTTACAACAGTTGGTTACATAATGCTACAAAAAGGGGGCTAAGTGTCACTAAGGATTCCTTTGACCCTCCATGAGCTCAAGGTTGCATGTGCAAATTTTGATGAAAATATTAATAAGAACAAACGGTTGGCCAACCAAGCGGTGGAGACGGCATTGTCAGACCTGAGGCTGGGTGCAGGATGGGAAGATAAGGGAATTAGTTCCAGGAATGTGGAATCCCCTCCCCAACCCCCTCCATCGGGTACAATACCCCAGGAGGCACGTAGTGAAAGGAGTTTTACCCCAAGCACAGGTAAAAAAGGATATCGGCCTCCACCACAGTGTGAACCCGAACGGCAATTGCCCTACCCTTGGACAGAGGAGGCTGACGATGACAGTTCAGAGATAGAAGAACCCTCAGGTCACATGTTCCCTATGTGTACTGTTCCTAACCCTCAAGCGGGACGGGTAAGAGTCCCCGCACAGCCGAACGCTGTCCCTCCTGTCGCTGCGATTCTTCACCCTCCTACCCTAGACATTTTTACGCCATGGAAACCGCAGGAAATTTTGGCACTGACTATGAATTTCCCTGACAAAGATAAGGATCCACAAAAATGGTGTGAATCAGTTGAAAGCATTTGGCAGGCTTACGGGGCAGTGGGAGAAGATATCTGGAATTTTTTGAGGGTTGTGTTTATTGGCTCTAAGTGGACAAAATTTTTGGAAATATTAAATATGCCCCCTGGTGCCAACAGTTGGACTGCCTTTACAGCACAACACCCGAATCAACAACAACAGGAGCAGGAAATTAAAGAAGCAATGCGGCAGGTCCTCAGAAAACCGGTTGACTTAGCAAAAATCATTGATTTAAAACCAAAAAAGAGGAAGGGTTGCTTTAACTGTGGAAATCCTAGCCATTGGAAACAAGATTGCCCTAAACAGCCACGAGGTCGAGGTAGCAGAGGAGGAAGGGGCCGGGGTGCTCAAGGCACCCCCAGAGGTGGCTATGGCGGCCAAAATCCGTTTAGTAATATACTACCACCCCCACCACCCCCACAACAGTGATGAGATGCTGCCTGTCTTTTCTCACAACGCCATTCCAGAGCCCATTGTGACCCTGTTAATTGAAGGTACCCGTGAACGCTTTTTGGTTGACACAGGAGCATGCGCATCTTCACTAGCAGGGACCCACTATCCTTGTGGTAACAAGATTCAACGTTTGCTGATTCTCCTGTTGACATACATCAGATTCTCCTGTTGACATACATCAGGAAAAGAGTTTGCTCGACTTCAACGTATTAATATCTGAGGGTTATCATAAAATGATAAAAAGGGAGGAATGATAAGTTAGAAATAGATATAGTGACCATATAGAAAATGGAGCTCAGAAATGTTAACTAAAATGGCCCCGGCATATTGGCTGTATTTCCCAGCATCCTAAGCGACAGGCTAAGCGAAACTAATTGCTAACATAGCAATTTGTAAGAAGCCAGCCTAGTTGTATAAACAATCCTCCTCACAGATCCGAGAATGATATAGTACATAGCACTAGGTCAAAGGGCAGCCATCAGAGGAGTACTGGTGCCTCACGGTCTAGCTGTAACACAGTAATGAGGTTTGAATGTTTACATTTAAGAGCATCTCTGAGATCTGACTGTTACCTTGAAGAGCAGGAGAAGAATAATGAGGGCTAATGTCTGACTTTAAAGATAGTGTTAATATCTTAACGAGATGGCTGCTGGTGTCTGTGTGTTAGATTTAGAACATTTTTTGATGTGTAAGCTTACAATTAAGTATACTTTGATTAATATACTTTTCAATAGCCTAATGACACGGGACTCTGTATTGCGTGAGACGTTATGTATAAATGTAACAACTTTCCCTATCGAGAGTGAGAGAATCCACTCTTTAGTACCCGGCGTGGTCTAAGGTGGCTTTTCTCCCAAGCCTTGTTTGTATATTCACATACTGACAGTCTTGAATAAAAACAGTGCTGTTGAAAGGTATTAATTAAGTGGTGGTTCTCTGTTCTTGGACAGGCGTTCAAAAGAAGCCCAGGAGCTCAAGGTTGAGTTTCCACATCATGACTACACAGAAACCCCAAAGCAACCACCACCCCTGCACCAAGCAGATACCATTTTCTCTCCCTCTCCCTCTCACTCCTACTCTAACCCCAAGGGACAATTTCATATTTTGGTCATCAGAAGAAGTGCAGCAGGTGATTTCATCTGACCTCACCAAATTCTGGGACTGCAGTCCCATATTCTCTCCTAGACAGAAAGTTGATAATCTAAGCATTTATATAAATGATTTGAATGAGAATATAGGAGTCTTAGTTAGTAAGTTTGCAGATGACACCAAAACTGGTGGCATGGTAGACAGTGAAGGAAGCTTTCTAAGATTACAGAGGGATCTTGATCAAATGGGTCAATGGGCTAAAAAAAAGATGGAATTTAGTCTGGAGAAATGTGAGGTATTGCATTTTGGTACAACAAACAAGGGTAGGACTTGTACAGTAAATGATAGGGTCCTGTGTAATGTTGTAGAACAAAGGAACCTAGTGGTTCAGGTACACAATTTTTAGAAGTTTGCATCACATCTATAGAGGTTGGTTAAAAAGGCACTTAGTACGCTTGCCTTCAATGCTCAGTCCTTGAGCACAGGAATTGGGAAGTCAATATTGAGGTTGTACAGGACCTTGGTGAGGCCTCTTCTGGAGTACTGTGTCTAGTTCTGGTTGCCCAGCTATGAGAAGATTATTATTAAGCTGGAGAGGGTTTAGTGGAGATTTACCAGAATGATTCAAGATGCAAGGTTTGAGTTATAAGGAAAGGTCAGATAGGTCGGGACTTTCCACTGGAGCAAATCAGGTTGAGAGATGACTTTATAGAAGTTTATAAAATTATGAGGGGTGTAGCTAGGGTTAAGAGTGGATGCCTTTTTCCTGGGATGGGGGATTTCAAGACTAGGGGCACATTTTTAAGGTGAGAGAAGAGAGATTTAAAAAAAGACGAGGCGCAAATTGTGGTTCACGTGGAATGAACTTGAGGAAGTGGTGGATGTGGGCACAATTACAATGTTTGAAATACATTTGAAAAAGTACATAAATAGGAAGAGATTGAAGGGATATGGGCTGGGAACAGGCATGGGGAACTAATTTAGTTTGGCATTATGTTCGGCATGAACTAGTTGGACTGAAAGGTCTGTTTCTATGCTGTATGACTCTATGACTGCATGTGAAAATCTGAATGAAGACATCTTCATTCACTGGTGGATATGCTTGATTATGCCATTTGTACTCATACCGTCACTAAGAGATGGACTACTGGCTGCAGTCTCCATTGACATTTGTAACAAACTCTGAGATTACACAACCATGATACTGCTATAAAGCAGACCACATTGGCCAGCAGCAATTGTCAGGTTTCCACTGAGAGAGGGTTGAAGTCCCATCTTCTGCTAATTAACAGAGTGTTAAACAACTGTGGACAGCTGTGATCAGTGGGGATGTATTCTCTATCCAACTTCAGGTGGATAGGCAGGAAATCTCTCTCTCTGAGAAAGCTCGCCCACAGTGTATTTGCAGTATTTTCTGCTCTTATTTTAGATTTCCAGTCTTAGTGTTTGGTTATGTATGGCAGGATCTAGTTCTGGAGAATGAAGTGTGTTGATTGCAGCGCGTTTCAGTGGAGGGACACTTAGAAAGCAGTGGTCACAATATCTTTAGGTTCAGAATAGTTATAGAAAGATATGGAAAATGGAAATACTCAATTGCACAAGGAGTTGCGAAGAGATCTGGCTGTGCTAGATTGGAGTCAAGGTAAAAATGTGTATTTGGAGGTTTTCAAAGAAGAGATAGTTTGGCATCACACATCTCACATTTTCACAGGAGAAATATGTGTGCATCTAAAGTTTGCATTCCCTCTATTGCTGAACAGATAGAGGCAGCTTATAATAAATAAATATTGCAGGAGAGAAGTAAACTGAAAACTTTAAATAAAAGAAGCTGAAAGATAAACAAGAAGGGCAAGTGAGTTTACATATAGATGAAATGAAATAAAATAGACTAGAACATCCATTTTCATGTGTACTCCAATGCAGAAATACAGGAGTACAATAAAAGGAATTACAATGGCTACCTCTAATGGAGAAAGTGAGGACTACAGATGCTGGTGATCAGAGCTGAAAATATGTTGCTGGAAAAGCGCAGCAGGTCAGGCAGCATCCAAGGAACAGGAGATTCGACGTTTCGGGCATAATCATTCCTGAAGAAGGGCTTATGCCCGAAACGTCGAATCTCCTGTTCCTTGGATGCTGCCTGACCTGCTACGCTTTTCCAGCAACACATTTTCAGCTCTGCCTCTAATGGAGCCAGCTTAGGTACAAGTACCCAGGTACAAATTTTGGCTACAAAAAGAAAAGTAGTAGCATTACTTACAGTGTCTAAAAAATAAGTTAGAAGTGAGATAATTATAACATAGTTAAAGGATTGACAATATAGTCAGGTAAAGAATTTCGGATCAATATTACATTTCAACAGCTCAACCAGCATGTTGTCTGACCGCCCACGGAGGCCCCATTCCAACAACAACCCTGCCCCATTCCAAGCCTCCAGTCCACTCCACCAGACACTCAGCTGAACCAAGATAAGTTGTGCTGCGCTAGGATTCGCTTTTCTTCTCACGAATCTCCAGGACTCTTTTCCCCTTGTGCTGTTTCAAGTCACACTTTCCCTCATGCTGTTCCAGGACGCCCGTCCTTTCACGGTCATGCTGCTCCAGGACTGCTAAAATGAGACAAAAAAAGGAAAAAGAACAGACAGAGTGGTGGAGAGTCCTACACTGCTGCCATTTTGCCGGCACACAAGATAACACAAAGATAATAATTGGGTAATCAAAGGAACAGTGGGGCTGATGTGGGACAATAAAAAAAGTTGGAGTATAGTTGAGTACTAAATGAGTAAATTCCATTTACTAAACAGGTGGTACTGCCAATGTCACAGAATTCAAAAGGTGGTAGAGAAGTTAGATAGGATGAAAATAGAATAGTGGAGATACTTAAAACTTGGGAGAACTCAAAGTGGGAAAGTTACCTGATGTAATCTAAATTGTTGAAGGAAGTATGTTAAAAAATTATAGAAGCTCTGGCCACAATTTGCCTTCACAATTTTAGTTTTCCCTTTATCTGTAAAGGTTAAAGCACAATTTCTGAGAATGATTCTGCTCTCTCCCTTCATGTTTTAGATTTTTTAGATTAGATTTACAGTGTGGAAACAGGCCCTTCGGCCCAACAAGTCCACACCGACCCGCCGAAGCGTAACCCACCCATACCCCTACATTACCCCTTACCTAACACTACGGGCAATTTAGCTTGGCCAATTCACCTGACCCGCACATCTTTGGACTGTGGGAGGAAACCGGAGCACCCGGAGGAAACCCACGCAGACACGGGGAGAACGTGCAAACTCCACACAGTCAGTCGCCTGAGTCGGGAATTGAACCCGGGTCTACAGGCGCTGTGAGGCAGCAGTGCTAACCACTGTGCCACCGTGCCGCCCAATGTTCATTTTCAAAATATTAATGAGACCATCATTTCCATCACTCCCCTGATATACTAGTATAAAGTTCTTTTGACCAGCCTATTTATCGTTTCTGTAGGATCCTGCTTCTAAATTGTTCAAACGAAGATCATCCCAACACAGTAATGTAGTTCCTTATCAGAGTCTTACAGTTTGGAATCACTATTTCCCATAAGGTTCTGCCTTATGTTCATCTTAATTGTCAGCTCGTTTGTGAGCACTCTGCCTCTGAGTTAAAAGATCAATATGTCTAAATACAATTTCAGGACTTAATCACAAAATAAAGGCTGGCATTCCCATGTTTTTCCAACAGTGTTACGTTGCCAGAAGTTCTCTCTTTCAAATAAGATGTTAAATCGAGGCCCTGCTTACCGTTTTAGGTAATTATGATAACTGTATGAAGAGGATTGTTGGATTGTAAATATTACATATATTAAAGAAAAGGAGAGAGGGCTAAACCCAGGAATGAGAGACTTAGCTTAACTTGATGATGGGAAACTTTTAAAGATAATAAGACAGGCTTTCATAAAGGATTAAGTTTTTTGATGAAGTTTTTGCAGTTGATCCTCGGGATCACCTTTTCATCTTTCAAGTAGTATTTCACATTGTTGAAAAATTTAAAGGAGCAATGGCTGCATGGATATTAAATTGGCTAACGGACAGAAATTAGAGAATAATTATGGTGAACAATTATATTTCAGACTTTAATGAAGCAGCTGAGTTGGTTGCTGTCAGGACTACTCGTCTTTTTGATTTGTAACACTAAGCAGCATTGAGATACACAGGGCTAATTGCAAATTAGCAAGTGACATGAAATTCCTAAATACAATTAAACAAACTCAAGAAAAAATGGAATGATGAAATGCAGAGACACAGAAGATTTACAGCACCTTAAAAGAAGAGCGAGTGAAGAGACAAAGAGATTTGGGGAGGGAATGCCAGAGCTGTGAATGAGTTATATTTAGATGTAGGGAAATGCATAAGCTCCAGCACCTGTCTTTGGATATGAGAACAAAGTGTGGGAGAACATAGTAGTACAGAACTTGAGAACTGCTGTAACAAAAAGTGTATTTTATTGAAATTTTTCATTTTGTATTTGTACAATTGTGTGAGGATCTGAAAAGGGAGTGCCTTAAGCATAACCGACAAAGATGATGCAATATGAATTGTGAGCAGAATATTTCCAGATCTCTATGGTGAAAGACCTAACATCCAGGTCCTCCTCATAGTTTCTGTATAAATGTCTAATATATCTGTAAGTGGTTTCTAACTTCTTTTTCAATACAAGAGGGCTTGTGAGTGGTTTTCCTCTATCGTACTAGATCAAGCAGGCCTTTTAGATCATTAACCTAAAGAGGCTGGAAATAAAATATCCTTGATTGTCACATGTACTCAAGTACAGAAGTACAGGAGTACAGTGAAATGTTTCCAATTTTGTCCCATGTGGTGCCATCTTAGTTACAAGATACCTAGGTCATAGTTCCTTCCAATTCTAATAAAAACAGTGAGGCACACTAGTCCCTCACAGCCTTACAGTCTCCACCACAGGCTTCTCAGGCCTCATCTGTGTCAATTCAAGCCACCTCATTCTCCACACCTACCCATGTTCCTTCACTATCCATGACTATCCATGACAATAGCCCTCTGTCCAGTCCTCACAGCTGCTCATACCCTCCATAGCTTAGCACAACTCAGACCAATGTATGGCCTCCCATTCATAGCTCCTATTCCAATTAACACTATCTCATGCCAACCCATTGTCTAACCATCCACCACCCCATTCCACCCTTTCCCCTTACACTCCATGCCTGTTTATCCAATATCCAACATGAACAGATCTGAAGAGCTATGTTGAGGTCACATAAAATTAAATTACATATATGAAGAATTAATTACTAATTTCACAATATTAAAATAGTGATGACATTGATAACAGCTCATTCAATGCATTTAATTTTTTAAAATATGTAATTCCTTATAAAAATAAACATTTTATTTATAATTCCATCAAAAACTTTATATCTCTTTTTAACCACTTGCAGCAATCAATAAAATTGTGAAGGTTAGAGCATAGAAGCTGTCGCACAGAACAAATTGGAGAATGGTAGCCTTCAATCTTCTGTCAACACACATCCACTCAAATTGTATGCACCAACTCCTTTCAACTGACAGTCCTACAAGAGGACATTTCTAGCCTATAACCATAAATACCATGCAGCTTAATAATGCATCTCAAGCAGTATCTCATGTATAATTCTTTAAACTTTAATGAACACAATACTTGCCCTCTTTTTATTCCTAATCTGTAGCAATTGTACAAATGGAAAGACAGGAATATTCAATTGAAGTTAGTAAAGGCATTCATTACATCTCAACATTGAAAAACATTGCTAAAATTCTTGAAGAAAATGGACCTTCCCAAAGAACAATTCTTGGAACATATCAGAGGAAACTTTCCTGATGGAAAATGGAAGAAAGAAAGAATGCTAAGTTCTTCTATCAGAATGAAGAATTAGTCAATTCAACCCCTCAACACTGCTTCGCCATTCCACATGATCATATCTGATCTCATCTCGGCCTCAATTCCACCTTTCTGCCACTGTTCATAACTCTTCAACTCTATTAATTAAAAATCTGTCCATTGCCTCTTTAAGTTAACTCAATGTCTCAGCATCCATCACACTTGGGGGTTGTCAATTCCACAGTAAACCCAGATGTTCAATTCCCAAACCTGGTCTGTCTGCAATATCTTGGTAATCACTGCCAAAGCAGTGTAACTTGTCTCTACTAACATCATTAACTCATCAATTTTAATCAAAATGCTTTGGGTATTCAAAGGCAAAACCTTTAAGATTATTCTATTATCAAATTTCCCTGTTTTCGTACAATTTTTTGGTATGACATTCACACATTATATTCATTCCTTTAATTGGCTGATGGCAAACAGTTTCATCACTAATCTATATTCCAACCTTATCCTTAAACTTTGATTTCCTAAGTTTCAATGCAACTAGATTGAATACCATTCCACAATTCCACTATTTAGTATAAAGTCCTATTTATAGCCCTAGTTATGGGATTTGTGAAGATTCTGGTCCCAGCATGATTCAGATGGACCCCCTCCTGTGGGAAGAGCGCACTCTTTCCCCATGATGTGGAGGAGCCGGTGTTTGACTGGGGTAGGTAAGGTTAGAAATCACACAACACCAGGTTATAGTCCAACAGTTTTATTTGGAAGCACTAGCAGTGCTCCAAAAGCTAGTGCTTCCAAATAAACCTATTGGAGAATAACCTGATGTAGTCTGATTTGTGGGTGGCACGGTGGCACAGTGGTTAGCACTGCTGTCTCACAGCGCCTGAAACCCGGGTTCAATTTCCAACTGAGGCGACTGACTGTGTAGAGTTTGCACGTTCTCCCTGTGTCTGCGTGGGTTTCCTCCGGGTGCTCCGGTTTCCTCCCACAGTCCAAAGATGTGCAGGTCAGGTGAATTGGCCATGCTAAATTGTCCGTAGTGTTAGGTAAGGGGTAAATGTAGGGGTATGGGTGGGTTGCGCTTCGGCGGGTCGGTGTGGACTTGTTGGGCCGAAGGGCCTGTTTCCACACTGTAAGTAATCTAATCTAACTTGCCCTACTACTAGTGCCAATGTCCAATGAATTCAAAACCATTTTTTCTGCACCAATCTTTGAGCCACACATTATCCTTTTTTATCTTATTGACCTTGTGTCAATTGGCTCATGGCTTAGGTAGGTGTAATCTGAAGACTATTACCTTTTTAGATCTGCTTTTAATTCATAAGATCCACCTTTTCCCTGGCCGATTTCAGCTGCATCTGCATCTAGATGGCGCCTGAGGACTGGTGTCATCAACAGTAATCAGCTGCTGCACTATACAGAACAGTGTTAGCAATAATGAGACCCTTCATTTTTTTATAGCTGAATACAATGTTTTGGCTTGAAATGTTGTCTTGGGCAGTCTGTTATGTGCACTCACAGTCCTGTGCTATAAGATTCAATGTTTTTATATATTCTCTGAGTCAACTGGTAAATGATTTTATGTAGAAATGCAGCAGCAATATGCCAGTTTATCCCAACTTTGCAAATGGTACTTAATTCACATTGCTTGGTTGGCCACAAATAGTAAACATTGTTAGAAAGAAGCAAAACATAGCAGGTCATAGGGTTACAGAGATTAGATTAGACTTACAGTGTGGAAACAGGCCCTTCGGCCCAACAAGTCCACACCGACCCGCCGAAGCACAACCCACCCATACCCCTACATTTACCCCTTACCTAACACTACGGGCAATTTAGCTTGGCCAATTCACCTGACCTGCACATCTTTGGACTGTGGGAGGAAACCGGAGCACCCGGAGGAAACCCACGCAGACACGGGGAGAACGTGCAAACTCCACACAGTCAGTCACCTGAGTCGGGAATTGAACCCGGGTCTACAGGTGCTGTGAGGCAGCAGTGCTAACCACTGTGCCACCGTGCCGCCCACATACAGCATGGAAACAGACCCTTTGGTCCAACACATCCATGCCGACCCGATAACCTAAACTAATCTAGTCCCTATTGCCAGCACTTGGCCCATATCCCTCTAAACTCTTCCTATTCATATATTCATCCAGATGCCTTTTAAATGTTGTAATTATGGAAGCCTCGGCCACTTCCTTTTGCAGCTCATTCTGTACATGCAACACCCTCTGTGTGAAAAAAATGCCCCTTAGGTCCCTTTTAAATGTTTTCCCTCTCCCCTAAACCTATGTCCTCTAGTTCTGGACTCAACCTCTATAAGGTCACTCCTCAACCCTCAACGCTCCGAGAAAATAGCCCCAGCCTATTCAATCTCTCCCTTTGGCTCAAACCCTCCAACTCTGTCAACATCCTTGTAAATCTTTTCTGAACCCTTTCAAGTTTCACAACATCCTCCCAATAGGAGGGGACCAGAACTGCACACAATGTTCCAAGAGAGTCATAGAGATGTACAGTACAGAAACAGACCCTTCAGACAAACTCATCAATTCACCTGCCCACCCTGATGCCTTTTAAATGTTGTAAATGTACCTGCCACTTCCTCTGGCAGCTCATTCCATACACACACAACCTTCTGCTTGATAAAGTTGCCTCTTAGGTCCCTTTTAAATCTTCCCCCTCTCACCTTAAACCTATGCCCACTGGTTTCGAGCACACCCAAAATACTTTGTCTATTCACCCAATCCACATCTCTCTCTATAAGGTCAACACTCAGCCTCCAACACTCCAGGGAAAACAGCCCCAGTCTATTTAGCCTCTCCCTATAGCTCAAACCCTCCAACCCTAGCAAACATCCTTGTAAATCTTTTCTGAACCCTTACAAGTTTCACAAAATCCTTCATATAACATCTATGGTTCCACCAGCTTCTGCAATTTCTGAGAAATGTTGATATCTCTCAGTTTCCTCTCAGCTGTGTTTCCTATGGTCTTCAGAACAGCAGACTGTGCTTTTGGTAAGGTATCTTCCTAAAAGTGATAATAGACCTATACACTGAGGAAATGACTCTCAATTTTGAGTTACTATGTGCTTTTAAATCCAGAAGCAACAATTCTTTGCTCACTCCATGATCTATTCCATGTTACACAGCAGTTGTGTTCCAATGTAAACGTTGAGTCTTGGACTGAGTTGACCCACAATTCAGCAGTGAAATTTTCTGCTTTGTCAGGATTATGCCAGTACAGCTATGTTTATTTTTGACTGCACAGTTATTGAAAATAGTAGAATTCAGATTTGAGGGCAAGTATGCTTTCATGATTAATCATGACCAATAAACTAATATTTTGTGATGGATTTATTATGCAGACAGAAATATAATGATTATGATGCCCCTCTATGCTTATTTGTTGATCATATTCAGCTATTCTGTGCTCCTGTCTCCATTTTTTGAACTCCTGTGGACAAATAATCTAAACGATGTTTTGTCAAAATTGATTTTTTTCTTTGTCACACATTTAGAGTGTCCTGAATTGAAATATTTTTTCAATCATCCTTTTGACCTCATCCTGTCTTCATGTGATATCTCATTGATGATTCAAAATATATTTTTGTATTCACTCTTTATTTGTTCAGAGGAATTTTGACCCTGTGTTCATGTTACCAAATACAGGCAGATGAACAACATATTAGGGCAGATGATATGATGGAGCAGTTGTTAAAAACCAGTAAATCAAAAAGGCTTAAATTCAATCTTTTCCAGTTTTAGTTGGCTAGTTATTTATTATTTGCCTGGGTACCACCTCAGATTAATTTTCATTTTAACCAGTTAACTGCAAAATGTTTTAAAAACATTTTAAATGTTTTAAACCTTCTAATAAACCTGAAAGTGTGTTGTAATTTTTGAAGAATAAAACCAACAGTATTATACTTTGTTAATCAAAAAACACGTGTTCAAAGAAATAGACTAGACACAGTTGTATTGGTACTATATTGATACAAAATACAGTAAATCAATTGCAATATAATTCTTGTAATTTAGCTTAATGCCTTGACATACTTCACGTAAATAGTTAATAGTCTGAAACACAGATGTTTTAATAGAAGAGAGAAAAAGCTGACATGCTGAGACTTCAGTAATAAACAGTGTATAATAATTTGATTACATAGTCATACATGGACAATAGTAGCATGCTGTTCTTTAACATAACCATGATTCAAGTTCACACTTCAAGTTCTCTTTTGCTGTTTATGATATATAAGCAGACTGTTTGTAAACTCTGGAGCAGAATTAAATGAACTTTATTCATTGGTTGGTCCATATAATGCCTGAACTTTAAATGCCTGTATTAAGTAACAAAACAATGCATCAATCAGGATTGACAAATCCTAGCTCTAGAAACAAATTATCATAAGTAAGAGCATTTAGTTTGCAATCTTTTCATATTTTCCTAGGCGCCAGACCTCCCAACAATTGCCCACAGCCATTACACAATTTCTAAATGCCTCCTCCAAGGGCAGGTTGTCCATCTGCTGCCTGTCTCTCTACACTTCATCTGACGACTCAAGAGGCAAGATCTGGAACTTGTTCAAAGCATTCAAGCCAGCAAATAATTCTTGAAACACCAATGTTGAAACTACTGTGGGGATAATAGCAAATTAACAGTTAATGGGCAGAATTTTGCAGACTCCAACAGGTGGCGTACAAGCCAGATAAACTCAAAGAGTTAGCTTTGAAATCTAAGTTTAGCTGCATCCACTGCGATACATGGACTGTCTCCAAGATCAGATACTTAGTACTGCTTCTCTATTCTATTTTGTTCTAGTCTGTTTCTCTTACTGTTAACAACTTAGGTTAACCAGGTATCCCTTAACAATATGGTTAATCAGCCTTGAGCTCATATAACCAGTCATTTTAGTTAATATGCAGTAAACTACGTAAACTATGCAGCAACTGCTCTTTTGCTGAAGAATTATTAGTGATTAATCCTTCACTATTTAATAGTAGTAAGCACAATAGTCTAGTATTATAAGAATTGATGAGAGCATATTTATTAGAAAAGCAACCCTAGCAGAATGATGTACAGACATTTTTGCAACAGGATGGCAAACAGTGTGATCTACACGTCAATTGAAGAAATCATGAACATTGCAAGAATCCACAGCTGTCTATAGAGAAGGGACAAGAAGTAATGTTGATAAAAAAGTAGTACTGTACCTCTAAGAATTCAGCACCATTTAAAAAGGACCATTAATGCAATCAACTCCTACAACAGTATCAGCTAACAGCAACAACCAGCATCTTAGAGATGGGAAATATGTAGCCCAAAGCAATGTTGACCATCCTTAATCAGTCGCTACCTTTCCAAATGTTTGTAAATCCTTTCCCTCGGACTCCCCTCCAAAAAACGTACCCAGCACTGACATCAGACTCACTGGTCTGTAGTCCCCTGGCTCTTCCTTACCCCATTTTGTAAATAATGGCACCACATTAGCCCAACCTGCAGTCTTCCGGCACCTTAGCCCTGGTTATCAATGATGCAGATATCTCAGCAAGAGGCTTCTTCCTGAGCTTCCCACAAAGTTCTAAGATACACTTGATCAGGTCCCAGGGATTTCTCTACCTTTATGTTTCAAAATCATGGATTCAGAAAAATTAACAAGTTAACTACTAAAGTGAATTTTGAGATGATATTGAGAAAACTATTAAAGTCCCTCACATTCATCAACCAGAATACACATTCCCCTAATTTAAAATCCAAATTAATTGATATTACATGAAAATTATAAATCATTCATTATATCACAAAGAATGAACTTTGAAGCCTTTGTATGTTCCATCCATTGGCATACATACAAGTCTTTTGGAGGGAGCTGATCAGTTCTAATTATTTAATGTGGTTGTTTTAGCTGTTAGGCTCACCTGTAGTGTTAACATGCATGTAACTTAGGTTAGCTTGATAGTTCTTAGGAGGTGTATAATATAGTTAACTACTTGTAGCCTGCTTTCTTAGTATGTAATAAATTACTTCTTGTAAAGAAGGAAGCATATGTCAGCTATAGACAGGCTAGATTGAGTGAATCTTTAGAAGAGTATAAAGGCAGTAGGGGTACATTTAAGAGGGAAATCAGGAGGGCAAAAAGGGGACATGAGATAGCTTTGGCAAATAGAATTAAGGAGTATCCAAAGGGTTTTTACAAATACATTAAGGACAAAAGGGTAACTAGGGACAGAATAGGGCCCCTCAAAGATTAGCAAGGCGGCTTTGGTGCAGAGCCGCAGGAGGTAGGGGAGATATTAAAAGAGTATTTTGCATCAGTATTTATTGTGGAAAAGGATATGGAAGATATAAAATATAGGGAAATAGATGGTGATATCTTGAAAAATGTTCACATTAGAGAGGAGGAAGTGCTGGATATCTTGAAACACATAAAAGTGGGTAAATCTTCAAGACCTGATCAGGTGTACCTTAGCTGGGGAAGTGATTGCTGGGCCTCTTCCTGAAATATTTGTATCACTGATAGTCACAGGTGAGGTGCCGGAGGACTGGAGGTTGGCAAATGTGGTGCCACTGTTTAAGACAGTGGTAAGGACAAGCCAGGGAACTATAGACAAATGAGCCTGACATTAGAGGTGGGAAAGTTGTTGGAGGGAATTCTGAGGGACAGGATGTACATGTATTTGGAAAGGCAAGGACTGATTAGGGATAGTCAACATGGCATTGTGCATGGGAAATCATGTCTCACAAACTTGATCGTTTTTTTTGAAGAAGCAACAAAGAGGATTGATGACGGCAGAGCACATGATGTGATCTAAATGGTCTTCAGTAAGGTTTTCGACAAGGTTCCCTATGGAAGACTGAGTAGCAAGGAATACATGGAGAACTAGCCATTTGGATACAGGACTATCTCAAAGGTGTTGGTGGAGCATTGATTTTCAGACTGGAGGCCTGTGACCAGTGGAGTGTCACAAGGATCGGTGCTGGGTCCACTTCTTTTCGTCATTTATGTAAATGATTTGGATGTGAGCATAAAAGGCATAGTTAGTAAGTTTGCAAATGACTGCAAAATTGGAGGTGTAGTGGCCAGCAAAGAAGGTTACCTCAGATTGCAATGGGATCTTGATCAGATGGGCCAATGGGCTGAGAAGTGGCAGATGGAGTTTAATTTAGATAAATGTGAGTTGCTGCATTTTGGGAAAGCAAATCTTAGCAGGAGCTTTACACTTAATGGTAAGGTCCTAGGGAGTGTTGCCAAACAAGGAGACCTTGGAGTGGAGGTTCATACCTCCTTGAAAGTGGAGTCACAAGTAGATATGATAGTGAAGAAGGCATTTGGTATGCTTTCCTTTATTGGTCAGAGTATTGAGTACAGGAGTTTGGAGGTCATGCTGCGGCTGTACAGAACATTGGTTAGGCTACTGTTGGAATATTGCGTGCAATTCTGGTCTCCTTCATATCGGAAAAAGATGGTGTGAAATTTGAAAGGGTTCAGAAAAGATTTACAAGGATGTCGCCAATGTCGAAGGCTGAGGGGTGACCTTATACAGGTTTACAAAATCATGAGGGGCATGGATAGGATAAATTGACAAATTTTCTGCCTGGGATGGGGAAGTCCAGAACTAGAGGGAATAGATTTAGGGTGAGAGGGAAAAGATATAAAAGACATCTAAGGAGCAATGTTTTCATGCGAGGGTGGTACGTGTATGGAATGAGCTGAGAAGTGGTGGAGGCTAGTAAAATTGCAACATTTAAAAGGCATTTGGATGGGTATATGAATAGGAAGGGTTTGGAGTTATATGGGCAGGGTGCTGGCAGGAGGGACTAGGTTGGGTTGGGATATCTGGTTGGCATGGACGGGTCAGACCGAGAGTTTGTTTCCGTGCTGTACGTTTTTATGACTCTGTTACACTATGTGTCTTTCTGTTAAAGATGAATTACTGTTTAATTCTTCATGATTTAACACTAGTAAACCCCAACATTAGATTTAAGGAAGGGATTGGTGACAGCATATCTACCCAGGGGAGATGCCAGCAAAACCATGTGTTATGAACCAGACCAGACCCTTCAAAATATTCTAAGAAGGTAATCCAGAC
Organism: Hemiscyllium ocellatum; assembly: GCF_020745735.1. NCBI lineage: Eukaryota > Metazoa > Chordata > Chondrichthyes > Orectolobiformes > Hemiscylliidae > Hemiscyllium > Hemiscyllium ocellatum. The sequence continues at coordinate 52,197,556 of NC_083406.1, read as the reverse complement.
CCTAATTTTCTTTATTTTAAAGGTAGATGGGAAGTGCATGTTCAAGATGTGATGCGACTGGTTAAACTACTCAAAATTAAGCAAAACACAATTTATTTAAATACTATAGTTAAAGTACAAACAAAAGAAAGAGGAATTCAGAAAAACTGTTGGGAAATTTAACCAAATAGTAGATTCAGTGCCTATCACTAATTAACTGTTCCAATATAGTAACATCCTGTAAACAGACCCCTTGGCAAAAAGTTAAATTCAAACACAGATTCTTACATGCAGTTTTCCAATCCAGGAGGAAACAACATCAAGAGCGATTTCAGAAAAAGGAGCAGCTAAGAAACATTCAGTGAAACTTTCAACTCTTCTTAGATCCCAATCAGCTTCTGACTGCGAAAACTAAAAAAAACTAGAAAGTCTGCTCTGTGAGAACTGGCCACTCCCATTCAAGCTGCTTCCACTGTTCCAATTATTTTAAAATAAAAACCAAAAAGCCTCCTAAATTATTGACTTAGGCTGTCCCCAGTAGCCAGTTTGGCACCTCTGCCTTTACAACCCCTCTTCAAAAAACCTAGGACAAAATAACCTTTTTAAAGTGACAGCATCAACACACCATGTATCTGTTTTCAATACCTGTCACAACAACTTGCAGTGTCTCTGTAAAATACCCTTGGTAACCTTCATGTCACCCTCATGCCTACCCCCAGTGCTTCATAATCAAAACCTGTAGCCCAGTTGTGACTGTCCCAGATTTGTTCCTATTCTGGGAGAAAGTGAGGTCTGCAGATGCTGGAGATCAGAGCTGAAAATGTGTTGCTGGAAAAGCGCAGCAGGCCAGGCAGCATCCAAGGAACAGGAGATTCGACGTTTCTGGCATAAGCCCTTCTTCAGGAATGTTCCTATTCTGGCCAATTAAAGGTCATGTCCCACTTTGACCTCAATTGTGAAACTAGCAGGAGGAGTTAAGCAGCAGGAACCTCTCTAAGTCATTCTGCACTGGCCTTGGGCAAGGGTGGGCACATCTTCCAATCCTCCAAGCAAATACTGCCCTCTGTGGATGTTGCTTCTCATTTTCCTTTCCAATAAGACATCTCTCAATGGATTTCATCTCGCCTCCTTGCTGTGAGATCCCAATCATTTTGCCTGGTCCTGAAGTTCAGGTTTTAAAAACATGGGGACTGCTTGTAGTCCCAGCCTTGGCCACTATTGGCACTGCTTGAACAGAGAGAAGTCCCTTTCCCAGTCATATAATGTTCCAAGGCTTAAATGGCCATGCTTAGCTGTGTCCTGTTCCCTGATCACTCTTTGGGTGACAGGGTGGGTAACTCCATCATCTGAAAGATTCTGCCCAATTCTCTTGTATGGAATTTGCTGTATTATTTCAAAGCTGATGTTAACCCATTGATTTTTCATGGAATTAGTTTCTTTGCCAAAACTCAGACAAGAATGAAAGTACAAATAAATTACTCAAGTGCTAATAAGAACCACGATTCCTTCAAACTCAAATTTAGAAAAGAAAATGTCATTAATCTGGTTTAGTTCCAGAATTGTTAGACAGTAGATAAGACCATCAGACATAGAAGCAGAAATTAGGCCATTTGCTCTACCATTCAATCATGGCTGATTAGTTTTTCAACCCCATTTTCCCATTTTCTCCCCATGGCACAGTGGCTCAGTGGTTAGCACTGTTCCCTCACAGCACCAGGGTCCCAGGTTCGATTCCAACCGTGTGTGTGGAGTTTGCACACTCTCCCCATGTCTGTGTGGGTTTCCTCCAGGTGCTCTGGTTTCTTCCCACAATCACAAAGATATGCAGGTTAGGTGAATTGGCCATGCTTAAATTGTCAATTAGGTGCATTAGTCAGAGGGAAAAGGAGTTTGGGTGGGTTACTCTTCGGAGGGTTGGTGTGGACCTGTTGGGCCGAAGGGCCTGTTTCCACACTGTAGGGAATCTAATCATAACATTTGATCCACGTGGTAATCTAGAACTTATCTATCTCTGTTTTAAATATGCTCAGTGACATGACCTCCACAGCCTTCTGTGACAATGAATTCCATAGATGCACAACTCTCTGGCTATAGAGGTTTCTCCTCATCTCCATTCTCAAGGGACTGCCCTTTACTCTAAGGCTGTGCCCTTGGTCCTCATCTCTCTTGCCAATGGAAGCCCAAAGTCCACTGTGTCCAGGCCATTCAGTATTCTGCTAATAAGTCATAAAGTATATTGTAAACATTTCTTAGTTTCAGATTTATACCAATTCACTCTAGCCATATCCTGCATATTGGGTCATAATCTAATGAAATTGCTATTAACCAACCAGTTTTGAATTGCTGTAAATTCATCAGATCTGCTACATCTGTTGATGCAATAAGATTAATGATGGCTAGAAGAGGAACATTTTCAAAAGAACAGTTACAGTATGAAACAAATAAAAAGGTTAATTAGTCTGAGCAATTGTTTCTATACTTAGCTAACCAATGATCATTTTAATTTTCATGATAGTGGGAAAATGTCACATACCAAACAGTAAAAGATTCCTACTAAATGAAGCAGAAACCAGTTGTGCATTTGATTTTGATTTCTACAAAATTAACAAGTTTCATTTAAAGTTAAGAACATAGAACATTGAAAAGTACAGCACAGAACAGGCCCTTTGGCCCACAATGTTGTGCCGAGGATTAATCCTAATATAAAATACAATAACTTATCTATGCATGCCTCAATGCACTGCTATCCATGTGCATGTCCAGCAGTTGCTTAAATGTCCCTAATGACTCTGCTTTTATCACTACCACTGGTAATGCATTCCATGCATTCACAACTCTCTGCATAAAGCATCTTTCTCTGATGTCCCTTCTATACCTTTCTCCTAATATCTTAAAACTATGACCCTTCATGCCAGTCAATCCTGCCCTAGGGAAAAGTCTCTGGCTTTACATGCTTCTCAATACCTTGTATACCTTGATCTCTTCCTCTTTCTCTCCAGAGAGAAAAGTCCGCGCTTATGCAACCACTCTTCATAAGGCAAGCCCTCCAGTCCAGGCAGCATCCTGGTAATCCTTCTTTGCCTCCAAAGCCTCTGTACCTTTCCTATAGTTGGGAGACCAGAACTGGACACAATATTCCAAGTGTAGTCTCACCAGCTGTAGCAAAACCTCGCTGCTCTTAAACTCGATCCCCTCTGTTAATGAAAGCCAAAATACCATATGCTTTTTTAACAACTCTATCCACTTGGGTGGCAACTTTGAGGGATCTATGTACTTGAACATCAAGATTCCTCTATTCCTCCACACTGCCAAGAATCCTGTCTTTAATCCTAAATGCATCATTCAAGTTCGATCTTCCGAAATGTATCGCTTCATATTTATCCAAGTTGAACTCCATCTGCCATTTCTCAACCCAGCTCATCATCCTGTCAATGTTGCTCTGCAGCCTGCAATAGCCCTTGATACTATCAAAAGCACCTCCAACCTTTGTGTCATCTGCAAATTTACTAACCCACCCCTCAACTTCCTCATCCATGTCATTTATAAAAACTACAAAGAGTGGAGGCCCAAGAACAGAGCCCTGCGGAACACCGCTCAACACTGACCTCCAGGCAGAATGCTTTCTACCTACAATCACTCTCTGCCTTCTGCAGCTAACCAATTCTGAATCCAGATAGCCAAATCTCCCTGTATCCCATACCTCCTATGAATGAGTCTACTATGGGGAACCTTGTCAAATGCCTTTCTGAAGTCCAAATACACCACATCGACTGCTTGACATTCCTCAACCTGTCTTGTCACCTCCTCAAAGAACTCAGTAAGATTGTGAGGAGCCCCTGCCCCTCACAAAGCCATGCTGACTGTTTTTAATCACGCAATGCTTTTCCAAATAGTCATAAATCCTATCCCTCAGACTTCTTTCTAAAACCTTACTAACCACAGACGTAAGACTGACTGGTCTATAATTGCCAGGGATATCCTTTCATGAAAAGAGGATGAACCTCCTTCCAATCCTCCGGTACGACTCCCGTGGAGAGTGAGGAAGCAAAGATCTTTGCCTGCATCTTAGCAACCTCCTTTCTCATTTACTGGAGCTGCCTAGGATAAATCTGGGGACTTATCAATCTTAATGTTTGCCAAAGTTTTCAGCACATCAACTTCATCAATCTTGATCTGTTCAAGCCTATATCCCAGCTCCTCTAAGTTCTCATTCACAGCAAGGTCCCTTGGCCAGGCTTCCCCTATCTACTCAGACTCCATGCACAAATTCCTTAGGCTATCCCTCATCGGTCCTACCTTCTCCCTGATCATTCTCTTATTCCTCATGTATGAGTAAAATGCCTTTAGATTCTCCCTAATCCTTCTAGCCAAGCCTTTTTTGTGCCCCCTCCTGGCTTGCCTCAGTCCATTTCTGAGCTCCTTTCTAGCAAGCCTGTAATCCTCTAAAGCTGTGCTAGATCCTTGCTACCTCCACCTTACATAAGCTGCCTTCTTCCTTCTGTTCTTGTCATCCAAGTTTCCTTAATCTTACCCCTTATCTGTCTGAGAGGAACAAATTTGTGCATCACTCGCAATAACTGCTCCTTAAACAGTTTCCACATGTTTACTGTGCCATTTCTGTGGAACAATTGCTCCCAGTCTGTACTTCCCAAGTCCTGTGTGATCACGCCATAATTTCCTTTTCCTGAATTAAATATCTTCCCTTGGTAGCTGCTCCATTCCCTCTCCAAAGCTATGGTAAATGTAAGGTCACTGTCACCAAAGTGTCCTCCCACCGCGAGGTCTGACACATGTTGCTGAACACCAAATTCTAAATGACTTCTCCCCACGTCGACCTGTCTACATACTGAGTAAAGAAGCCCTCCTGAACACCTGACAAAAAACGGCTCCATCCAAACCATCTGCATTAAGGAGGTTCCAGTCGATATTGGGAAAGTTGAAATTATCCATAACCACAACCTTGCTACATCTGCATTTTTCCAAAATCTACCAGCCTATGAGTTTTTCAATCTCTCTACTGCTGTTAGGGGGTCTGTAGAAAACCCCCAGTGAGGTGGCTGTTCCCTTGCTGTTCCTAACTTCCACTCATACTGATTCACCAGATAAACCATCCTCAACAATCTGTGCTTCTGTAGCTGTGATGCACTCTGATTAGCAATGCTACACTCCATCCTCTTTTTCCACCCTCCCTGTTCTCTTTAAATGTTCTAAACCCTGGAACATCTAGCAACCATTCCTGCCCCTGTGAAGCCCACATCTCCGTTATGGCCACAACATCATAGCCCCAAGTACTGATCCATGCTGTCAGTTCATCACTCTTATTTCTGACACTCCTTGCATTAAAGCAGACACATTTTAACTAATCCATTTGCTTCATCACGTGAGAAACCTTCCCAATAGATTCACTACATCCTGTCACTGCCCCATCTACAACTGTCCCCCTCTCAGATATGTAGCTCTGATTCCCACCCCCTTGCCAAACTTAAACCCTCCCGAACCACAGAAGCAAATCTCCCACCCAGGACATTTATGCCCCTTCAGTTCGGGTGCAACCCATCCTTCATGCACAGATTACACCTTCCCCAGAAGACATCCCAATGTTCTAAGCATCTGAAGTCCTCCCTCCTGCACCAGCCTCGCAGCCGCATTCGCTGACTGTTCCTCACCTTGTGGCACCATTAGCAAACCTGAGATCACTACTCTACTCGTCCTGCTCTTCAGCTTCAAACCTATCTCTCTGTAGTCACTTCTCAGATCCTCAGTCTCTTTCCTGGATATATCATTGGCGCCAATATGTACCATGATTTCTGGCTGCTGATCCTCCCCCTTCAGAATCCTGTAAACCCGATCAGCAACATCCTAGACCCTGGCATTAGAGAGGCAACAAACCTTCCAGGAGTTCCGTTCCTGACCATAAAATCTCCTGCCAATCTATGAAAGGTGAAAGTGTACATAATTTTCAATTGTAGTCAATGTCAGACACATATTCATGTAATATAATATCTTCTCGGGACTGAAGAGGAACTTAGAGTGGGAGAGGAGGGATCTAATTATTGTCGTGCATGTTGGAATTAATGACATTGATAGAGTGGAAAAAAGGTTCTGCTGAAAGAGTTTGAACAGTTAGAAGCTAAACTAAATGTCAAACCTTCAAGACGATAAATTTGGTTTATCATTTGAGCAACAGGCAAATTAGCAAGGAATCAACAAGGCGTTAAATGTGTGGCTTAAAGATTAGTGTGGGCGGAATGTATTTCAGTTCATGAGGCACTAGCAACATACTGGGTAGAAGGGAGCTGTATCGGCGGGTTGGATCTCACTTCAGTTAATCGGGAATTGGTGTCCGGGACTAGAGTGGGCTTTAAACTAATTAGGATGGTGAGGAAGATTTCAACAGCAGGAAATATAGGCTTACAAAACAAGAGTTTTGCTCAAACTCTGCCAATATTTATTCAGTTAGGGAGGGAGACAATAAAAATGGGGAAATGTTGAAGTCTATTACAATTGATGTAAAAACAGAGTATTTAGAAAATCATAACAACATCACTGTCATCTTGGCTCATGAAGGAGCAAAGGTACCTGACAAATTTGTCACAATTCTTTGAAGAAGTAACAAGCAGGATCAGGAACAACTTGATGTAATACATTTGTACTTTTTAAAAGTTGAGCTACTGTACATCAGACATCTTAATGAGAGGCCATGGCGATGATGGGTAATATACGAACTGGATCACATGAAAACAGATGGGAAGGCAAGTGGTGAGGATAACACAACGTCTGCTATGAGATATTGGGCTCAAAAGTTATATCTTCAAACTAGATCATTAAGAGTTAATCATTAAGGATTAATGGCAATGCGCAAAGTGGAAAAATAGGCTGATGTAAAAAATTGCCTATTGTGTCTGGAAAGTAACTGCATTGGCTCAATAATCAGTGAGAATTATTATTTTATGCAACTAACATTGAGCCACCAGAAAATCTGTTTTTTTTTGCACAACAGAATATCTGAAAAAGTACTGAAAGTATTACAAAATGACGGTTCAGCAAGTGTTCTGAGATTCACAATAATATTACTATCAGGGACTTTGCCTCACTCATTAAACTTTTCAACCATCAAGCTGGGGTTCGCGAGACTGGTGTCATGGAATCTGAAGTAGAGATCCAGATGTCACTATTGCCAAAGTCCCCAACAAGTAGAAGGCAGATTGTGACTCACTTGTCACTTATATAGTTTAAGCTAATAGATTCACTCATGAGTTTGCATATGTCTCTAATATATGGTAAGCAGATTAAGCTAATAAATTTGCCTCACATTAAAGTGCTTGTGTCTTCTTGTATTAATTTTGATCAATTGTTAAATAACACATCTGGTACTTTCATCCCAACAATACAGATATAGACAAGTGAAAGGGCAAAAACTTGGCAGATGGAATATGACATGAGGTTATGTGCATTGGTAGAATAATTTAAGAGCTAAATATTAATTAATGGAGTAAGACTGTAGAAAGTTGCAGCAAAGAGGGATTGGGGGTGCTGGTGCATGGATCCAAGTTCAGCAGGTAATAAGGAAGGCAAATGGAATGCTTATTTCAAAATGACTGGAACATAAAGATATAAAGGTATAGAGTATGCTAAATTTATATAGGCATGATTCAGACCACAGCTGGGATATCATGAACAGTTTTAGTCCCCTTATCTTAGGAAAGATGTACTGCCATTGGCGGCAGTCCAAAGAAAGTTCACAAAGTTGATCACAATTGTGGATGGATCTTATGAGGGAAGATCAATCAGGTTGGGTTTCTACTCATTGGAGTTTAGAAGAATGAGAGGTAACATAATTGAAGTACAAGATTCTTAGGGGGCTTAAAAGCGTAGATGCAGAAAGGTTGTATCCCCTTATTGGAGTGACTAGAGCCAGGTGGCATAATTTCAGACTGAGAAGTTACCCACTTAAGACAACAGTGAGGATGGCTTTTCTCAGAGGTTAATGAATCTCTGGTATTCTTTTACCTCAGATGACTGTCAAGGCTGGGTTGTTAAGTATATTTAAGGCTTAAATGGACAGATTTCTACTTATTCAGGAAATCTAGGTTTATGGAGATAGGAAAATGGAATTGAGGATTTTCAGATCAGCCATGATCTCAATGAGTGGCAGAGCAGACTAATGAGCTGATTGACTAACTTTTGCTCATATTTCTTATGGCCTTTTGCATCATAGGAAACAATTTTTCTACACAAGGATAATATGTGAACATAGGAATGGGTATAGGCTATTCAACCTGTGGGTGGCACGGTGCCACTGTGTTTAGCACTGTTGCCTTACAGCGCCAGAGACCCGGGTTAATTCCCGCCTCAGTCGACACGCTGTGTGGAGTTTGCACATTCTCTCTGTATCTGTGTGTTTCCTCCAGGTGCTCCGGTTTCCTCTCACAGTCCAAAAATGTGCGGGTTAGGTGAACTGGCCAAGCTAAATTGCCTGTAGTGTTAGGTGAAGGAGTAAATGTAGGGGAATGGGTCTGGGTGGGTTGTGCTTCAGCAGGTTGGTATGGACTTGTTGGGCCTAAGGGCCTGCTTCCATGCTGTAAGTAATCTAATCTAAAACCTTTCAAGCATGTTCCACCATTCAATGAGAATGGTGATCTGTGGCCGAACTACATATACCTGCCTTTGTCCCATATCCTTGCTTAACAATAAATTATCAATCTCAGATTTAGCATCAACAGCAATTTGTGGAAGAGAGTTCCAAACCTCTACCACCCCTATGTCTGTAGAAGTACTTCCTAGCAGTTCTTAGAACATAGAACATTACAGCACAGTACAGGCTGTTCGGCCCTCAATGTTGCGCCGATCTGTCATACCAATCTGAAGCCCATCTAACCTCCACTATTCCATGTACGTCCAAATGCTTGTCCAAAGCATTCCATACCCTTACTATTCTCTGAGTAAAGAAACTACCTCTGACTTCTGTCTTATACCTATCTCCCCTCACTTTAAAGTTGTGTCCCACGTGTTTGTCATCCCCATACTTGGAAAAAGACTCTCCCTGTCCACCCGATCTAACCCTCTGATTATCTTATATGTCTCTATTAAGTCATCTCTCAACCTTCTTCTCTTTAACAAAAACAGCCTCAAGGCCCTCAGCCTTTCTTCATAAGACCTTCCCTCCATACCAGGCAATATCCTAGTAAATCTCCTCTGCACTCTTTCCAAAGCTTCCACATCCTTCTTAATATGCCAGAACTGTACACAATACTCCAAGTGTGGCCATACCAGAGTTTTGTACAGCTGTAGCATAACCTCATGGTTCCAGAACTCAATCCCTCTATTAATAAAAGCTAAAACACTGTATACCTTCTTAACAACCCTGTCAACCTGAGTGGCAACTCTCAAGGATCTGTGTACCTGGACACCAAGATTTCTCTGCTCATCTACAGTACCAAGAATCTTACCATTAGCCCAGTACTTTGCATTCCGGTTACTCTGACCAAAGTGAATCATCTCACACTTGGCTGCATTAAACTCCATTTGCCACCTTTCAGCCCAGCTCTGCAGCTTATCTAGGTCTCTCTGTAACCTACAACATCCTTCGTCACTATCCACAACTCCACTGACCTTAGTGTCGTCTGCAAATTTACTAACCTTCTACGCCCTCATCCAGGTCATTTATGAAAATGACAAACAACAATGGACCCAACACCAACCCTTGCGGTACATCACTGGGAACTGAACTCCAGGATGAACATTTCCCATCAACCACCAATTACTGACCCAAACTGCTATATCTCCCACAATCCCAATCCTCCGCATTTTGTACAATAGCCTACTGTGGGGAACCTTATTGAACGCCTTGCTGAAATCCATATGCACCACATCAACCTGTTTACACTCATCTACCTATTTGGTCACCTTCTCAAAGAACTCAATAAGGTTTGTGAGGCACGACCAACCCTTCACAAAATTGTGCAGACTATCCATAATCAAATTATTCTTTTCTAGATGTTTATAAAACCTATCTCTTATAATCTTTTCCAACACTTTACCAACAACTGAAGTAAGGCTCACTAGTCTATAATTACCAGGATTGTCTCTAGTCCCCTTCTTGAACAGGGGAACCACATTTGCTATCCTCCAGTCTTCTGGCACTATTCCTGTAGACAATGACGATTTAAAGATCAATGCCAAAGGCTCAGAAATCTCCTCCCTGGCTTCCCGTGTATCCTAGGATAAATCCCATCCGACGCAGGGGCCTTATCTATTTTCAAACTCTGCAGGATTTCTAATACCTCTTCCTTGTGAACCTCAATCACACCTAGTCTAGTGGCCTGTATCTCAGTAATCTCCTCGACAACATTGTCATTTTCTAGAGTGAATATTGTTGGAAAATATTAATTTAGTGCTTCCCCTATCTCCTCTGACTTCCCCCTACTATCCTTGATTGGCCCTAATCTTACTCTTGTCATTCTTTTATTCCTTATTTACCTATAGAAAGCCTTAAAGTTCATCCTGATCCTATCCACCAACAACTTCTCATGTCGCCTTCTGGCTCTTCTGAGCTCTCTCTTTAGGCCTCTTGGCTCTTCTGAGCTCTCTCTTTAGGCTCTCTCTCTCTTCTGAATGGTCTGTTCCTAATTTTTGGGCTGTGCCTCCGAGTTATAGAACTCCAATTATATAGTTTATCATTGTCCATCTAGTCTTTTTCTGTGGCTCAGTAGTTAGCACTGCTGCTTCGCAGCACCAGGGACACGGGTTCAATTCCAGCCTTGGGCGACTATCTGCGTGCAGTTTGCACATTCTCCCTGTGTCTGCGTGGGTTTCCTACAGGTGCTCCGGTTTCCTCCCACAATCCAAAGATGTGCAGGTCAGGTGAATTGGCCATACTGATAGGTGCATGAATAGGGGATTGGATGTGGGTGGGTTACTCTTCGGAGGGTCGGTGTGGTCGGTTGGGCCAAAGGGCCTGCTTTCGTACTGTAGGGAATTTAATCTAATGTTGAATACTTCAATCAGGTCATGCCTTAACCATCTAAAATCTAGAGAAAACAGGCCTAATTTGTATAACCTCTCATCATAAACTAATGTCTAAAATCCTTCTAAATTCTTCTAAACCTGTATTGTATTCATCCAGGGCCAATATATCCTTTCTAAGATAAAGAAAACAACTGTATATGTTGGAGTTCTGAAACAAAAATAGAAATTGCTGGCACTCAGCAGGTCTGGTAGCATCTGTGAGAAGAAAGCAGAGTTCACATTTCAAATCCAGCAACCCTTCATACTGCTGTTACACCTGCTGAGTTTTACCAACAATTTTTCTTTTTGTACCCTTCCTAGGTTTGGTGCCTTGATCTACTCTCATACTCCAAGTGAGGTCTAACCAGGGCATTGTAAGCTGCAACATAACTTCTGCATCATTACACTCTCCCAAAGGTTGTTAGCAGGAATCAGAAACATTCTTGATTTTGTACAGTCACCCTGGGAGGAAGTGACCTCAGAGGAGAAGAATGATATCAGATTAAAGGAGAGAGAAACAATATTGAAGAGACAAATAGGTACAATCAATATCAACATCTTTACCCCACACAAAATATTAGTTCAGAAATTTTAATTACTCAAATTCCATTCAATCAGATTGTAAAATGACTAATTGAATGAAATCCAGGACATAATGTAATTGCTGGTTTTCACAGAATCATTAGAATGCAAAGAGGCACCAATTGGCTCATCATACCTGCAACTGTTTGATTATCTTATCCAACACTATTATTTATTTGCTTTTTCCCCATATACCTGCACATCATTATCAATTGAACACACCTCCACCACATTTCTGGGTTGTACATTCCATACTCTAGTAGGACATAGTGATGACAGCAGTTGCCGAAGATCAGAGTCAACCAATGTGGCACTGAAAAAGCACAGCTGGTCAGGCAGCAGCCGAGGAGCAGGAGAGTCAATGATTTGAGTGGATGTCCAGGGTGGGGCCCAAGTAGGCTGAGAGTTAAATGGGAGGGGGTGGGGCTGGGGGGAAAAGTAGCTAGAATTGCAATAGGTAGATGAAGGTGGTAGATGGAGGAGAGGAGAGGAGAGGAACATGATGAAATCAACATGATGAAATTGACATTTGGAGGGTCTCAAAGCAGAAGATGAGGTGTTCCTCTTCCAGTTATCGGGTAGCTAGAGTTTGGCAATGGAGGAGGCCCAGGATTGCATGTCCTTGGCGGGAGGGGGCATTGAAGGCCACAAGGAGGTGGAGCTGTTTAAAGCATGTGTACCAGAGATGTTTTCTGAAATTTTCTGCAAGTTGGTGTCCTGTCTCCCCAATGTAGAGGAGACAACATCGAGAGTAATGGACACAGTTGATGAGGTGTTTGGGTTTGCAGGAAAATCTCTGCCGGATGTGGAAGGATCCTTTGGGGCCTTGAATGGAGGTGAGAGGGGAAGTATGGGTGCAGATTTTATACCTCTTGCGATGGAAAGGCAAGTGCCAGGAGTGGAAGGTAGGTTGGTGAGGGAAAGTGGACCTAATGAGGGAATCGAGGAGGGAATCGTCCCTGTGGAATGCTGAAAGGGGTGGGGAGGGAAATATATCTCTTTGTGGTGGGATCTGACTGTAGCTGGCAGAAATGGTAGGGGAAGTTGCATTGTTTCCGGAGGTTAATGGGGTAGAGATGGGTCAACCAGAACAGTCAGGTTTGTGACTTTTGGGTAAGATGTAGAACTGGGCAGTGCAGGGTTCCCAGACTGTGAGGTCAGAGGCTGTGGATGGGAGATCCCTGGAGGTGATTGCGATGTTAAAGGGTTAATTTGTTCTGCTGACATATGAGAAATTGGATGTCTGGGGGCGTGGGGGTGTTTTTCAGTCTTGCAGGCATGATGTGACAATTTAATCATACGCTGCAAAGGCTGTAGTTTAAGAAAAACCTTATCGAACACTGTTTTAAAGGATACCTTAATCACACATTAGGTTCTTTCCAGAAACAATCATTTTACATTGTTCTTGGGTGACAAGTGACTATGAGGGAGTGGCAGGGGGTTGTGTCTTGTGACTGTGATGTAAAACCCTGTATTAAGGGAGGATGGATCAGTTGTTCAGCTTGACACGCTCTGGAAGCATCACCAAGTGTGTTAAGTGATCCTCCAAAAGCTTACACTTGCTGAAATAAACCGTGACTGTTCACAGAAGTTGGCATGTTGCAATTGCATCAAGCATGCAAGAATCGCAATTAGGAGCCTAACATTTGGTAATGGGAGTGGGATGTCAACATATACAGAGCTTCTAGGTGGACTGTGTAAGTGATTACCTGCGTGCCAGTAATATGAGATGGATGGGCCCACTAAGTAATATTTACCTTGATTTCTCTCACTAACTTATCACTCAGTTGACCCTCATCACCAGTACTCTGAAATGATGGAATCTCTGAGATAACTTATGCACTTGTACGCTGACAAAATCATCCCGGGGAAGTTAGAGTTCCTATGGCATTCACAGGTTAGAGTTCTCAGAACTATAAGTTCTTTGAAAGGGAGTTTAGAGTCCACCTGGAATTTGATGGGTAGAGGCCTCAGAACTATAAATTATCGGAAAGGGAGGTTAGAGTTCCCCTGGAATTGGGAGGTTAGAGTCCTCTAATAGTGGGATTTGAGGCTCTGGAACATAGTATATAAGATAAAGGATAACTACTGTGTCTGTCTCGAACCCCCTGCCTTAGACCAGTTGTTAAGAGGGGAAATGTCCCATGCAAAGGTTTGGATCCTGAAGTGGGTGTGGAGACTGAACTAGTGTATAGAGAGAAGTTAGGAAGTTGAGACATTTTTTAAAAAAAGGACAGACATTGGATATGTCGGGTATCAGAACCCCTTTGCGTCGGTTATGCTGGGATGACCCACAAAAATGATGGTGGGATATAGATCTGTTTAAAAGCAGAGGAAGCAATTTGGAAATGTAATACGGGGACTAAATGGAAAACTTTAATATCCATGTGGAGAAAGACTGCTGTGGAAATAATGAATAAATCTAAACAGGCCAGCTGGGAGAATAACATAGGTCAAAAAAGGATTAGAGTGTGTGATCATGAGGGAAATCCTAAGTCTTGAGAGGTGCTGAAGAGTCAGTGTGGAAATTATAAAATGAGCAGAGAAGAACAGGAAAGATTGAGATAGGAAAGGCAAAATAAGGAATCAGATTTGAAACACCAAGCCACACTATCAAATGGGAATAAAAGCGAGGTACCTCCTGACATGTCTGGTCTGCCAATAATGTTTCAAAATGATGACAGCGATGACCAGCTGTGGTCACAATGTGGATATCTGACCTCCTCAGGGACACCTATTCAGAGCTCACTATATGTCCAAAATCTCCTCAATTCCATCCTCCTCCCCAAGCAATTGGCCAGAATCAAATGTGTCTCCCATGTAATGGACAATTCAGACATTAGCACTGGCAATGCCAGAGCTGATCGAGGTTACAAAGGTGCGGAAACCACTCGCAATTTTATTGTGTCCTCGATGATTTAGCACCTGCTGATTCAATCATCTGCCTTGAAAACAACGAGCATACCAGACATTGTCATGGTGTAGCGTTCACAAGAGGATGTTCCTGACCCAGAAAAACAAGTATGGAAGGTGCATGTGTGTTCGCACTCTGCATCAAAAGGCCTCTGGATTACTCCAGTTTGCCAAGTGTGTATACCTGATGCTTTGTTACCAATACTTATTGACTGTCTTCATACTGATACCCACCTTGGCAAGGAGGGAAAGAGAGGAAATGCAAAGATACTTTCAGCAGCTAAAATTGTCTCTAAACTTTCTCCATTCACAGGTAAAGCATGCCTTTGGACCACCGCCCATCCCTCCATAACCTGATCCAAGTCCCACTCCACTTACCCTGCCCCCTGGAAATGTTACCCATTGTGTAAGCATGCCAGGTCACATTTCTGGGAACCTTGCCCAGCGCTTCTGTTAGACAATTGACCCCGGAACATATCGCATCCATTCTAGTCTCCCAGCACCAGCACCGCCTGCCCAGAGTAGGGGGTCACAACAGATTCCATCACTGTTCGTGCTCATGACTGGGGAGCTGAAAAGCTAACAACAGTGAGGAGGAGGTCCGTATGCTTTTTGTCAGTAGCCTTCTTCTGGATATTAAACCAAATGAGCTTTACATTCTCTTTTGACCATGTAAGGGATTGAAGATTCACTGATCAAGCTATCATCAAAACAGCCAGTTGGCTTTGTTACATTTTACAGCAGAGGCAGAAGCAGCAAAGGATGCATTAAATGGCATTCAATTTGATCCCGAAAATCCTCAGACTCTCCAGTTAGAATTTGCAAAGGAGAATACGAAGATGGCGAAAAGCAAACTGATGGCTACACCTAACCCCACATATATACACTCTGCCTTGGGATCACATTTCATTGCACTGTACCCCAATGACCTTGCAGGAATAGCACTGTTCCCTGCATCTCTTAGAGGCCTGGCCTGCCCTTCCACTGTACACAACTGAACTGACTCCTGTTCACCTACCCTACTGCTGCAGCTGCAGCACTTTATGCACAAATGCCCTGGTATCCTCCATCTGAAACATCTCTGCAATAATGGAAGTCTTGTCAGTTTTGTTAAGTATTTAACTGTCCTTGCCCATGAATTCAGATTTCTCCCTGGAGTGATGCGTAAGGACAGACTGGATTGTGTTTTTGTATAGTTGCAGCATGACACTATGGCTCTGGAACTCAATTCCTCTACCAATAAAACCTAATACACCGTATGCCTCCTTAACAACACTATCAACCTGCATGGAGAAAGTGAGGACTGCAGATTGTGGAGACCAGAGTTGAAAAAGTGTGGTGCTGGAAAACATAGCAGGCCAGGCAGCATCCGAGGAGCAGGAGAATCGACGTTTCGGGCATAAGCCCTTCTTTAGGAATCAGGAAGATCTTATGCCCGAAACGACGATTCTCCTGCTCCTCGGATGCTGCCTGGCCTGCTTTTTTTTTCCAGCACCACACTTTTTCAACTATCAACTTGCGTGGCAACTTTCAGGGATCTGTGTACATGGACTCCAAGATCCCTCTGCACCTCCACATTACCAAGAATCTTTCCATTGTCCCAGTATTCTGCCTTCCTGTTATTCGTCCCAAAGTGAATCACCTCACATTTAGCTACATTGAACTCCATTTGCCACCTCTCAGCCTAATTCTGCAGTTTATCCAAGTCCCCCTGCAACCTGCAACATTCTTCCACACTGTCCACTACTCCACCGACTTTAGTGTCATATGCAAATTTACTAATCCATCCACCTATGCCTGCGACTAAGTCATTTATAAACATGACAAACAGCAATAGTCCTAAAACAGATCCTTGTGGCACACCACTAGTAACCAGACTCTGGGCTGAATATTTTGCATCGACCACCATTCGCTGCCTTCTTCCAGAAAGCCAGTTTCCAATCCTAACTGCTAAATCACCCTCAATCCCATACCTCTGCATTTTCTCCAACAGCCTACCATGTGAAACCTTATCAAAGGTTTTACTGAAGTCCATGTACACCATGTCAATTGTCCCACCCTCATCTACATGCTTGGTCACCTTCTCAAAAAACTCAATGAGGTTTGTGAGACATGACCTGCCCTTGACGAAACCATGTTGACTAACTGAAATCAAGTTGTTGCTTGCTAGATGATTATGAATCCTACCTCTTATAATCGTTTCCAAAACTTTTCCTACAATAGACGCAAGGCTCACTGGGTCATTTCTATTGCCATTCTTGAACAAGGGCACAACATTTGCAATCCTCCAGTCCTCTGGTACTAAACCTGTAGTCAATGATGACTCAAATATCAAAGCCAAAGGCTCCACTATCTTCTCCCTAGCTTCCCAGAGAATTCTCGGATAAATCTCATCCGGCCCAAGCACTTGTCTACTTTCACTCCTTCTAGAATTGATAACGCTCTGGATTCTATTCTGCATGGACTAGTCATTCTTGTTGTTATAAGCATTGTATGTTGTGTGTGAATACTTGCTTAAATACTGGCTGTCAGATTAGGACATAGAACATAGAACATTACAGCACAGTACAGGCCCTTCGGCCCTAGATGTTGTGCCACCCTGTCATACTAATCTGAAGCCCATCCCACCTACACTATTCCATGTACGTCCATATGCTTGTCTAATGGCAACTTAAATGCACTTAAACTTGGCAATCTACTACTATTGCAGGCAAAGCATTCCATACCCTTACTACTCTCTGAGTAAAGAAACTACCTCTGACTTCTGTCTTATACCTATCTCCCCTCACTTTAAAGTTGTGTCCCCTCGTGTTTGCCATCCCCATACTTGGTAAAAGGCTCTCCCTGTCCACTCTATCTAACCCTCTGATTATCATGTATGTCTCTATTAAGTCACCTCTCAACCTTCTTCTCTCTAACGAGAACAGCCTCAAGGCCCTCAGCCTTTCCTCATAAGACATTCCTTCAGTACCAGGCAACATCCTAGTAAATGTCCTCTGCACCCTTTGCAAAGCTTCCACATCCTCCTTATAATGCGGTGGCCAGAACTGTACACAATACTCCAAATGTTCCAGAGCTTTATACAGCTGCAGCATAACCTCAATCCCTCTATTAATAAAGGCCAAAACACTGTATGCCCTCTTAACAATCCTGTCAATCTTGGTGGCAACTTTAAAGGATCTGTGTACATGGACACCGAGATCTATCTGCTCATCTGCACTCCCAAGAATCTTATCATTAGCCCAATACTTTCCATTCCGATTACTCCATCCAAAGTGTATCACCTCACACTTGGCCACATTAAACTCCATTTGCCACCTCTCAGCCCAGCTCTGCATCCCATCTATGTCTCTCTGCAACCTGCTACATCCTTCGTCACTATCCACAACTCCACCAACCTTAGTGTCGTCCGCAAATTTACTAACCCACCCTTCTAAGTCCTCGTCCAGGTCATTTATAAAAATGACAAACAGCAGTGGACCCAACACCGAACCTTGCGGTATGCCGCTAGTAACTTGGCACCAAGATGAACATGTTCCGTCAACTACAACCCTCTGTTTTCTTTCAGCAAGCCAATTACTGATCCAAACTGCTATATCTCCCACAATCCCATTCCTCCGCATTTTGTATAATAGCCTACTGTGGGGAACCTTATCAAATGCTGGTAGCACCATTTTCAACTCCATTAGTTGGTTATCATGGAATGATAAAAGGAGGGAATGAGATGTTAAAGGGTTAATTTGTTCTGCTGTCATATAAGATATTGGATATCCGTGGGTATGTGTGTGTCTTTATATCTTGCAGGGAAGATGTGACAACCTAAACGTACTCTGTAAAGGCTGTAGTTTAAGGAATAACATAATCATACACTAATTTAAGGAATAACCTAATCACGCACTGTTTTAAGGAATATCCTAATCATACATTGTTTTTGGGTCGCATGTGACTATGGGGGAATGGCAGGTTGTGTCTTGCGTGCATGACTGACTGTGATGTAAAATCTTGTATAAAAGGAGGACGATCCCTTGTTCAGAGAGCCTCGCTTGACACGCTTCACAAGCATTGTGAAGAGTGTTAAGTGATCCTTCAAAAGCTTGTACTTGCTGAAATAAATTGCAGCTTTTCACAGAAGTTGGTGTGTTGCAATTGCATCAAGCGTGTAAGAATCCCAAGAGGAGAACCTTACAGTGATGAGGTTGTGGATGGTCTGGGAGATGAGGGCGTGCTCGAGGGGGGAGTAAGAGGAGATATCTGTGAGTTGGTGCCTAGCTTCAGTGGTGTGCAGGTCAGTGCACCAGACTATCACTGCACCCCTCTTATCCACTGATTTGATGGTGAGGTTGGAGTTGGAGTGGAGGGAGTGGAGGGCTGTGTCTTGTGAGGGTGAGAGTTTGAGGCAGGCAATGCCACGATGGCATTTGGAGATGAAGAGATCAAGGGTGGGTAACAGACCAGCACGGCGAGTTCAAGTAGATGGAGTATGTTGGAGCCGGGAGAAGGGGTCTTCGGAGGGTGGGAGGGAGTCCTGATGGAAAAAAGTATGCATAGAGGTGGAGTTGGTGGAAGAAAAAAATTGATGTCACAACGTGTGTCAAATTCGTTGATCTGGGAGCACAGTGGAATGAAGCTGAGGCCTTTATGGAGGACTGATCATTCATCTTAAGTGAGCAGGAGGTTGGGAAGATGGTAAACACAAAACGGGGTGGGGGCTAGGTCCTGGTAAGGGGCTGGAGTTGGGAGTGGGGGTGGAGTCCGTCTCTGGACTGCATGTGATCATGATATTGTGTGTGATATCACCAAAGGAAGTGATGCACAACTTGGGGTCTGTGGGAGCGGATGCAGTGCATTCGGTGGCATTTGCGTGGGCAGAAGTGACGTTCCATGTGACATTGGCGATGCCTTCAGGAGTGGCTGCGTGTTTGTCAGTGGTGTTCTGGTGAGTGATATCGGTGGGGGCAGAAGTGGCTGAGGTGGCAGCACCTAGCAGGACAGAAGTGACATGATGAGTAATGTTCACGGTGGTTTCGGCAGTGGTGGTTCTGGTAGCAATCGCAGAGGCAGTTGTTTTGGCAACTATCGCAGAGGTGGTGGTCCTGGTGGCGATTGCAGTGGTGGTATAGTTGGCTGTGGCTGATGTTTGTGGAGCGACGGGGGTGGGGGGAGGGGGTGATGGAAGCAACGTCATTGTTTGCCGTGGTAGTGGTGGTGGCTGCAGCAGCCGCATGGCTAATGGTGTCCATACGGTTCCAGAAGC
This sequence comes from Hemiscyllium ocellatum, assembly GCF_020745735.1. Taxonomy (NCBI): domain Eukaryota; kingdom Metazoa; phylum Chordata; class Chondrichthyes; order Orectolobiformes; family Hemiscylliidae; genus Hemiscyllium; species Hemiscyllium ocellatum. Next base: position 52,177,821 of record NC_083406.1, on the reverse strand, counting down.
CAGGAGAAAGTTTTAGAATGATTGAGGAATCCTGAGTTTGGAGGTAAATACATGAGAGTTTAGTGTACTTGTATTCCTCGATGTAAGCTGAAGAAAAGTGCTTGTTGAGGGTGCGGATTCTTCTCAGGGTGAAGAACAGCAGAATTCCTTTGCAGATCTGGGAGAGTGTGGCTGGGGCAGGGCTGACTGCAGGGACAGTAGGATGCGGTGCATGGCTATGAATATGGAGTGAAGGATCCAGAGGGAGAACCATTTCTCGAGGCTTTGGATTTACTGTAGATTGTAGTTGTCCTATTCAGGCCTGAATGTAGTCTGGAGTCCGTGCAGGATCAGACGGTTGTGTTGCAACTTGCTGTGTGAAAAAGTTCTCTCATTACGTTGCTTTGTTTTCACATCACTTAAAATCTATGTTCTCTTGTTCTTGCTTCTTCTAAAAGCAGAAACCTTCATCTAATCTACTCTGTTCGGTGTGCTTGTGATTTTGAAAACCTCTGTATCGCCTCTTGGCCTTCTTTTCTCAAGGGAGAACAGTACAAACTTATTGATCCTATCCTCATAACTTAAATTTCTCATTCCTGGAATCATTCTAATAAATTGTTTCTGTACTCTCTTCAATGTATTTTCATATTTCCTATAACGTAGCACTCGCAATTGTACACAGTGCCTTGTATATGTTCAACATGACCTCAGTGTTCTTGTACTATATTAATAAAGCTGAAAACACTATGCTTTATTTATTACTTTTTCCACCTGTCTTGCTATCTTCAATGATGTAGGCACAATTATGTAGGTCCCTCAGCTCCTCCACCCCCTTTAGAATTGTAGACTCTATTATGTACTGTCTTTCGGTGTTCTTTCTACCAAAGTGTATGACATCTTACCTCACATGATAGGCTTCAATGCATTGCCAGTTGGTCAATAATAATCATCTCAATTTCAACAGTTTGAAGATGCCAATTCAAACTTTATCCCACAATTATGCCACACTTGCATCAAAGTCACAACCTCTACCTTAATGAATTTAAGCAAGTAGCTGTTATTCTTACTTATCCAATTACCACAGTGACAAGTAATTTCAGGGAATATTTGACTCCAAATTAAACGAAAGATCTATGAAGATGCTAACTTATTTCATGCTCTCTGCTACTAACTTACACTCTGTACATATTTTCAATTGTCTTCTTGTACTGATCTACATCATTTATAAAAGACAATTTGTCATGTAAAATTACTAGAGTTGTTCAGGAATTCCATAAATAAATATTCATGTCTTTAAAAAAGGTAGAGTTCTGCATAAACTAGTTCAAAAAATAAACTCACCCTTTTATTCTCCACTTTTACTTAAATACCCCTCAAAATGTTAGCATACTAATATTTGAGTGTCGTTGATTCCAGAAATGAAAACAATTACCATAGTGAAAGCCCTAGAGATTTACTTCCACCTTCTCTGTGGACGGCAAATAAGATCAACGATTGCATGTGAAAATTCAACGCATGCTTGAAGGAATTCAACTCGCATGGTTTACAATGAATGAGAGATTGATTGATTGCTTCTTGGAGATTTGGAAGATTCATAGAGTCATGCAGCATGTTAGCAGACCCTTCAGTCCATGTCGACCATGTTCCCAAATTAAACCAGTCCCATCTGCCTTTTCTTGGCTTTTTTCTTCCAAACCTTTCTGATTCAAATGTTTATCCAAATGTTTTAAATGTTGTAATTATTACTTGCAACCACCACTTTCTCTGGCAGTTCATTTCAATAATAAATCACTCTGTAAAAAACAAAAGTTGCTCCTCGTATCCAAAGGTCAAATAGCTGACATCTGTGCCTTTAGATGACTAACTTTTTGTAGGTGTTGCATTTAATTCTGTACAAAAACATTGGCATGAATAATTTGAGTAGCAGCAGCAATGTTACTCAAATGCTGTTGCATGCAAAAATCCTCCTGACTCAACTCAATTGCAAATACCTTCAAGAATCTTTGAATCCCAGTTGTGAAAAGAATGCACAATGAGAAAAGACACAGTCCTATTTTAGCATCACTAGCTGCCGTATTCAGACAAGTTTAAAGGTCTTGTCTTTGAATGAGGGCTAGTGAATGGATGACAGGGTGAGTGAAATAAGTGGCAAGGTTCAGTCTCTCTTTTGGAGTGAAAAGAGATACAAGTTTCAGATGTTAGAATAGGTCCATTTTCTGGGTCACTATCTAGTTAAGTGTTGTGTTATGTTATTCAGGTGGATATCCTCAATAGGTATGGGTTACTACCGGATTAAACTACAGTACCTCGGGCATATACCTGAGGCCGTTACCTGTCAAGTTTACCAGTGGTCCCTATTGACTGTATGGTCCTGATAGCTACAAACTCGGCTGGGTTTATCGCAGGTCTCTAGGTCCCTTCAGTTTATCCTTTCACCTAGGAGTGAGAGGGATTCACTTCAAGTCAATCCTAATGCCTTCTCAGCTAAGTTCTAGACTTAACATACCAACACTAAGGTAAACATATCTTATCAAATAAAGGTTCGGCGAATACGAAGTGTGTGGTGTAAAATATAATAGAAATTTATCACTATAATAAGTTGAATACTCACAATCGGATGTTTTCAGTTAATCACAATCGTTACAGCCTTTTTGAATGTTCTTAAAAGATACCTAGGATAAAAGCAGAGCTTAATACCTGAGTGTCCCAAATGGGATCTTCTTAGACTAGTGTGTTTCAGCTAGTTGGTTCAGATTGTATCTTTTTCAGGCTAGAATGCAGTGCCTCAACCGAGAATCTTTTAGGCAGGCGTATTTCAGCAAGCTCTTAGCCGTCCGTATGTTTCATCCGATCGGTCTATATTTTGCACAAATGTGTCTTTTCTGCAAGCCTGGTGGTTCAGTGGATCTGCAGTTAAGCCGAGATGGTTAGGTGACTCATTGTCTGTGTTTCAAGACAAGAGTGAGTTCTGTCTGTTTTAGCTCTGCTTTTTATCCTTTACAGTCTAAGTTAAGCAATTACATCATTTGTTTAAAGAACTGGAATCTCAAACTGTGCCTCGGTCAGCATTGTTTAAAGGTCGCGTTAAACACTTAATTAGCTGAGGAAACAATAAGTAGCTGATAAGTAGCTGGTAAAGAGCAGCTGCCACGTAGTCATAGTTATACTTAATTGTTGCTAGGCTAAAATACAATGAAGAGTTAATAGCATCATTGTTGCTACAATATAATATAATCAGGTAAAATTCCACAGAAGAATCGAGTCTTTTCATGAAGAAGTAGACGGATCCCATGACACTAACGAGTTAATAGCATCATTGTTGTTAAGCTTAATCTTATACAATATAATATAATCAGGTAAAATTCCACAGAGGAATCGAGTCTTTTCATGAAGAAGTAATGGATCCCGTGACAGTTGCAGATCTTCAACTCAAGATTAGGAGAATTGGAGAGCTTGCCATGTCCTAAAAAGCAGGAGAATTTTCTATCACAACTTTAAACTTCTCAGGCAATTCTGATGTAGGTCCTGGGTCAGAACTATCACAGACTCCTGTTGTATATATTCAGTTCTATGTCTATTCTCTGATTATCTGGAGACAAAGATTTGGGGCATAGAATTTGATTATCAAGAATTTCTGCTACAATAGGAGAATTGGGAATAGTTTGAAGTGATGGGTTACTGAAAATACAGAACCATGAAAGGATCATTTATCTAAATCTGGCTGGCCTAAGATTTAAAAGCAAAGTAGACAATTCACTTCCTCTGTCACTCTCTTCAATACTGCTGGAGTATTTTTGACAGCCAGAATACTTTGCTTTTATCATTACCTCTTTTATTCAACTGATTCTTTTCACCAGATGCTTAAGAATGTTAACTTCTGCCCTTTAAGAGTCAAAACTCTTTCCAAAATATCCACTCACGCTTAAAAAGAGCAAAGTAAAGTTTTCTTCTATAATTTTATAAAAATGAAAATACTTTCTTCTTCACCATTAAATATTTTTAGTCTCAGCAATAGGTGCAGAGTATTCTTCAAGTGGAAAATATTGTTCAGAATTCTATGGTCACTCTGGCATGAAAGTAAACATGGTAAACTATCAGCTTTGCTCACTAAAGTGCAATGAAATATGCCATCTGTTCAATCTCCACACATAATGTCTTTTATTTTGCAAGGTTAAAACACAAATGTAAATATCACAGGTAAGAAACTTTGCGATATTGCAACGTTAAAATTTTCAGTAGAAAATGAGAAAAACAAACAATTCAGAAAAATGAGAATTTTGACAAGAACGCGATGAAATCCAAAACACCCTTATTGCAGGTGACACCATGCTGACCACTTTTTATATTAGCAACTGAGAGGGATTATTTTCACGAAATGTCCACGTTTTCCTTCCCTATTTGCTCCTGCGTTATCTGCAGCAATATAAATCAGCAATACTTCTGCTGTTAAAGTGAGCTCACAGTGATGCTGCATTTCTCCCAACAAAAACAAAAATTGTTCAAAAGGCTCAGCAGGTATGGTAGCATCTGTGGATAGAAATCAGAGATAACATTTTGGGGTCAGTGACTCTTCTGTGGAACTGATGGTAGCAAGGAAAAAATTGTTTTTTTAATGAAGAAGGTAGGGTGGGGGTGGAGATAAGGAATGGTGATGGAGATAAATTCTAAAAAAAAGAATAGTTGGACAAAGGAATGGGGGAGTGAATAGCTATTAGTGGATAGCAATGGGTGGTGAATAGTAGCAGACCATGTGATAAGGCCAGAATACTTTGCTTTTATCATTACCTATTTCATTCAACTGATTCTTTTCACCAGATGTTTAAGAAGGTTAACTAACAGAATGTTTAACTGTTTCCAAAACATCCACTTATGCTTAAAAAGAGCAATGTAATTCTTCTATAATTTTATATATTATGTGAATGGAAGGGGTGGGTGGGTTTGATGTAAGGCCATGGGAGATGATGCCACAAGCCCTGAAATTGTTGAACTTAATATTAAGAACAGAAGAATGTAGCGTTCCCAAGCAGAAAATGTGGTGCTGTTCTTCCAATTGCACTGAGCTTCAGTGGAGAATTGTAGCAAGCCTGCATTTCTGAACATGTACATTTGTTGCTCCACCTATTGGCAGCATTGCTGATAAGCACAGCCTACTTGCAGCGCAACACAGAACAAGGGGGATGGATTGAAACAGAATGATCCACTTGTATCATGCAATACAGCATTTTTGTTTTTTTCATTTAATTATATAGTAAGACAGCACAAAACAAAGACAGAAAGTGATGGCTTTTCTAATACTTATTGAATATATGTATTCAAGAAAGCATCCAATGATATTTATAATACTGTTAGATCACATAAAAACACAAGATGAAAACAGCACACACCACAAATTGCTTGTTTCTTTTAAATTATCTTTTTACTTCAGTCATTACTTCCAAAACTTGACTGAGAGCAAAGTTTCTGGAAGTAAAATTCAAATGCACATTCATTATATTTAGTCATGCAGAAAATTAAAGGCACGAGAGAAGATTTCAAGTTTTATGCATATTGTTTAATTTAAATCCAGTTGTTTGACCAGTACACAAGAAAACTGGGTCATTTGATAAGTTCAAAATGTCAACTTAGATGGTCATTAAGACTCAAACATCTACACCATCTCTAAGTGGAGAACTTGCTGTTTCTGGGCCAGATTCTTAATGTAGGTCATCGCCTGTGCAGCATTCTACATAGCTGAAGAAATAGAAAAATAATGCATTTTGGAAAGATACTTTCAGAACCACATAGCATAATCACTGTTGCAAAGGACTAGTATAAGTTTACATTCCTAGAAATTTGCCAAGTGCCATTTTGCAGTATGTGTGGAGACAATGCATCACAAAATTGCTATAAAGGTGATTTCTAACTGTGCAGTCCAGATAGGTTGGGAACTTGCAGCCCTATAGGTAATGTTTAATTAATTGTCAGCCATTGCACCTATCTAGGCGGTGAACTGGAACAAGCATTACAAATACTCTATTAATCCCAGAGAGTTTAATGCAATACTAGTGCTGCATTTATGACTGAAATAAGTTCTTAAATAAATCTGATGGATGTATTTAAGCAACCACAAATCCCATTTGATAATAGTGATGTTAATATGGCAAGGAAATTTGTTGGAACAGATCAAAACCATGACTAATTAAATCATGACTTGGAGGTGCTGGTATTGGACTGGGGTAGATAAAGTTAAAAATCACAAAATCATGTGGGCGGCACAGTGGCTAGCACTGCTGTCTCACAGCGCCTGAAATCCGGGTTCAATTCCCAACTCAGGCGACTGACTATGTGGAGTTTGCACGTTCTCCCCGTGTCTGCGTGTTTCCTCCGGGTGCTCCGGTTTCCTCCCACAGTCCAAAGATGTGCGGGTCAGGTGAATTGGCCATGCTAAATTGCCCGTAGTGGTAGGTAAAGGGGTAAATGTAGGGGTATGGGTGAGTTGCGCTTCGGCGGGTCGGTGTGGACTTGTTGGGCCGAAGGGCCTGTTTCCACATGTAAGTAATCTAAACACCAGATTACAGTCCAATAGGTTTATTTGGAAATACTAGCTTTTGGAGCGCTGCTTCTTCATTAGGTGGTTGTGGAGAACCACCTGAATGAGTGGTGCTCTGAAAGCTAGTGCTTCCAAATAAACCTGTTGGACTATAATCTGGCGTTGTGATTTTTAATTAAAATTAGTTAAGCAAACTGTGTTGATTTTTAACGTTTGTGTTTTTGGAAACCACATGGCCCTTTTCTGATATGTGTAAAGTAAATTAAGGTTTAGTTAAGAAATTTTGATACAGATGCTTAAACTATCAAGTTGAATTTTAATAGGATAAATCCATTTTTGTAAATGCCGTGCCTTTACAAACAGTTATCCAAATTACAGAAGACTCCTGTTTCTTGGAAAACCAATATTTACAGTTGAAAACTGTGTTCATTTTAGCAATGCTTGTATCGTGTTACGCAATTTTGACATATTTGATAATTTTGGCACAAAATTAACTAGTATTTTTAACAATCTTATGAGAAGTCAGCATATCAAAACATCCACTATGAATGCCAAATCACTCCAGTTAGAATTAGATTTTATTGTCACGTGTGCTCAAGTATGAATATAGGAGTACAGGGAAAAGTGCACAAAGTTGCCATTCTTCGGCACCATCTTGGTTACAAAAACCAGAATTAAAAAAACAACAAAGCCAAAGGAAAGAAAAACATCCAGATCTTAAGTCCCATCACAATAAATGCTCAGCCTCCGATGCAGGCATCCAAGCTGAGCTGCAGCCTGCAATCGCAGGCAAGAGATTTGCTGCTGCTGGTGCCCCAAGCGCTAAGAGGAGTCGCAAATATTCTGTCCATCTTCTGGATCAGTGGTGCTGGAAGAGCACAGCAGTTCAGGCAGCATCCAACGAGCAGGGCGTTGGATGCTGCCTGAACTGCTGTGCTCTTCCAGCACCACTGATCCAGAATCTGGCTTCCAGCATCTACAGTTATTGTTTTTACCCTATTTTGTTCATCTGTCCATCTCAATGCTACTGGTTTTCAGGAGGAGCTTTGTTGCCACTGCCAATTGATGGGAGGAGTCATGAACATCCTGACACCACCTCCAAATGCTGGAAGACAGCTGCCAATTTAGTGAACAGCCCATTCTCACCCCTGTGCTGATGTTGATGACCTCATTGCAGAAGGCTTCAAAGGAAAATAAAACAGAAAAAAAGACAAAAAAAGCAGATGGGAGCAGACTTGCCCCAGATCCAGAAGTCTGAACACCTCTGCTACTTTCTACCATCTTGTTTGTTAAATCCTTGAGTTTTTAATTTATCATTAATCATTAAACAGACAGTCTAGATTATATCTATTCCTTTTAAGTTGCACTTTGCATCATAACAGGTACACAAAAGGTGTGTTGGTCACATTCAGAGTCATAGAGATGTACAGCAGGGAAACAGACACTTTGGTCCAACTTGTCCACGTTGACCAGATGTCCCAACCCCATCTGGTCCCACCTGCCAGCACACAGCCCATATCCCTCCATACTCTTCCTATTCATGTACCTATCCAGATACCTTGTAAAATGTTGTAATTGTACTAGCCTCCACTACTTCCTTTGGCAGCCCATTCCACACACGCACCATCCTCTGCATGAAAACGTTGCCCCGAGGTCTCTTTTATACCTTTCCCCTCTCACCCAAAACCTATGCCCTCTAGTTCTGGACTCCCGCCCCTCAGGGACAGGATCTTGTCTATTTATCCTACTTATGCCCCTCATAATTTTATAAATCTCAATAAGGTCACTCCTCAGCCTCCAACATCCAGGGAAAACAGCCTTAGTCGATTCAACCTCTCCCTATACCTCAAATCCTCCAACCCTGGCAACATCCTTGTAAATCTTTTCTGAACCCTTTCAAGTTTCACAACATCTTTTTGATAAGGAAGGAGACCAGAATTGCACATAATATTCCAACAGTGGCCTAACCAATTTCCCGTACAGCCGCAGCATGACTTCCTAACTCCTGTACTCAGTACTCTGACCAATAAAGGGAAGCTTACCAAACATCATCTTCACTATCCTGTCTACCTGCAACTCCACTTTCAAGGAGCTACAAACCTGCACTCCAAGGTCTCTTTCTTCATCAATACTCCCTAGGACTTTACCATTAAGTGCATAAGTCATGTTAAGATTTACTTTCCCAAAATGCAGCACCTCGCATTTATCTAAATGAAACACTATCTGTCACTCCTTAGCCCATTGGCTCAGATCAAGATCCTATTTTAATCAGAGGTAATCTTCTTCGCTGTCCACTACACCTCCAATTTTGGTGTCATCTGCAAACTTACTATCCACACCGCTTAAGCTCACATCAAATCATTTACATAAATGACGAAAAGTAGTGGACCCAGAACCAATCCATGTGGCATTCCACTGGTCACAAGCCTCCAATCTGAAAAACAACCCTCCATCACCACCCTCTGTCTTCTACCTTTAAGCCAGTTTTGTATCCAAATGGCTGGTTCTCTCTCTATTCCATGAGGTCTAACCTTGCTAACCAGTCTCCAATGGGGAACCTTGTCAAACTCCTTACTGAAGTCCAGATGGATCACGTCTACCGCTCTGCCTTCATCAATCCACATTAGTTGTTGTTTTGAATGTTTACAGCCCAGTGAACATTTGGATGGAATTCTTTTCACAATAGAGTACATGGGGACAGCAATTTGAATAACATTGCTAGTGTCATCTTTTAAATTATACATCACATGGAAATTCTAACTAATATTAGTGCTCTCTGTACCCAAGTGTGCAAATGGACATCAAAATGAAGCTTCACTACTGAAGTGTTGCTTTGCTAGAAGTAGCTGGCCAGATGCCAACAGTGTGGAAAGCATAAAATCAAATTACTGCGGATGCTGGAATCTGAAACCAAAAGAGAAAATGCTGGAAAATCTCAGCAGGTCTGGCAGCATCTGTAAGGAGAGAAAAGAGCTGACGTTTCAAGTCTAACTGACCCTTTCTCAAAGGGTCAGTTAGACTCAAAACGTCAGCGCTTTTCTCTCCTTACGGATGCTGCCAGATCTGCTGAGATTTTCCAGTGTGGAGAGCATCACTGGAGCCTATGCCAGACAATGAAGAGCTGCACCAGTCAGATTCCAAGGATTTTCTTTTGGCAGATTGCAAGCAGTTGCCAAGGTGTTGACTGAGGCAAGGCAAATCCTCCCAAACCTAAAAGCAGGATGTCTTGGAATTGCTGTTGGGAAATCAGTTACTTATATCGCCTGCCAGGGAGGCAGGTAATTAAGCCAGTGGAGATTTAAGTTCCTTAAGTTGTTGTTAATTGACCAAACAGGGACCTTAATTGGAGGCATATCAAGATGACCTTCCCACCCAGAACTTGATAGCCGAGGTGACAGGAACGATTGGGCAGCTCAATAATACCCTACCCAATTATTTGCCCTATCACCTGCTGCATCATATCTCAGGAGAGGCAAAACCTTCCTTATGTTTTTCCAAGTTCAGGCAATCCTGAAATCAATTAAGATAAGATTAGATATTGGATGGTGGTGTATGTTGAGGTTGGGGTTGCTGATTGAAAGGGAGGGTAAAAGGCTCTAAATTGTTGACCAATCAACAATTTGACACCTCACAAAAGGAACTCCTGTATATTTTCAAACACCACCCAAAATAGGAAACCTGTCGGTATTAGTACTCGTCTTTACTCACCTTTATACCTAATTTCATCATTAGTTCCAGTGGTCCAAACAAGCTTTAATATCATCATCAAACCTCATTTAGGCTATGAAAAGATATTAGGCATTAAATTAGATAACCCATCTGATGAATGTTTGTTTTAACAAGTTTTGCATAACAAGAAAGTAAAAATTCTGAGGCATCTGAACTTGCCTTTGAAAAATTCCAACCTCGCCCTTCCCCGCACCTCCCACCAAAAAAAATTCATAAATAGTCATTGTTGGTCTTAAACTTGAGGAGATGCAAAATTATCATTTCTGAAATTTTGCTTCACAATGCTCTGGCAATATTTTTAAAGTCATGATGTTTTGTGACAAACAGCAGAATTTAGATTTTGAAGGTTATGGTATCTGAGCTTCTCCAGCCAAATACAAACTATGAATTGGTGAGATTGACACTATTGCTCCTAAAATAGAACCATTGGAACCCAACTTCTCTCAACAAATGATCTAGTCTCAAAAGATCTCTTTTTCTTTTTGATTGTATTTGAAGAAAAGATTGTGGCAGATTAAAGTAGTCTTTAACATGGTACCAGTTTCTCAAACTATAACTTCAACATTTTGTATTTATTATTTCATGTTTTAAAGTGTACAACACTTGAATCTTAAAGTATTTTTCCCCAATTAATATTCTGAACTAAGCTATTGTAGACAAGTATTTTCAAGCACAACCAATTCTTCAAATCTCAAATGTTGGTACTGTCAACGTCTGAAGTAACTCTCCTGGCTCAAAGCATTAAGAACTCAAACATATAAAGTTCAAGCAATGTTAAAGTAAATGTACTAAAAGTAGATATGAACTCCAACTCTTAGTATTGATTTAAGCAATACTAATTCTTAGGGAATATTTCCTCAAGGAAACCATAAACAATGTAATATAATAGTAGTAAATAAAGGACAGTGAACTTTAGCAAACAGTTTACAGCAAGGTGTCTTGATTATCGTACGATAAAAATAAATATCTAAAGTTACCATAACCCAACTTCAACAATTCATTACCTACTGCCAATCAAATGGCTTAGTAATCTTATCAAAATTAACAAGCTTTTGATTTGTTTGAGATAATCCTGTCATTGACATTAAAGTGGATTATTTCTTTGTTGAAATTTCAAACCCAAATTTCATTCTGGAAATTACAATTCTGGACAAAAGAAATACTTGTAACAAATTGAATAGGACGGAGGATGATAAACAAGTAAAACAAAACTCAGATCAGGTTATCGATCTCTCTCTCTCACACACAAAAACACATCTTAAATTTTAAAAATCATAACATCAGGTTTTAATTCAACAGGTTTATTTGGAAACGTTAGCTTTTGGAGTACTGCTCCTTCATCAGCTGGTTGTGGAGAATAAGATCATAAGACACAGAATTTATAGCAAACGCTTACAGTGTGATGAAACTGAAATTATACATTGAAAAAGATCTGGAATGTTTGTTAAGTCTCATCTTTTAGAATGACCGTGTTGGTTTCAGTTCTTTCATATGTAAATCGCAGAATTTTTAAAAAGTTACATTCGCAAGTGAACTTTAACAATTAGTGTCATTAGATTACTTACAGTGTGGAAACAGGCCCTTCGGCCCAACAAGTCCACACCGACCCGCCGAAGCGCAATCTACCCATACCCCTACATATACCCCTTACCTAACACTACGGGCAATTTAGCATGGCCAATTCACCTGACCCGCACATCTTTGGACTGTGGGAGGAAACCGGAGCACCCGGAGGAAACCCACGCAGACACGGGGAGGACGTGCAAACTCCACACAGTCAGTCGCCTGAGGCGGGAATTGAACCCAGGTCCCTGGCGCTGTGAGGCAGCAGTGCTAACCACTGTGCCACCGTGCTACCCACTTATGTCATGGCGGCCTAGTCAATGTATTGAAGGTGTGAGCTTCCTTGTGTGGGTCTGTCTATGCCACAATGGTCAGACTGATTCTAATCTAAAAAACGGATGTACGGAATTTTACATGGATTCATGCAGCTTTTGAGCAAAGTAAAATGTAATTCTGCAAGTATAAATTCACCGCACAAACCTTTATATATGCGTGCATCCATGTGCGTGTGGAGGGGTTATGAGTGTCTGTGAGAAGGTGTGTGAGTGTAAAGGGGTTTAAGTCTGTGAGAAGATGTGTGTGGAAGTGTTTACGTGAGTATATGAGAGACAGTCTGCGTTAGTAGGTGTGTCTGTAGGAGAGTGTGTATGTGTATCTGTCTTGTGTCCCCATCTGTCTGTGTGTATGTATAGTGCAATGGGGTCACCGTTAGTGTGACATGAAACCAAGATCCCGGTTGAGGCCATCCCCATAGGCACCGAGCTTGGCTATCAGCCTCTGCTCAATCCTTTTCGTTTTTGCCTGTCCTGAAGACCACCTTGGAGGACGGTCACCCAAAGGTCCGAGATAGTGTGCCTCGGACCGCTGAAGTGTTCTCCAATTGGGAGGGAACACTCCTGCCTGTTGATTGATCTTTGCCTACTCAGGAGACAGACAAGCTGCAACCAACAGGGTACCCTTTGTTGGCCAGTACTTCCCAGGAGCCAAAACACTACGCCATGTTCTTCGCAGCCTGCAACACATTATCAATGAGGAGGAGCATCTTGCCAAGGCCTTCCCAACACCAGCACTTCTCACCTTTAAACAGCCACCAAACCTCAAACAGATCATTGTTTATAGCAAACTGCCCAGCTTTCAGGACAATACCATACAGAAGCCATGGCAACGGACGAATGGACACCACACAACAATCAACAGATAGGAGTGCTCTTTCACACTTGGAGAACACTTCAGCGGTCTGGGACAGTGAACCTTGGAGCGTCTGGTGACTGTCCTCCAAGGCTGACTTCGGGATAGGCAACAGCGAAAAGTGGCTGAGCATAGGCTGATATAGCCAAGTTTGGTAACCATGGGGATGACCTCAACTGGGACCTTGGGTTCATATCACATGACAGGTAACCCCATTGCACTATATACAGACAGACAGACAGACAGACGCTCTCTCACTCACACATACACTCCTACACACACCCTCTCTCAGACTTAAACCCCCTTTACACTCTCACACATACACCCTCTCACAGATACTCATAACCATCCTCTTCTCCCCCCCACCCCACACACACACACACACACACACACACACACACAGTCCAGAATCATCTGACCGTTATGGCACAGACAGACCCACACAGGGAAGCTAACACCTTCAGTATATTATCTGGGCCGACATGACACCAGTTGTTAAAGTTCACTTGAGAACGTAACTTTCTAAATAAAAACATTTTGCGATTTACATATGAAAGAACTGAAACCAACATGGTCATTATAAAAGATGAGAGACTTAAACAATCCAGGTCTTTTTCAATATATAATTTCAGCTACATCACACTGTAAACATTTGCTATAAATTCTGTGTCTTAAAATCTTATTCTCCACAACCACCTGATGAAGGAGCAGCACTCTGAAAGCTAGTGTTTCTAAATAAATCGGTTGGACTAAAACTTGGTGTTATGTGATTTCTAGGAGAAAGTGAGGACTGCAGATGCTGGAGATCAGAGCTGAACAACGTGTTTCTGGAAAAGTGCAGCAGGTCAGGCAGCATCCAAGGAGCAGGAGAATTGATGTTTCAGGCACAAGCCCTTCTTCAGGAATGAGGAGGGTGTGCCAAGCAGGCTAAAATAAAAGGTAGGGAGGAGGGACTTGGGGGAGGAGCATTGGGAATGTGATAGGTGGAAGGAGGTTAAGGTGAGGGTGATAGGCTGGAGAGGGGATGGGGGTGGAGAGGTCGGGAAGAAGATTGCAGTCAAGAAGGCGGTGCTGAGTCCGAGGGTTTGGTCTAAGATAAGGTGGGGGGAGGGGAAATGAGGAAGTTGGAGAAATCTGCATTCATTCCTTGTAGTTGGAGGGTTCCTAGGTGGAAGATGAGGCAATCTTCCTCCAGGCGTCGTGTTGCCATGGTCTGGCGATGGAGGCGGCTAAGGACCTGCATGTCCTTGGTGGAGTGGGAGGGAGAGTTAAAGCGTTCAGCCACGGGGCAGTTGGGTTGATTGGTGCGGGTATCCCAGAGGTGTTCTCTGAAATGTTCCGCAAGTAGGCGGCCTGTCTCCCCAATGTAGAGGAGGCCAGATCGGGTGCAGCGGATGCAGTAAGTGATGTGTGTATAAATGTTATGGGATTTCTAACTTTGTACACCTCAGTCCAACACCAGCACCTCCAAATCACATTTTAAATTGCTTATTTATCTATCTATAGTGGGTCCAGTTCTTACATTTTTGTCTTACTGAAACACTTTAGCTTAGTTTATGAAGGTACATGGCAAATACAATTCAACTGTAATGCAAATGCAGAAATAACTCAGAAAGGTAAACTGCTCATGCTAGTTTTAAAAGCAACAATACATCTAGAAATTTTATAATTCAATTCACATTTTTCAAATCATTAAGGTTTTCTTTCACCCCATATTTCACAAACCACTTCACATTACAACTGATTGCAAATGAGAATACCACAGGCAAATATATAAACTAGGTTATGTGAATCGGTGAGTTATTAGTTGTGACATTAGTTTTCAGTGTTAGTCCTAGGAACATTTTCATCATTCTACAGTATTAACTGCACATAATAGCAAAAATTCAGGACAAGCTTCTAGAACATGTTCATCATCACAATCCTGACACAATTCAGAATCAGCATTCTTTCACATCTTCATAAGTCAGCAAGCAAAATTCCTGGAGAAAATATCTTCCCTGAACTTCAGGTCATGTACTGAGTTATAGCACGCAGGGCATACAGAAGTTCTGCTTGCATACGTGCTTCCATCAATAGCAAATTAACATGGATCTGAAAGAAAAGGAGAATAGACTTTGACTTGGATTCTTTTAGGAATAAGAAGTTTTGATAGATTTTTAAAAATTTTGTCAATACTTGAAAGTCACTGCATTAGCAAAGATTGGATAGGTTAGGGCTGTTTTCCTTAGAATAGTAGAGGTTGAGGGGCCACTTACTTGAGGTATACTGAATAAAGTGGAGCTTGGATAGAGTGTCTCCCCTATTGGAGAGGACAATTGCCAGAGACACAGATTTAAGGTGACTGTAGGGACCATGAGGAGAAACACTTGCACCCAGACAATGGTAAGCACATGGAACTTGTTGTCCAGTTTGGTGGTTAAGGTGGAAACCATCAACACTTGAAAGGAATCTGGATCTGAATCAGAAACACTAAGCTGCAAGGTTACCGACCAAGTAAAGTTGGAAAGTGGGATTAAAATGGCTGACTAGTTTATTCAGCTGGCATAAACATGAGCTGAATGTTACCTTCTGTGCTGCATTTGAAGTTGGTGATCTTAATTATATTCCATTGGGAAGACCCAATGTAAAACCTTTCTTTAAAAAATATGAAGGGGTTCTGCCTGAAACTTTGATTCTCCTGCTCCTAAACTGCCTGGCCTGCTGTACTTTGATGCTCACACTTTTCGACTCTGATCTCCATCATCTGCAGTCCTCACTTTCTCCAAAGTGAAAGTTTACTGGCATATCCAAATTTAAAAATCCATTCACTCTTCCAAAATGAGGAATCAGAGTCACAGATTTACAGCATGGAAATGGACCCTTGCTGAAAATGTGTTGCTGGAAAAGCGCAGCAGATCAGGCAGCATCCAAGGAATAGGAAATTCAACGTTTTGGGCATAAGCCCTTCATCAGGAATGAGGAGAGGGTGCCAGGCAGGCTAAGATAAAAGGTAGGGAGGAGGGACTTGGGGGAGGGGCGATGGAGATGTGATAGGTGGAAGGAGGTCAAGGTGAGGGTGATAGGCCAGAGTGGTGTGGGGGTGGAGAGGTCAGGAAGAAGATTGCAGGTTAGGAGGGCGGTGCTGAGTTCGAGGGAATCGACTGAGTCAAGGTGGGGTGGAGGGGAAATGAGGAAACTGGAGAAATCTGAGTTCATCCCTTGTGGTTGGAGGGTTCCCAGGCGGAAGATGAGGCGCTCTTCCTCCAACCGTCGTGTTGTTATGTTCTGGCGATGGAAGAGTCCAAGGACCTGCATGTCCTTGGTGGAGTGGGAGGGGGAGTTAAAGTGTTGAGCCACGGGCTGGTTGGGTTGGTTGGTCCGGGTGTCCTAGAGGTGTTCTCTGAAGCGTTCCGCAAGTAGGTGGCCTGTTTCCACAATATAGAGGAGGCCACATTGGGTGCAGCGGATGCAATAGGTGATGTGTGTGGAGGTGCAGGTGAATTTGTGGTGGATATGGAAGAATCCCTTGGGGCCTTGGAGAGACGTTGGGGAGACAGGCCGCCTACTTGCAGAACGCTTCAGAGAACACCTCTGGGACACCCGGACCAACCATCCCAACCACCCCGTGTCTCAACACTTTAACTCCCTCTCCCACTCCTCCAAGGACATGCAGGTCCTTGGACTCCTCCATCGCCAGAACATAACACGACGGTTGGAGGAAGAGCGCCTCATCTTCCGCCTGGGAACCCTCCAACCACAAGGGATGAACTCAGATTTCTCCAGTTTCCTCATTTCCCCTCCCCCCACCGTGTCTCAGTCGATTCCCTCGAACTCAGCACCGCCCTCTTAACCTGCAATCTTCTTTCTGACCTCTCCGTCCCCACACCACTCCGGCCTATCACCCTCACCTTGACCTCCTTCCACCTATAACATCTCCATCGCCCCTCCCCCAAGTCCCTCCTCCCTACCTTTTATCTTAGCCTGCTGGACACACTTTCCTCATTCCTGATGAAGGGCTTATGCCCGAATCGTCAAATTTCCTGTTCCTTGGATGCTGCGTGACCTGCTGCGCTTTTCCAGCAACACATTTTCAGCTCTGATCTCCAGCATCTGCAGACCTCACTTTCTCAATGGACCCTTTGGTCCAACTCATCCATGCCAACCAAATAATCTAAATCAATCCAGTCCCATTTGCCAAAATTTGGCCCACATTGATCTACACCCTTCTGTTTCATATCCCCATCTTTTAAATTTTGTAATTGTACCAGCCTTCACCACTTCCTCTGGCAGCTCATTACATACATGCACCATCCTATTGTGTGAACAGAATGCCGCTCAGATCCCTTTTAAATCTTTTCCCTCTCACCTTAAACATATGCCCTCTGGTTTTGGACTCCCCCACCCTGGCAAAAATACCTTGACTATTCACCCCTATCCATGCCCCTCATGATGTTATGAGTTCTATAAAACTCCTCCGATGCTACAGGGGAAATAGCTCCAGCCTATTCAGCCTCTCCTTACAGTTCAAACTGTCCAATCCTGGCCAAACCAATGTTATATACAGCTGCAACATGACCTCAACTCCTGCACTTAATGCACTGACCAATAAAGGCAAGCGTATCAAATCTCATTTTTGCTACCCTGTCTTACCTGCAACTCCAGGGCGGCACGGTGGCACAGTGGTTAGCACTGCTGCCTCACAGCGCCTGAGACCCGGGTTCAATTCCCGACTCAGGCGACTGACTGTGTGGAGTTTGCACATTCTCCCCGTGTCTGCGTGGGTTTCCTCCGGGTGCTCCGGTTTCCTCCCACAGTCCAAAGATGTGCGGATTAGGTGAATTGGCCATGCTAAATTGCCCGTAGTGTGAGGTAAGGGGTAAAGGTATGGGTGGGTTGCGCTTCGGCGGGTCGGTGTGGACTTGTTGGGCCGAAGGGCCTGTTTCCACACTGTAAGTAATCTAATCTAATCCACTTTCAAGGAACTATGAACCGGCACCCAAGGCTTCTTTGCGCAACAACGCTGCCCAGGACCTTACAGTTAAGTGTACAAGTCTTGCCCTGATTTATTTTACCAAAACACAGCACTTCATTTATCTAAATTAAATTCCATCTGTCACGCCATTTGCCCACCTGATCAAGAACCGTTGTATTTGGAGGCAACCTTCTTTGCTGTCCACTACATCACCTATTTTGGTGTTATCTGCAAAGTTACAAACCATACCTCCTATATGCACATCCAAACTATTTATATAAATGACAAAAATCAGTAGACCCAGCAATGATCCATTGTGACACACTGTTGGAGACAGGCTTGCAGGCCAAAAAACAATCCTTTACTACCACGTTCTGGCTTGAAGGTAGGACTTAATCTTGTATCCAAATGGCTAGTTCTCCCTGTTTTCCACGTGATCTAACCTTGCTAACCAGTCTACCATGCAGAGCCTTGTTGAACGCCTTACTGAAGTGCAGAGACAACGTCCATTGTTCTGCCTTCAATCTTCTTTCTCACTTCTTCAAAAAACTCAATCAATTTAGTGAAACGCTATTTCCCATTCACGATGTCATGTTGACTATCTCTAATCAGTGATTGCTTTTCATTTAAAAGTTGTATTTGGGAAGGCAGGAGTAAAAAAGGAAAAACATTAAAAGGTAAATTGTTTTGTCAACACAACTCAAATCTTCAACACAAATTTACTAGTGAAAAGGTATCTTGAATATCTGTGCGTCATGATAAATTAGGCAGCTAATTAAGTACAAATTAATATTAATAAATTCAATGGAAAGGAAACCATTTACAGTTTTTAATTTGAAATTAACACAGCTACAGATCTAAAGCTAAAATCAAGATCAAGTTTAAAAAATAAAGTATAACTTGCATTCAATTATATAATTACACCATTTCTGAACAATTTTTAAAACCGATGTTTGGATTAAGCAAATTTTGATTCGATTTGATGTTTTAATTGTCATATAGAACATCGAACATTGGCCCTCAATGTTAGGCTGACCTGTGAAACCAATTCAAAGCCCATCTGACCTACACTATTACATTTTCATATGTCACGCCATTTGCCCACCTGATCAAGACCCATTGTATTCGGAGGCAACCTTCTTTGCTGTCCACTACATCACCTATTTTGGTGTCATCTGCAAAGTTACGAACCAATGTCTATCTAATGACCTTTTAAATGCCCTTAAAGTTGGTGAGTCTACTACTGTTGCAAGCAGGGCATACTACACCCCTATTACTCAGAGTAAAGAAACTACCTCGGACACCTGTTCTATATTTATCACCCTTCAATTTAAAGCTACGCTCCTTGTGCTAGCCATTAACATAAGAGGAAAAAGGCTCTCACTGTCCACCCTATTGAACCTTTTGATTATCTTATGTGTCTCAATTAAGTCACCTTTCAACCTCCTTCTCTTCAACAAATACAGCCTCAAGTACCTTAGTCTTTCCTCGTAAGACCTTCCCTCCATAACCAGGCAACATCCTTGTAAGTTTCCTCTGAACTCTTTCTAATTTAGAACTTCAACTTTTAGATCTGGTCTATCCTTTTCCATCATTATTTTAAATCTAATAGAATTATGGTCACTGGCCCCAAAGTGCTCCCCCACTGACAGCTCAGTCACCTGCCATGCCTTATTTGCCAAGAGTAGGTCACGTTTTGCACCTTCTCTAGTAGGTACATCCACATACTGAATCAGAAAATTGTCTTATACACACTTAACAAATTCCTCTCCATCTAAACCTTGAACACAATGGCAGTCCCAGTCTATCTTTGGAAAGTTAAAATCCCCTACCATAACCACCCTATTATTCTTATAGATAGCTGAGATCTCCTTACAAGTTTGTTTCTCAATTTCCCTCTGACTATTAGGGGGTCTATAATACAATCCCAATACGGTTATCATCCCTTTCGTATTTCTCAGTTCCATCCAAATAACTTCCCTGGATGTATTTCCGTGAATATCCTCCCTCAGCACAGCTGTGATGCTATCCCTTATCAAAAATGCCACTCCCCCTCCTCTCTTGCCTCCCTTTCTATCCTTCCTGTAGCATTTGTATCCTGAAACATTAATCTGCTAGTCCTGCCCATCCCTGAACCATGCTTCTGTAATTGCTATGATATCCCAGTCCCATGTTCCTAACCATGCCCTGAGTTCATCTGCCTTCCCTGTTAGGCCCCTTACATTGAAATAAATGCAGTTTAGTTTATTAGTCCTACCTTATCCCCGCCTGCCTTGACTGTTTGACTCGCTTCTGTCCTCAACTGTACAAGTTTCAGATTGATCTCTTTCCTCACTATCTCTCCCTGGGTCCCACGCCCCAACTTATTCGTTTAAATTCTCCTGAGCAACTCTAGCAAATTTTCCTGCCAGTATATTTGTCCCTTTCCAACTTAGGTGCAATCCATCCTCCTTATATTTTGCGCGCAGTAAAGGTGAATCATACCATACAAAGATCACAGGGTGCTAGAACAGGCGAGGAATACAAAATTTGGCTGCAAAGAAGGTACACAAAAGTATGATTTGAAATTTAAGGACGTCCATTCAGAAGTCTAATAACAGCAGGGAGGAAGCTGTCCTTGGACCTGTTCGCACATGCATTTAAGTTTTTGAATCTTCTGCCTGATGGAAAGGGTTGAAAGAGATTATAACTGGATGGGAGGGGTCTTTGATGATGATGGCTACCTTTCTGAGGCAGTGAGAAGTGTAGATGGAGTCAATGAAAGACAGGTTGGCCTGTGTGATGGTCTGGGCTACGTTCACAATTGTCTGCAGTTTCTTACGGTCCTGGGCAGACCAGGGGCTGTGCCAAGCTGTGAAGCATCTAGATAGAATTCTTACTATGGTGCATCTATAAAATTGATGATACACAGCAGTGAACCCTCTGGTAATTAAATCAAACATCCAGAAAAGCTCATCTCACCTCGTAATCTGTTGAAGTATGAGTGACAGAACTCCCAAATTCCACTATTTAATGAAAAATATCAATTTACTCTTTAAATCTAAAATTGCATATTAAACAATTACATTTACAACTTTAAGCCTTCTTTCTCTTTCTACCTATAACTCTCTAAAATATACTGTTCCAATACAAACCCCTATTAAAATTACATCAGTTTAATTTTCAAAATCAGACAGCAGTAATCATCTTTGGTGATTCCTTTCTCTGGTTGTAGATCTCCCTGGGCATCATTGGTCTTTTGCTTCATATGAAAAATGTACATTTGATAGAGTGTGTTTTGAATGGCAGTCTCTCTCTGTCTCTTTGGCTAATTCTCAAAATGCCTGCTTTGTTATACCCCCAAAACATTGGATTGCCTCATTGAATTTATTGTTTTTGACAACCAAACTTGATTGGGTTTTAGTATCTGGGACATATTTTAAAGTGATTGGTTAAATTTGAATGGTGATCAGAACAACGAAGGTATCTAGTTTACAACCAAATGTTATATATTTTGAATTTTCTAGTACATACAGATAGCTAGTCAGTCGCACGACAGTTGCCTGCAAGTTCTATGTAAAACAGCTTTCACTCTCAAAAGGTACAGTACATGCCTTCAACTTTATGATGATGTCAAATTTCCTTAGCCTCCTGACCTTCACATCAACATATGTGGTCCAGGACAGATTGTTAATAGTTACTCCTAGGAACTTGACCCTTTTCACCTCAGGTTCATTGATGTAGATAGGGGCAGGCCATCCTCATTGCTTCCTGAATTCAACCAGCTCTTCAGTTTTGCTGACATTGAGGTAGAGGTTGTTATCTTTACACCACACCATCATGCACTCTTTACTATAGTCAGTCTTGTAACTGCTTAATATCCAGCTCATGAAGTCAAGGATCAAGTTGCAAAGGATGGAACAGAGACTTAGGTCTTTGAGTTTAAAAATTAGTTTGTTTGGGATTATAGTGTTGAAGGTAGAGCTGTATTCAATAATTAGAAGCCTGACGTAGGTACCCTTAATATCCAGACGTTCCAGGGAATGAGGGAATGAAGGCAAGAAAAATGGCATCTGTCATGGACCTGTTCCAGCAGTCAGCAAGTTGTAAGGGATCAAGGCACACTGGGAGGTGGGAGTTGGTATGAGCCATGACTAACTTCTTGAAGTAGTTCATAATTATGGAGGTCAGAGCCACTGGGTGGTGGTCACTGAGGCATGTTGCATGTTCTTTCTTTGGTACTGAATGATGGTGGTTTTCTTGAAATAGCTTGGCGACCTCTGGTTGTAGCAAAGATGTGAAAGATGTGGGCGGCACGGTGGCACAGTGGTTAGCACTGCTGCCTCACAGCGCCAGAGACCCGGGTTCAATTCCCGACTCAGGCGACTGACTGTGTGGAGTTTGCACGTTCTCCCCGTGTCTGCGTGGGTTTCCTCCGGGTGCTCCGGTTTCCTCCCACAGTCCAAAGATGTGCAGGTCAGGTGAATTGGCCATGCTAAATTGCCCGTAGTGTTAGGTAAGGGGTAAATGTAGGGGTATGGGTGGGTTTCGCTTCGGCGGGTCGGTGTGGACTTGTTGGGCCGAAGGGCCTGTTTCCACACTGTAAGTCTAGTCTAGTCTAGTCTAGTCAGCAAATACTCCCGCAGCTGGTCCACACAGAATCTGAATGCATGCCAGTCACCTTCCATAGGTTCACTCTCAAGAAGGTCAATTTGATGTCTGCAAGTGACTGAGAGAACAGGTGCATCTAAGGCTGTCACGGTCGATGAGATGGTTTCACTGACCTTCTATTCAAACCAAAAATAGAATGTATTGAGTGCATGATGGGAATGGGCAGGGGCAGGATTTACTTTTGTCCACTATTCTGTTCTGCTTCACAGCGTCTGTCCAAATGATTAGTTTGGGTCTCAAACTTAATCCATACTGCTGCTGCTCATCTTGTTCTTCACCTGAGCTCCATGGTAAAGGTGCTTAATTGATATTTGTACTCAACTGATGTTTAATAGATG
Source organism: Hemiscyllium ocellatum (assembly GCF_020745735.1). Lineage (NCBI taxonomy): Eukaryota > Metazoa > Chordata > Chondrichthyes > Orectolobiformes > Hemiscylliidae > Hemiscyllium > Hemiscyllium ocellatum. The sequence goes on along the minus strand of NC_083406.1, from coordinate 52,154,891 downwards.
AAAATTATAAGGAACAGAAATTTTCTCAAAGTAAAGATAGTACAGTCACAGATAAAATCCTTTGCCTCTTGACATCTCTAATGGCCTTATGAAGGTTGTATCTGAATTTCCTGTAAAGGTTATGGTCATCTGACTTGATCACTGCATACCTGGTCTTCAGTTGTCAATGGATTTCTCAGTTCAACCACAGTTTCCAGTGTGGAACATACAGGTCGAGTTCTTTGCCATACAGACCCCTACTCACTTGCTAATGAAGTCCGTGACAGTGGGACATACCTCGGTTGGAAGTTATATTCTGGAATATGGATCAGTCCACCAATTCAAGCAGTCCTGCAGAAGCTCTTCAGCTGCCTCAGACCAGCACTGTACTCCTTTCTATAATGGGTCCTCATGATTCAACTTCTGTGAGGAAGAACAAAGTCGTGTGATCTGAATTTCCAAAATGTGGACAGGGTATGGAGTGGTAGGCATCTTTGATGGTTGAGTAGCAATGGTTAAATGATTAGATTAGGTTACTTACAGTTTAGAAACTCGCCTTTCAGCTAAACAAGTCCGCACCGACCCGCCAAAGCGCAACCCACAGAGACCCATTCCCCAAATGATGTTCAGCCCCCTGGTGAGAGTGGAGATAGGTTGATGATATTTTGGTAGCACCCTCAAGGTTGGCTTGATTGAAGTCTCTGTTTGTGATAGAATGCTACAAAGCCTTACCTAACGAGTACACTATCCCATCAAGAGCACTTCCACATTAGGAGCCATGCAGACTGCTGTCAGGATAGGGGAGGTAAACTCACATGGCATTTCACTTTTAGATATTCTAGATCCAGGGAGCAGTAACTCACCAGGGTCCCTATGTTGATTAGGAGGCAGACTGCACCGCCTCTTGTCTTCCAAGGATGCTGTACGATGCATGTGATATATAGAGAAACCTCCAGGTTGTGTTATAAAGCAAATTTCAAATCTCAAAATACAGGATATGTTGTCATAAATCTAAGTCATAACAGAACACTGTCTTTGGAGATTATGCATATTCAAGATGCACCAGTTCAGTACTAAATACTGAACAGTGATCATGGGATAAAATGCTGAAGATGATGTTGAACTAGAAATCATCATACTTCAGCAATCACAATAGTACAAGGGTCAGCTTGGTTCAGTTGATCATGTACATTTTAATAGTGTTATTCAGACAGGTTACAACATACATTTACAATATGAACCCAGGTACCATGGCTCAGAGGTATGTGCACTACCACTGCACCACATTCCATGAATACATGTTAAATCAATCTATTCATGGACGTTATTACAAGCCACTGGGGCAGGTGGAACTTTTCATTTGTACATTAATCTTCTGGTCTAGAGGCAGCCGTCTTTTAGTTGGTACACCTGCTCAAACTGGAAGGTTGAGGGTCCAAGCCACAATATGGCTGCACTTCACAACTAATGAATTATTTCATGTGTACTTGGAGACAACTGGCACATTTGGTAATCCATTGAATCTTGCTCTAATGGTTGTTATATTAACATTTAATTGGATTAGAGCAGATGAACCACCACATCAAATACACTGCTGCTCTAATAGTCAGGATCAAACAATTGTACAGAGCTCTTGTGGCAGAGTGGCATCCCTACACCTGACCCAGGAGGGTCAGGTTCAAGTCCCATCTGCTCCAAAAGTTTATAATAACATCTTTGAACAGAGTAATCAGAAAACATGGAATAACTACATGCAGCAGTGGAAGCACAAATTATGAGCAGCCTCAAATTGTTTCATCAGGTTAAAACTGGAAAAATATCTGATGACTTGTACAAGGAGAAAACACCTGGTAAAGTTATTGTTTTAAAAATAAATCGCACTTCCAAATGTAAAAATAATTTATACATTATAAATCGTTAACAAAATAAAATGGTACACTAATTATTTCTGGAGAATTTCAGCATTTCACAGTGGTTTCTCTTATTGTTAGAGATTCTATTATAAATGTTAATTTTTTTCAAAAAGCCTTACCTTTTGTCTCAAATTCCTGGAGTTATTGAAGGATTTTTTGATGTCAAGGTTCCTAACATTCTCAACTAGTTTAAAGCATATCTGAATTGATGTTTTGGCACGTAAAAAAAAATTAGGAGCAAGTTCTCCAAACAATTAGTGAGCAATTTGGGTATGACAGGAGTTAAATTTGTAAATCCATATGAATTTCTAGCTGGATTAGAATGAGGTAGTGTGTTTTAATTAACTTCAGAAGGAACAATCAAATTATTTAAGATCTGTTTTCATTTATTCTTATTCAAGAAAGTAGTCAGATTAAAATAAAGGAAATGCCAAGCCACTGTGACAATATTATGGCTTTCAGAGATATATTTTGTCCTCGTTTTGTGAAGAGCGGTTTTAAGACAGAGGTGAAATGTGAAGCTTTTTTTACATAAAAAGTTGGAACAATAGAAGCAGCCGGAATAGTTGCTGAGATCTTGAAGCTGGATGTGGAGGTTGGTTTTCCTCAGTTGCAGATAAAAACTGGGAGTTCTCTTCCTGTTGCTAGAATTGTATGAGACAATCTGTATTACTCACTCAGTTGGCTTTGCCAAAAGTGTGTTTATGGAGGATCACTATATTAGAACAGTTAATGTTTAGATTAGATTCCCTACAGTGTGGAAACAGGTCCTTCGGCCCAACAAATCCACACTGGCCCTCCAAAGAGCAACCCACCCACCCTACATTCACCCTGACTAATGCACCTTACACTACAGGCAATTTAGCATGGCCTATTCACCTAACCTGCACATCTTTGGACTGTGGGAGGAAACCCACACAGACACATAGAGGATGTGCATATTCCACACAGACAGTCACCTCAAGGCTGGAATCAAACCTGGGCCATTGGCGCTGTGAGGCAGCAGTGCTAACCACTGAGTCGTTTTCACCAAAAAGTTAGGTTAGAACATAGAACATAGAAAAATACAGAGCAGTACAGGCCCTTCGGCCCTCGATGTTGCACCGTCCGAAGCCTACCAAACCTACACTAGCCCAATAACCTCCATATGCTTATCCAATGACCGCTTGAATGACCATAAAGAGGGAGAGTCCACCACTGATACTCGCAGGGCATTCCATGAACTCACAACTCGCTGAGTAAAGAATCTACCCCTAACATCTGTCCTATACCGACCTCCCCTTAATTTAAAGCGGTGTCCCCTAGTAACAGCTGACTCCATACGGGGAAAAAGGTTCTCACTGTCAACCCTATCTAAACCCCTAATCATCTTGTACACCTCTATCAAATCTCCCCTAAACCTTCTTTTCGTCAATGAGAACAGCCCCAATTGCCTCAGCCTTTCCTCATACGATCTTCCTACCATGCCAGGCAACATCCTGGTAAACCTCCTCTGCACCCATTCCAGTGCCTCCACATCCTTCCTATAGTATGGCGACCAAAACTGCACACAATACTCCAGATGAGGCCGCACCAGAGTCTTATACAATTGCAACATGACCTCAGAACTCTGGAACTCAATTTCCTCTACCAATAAAGCCCAGTACACCATATGCCTTCTTCACAGCACTATTTACCTGGGTGGCAACTTTCAGAGATCTGTGTACATGGACACCAAGATCTCTCTGCTCATGCACACTACCAAGTAGCCTGCCATTAGCCCAGTAATCCATCTTCTTGTTATTCCTACCAAAGTGAATGACTTCACACTTAGCTACATTAAACTCCATTTGCCACCTTTCTGCCCAGCTCTGAACTTATCTATATCCCGCTGTAACCTGCCACATCCTTCTTCGCTGTCCACAACTCCATCGACTTTTGTATCATCCGCAAACTTGCTCACCCAGCCTTCAAGCCCCTCCTCCAGGTCATTTATAAAAATGACAAACAGCAATGGTCCCAAAACAGATCCTTGTGGAACACCGCTAGTAACTGCACTCCAAGATGAACTTTTACCATCAACTACTACCCTCTGTCTCCTTCCAGCCAGCCAATTCCTAATCCAAACCTGTAATGCACCCTCAATGCTATACCTCTGTAATTTTTGCAGTAGCCTACCATGGGATACCTTATCGAACGCCTTGCTAAAATCCATATACACCACATCTACTGCTTTACCCTTGTCCACTTCCTTGGTCACCTTCTCAAAGAATTCAATAAGGTTTGTGAGCCAAGACCTGCCCTTCACAAAACCATGCTGACTATCCTTGATCACATTATTCCTATCCAGATGTTCATAAATCCTATCCCTTACAATTCTCTCTAAGACTTTGCCCACAACAGAAGTGAGACTTATGGCCTATGTAGGGCTGTCCCTACTCCCCTTCTTGAACAAGGGGACCACATTCGCTATCCTCCAGTCTTCTGGCACTATTCCTGTGGACAACGACGACATAAAAATCAAGGCCAATGGCTCCGCTGTCTCCTCCCTAGCTTCCCAGAGGATCCTAGGATAAATGCCATCAGTCACAGGGGACTTATCTATTTTCACCCTTTCCAGTATTCCCCGGATCTCTTCCCTACATACCTCAAAGCCATCCATTCTAATCACTTGTGACTCAATATTCACATCAGCAACAATGTCCTGTTCCTGAGTGAATACTGACGAAAAGTATTGATTTAGTGTCTCTCCAATCTCCTCCGCCTCCACGCACAACTTCCCACTACTATCCTTGACTGGACCGATACCTACCCTAGTCATCCTTTTATACCTGACATATCTATAGAAAGCCTTTGGGTTTTCCCTAATCCTACCAACCAAGGACTTTACATGTCCCCTTCTCGCTGCTCTTAGCTCTCTCTTTAGATCCTTCCTGGCTACCTTATAACTCTCAATCGCCCCAATTGAACCTTCACGCCTCATCTTTACATAGGCCGCCCTCTTCCCTTTTACAAGGGATTCCAATTCCTTATTAAACCACGGCTCCCTCACAAGACCCTTTCCTCCCTGCCTGACTGGTACATACTTATCAAGGACACCCAATAGCTGCTCCTTGAACAAGCTCCACATATCATTTGTGTCCTTCCCTTGAAGCCTATTTTTCCAATCCACACATCCTAAGTCATGCCTCACCGCATCATAATTTCCCTGCCCCCAGCTATAACTCCTGCCCTGCAGTGCATACTTATCTCTCTCCATCACTAGAGGTTATTCCAATTTCTTCTTTCTTCTGTTTGTATTTTAACTATAGTGTATGAATAAAGGGTGTTTTGCTTCAAATTTTATAGTTTGACTAATTAAAATGCATCTGGACCACAATTCCTGGCCCTTGACTTTAAAATAAGAAATAATTTGCGTCTAGGCTATCCTCTTCCTATAGTTTGAAGGGGTTTGGTCTGGTCCATAACAACAAATAAACACATTCATATGCTGGTTCAGCAGAGTTTCTGTGAAAAGTAATGTGGCTGAACCAGCTTTACCCTAGAGGTTTTATTTGGAAATAGAATCTGAGGATGTCCCCATTCTGTGCCAAGAAAGACAAAGCAACAGAGTTTAGCCAAGGATGGGAACAAAGCATAGGCTTTGGAGACAAGATAGCATTGAACCTGGGAAGATAACAAGTGGCGAGACCAGGGTATCAAATACCTTACCCCTTTTAGCATGTTTGAAAAACAAGGTGTATGCCAAAAACAGACCATTCTGGAATTCAAGTTAAGTAATGTCTACATGACATGCAATGCATAAATATCTGATGAATCTTCAGAGGAACACTGCTATCTTAGAATCATTTCTGGCTCAATAGATAATAACTGACTAATCGCAAGGTTCCGGAGAATATTTTGTAAAATAATGTACTTAAGAACTTGTGGTAGATTAAGATGAAATGCAATCAGAGAGACTAAGGAGTGAAATGAGAATTAAATGGCTAGGTGTAATTCACAGCCACAGCAAATTTGTATTTATATTGTGCATCCAACATAGGAAAACAACCCAGGATGCTACACAGGAGTGTTATCAGACAAGAAGATAAACATTATTTGGGTGTTATTCATGCAGGTAAATGAAAACTTAAATCAAATACAAAGGCACTACAAAGTGTGCCTTAAAAGGAGCAAATAACCAGAGTTGAGGGGCTTATGGCAGGAATTGTGAAGCATAGAACTGTGATGGCTGATTGCTGTCCATGAAAAAAGTGCTGGGTGTTTTATGTTTTGGCAGCAGCCACTGGTATAGTTGAAAAGTGTGGCAATGGAAAAGTGCAGCAGATCAGACAACATCCAAGGAGCATGACAGTCGACATTTCAGGCATAAGCCCTTCATCAGGAATGATCCTGAAACATTAACTTTCCTTCTCCTCGGATGCTGCCTGACCTGCTGTGCTTTTCCAATGTCACACTTTTCAACTCTGACTCTCCAGCATTTGCAATCCTCACTTCCACCATCCACTGGTAGCTCAAAGTTGGGGTACAGAGCTGCTGACAATCCTCCTTTCGAATATTGAAAATGAATCAAATTAAGTGAACAAAAAAAAAATTAGTAGCCCCTTGAGGGTTCTACAAAAAAATTCATAAACCAAAAGAAACTTACAAACTTAAATCAAAATATCATTTTTGAGGTGGGGGAATGGTGACACACCTCAGCAATTCTCATCTCTTAGCTGATCCTATCCAATTAGCAGTGAAAATACAAACACCATTGAGCCTTAACAAGATGAGGCATATCTTACAAAGTGCATTGAATTATAAGATAGCAAGCATTATAGGGTACATTGACTAGTTAGGCATAACTACAAGGACTACGAGAAACTAGAAATGACATATTTGTCGCTATTCAAGCCTCATGCTGAAAATCAAAATACTGTGAATTCTGGAAACCTGAAACAAACACTCAGAATGCTCAAGAAACCTAGACCTGACAGCATCTGGGGAAAGAGAAACAGAGTTAATGCTTTGATTCCAGTAGGACTTTTCTTCATAATACTATTTTATTAGCATGAGGTCCGAGTGGAGGTGAAAAAGAGAAACATACAATTGGAAGATGCTACTTTCTAAAGGGTGACACCTGAATATCGATGGATTTCAATCCAGAAAAAAAATTCTATGGAGGTTGATCTCCAGACTGTTAGTTTCAGTCTGTCAGAGCAACAGTGTAGTGCTTCAGGAAATTCATCTGAACAGAGCTGTTGCATTGTAGATAGAAGAGAATGGAATGCAGCACACATTTTACTTATCACTCACTACAGCTATAGCTTGAACAAAACCATTTGTTATAGAACCAAAAAAGTGAAGTCCACACTTAAAGGCTGATGAAGAGTACAACTTATAAGTTAACCATTCACCCATGATAGCAGGTGATTTTCATTATTGCCCATACTATTGTCATAATCAGTGGATATGATACTTACAACCAAGGCTCAAAGACTAAATAACGGTTACTGAAAAAAAAATGGACTCTTGGTGCTACAAAATGACAACTTGATGAGTTAATGCCCACAATGGGGAGGGAAATGGGAGGGAAAGTATGTTCAACATTTATCGTTCAAATACATTTATATAAAAAGAAGAATGTAGGATGTGTTTTGCATTTTTGCTAAATATTTAAAAAGTATGTTAGATTTCCAATATTCCCATCGAGCTCAACAAGAAATAATTTCTCAAGTTAGATGCACTCACCTTTTCAGAATGTTTGAATTGGTGCCAATAGCTATCATACATGCATTTTGTGGTTTTTTCAGGGTAGCAGGTCACTGTCTTAATATAAACCTTCAGGCTTCGCTCTAATAACTGATTGACTTCACCATAATCATAATCATCATACCTTGAACAAAACAAAGTAATCAATTCCAAATAGGAAATTTTCTAGAAGTCTTAAGTAACAATTGCAAAATAAATAAAATCACAATTGCAGTTTATTTCACATTGTGACTAAGATTGTGTCAAAATCGTGATAGTCCCATCATCATAAAAGCAACCACATGCCACTTCTACATTTACTTGTCTCACTGTTTCTGACATTTAAAATTGCAAGTATTTGCATGGAATGTGTGAAGGGTAGGTTGTGCCTTACAAACCTTATTGAGTTCTTTGAGAAGGTGACCAAACAGGTGGATGAGGATAAAACAGTTGATGTAGTATATGAATTACAGTAAAGTGTTTGATAAGGTTCCCCATGATAAGCTATTGCAGAAAATATGGAAGCATGGGATTGAGGGCAATATAGCGGTTCTGATCAGAAATTAGCTAGCTGTAAGATGACAGAGTGGGGTGGTTGATGGGAAGTGTTCATCCTGGAATTCAGTGGTGTACCACAGATCTGTTTTGGGGCCAATATTGTTTGTCATTTTTACAAAATGACCTGGATGAGGGCGTGGATTAGTCAATTTATGCATGACACTAAAGTCAGTGGAATTGTGGACAGGCTGGAGGGATGTTGTAGGTTACAGAGGGACAAAGATAAGTTGCAGAGCTGGGCTGAGCAGTGGCAAATGGAGTTTAATATAGAAAAGTGAGAGGTGATTCACTTTGGAAGGAGTAACAGGAATAGAGTGTACTGGGCTAATTGTAAGATTCTTGGTAATGTGGACGAGCAGACAGATGGCTGTGTCCATGTGCATAGATTCCTGAAAGTTACCACCCAGATTGATAGGGTTGTTAGGGAGACATATAGTGTGTTAGCTTTCATTGGTAGACAGATTGAGTTTCAGAGCCCTGAGGTCATGTTGGACCTGTACAAAATTCTGGTGCAAATACACTTGGAGTATTGCGTATAGTTCTGGTCGCGGCATTATATGAAGGATGTGGAAGCATTGGAAAGGATGCGGAGGAGATTTACCACTATGTTGCCTGGTATGAAGGGAAGGCCTTTGAGGAAAGGCTGAAGGACTTGAGGCTGTTTTTGTTGGAGAGAAGGAGGTTAAGAGGTGACTTAATTGAGACATACAAGTTAATCAGAGGGTTAGATGGGTGGATAGTGAGAGCCTTTTTCCTCAGATGGTGATGGCTAGCAGTAGGGGGCATAGCTTTAAATTGAGGGATGATAGATATAGGACAGATATCAGACATAGTTTCTTTACTCAGTAGTAGAGGCGTTGAACACACTGCCTGCAACAGTGGAAGATACACCAATTTAAGGTCATTTAAATAGTCTTTGGTCAGTGCAAATGTCACAGGTCAGCGCAACATTGAAGGCCAAGGGGCCTGTACTGTGTTGTAATGTTTTATGCTCTATGAATGCATACATCTGCCTTTATATCACCCAAGATATAAACATCACTGGCAAAGCCATTATTTGTTATTTATTCCTAATCACCTTTATGCAATGATTCCTCAGCCAATTTAGAAGATGGTCAAAAATCAATCACATTGCTGTGGGCCTTGTGTCGCATGTAGATCAGATGAAGCAAAGATAGCCAATCTTCCTCCTCAAAAGGATAATAGTGAACCAGGTAGAATTTTACAACAATCGATTGTTATAGTTAACATCGTTGAGATAACATGATATTTATTATTGCACTTTAATTCCCTGTAAAAAGATCTGAACCCATCTCCACAGTTCATTAACCTGGGCCTCTATTATTGTTCAGTGATGTTATTGCCGTGTCTAAAGAACCTCTGTTCAAACAGGGAGACTGTGTGTTAATGCTGGAACACCACAGTGCTGAAACGTGCTTGAAGAAAGTTAATTCAAACACCATATCAGAGCTGATGTCCAAAGTTTGCAGAAAATCAGCCCCACAGCTCAACAATGCCTCCTGCAGGTTCTCCTCCAGGCCTTTAGGCAAAGCCAGATAACTCTTCCTGTTAACAACATCAATGGTCGTCTGACCAAACAGGATAAGTAGTCTGGACGAAAGTGAACAACTTTGTAGTAATGTGCAGGTAACAACCTGGCCCAGTTTACCAAGATAGGTGCCAGTGTTGCATCTTCAGCAGAAATCTCTCCTGTGGTCATCATGAATTCATATGTATGGTTGAATAGCAATGCGGAATAAAAGTATCACTTAGTAATTGAAGCAGTTTGTGGAATTGTCCCTTGTGTGCACCTGAATGCAAAGTGGGCCTGATAGGCCTGTCTGAGAAATAAGGATGCATGCATTCAGTGAGGTTTGGTGTCACTTCATATGTCACTAAGTCTATAGTTTATCATGCAGGACAAACAAGACACAATGGCCAGGAGAAGAGACAGATAAGGAGGAATCAAGGTGATGTAAAGGAGATCATCGATCAGATTCTGATCTCTCCAATAACAGGCAAGGTGACTGGAATATCCAGAAGTAGGGAGGTAGAAAAAGTTAAAAATCAAACAACACCAGGTTATAGTCCAACAGGTTTAATTGGAAGGGTTGATGACAATTAAACCTGTTTGATTATAATCTGGTGTTGTGTGACTTTTAACTTTGTACACCCCAGTCCAATACCAGCATCTACTAGGGAGGTAGAGACACTCTTTTGCTGGTACCAATTGAGCATACAGGATGGATTTGATTAACTGTAATGATTCTTAACAACATTCTTTATTATCTCTAGTCTTCACCAGGCAAGATCAGACCACAGGAATAATCTGTTCAAAGACTCCACTTTACAGACTATTGCCCTTGAGATTACACCATCACCTGCTTCATTGGCCATGTCCACCAGCACAGTTACTTTCCTTTAATGGATGATTCAGTATAGGTTTGGGAACACAAACTACTACAGGAAGTCAGGTTGACACGCTCTGATGAGCATTTCATTTCTCAACCCATGTGCTGAGCACAGCAGGGGCTAGGCAAGAGGATAACAAATGACTTGGAACTCCTCCAGGAGTGCAGTAACTTCGGGGGGGGGGGATGCCATTGCACACTCAGAGGATTAGAGTCCCAGCTGTCACAGGGTCTTAAACTAGAGTGCCACAGGTTATGAATCTGAGCTGGAGTTTAAACTGACGGAAACAAAGATGCAAATGAATGATAGAAAAATAAAAAGCAAAAATGAAAAACTAATCAGGAACTAACAGTAAACAGGTTTTAAAAAAAGTGCAACTCTACAAGGTATTAAATCTAAACGCATGGACACTCACAATAGAGATGGACAAATGAACTACTATATAAATTATTTGAAAGACAATGATTGCAATTAGAGATAATTAGAGGGACACACATAAAGATGACTTTTTGGACCAATATAATGAGAACCAACTAAGGAATGGCTAGTAATAAAAGACGAAATACTGTGGATGCTGGAAATCTGAAACAAAATCTGAAACAGAATGCTGGAGAAATCCAACTGGTCTGGAAGCATCAGTGGATACAGAAACAGAATTAACCATTTGTTAGAATAAATCTTTCAGTTCTGAAATAGTTTCATACTAGATTCAAACGGTATCTTATTTCTCTCACCACCGATGCTGCCAGACTGCTGAATTCCCTGGTGCTCACCTTCCACCCTACCAACCTTCGCATAAACCAAATCATCCGCCGACATTTCCACCACCTCCAAAAAGACCCCACTACCTGTGATATATTTCCCTCCCCACCCCTTTCTGCGTTCCACAAAGACTGTTCCCTCCGTGAACACCTGGTCAGGTCGACACCCCCCTACAACCCACCCTCCCATCCTGGCACCTTCTCCCTGCCACCGCAGGAACTGCAAAACCTGCGCCCACACCTCCTCCCTCACCTCCATCCAAGGACCTAAAGGAGCCTTCCACATTCGTGAAAGTTTTACCTGCACATCCACTAGTATCATTTATTGCATCCGTTGCTCCCGATGTGATCTCCTCTACATTGGGGAGACTGGACGCCGCCTAGCAGAGCGCTTTAGGGAACATCTCCGGGACACCCGCACTAATCAACCACACTGCCCTGTGGCCCTATATTTCAACTCCCCCTCCCACTCTGCCGAGGACATGGAGGTCCTGGGCGTCCTTCACTGCCGCTCCCTCACACCAGACGCCTGGAGGAAGAGCGCCTCCTCTTCCGCCTCAGAACACTTCAACCCCAGGGCATCAATGTGGACTTCACCAGTTTCCTCATTTCCCCTTCCCCCACCTCACCCTAGTTTCAAACTTCCAGCTCAGCACTGTCCCCATGACTTGTCCTACCTGCCTAGCTCCTTTTCCACCTATGCACTTCACCCTCCTCCCTGACCTATCACCTTCATCCCTCCCCCACTCACCTATTGTACTCCATGCTACTTTCTCCCCACCCCCACCCTCTTCTAGCTTATCTCTCTACGCTTCAGGCTCTCTGCCTTTATTCCTGATGAAGGGCTATTCATCCTATCCATGCCCCCAATGCTTTTATAAATCTCTAAAAAGCATCCTACACTTCAGGGAAGAAATGTCCTGACCTATTCAGCCTCTCCTAATAGCACAAACTCTCCAGTCTCAGTAACATATTTTTAAATTTTTTTTATACCTATTCAAGTTTAACAGCATCTTTCCTGTATCATAGAGGCCAGAATTGAATGTCTCAACAATTAGGCCTCAACAATGTCCTGTACAGATGCAATATGATGTCCTAACCCCTTTATACAATGCACTGACCAATGAATGCAAACGTGCCAAAATGCCTTGTTCACCACTACACAATTCTAGTTATCACACTTTTAAAGGCCACCCGCTTGTCAGAGGTCCCTTTGTCTCTAAACAAAGTATTCCAATCAACCCTTGCAATATCATAATTTCATCAAAATTCACCTTGCCCCCATTTAGAACTTGAATCTGTAGACCATTTTTGCCCTCTCGAAAACAATTTTAAAATTTATAAAAGTATGGTCACTGGTCCAAAAGTCACCCACTATCACTTCCGTCACCTGTTCTGTCCTATTTCCCAAGAGTAAGTTGAGGTTTGCCCTTTCCTGAGTAGGACACTCTATATACTGCTTGAGTAAGCTTTCCTGAATGCACTTAACAATTTCCACCCCATCTAAGCCATTAAAGCTCTGGCAGTCCCAGTCTATGTGAAGAAAATTAAAATCCCCTACTATGACAACCCTTTTGCTCCTGCAAGTCTCCCCAGTCTCACTGCATATTTATTCCTCTAATTCCCATTTGCTACTTGGGGGCCTATAGTACAACCCCTTCTTATTGAATGATCCTTCAGTTATTTCATCTGATTTATGCTGTGATACTCGCCTCAATCAAAAATGTAAATTCCCCTCCACTCCTCCTTTCACCTCTGCCCCACCTAAAGCATGTATACCCTGGCACATTAAGCTGCCAGTCCTGTCCCTCCAGAGGCGCGGTGGTAGTTTGGCGCACTGACCTTTATACCACTGAGGCCAAACGCCAGCTCGCGGACACCTCCTCTTATCGCCCCCTTGACCACGACCCCACCTCCCACCACCAAACCATCATCTCCCAGACCATCCAGGACCTCATCACCTCAGGGGATCTCCCATCCACCGCCTCCAACCTCATAGTCCCACAACCCCGCACCGCCTGTTTCTACCTCCTGCCCAAAATCCACAAACCTGCCTGCCCCGGCCGACCCATTGTCTCAGCCTGCTCCTGCCCCACCAAACTCATCTCCCAATACCTCGACACGGTCCTGTCCCCTTTAGTCCAAGAACTCCCCACCTACGTTCGGGACACCACCCACGCCCTCCACCTCCTCCAGGATTTTCGCTTCCCCGGTCCCCAACGCCTTATTTTCATTCTGGACATCCAGTCCCTGTACACCTCCATCCCCCATCACGAAGGACTCAAAGCCCTCCGCTTCTTCCTTTCCCGCCGCACCAACCAGTACCCTTCCACTGACACCCTCCTTCGACTGACTGAACTGGTCGTCACCCTGAATAACTTCTCTTTTCAATCCTCCCACTTCCTCCAAACTAAAGGAGTTGCCATGGGCACCCGCATGGGCCCCAGCTATGCCTGCCTCTTCGTAGGATATGTGGAACAGTCCATCTTCCGCAACTACACTGGCACCACCCCCCACCTTTTCCTCCGCTACATCGATGACTGTATCGGCGCTGCCTCGTGCTCCCACGAGGAAGTTGAACAGTTCATCAACTTTACTAACACCTTCCATCCCGACCTTAAATTCACCTGGACTGTCTCAGACTCCTCCCTCCCCTTCCTAGACCTTTCCATCTCTATCTCGGGCGACTGACTCAACACAGACATCTACTATAAACCGACTGACTCCCACAGCTACCTGGACTACACCTCCTCCCACTCTGCCCCCTGCAAAAACTCCATCCCATATTCCCAATTCCTTCGTCTCCGCCGCATCTGCTCCCAGGAGGACCAGTTCCAACACCGCACAGCCCAGATGGCCTCCTTCCTCAAGGACCGCAGATTCCCCCCAGACGTGATCAACGATGCCCTCCACTGCATCTCCTCCACTTCCCACTCCTCCGCCCTTGAGCCCCGCTCCTCCAACCACCACCAAGACAGAACCCCACTGGTTCTCACCTACCACCCCACCAACCTCCGCATACAACGTATCATCTGCCGTCATTTCCGCCACCTCCAAACGGAGCCCACCACCAAGGATATATATTTCCCTCCCCTCCCCTATCAGCGTTCCGCAAGGACCACTCCCTTCGTGACTCCCTCGTCAGATCCACACCCCCCACCAACCCAACCTCCACCCCCGGCACTTTCCTCTGCAACCGCAGGAAATGTAAAACTTGCGCCCACACCTCCACCCTCACTTCCCTCCAAGGCCCCAAGGGATCCTTCCATATCCGCCACAAGTTCACCTGTACCTCCACACACATCATCTATTGCATCCACTGCACCCGATGTGGCCTCCTCTATATTGGGGAGACAGGCCGCTTACTTGCGGAACGCTTCAGAGAACACCTCTGGGCTGCCCGGACCAACCAACCCAACCACCCCGTGGCTCAACACTTTAACTCTCCCTCCCACTCCACCGAGGACATGCAGGTCCTTGGACTCCTCCACCGGCAGAACATAACAACACGACGGCTGGAGGAGGAGCGCCTCATCTTCCGCCTGGGAACCCTCCAACCACAAGGTATGAATTCAGATTTCTCCAGTTTCCTCATTTCCCCTCCCCCCACCTTGTCTCAGTCGGTTCCCTCAACTCAGCACCGCCCTCCTAACCTGCAATCTCCTTCCTGACCTCTCCGCCCCATCACCCTCACCTTGACCTCCTTCCACCTATCCCACCTCCATCGCCCCTCCCCCAAGTCCCTCCTCCCTACCTTTTATCTTAGCCTGCTTGGCTACTCTCTCTCATTCCTGATGAAGGGCTTATGCTCGAAACGTCGAATTCCCTATTCCCGAGATGCTGCCTGGCCTGCTGTGCTTTGACCAGCAACACATTTTCAGCTGTGATCTCCAGCATCTGCAGACCTCATTTTTTACTGTCCCTCCCTTAGCCATGCTTCTGTAATGGCTAGAATATCCCATTCCCATGTACCTATCCGTGCCCTGAGTTCATTGGCCTTACTCATAAGCCTTCTTGCATTGAAATAAATGCAATTTAATCCGACACTCCCTGTCATGTTCCAGCCTGACCAATCTCTTCAACTTTATATTTCTGATTACTGTATCTCCTTCATGCCTTGCACTTGCCTCTTTGCTATTGATGATCCCACCCCGCTACCAATCTAGTTTAAAGCCTCTCTTGCAGCACTAGCAAACCTGGCCACCAAGATATTGGCTCCCTCCAGTTCAGGTGCAACCTATCCCTCTTGAACAGGTCACCTCTGTCCCAGACAAAATCTCGATGACCTAAAAATCTGAATCCCTGACACCTGCACCTGCACCAATTTTTTAAGCCATGCATTCATCTGCCATATCCACCTGTTCTTACCTTCACTGGAAGTAATCCTGAGATTATCACCAAGGAGGTCCTGGTTTTTAAACATTTTTCCTAACTTTCTACAACCACTCTGCAGACTTCATCACTGTTTCTACATACTTCATTTGTTAAAGATCATGCAACACCAGCTTTATTTAGAAACATTAGCTTTCAAACTGTTGCTTCTTCATCCAGTGACAACCACCTGATAAAGAAGCAGTGCTTCGAAAGCTGGTGCTTCCAAATAAACCTGTTGGACTATAACCTGGTGTTGTGAGATTTTTAAATTTGTCGATCCCAGTCCAACACTGGCACCTCCAAGTCATACTTCGTTTGTGCCAATGCTCACAATGACTTCTGGCTGCTCACCATCCCTCTTGAGAACATTCTGCAGCCACTCAGAGACATCCTGGACCCTGGCACCAAGGAGGCAACACGCCATCCTGGACTTCCGTTTGTGGCTACAGAATCTCCTATCTATTGAGTCTCCTATCACTGAGGTCCTGTTTATCTTTATTCACTGTGCCTCAGAGCCAGTCATAGCACCACCAATCTGACTATTCTTGCTTACCCCTAAATGATCATTCCCTAATAGTATCCAAAATAGTATACTTGTTTTCAAGGGGAATGGCCATGGGGGATTCCTGCACTCTCTACCTACGCCCTTTGCCTTTCCTAGTGATCACTCAACTACTCTCTGCCTGCACCTTAGGTGTGATCATCTCACTAAAACTCTTATCTACGAAGCTCTCAACATCTCAGATGATCCTGAGTGCATCCAGTCCAGCTCCCTAGCATGGTCTCCCCAGAGCTGAGCTGGATGCACTTCCCACAGATGTAGTCATCAGTGGCAATGGAAGTCTCTTTGAGCTCGAACATCCTGCAGAAGGACCATACAACTGCCTCAATTATCTTCTTAACTGCTGTAAAACTATAAAGGAAACTCAAGTGAGACACAATTTCTCACAAACAAAGCCACGTTGACTAACCCTGATTAGTCCTTGCCTTTCCAAATGCATGTAAATCCTGTCCCTCTTAACCACCACAGACCTCAGGCTCATCGCACAAAACTCCCTGGCTTTTCCTTACCACCTTTCTTAAAGAACACCACACATTAGCCACCCTCCGACCTTCCAGCACCTCACACATGGCTGTTGATAATACAAATATCTCAGCAAAGACCCCAGCAAATTCTTACCTAATTATGCACAACGTTTTGGGATACACCTGATCAGGTCCCAGCGATTTGTCTACTTTTATGCATTTTAAGATTGCCAGTAGCTCCTCATTAACTGAATTCTTTTCAAGACATCACTAAATTATTTTCCCAAGTTTCCTTACTTCCACATCCTTCACCAAAATAAATACTGATGCAAAACATTCATTTTCCAAGCCACCTGCTTCCTGTTATTCCACACAAATGGCCGCATTAGAGGGGCCATATTCTTTTCAGAGTTAATCTTTTCCCCTTAACATATTTTGAGTCATAGAGATGTACATTAAGGAAGCAGACCCTTCAGTCAAATTCTTCCATGCCAACCAGATAGCCTTAATTTAATCCCATTTGCCAGCACTATGTTCATATTCCTCCAAACCCTTACTATTCATATGCCCATCCAGATGCCTTTTAAATGTTGTAATTGTATCAATCACTTCCTCTAGTATCTAATTCCATACACAGACCATCCATTGCATAAAAAAGTTGCCCCTTACATCCCTCTTTCCTCTCTCATCCTAAACCTATGCACTCTAGTTTTGCACTCTGCTACCCTGGGGATAATACCTTGGCTGTTCACCCTGGCCATTACCCCTAATGATTTTGTAAATCACTAAGTTCACGCCTCAGCCTCTGATGCTCCAGGTAAAACAGCCCCAGCCTATTCAGCCCCTCCAATCCTGACAACATTCTTGTAGATCTTTTCTGATCCCTTTCAAGTTTACAACATCCTTCCCAGAGCAGGGAGACCAGAATTGCAAAAGTGGCTGAATTAATGTCCTGTACAGTTGTAACATTACCTCCCAACTCCAATGCTCAAAGCACTGACCAATGAAGACAAGTGTAACAAATGTCTTCTTCACTATTCTATCTATCTGCGACTCCACTTTCAAGGAACTATGAACAGGCACTCCCAAGTTTTCTTTGTTTGGCAACACTGCCCAGGACTTTACCATTAAGTGTATACCTCCTGCACCCACTTACCTTTCCAAAATGCAGCACCTCACATTTCTCTCAATTATCTTAATGGCCAGTCCTCAGCGCATTCTAGTCTGAGGTATCCTTCTTTGCTGTCCAATTTTGGTGTAAACCACAAGACTTACCAACCGTACTTCCTATATTCATATCCAAATTATTTACAAGTGATTTTTCTGTAACACAATGGTTGCATTCTTGAGCAAACGTGCATTACAGCAGATCATGCTTTAGAAGCAGTGTTTAAACTGAAATCACGTTACAGCCAACACACATCTTAAACCCACTTTAGAAACAATGTCTCCAATTCGTCAACTACATTACAGTGAATTCATGTTAACAAAGCATATTTTTTAGCAGAGTGACCTGTATATAAGTGACTAAAAGTAATGATTCTTGTGGCACACCGGTGATCACAGGCCTCCAGTCCAAAAAACAACCCTCCACCATCACCACCACCATCACCACCATTTGTCTCATACATTTGAGCCAATTTTGTATCTACAGTTCTTCCTATAGTCTACGTGATATTGCCTTATTTACTAGTCTGAAAAATGTGTTGCTGGAAAAGCGTAGCAGGTCAGGCAGCATCCAAGGAGCAGGAGAATTGATGTTTCAGGCATAAGCCCTTCATTCCTGAATCTTGTTGAATGCCTTACTGAAGTCCACACAGACAACATTCACTGCTTCGTTCTCATCAATCCTCTTTGCCACTTCTTCAAACAAACTCAACCAATTTAGTGAGACATGATTTCCATGCACAGAGCCATGTTGACTATCCCTAATCAGTCCTTGCCTTTCCAAATACATGCAGATTCTATCACACAGAATTCCCTCAAACAACTTGCCCACCACTGAAGTCAAGCTGACCGGTCTGTAGTTCCCTGGCATTTCCTTACCATCTTTCTTAAATAGTGGAACTGTGTGGCTATCGATTATACAAATATCTCAGCAAGGGGCCCAGCAATCACTTCCCTAGCTTCCCACAAAGTTCCCTGGTCCAGTCCCAGGGATTTATTCACCTTTCCATTTTAAAACATCCAGCATCTCTTCATCTTTAAGATGGATACTTTTCAAGATATCACTATTTATTTCCTAAGTTCTCTACCTTCCACATACTTCTCCACAGTAAACACCGATGCAAAATATTCATTTAGTATCTCCTCAACCTCCTGCAATTCCATATATAGGCAGCCTTGCTGACCTTTAAGGGGCCTTATTCTCCCCCTAGTTACTCTTAGAGTCATAAAGTCATACAGTAATGGAAACAACAGGGAAACAGGTTCTTCAATCCATGCTGACCAAAATGTCCACTCAGCTAGTTCCAACTACCTGCATTTGGTCCATATCTCTCTGAACCCTTCCGATCCATGTACCTATCCAAATGTTTTTTAAATATTGCTATTGTTTCTATCTCAACCTGTTTCTCTGGCAGCTAATTCCACATACACACCACTTTCTGAAGAAGTTGCCCTCAGGTTGTTCTTAAATCTTTCTCCTCTAACCTTAAACCTGTGCCCTCTAGTCTTCAGTTCCCTATCCCTGGGAAAAAGACTATATTCATTTATGCTAAATATGCCCCTCAGGATTTTGTGCACATCAGTAAGGTCATCCCTCATTCTGCTATGTTCCAAGGAATGAAGTCCTATCCTGATAACTCATGCCTATTAGTCCTGGAAACATCCTCGTAAAACTTTTTTGCACTCTTTCCAGTTTAAATATGTCTTTCCTATAATAGGCTGACTAAAACTGTATGCAGTATTCTCATGTCCTTAATGTACTCATAGAAACCCTTTGGACTCACCTTAATGCTATTTGTTAAAGCCATTTCATGTCTCCTTCTTACTTTTCTGATTTCGCTTGCATATACTCCTACTGTCCCCTTGTACTCGAGGGATTCATTCAACATTTGTTGTCTATATCAGGCACATGCTTCCTTCTTTTTCTTGACAAGAACCTCAATTTCACTTGTCATCCAGCATTCCCTACACTGAAATCAAGCTGACCGGTCTGTAGTTCCAAGACATTTCCTTTCCACCTTTCTTAAATAGTGGCACCATGTGAGCTGACATCCAGTTTTCCAGCACCTCACCTGTGGCTATCGATTACACAAATGTCTCAGCAAGGGGCACAGCAATCACTTCTCTAGCTTCCCACAGAGTTCCCTGGTCCAGTCCCAGGAATTTATTCACCTTTGTGTTTTAAGACTCCAGCAACTCTTCATCTTTAATATGGATACCAGCCTTGCCCTTCACCCTAACAGGAATATACTGTCTCTAGGCTCTTGTTAACTCATTTTTGAAGGTTTCCTATTTTCCAGCTGTCCCTTTACCTGTGAATATCCGCTTCCAATCAACTTTTGAAAGTTCTTGCTTAATATTGTCAAAACTAGCCTTCCTCCAATTTAGAACTTTAACTTTTAGATCAGGTTTATTCTTTTCTATAATTCTATTACTATTAAAATAGTTATGAATATTTGCCCCAAAGTACTCCCCAATGACACCTCCATCACCCGCCCTAACTTATTTCCCAATGGTAGGCAGAGTTTTGCACCTTCTATAGTAGATGCTAAATAGTAATATTTTCTTTAACACCCTTGCATTCCTCTCCATCTGAACCCTTAATAGTATGGCAGTCCTAGTCTTTGCTTGGAAAGTTAATTCAGTGGATTAGCCATTGTAACTGTGGGATTACAGGGACAGGTGGGGTGGGGTTGATGATTGGGATGCTCTTTGAAGGGTGGGTGTGGACTCATTGGGCCAAATGGCCTGCTTGCACACTATAGAGTCATAGAATCCCTATAACTTTTGGGTGGGGGGCTGTTGTACAATCCCAGTAAGGTGATAATCTCTTTCTTATTTCTCACTTCCACAGAAATAACTTCTCTGGATGTATCCCCAGGAAGATCTTCCCTAAGTACATTAGTCACATTATCCTTAATCAAAAACACCATTCCCCCTTCTCTCCTATCTCTATTTCTATACTTCCTTTTCACATCTACATCCTGGAACATTTAGCTACCAGTCCTGCTCTTCCCTGAGCCACATCTGTGTAATAGCTATGATATCCCAGTCCCATGTTCCCAACCATGCCCAGAGTTCATTGCCTTACCTGTCAGGCCTCCTGTATTGAAATAAATGCAGTTTAATTTATTAGTCATACATGACTTCTCTGGTTTATTCCTGCCTGCATTGATTATTTGACTTGCCCCTTTTCCCAACTTCACATCCCTATCTCTCTGTGTCCCTCCCAGGTGGCTTTAGAAAATCTCCCCATCAGTATATTAGACACCTTCCAATTTAGGTGCAACCCATCTTTCTTACACAGGTCACTTCCATCCCAGAAGAGATTCCCATGATCCAAAACTGTGTTTCCTTCTCCCCTGTTCCAGCTCCTGAGCCATGCATTCATCTGCTCTATCCTCCTATTACTATTCTCACTAGCATATGGCACTGACATTAATCCAGATATTATTACCAGAGTACCTACTTTTCAGCTTCCTGCCTAATTTCTGATATTGTCTCGTTAGAACCCCATCCTTTTTGCTCTAATAGCTACATCCAAATAACTCAAACATTCCAGTCTCAGTAACATCTTTTTTGCCTTTCCAGTTTAATAACATCCTTCCTATAGCAGGGTGACGAGTTTGTATGGAATACTGCAAACGTGGCTTTAAAAATGTCCTATGCAACTGTAATATCTCATCACAACTCCTGTACTCAAATCTGTGACCGATGGATGCCCCACCCTGTCTACCTGTGACACCACTTTCAAGGAACTATACATCTGCACCTCTGTGTTCAACAAAGCTCCCCAGGACCTGATTATTAACAGCAGAAGTCCCTCCTTGGTTTGTTTTACCAAAACACGAAACCTCACATTTGCCTGAATTAAACTCCAACTAAATTCCTTGGCCCACTGGCCCAGTTGATCAAGATAATCTGTCACTGCTCACCATGACAAACCTATCACATGTCCTCTTTTCTCCCTTCTGATTTCCCTAAGTGTACTCCTGCAGCCCCCGTACTCTTCGAGACAAATATTAGATTCAAAACTATCTAAATTCTCTGTTTTAAGGCTTTCTTTTTTGCAGAGGATTCCAGTGGCAAAGGGATTGCACATTGGGCTGTTCAGATTCCCAAGCAATTCCCATTGAGTTTGTTGACTCTGATTCCGCATCATCTGGATGTGCAACTCCAATCTGTGCTGCTTCTGATCAGAACATTTGGGCCAATATATCAACATACGAGGGTATCAATGTAATATTTCAAATTTTACTGATGGTGCAAAACTAGGTAGAATAGTGAGTAATGAGGATGATGCAAGGAGCATTCAGGGTGAATTTAGACAATTTGTGCGAGGCAAATGCACAGTAGAGGCAGGATAATTTGAATAAGTGTCAAGTTTCCCACATTTAGCAGGATAAACAGAGTGGAACAGTTTATCTAGATTGGATAACATTAATTTGTGAAGTGATCGGAATATCTTTGTACAACAGTTATTGAAAACAAATGTGAAGGTATAGCCAAACAGCCAAGAAAACAGATGGTATATTGGCCTCTATTGCAAGAGGACCTGAGAACATGAATAAGGAAGTCTTACTACAGCCATGTGCATCTGAAGTAGTGTCCAGGTCGGATCCCCTTATCTAAGAAAACGTCTACTTACCAGAGAGGGAGTGCAGTAAAGGTCTAACACACTGATTCTGGAATGACAAGATTGTCATACCAGGAGAAATTGAATTGAACTGGGCCTGTGTTCACTGGATTACAGAAGTATGAGAGGGAATCTCAGGGAAAATTAAAACGTTCTGGCAGGTGTAGATGCAGGTAGGATTTTTCCTCTGTATGGGGCATCCATAATAAAGATTCATAATCTCAGGAAATGGGTAGGCCATTTTGGACTGAGATGAGGGTAATGAGAGAGTGGTGAGCCTATAACAGAAAGTTTGAGGGCAGATCACTGACTATGTTTAAGAAAAAGATAGATTTCTGAAAATGTCAAGGGGAGCAGGAGCATGGCACGGTGATCATACGGAATGTCTGCTCTTGCTCTTGTTTATCCCAGGTCCCACGTGCTATTTTGCGCACCAAACACTTACGAGAATTTATTGAAAATGTTTCTGAAAATCCAAGTCAACCAGATCTACCGGTTCTCCCTTATGTGTCTCAATTACATTCCCAAAAATCAAGGATGGAAGGCAGGGCTAGATGCACATGCCAGGAAAGCAATAAAGGTCTGGCAGTGGGAAAAGCATGAAGATCAGGTTGTCCCTGACAAGTCATACAAGGGCACTCACATTCAGAGAATGAGAATATTATGATGCATATGATTTTCCTGCACTTTGTCCTATTCCTGTCACCTTATCTGACACAGCCATCATTTCTTTTCTCCTCTCTATTAGTTTGTGCACCACTGTCCCACCCGCTCAACACTAGATACTATTAATGTCCCTATAGATACCGGAAGGACATTTGTGACCATCTAAATATTCACTCTGACCCTGAATCATCCCATTATCCTGGTCAATGTTTTTTATCTGGTCCCAGGGCACACCCCATGACACTGTCACTGCCTCTACCCCATATCAAATGAAACTCTTTCACTTTAACCAAGATTACCCTATAGCACCAGCACTTTCAATTCAGACCTCAGTACCCTTTAAACAGACAGCACTAAGTCCATCTTCCAGATCCATCATCCAACTTATAAAAACTGCTTGTAATCATGGCTTAACTCCACCTGCTTTACAGTACCTCCACACCTAGTTGTCTAATACCTTCTCTCAAGAACTACCCTCTGTCAAATCTTCTCATCCTTCTTTCACATCCAAACATTACTTTCTATCCACTCTTCCTTCTCTACATGGCATGTCCTTGGCACACAAATACCAACTAGTCAACAGATAACTTGTACTAGTGCCATATAGGGATCAGCAGGAACCGTTGTTTTCCTTTCACTACAATTGCATAAAGCCCAAATGATACACAATACTTTAATGCAATTGTGAATCAAGGCCACAGCTCTCTTCATACAACTAACTTTATGAAGTTTGGTCCTTAAATGAAGACTATTTCATGTAAATGAGTATTTATGACACTCACTATACTTCACTTATAAACTTGCTAAAGATGGAGGTAATGCTCAGCACACTACAAAACATTTTATAGCCTTTCTTTCTGCATCTCAACCTGTCATCACAAAAACGGAATCCTCACATCCCATCTAATTGTCACCCCATACCATAACTTATTATGGATCTACAATATCTACATTTTGTGCAAAATGAGTTTTAAATTTGAAAAATCACAGAATACCATTAACAAAAGGGCTACAGCAATACAATTATCAAAGGGGAAAGAGAACAAGTTAATGAAACTGCTACAGAAGCAAAAACTGCTGGAGAAACTCAGCAGGTCTGGCATCATCAGGTACTCTTCATCAGAAACTGAGCCTGCTGAGTTTCTTCTGCAGTTTATGTTCTTGTTCGAGATTTCCAGCATCCACAGTTCTTTGTTTAATTGTAATGAAATCACTGTATATTTCCTGAAAATTGTGCATAGTCAACTTGATAGCTTAACCCAAACAACCAAGTGCCAAATTAGTTGAAGTTTTTGCAATCAAAGAACATGGTTATTTTTAAGTCAAAGTTAAGGTTAAATGTCATATTTTGGTTAAAATAAAATCAAAAAACCAACATATGTTAGGACAGGCTTGGAGGTCAAAGGGTAAAAAGAATGACTGCAGATGCTGGAAACCAGATTCTGGAGTAGAGTGGTGCTGGAAAAGCACATAAGTTCAGGCAGCATCCAAGGAGCAGGAAAATCGACATTTCGGGCAAAAGCCCTTCATCAGGAATACAGGTAGAATGCCTGAAGGGTGGAGAGATAAATGGGAGGAGGAGAGTCCCTCCTCTCATTTATCTCTCCACCCTTCAGGCACTCTACCTGTATTCCTGATGAAGGGCTTTTGCCCGAAATGTCGATTTTCCTGCTCCTTGGATGCTGCCTGAACTGCTGTGCTTTTCCAGCACCACTCTACTCCAGAATCTGGAGGGTGAAAGGGCCTGTTCCTGTGCTGTATTGTTCTTTGCTCACTGTTCTGTGTAAAAACAAATGCATCAATGACTATTTTAGAAGAAAGGAAAAATTTCATCACATGTTTCCATTGAGAGGAAATGCTTAGCAGGAATCAGCACAGATTTTAACAAGAACATTCATGTTTTTTTATATAACTTTATACAGACAACTGTGTTCACTTCTAGAGCTCATGGCACAGGATGACAGTATGTCAAAGTTTCAGGTTATTTAGACTATGGCTATATTGCAAAGATGTGAAGGAGCAGACTAAATAAACTTGATTAAGACTATTTGCTCACGCGTAATGTAAATTGTTCAGTATTGCTAACCAGGGCAAATGCAATTTCTTTGAAAAGTCACAAAATTCATTTTTGGTTATGAAGTCCTACCTTATGCCAAACATGCAATGAACATAGTTCCATATAGCTCTTCTTAACATGGTTGTGTCTACATCTTCATGTGTAGCCATGGTGTTGTAGGTTAGGTTACGGACCATATGAAACTTTTCATCGAGCAGTTGACCAATATCAGAATAAAGTCGATTAACAAGAGAAAAACCATGATCCTCCCAGCAATAGTCCTGCAGAAATAGATAAGATAAATAGAAGTACATATGGAGGAATAAGATTAAAAATACATAGCAATATAAGATCACTTTCTTTCATCAGGGAACAGGTTAAAAAATGTACGGTAAAACAGGGGCCTGAATAGCAAGCAAAAATATTTGCCTACTATCACTCCTTAGTGGAGTGAATCTCAATACACAAGGTTTTGAACAATCAGAAGGATGTAAGTGATGTATTATCCATTTCACCAAACAGGTTACCACGTTTTTATGTATGAAAATCTGAACATTAAGCCTCAGATGAATGCTGAATGTTGGACACATTTGATGAGCAAGCTTATCACTTGAATTTCAACTGTCATGAATAGCTCCCTTTCTAATCTTAAACTCGCTGGTTAAAATGGTGTTTAATGGATGTAGGTTTGCTCACTGAGCTGGAAGGATCAGACATTTATCACCATTCTAGGTAACATCTTCAGTGAGCCTCCAGACCAAACACTGCTGATGCTTCCTGCTTTCTATTTATATGTTTCTTTGGGTTGGTGATGTGCTTTTCCAGCACTAGACTCTTGACAGCTTCATTCCTAAATATATGTAGCTCTTCTGATTGCAACAGCGCATTTTATTTAATTATTTTTTAATAAGAGCAAACTCATCCTTCCCCACAAATTGGAAGACAAATTACCTGTGCTCTGAATGTAGGTAAATGATCATCTCCTCGTCTGGCAAAATCTTTATACCCAAAGCTTGGGTCATCTACATATCGTGACATGTAAGAGGTTGGAATCAACTCATCTTCATAGGCTGTTGGGTCATTAAGTTCAATGTATAAGTAATACAAGCATGAAGGATAAATTCAGCCTCTTCCTATGGTAAAGAAAACAAAACAATAGCAAAACTGGAATATTTTGTTGAATATTTATAGTGGAAGGGATTTTTTTTTAAAAAGGCAATCTTCTTTGCCTTCAATAATCTTTTGTCAACTGACCAGCATGCAGTTATTAATAAATTCATGTGAAGTACATCTGGACACTATTACATGAATTCACAAATTTCAAATCAGATTTCTTTTCAGAAAATAGTCATATTAATGGTCTTTAATGGTCATACTGTAAATCTGCAAAAATTCAATATCTCTTCAGCTGAGATGCCCGTAGTACACTCTTCCAATAAAAGCACTCCCTAAAATTATTTTGTGCTGTGGATCTCAACTACTCTTTCTGGAAAAAGACATTTCCTAATACCAGTCCAAAATTGTATTTGGCCCCTCTAAATCTGCCTCTCGCTTTAATTATGTATCAAGTTTATTTGGTCAAGTAATTTTGAATTTGAAATGTTCTAATCTAGTTGTTTCCCTCATTCCTTCCACCAGATACTGCACATTGATCTCAGTTTGCATTGACTTCAGGGTTTAGAAGTTTCCTATGATGTGATGACAACTACTTGAACCCTAACCAGCATACTGGTCACAAACAGATGTGAGCACAAACAGATTCAACTACATTAATCAGCAGCTTGTCAGCTCACTATTTAGACACAACATACAACAAGGTGACCAGCTCACTTTATTTAATAGAATCTTAAATCATATTTAAGGGAAAAACCTATGTCAAAAGAGCTAAAGTAAGTTTTTTTTTCCAAATCAATCAAAATATGATAGCAATATCAAAGATCTATAAGGAAAAAAGCTAATTAATTGGGTGGGTTACTCTTCAGCGGGTTGGTGTGGACCTGTTGGGCCAAATGACCGGTGTCCATACTGTAGGGAATCTAATCTAATTAATTTAGTATATAGTATCCAAGTATATTTTCCATTTGTTCATACTGAACAGAGAAACAACTGCAATAAAGTGAAACTATTTCTTTGTTGTGACTTGTATATGGCAAGATTCTCTCCATTCAAATGTGCTAATAGTAATAGAACTGATCAGAAAGTAATCATGCCAAAATGATCTTTAGTAAAGCATTTGATAAGGTTCCCCATGGTAGGCTTATGCGGAAAGTCAGGAGGCATGGGATAGAGGGAAATTTGGCCAATTGGATAGAAAACTGGCTAACCGGTCGAAGTCAGAGTGGTGGTAGATGGTAAATATTCAGCCTGGAGCCCAGTTACAAGTGGAGTTCCGCAGGGATCAGTTCTGGGGCCTCTGCTGTTTGTAATTTTTATTAATGACTTGGATGAGGGAGTCGAAGGGTGGGTCAGTAAATTTGCAGATGATGCGAAGATTGGTGGAGTTGTGGACAGTGAGGAGGGCTGTTGTCGGCTGCAAAAGGACTTAGATATGATGCAGAGCTGGGCTGAGGAGTGGCAGATGGAGTTCAACCCTGCCAAGTGTGAGGTTGTCCATTTTGGAAGAACAAATAAGAAGGCGGAATACAGGGTTAACGGTAGGGTTCTTAGTCAGGTGGAGGAACAGAGGGATCTTGGGGTCTATGTACATAGATCTTTGAAAGTTGCCACTCAGGTGGATAGAGCTTGTAAGAAGGCCTATGGTGTATTAGCATTCATTAGCAGAGGGATTGAATTCAAGAGTCGTGAAGTGATGTTGCAGCTGTACAGGACTTTGGTAAGGCCACATTTGGAGTACTGTGTGCAGTTCTGGTCGCCTCACTTTAGGAAAGATGTGGAAGCTTTGGAGAGGGTGCAGAGAAGATTTACCAGGATGTTGCCTGGAATGGAGAATAGGTTGTACGAGGATAGGTTGAGAGTTCTCGGCCTTTTCTCGTTGGAACGGCGAAGGATGAGGGGTGACTTGATAGAGGTTTATAAGATGATCAGAGGAATATATAGAGTAGACAGTCAGAAACTTTTTCCCCGGGTACAACAGAGTGTTACAAGGGGATATAAATTTAAGGTGAAGGGTGGAAGGTATAGGGGAGATGTCAGGGGTGGGTTCTTTACCCAGAGAGTGGTAGGGGCATGGAATGTGCTGCCCGTGGGAGTGGTAGAGTCAGAATCATTGGCGACCTTTAAGCGGCAATTGGATAGGTACATGGATGGGTGCTTAATCTAGGATAGATGTTCGGCATAACATCGTGGGCCGAAGGGCCTGTTCTGTGCTGTATTGTTCTATGTTCTATGACACCAAACAGTTTAAACTAAAGGTTATAGATCAAATTTTCAAATTGTCACTGGATTGCCAGTTACCCACCCATTATAGAAGAATTAGGAGCTAGAGTTGGCAATTCAGTTCCTCGAACCAGCTCTGCAATTTTATAATATTATTGTTGATCAGATCCACTTTCTTTTTCCCCCACCTATCATCCTACATTCACTTATAGATCAAAATCTAATTAACTCAGCTGTACTTATGTACTTAATGACCCAGTCTCCACTACTGTCTGGGCTACAGAATTCCACAGGCTCAGGACTCAAAATGCATGTTCCTTATTTCAGCTTCAAAACACCAAAGTTTTGAACAAGGCCTCCTAGTTAGAGACATCCCCAAATGTAAAACAATATACCTGCATTTTTCCTGTCAATTTCCCTCAGAATGTTACGTTTCACTGAGATCACCTCCCATTTTTCTGAATTCTAATAGGTTTGTACAACCTGCACAACAATACCTCAAATGCAACCTCCTCATCCTCATCTCAGTTAAGTCAATCTGAATCTTCCTGCTTACAATGAAATTACATATTTTCATAAGATCAAAACTGCATACTGTACATCAGTGAGACTGCATTCAAGTTCTTTTACAACTACAGCAATACTTATTTAAAATATACTAGATTTGCCTTATGAGTGTTTGTTGTACTTGAATACAAACATTTTGTGATTCATGTACTAGAACACCAAATTCTGTATTGTAAAGTTCTATTAAGTCGCTTCATTTTAACTTGCTATTTTTTTGTTTCTTTCTGCCTGAATGGATATGTTTGCTTTGCCTATCCATTTAATGCATTTATATTCATTTGCAGACTCCTTATGTCCTTTTCACAACTTATGTTTCTACACATTTTTCTGCCATCAGTAAATCTAACAACCATATATTCAGTCCCTCCAATGAGGTTTCTGATGTAGATTGTAAATAGCTACAGCTCCAGTTCTGATGCATATGACACTCCACTGTTTACATCCTGTTAACCTGAAACTGATTTTGGCTTCCTGTTGGCTAAACAATCCTCTGTATAGCATGGGCTCTTATTTTATTTACTAATTTTTGATGCAGCACCTTATGGAATACTATTTGGAAATCCAAATACATCACATTTACAGGTATCCCTTAATGTATTTTGCTTGTTACTACTTCCAGTTTATAATAAAACTAATTCAAGTTTCTAAATAGTACAATGTCATATTATATCCTTCAGGCTTTTTAAAGCATTTTTCTTTCAGCATCTTTTATGCTAACCTATAGTTTTTGGGAGCAGCTAACAAATCAATTGTCCGAACCTTTTCAGATAACGCAATGGGACAGTAACGTTTTGTTTATAGTAGTCAATGATTTTTTCATAACTAAATCAGCTAATTAAATAAGAGTCATTTTGAACTAAATAAAAACAGTTACCAGAAATGTGTTAAATAGATGTAGCTGTATAGATGTTTCAGCCAAGTGGTTGTTCTGTAACATATTTACACCTTGTGTGCAGGTTAGGTGAATTGGCCATGCTAAATTGCCCATAGTGTTCAGTGGTGTGTAGGTTAGGTGCATTAGCAAGGGAAAATGTGGGGCAACATGGTGGCTCAGTGGTTAGCTCTGCGGTCTCACAACACCAGGGTCCCAGGTTTGATTCCAGCTTCGGGTGACAGTCTGTGTGGCGTTTCCATATTCTCCCTGTGTCTGCATGAGTTTCCTCCCATTGTCCAAAGATGTGCAGGCCAGATGAATTGGCTATGCTAAATTGCCCTCCTGTTAGGTGTATTAGTCAGAGGGAAATGGGTCTAGGTGGGTTACTCTTTGGAGACTTGTTGGGCCAAATGGCCTTTTTGTACAATATGGGGGATTGTATGATTTCTATGCTAAAAATGGTGTATTTCGGACAGTTGCTCACTTTATTCCATTTTTGTGTTTACTATCAAGCATTTGAATTCTTTATTATCCCAATAAGCTTTGAGCTTCTGGAATTTTGGAAGACTGTTTTTCCCCTCAAATTATAGTTCACGTAGCCATCCTTTTGAGGTTGATGCTCTTGATTTTATACAATAAATCAATTCATACTTCATAAATAGTTTTAGTTCAGTGAAATATACTTGTATTTTCAATGTAGCCTTTGCAGATTTGTTTTTTTTTTAAATCAGAGTGCTCTTGGTGCAATGGCAATGTTCCTACTCTTACTCAAGAGGGCCAGGTTCAAGTCCCAACTGCTCCAGAAGTGTGTAATAACATCTCAGAACAGGTTGATTAGAAGGTATCTATCTCAATGTGCTACTGGATTTTGCCAGATGGATGTACATCCTAGTGCAGACTTATGACCTTTAACAGACAAAACTACATTTAACTCTGGTTCAAAAAAAAAACATCAATGTAAACACAAGGTGCACATCCTGTCCTTGTAGAAGCCTCACTCATTGTCATGTGAAAGTAGTGCACTAGGTATCCCAGTGCTTGTGCTTCAATTGAATGGAGAGTGACTGCTTTTGAAGACAGACACAGGGTGGCACAGTGGCTCAGAGGTTAGCATTGCTGCCTCATAGTGATAAAGAGCCAGATTCAATTCTAGCCTTTGGTGACTGTTTGGGGTCTGCACATTCTCCCTGTGACATGTGGGTTTCTGCCCAATGTTCTAGTTTGCCTACATAGTCCAAAGATGCACAGGTTAGGTGAGTTGGCCATACTAAATTGTCTCTATTGTCCAGGCATATGCAAATTAAGTGGATTAGCTATAGTAAAATGCAGGATTATGGGGATAGTGTAGGTGTGGCTTGAGGGATTGTGTGGGAGGGAGGGGTTCAAAATTGTTGAACATTGGGACCGGATCTGGGGAAGGTAGGACTATTACAAATTGGACAGTCTACACCTGAACCAGGCTGGAAATATTGTCCTTGGGAGAGTTTTTTTGCTCCTGCTGTTGGAGAGGTTTTAAATTAGTGTGGCAGGAGGCTGGAAACCAGAAGACAAGATAAGTTGACAAGGTGGAAACTGGAGACTGTAGGAATCTTCCCCTTTATTAATGCTAACTTCAAGAGTAGGCAGAGAGCAGAAGAATGCAAAATAACTGGTGGCCTGAAGTGCATATACTTTAATGCACAGAGTATAGTTGTTGTGGTTCTGTTCGCCGAGCTGGGAATTTGCGTTGCTGACGTTTCGTCCCCTGTCTAGGTGACATCCTCAATGCGTGGGAGCCTCCTTTGAAGTGCTTCTGTGATCTTTCCTCTGGCATTTGTAGTGGTTTGAATCTGCCGCTTCCGGTTGTCAATTCCAGCTGTCCGTTGCAGTGGTTGGTATATTGAGTCCAGGTCGATGTGCTTGATTGAATCTGTGGATGAGTGCCATGCCTCTAGGAATTCCCTGGCTATTCTCTGTTTGGCTTGTCCTATAATAATAGTGTTGTCCCAGTTGAATTCATGTTGTAACACTACTATTATAGCTCAAGCCAAACAGAGAACAGCCAGGGAATTCCTAGAGGCATGGCACTCATCCACAGATTCAATCAATAAACACATCGACCTAAACCCAATATACCAACCACTGCAACGGACAGCGGCAGATTCAAACCACTACAAATGCCAGAGGAAAGATCACAGAAGCGCTTCACAGGAGGCTCCCAAGCACTGAGGATGTCACCTAGAAACGTCTGCAACACAAATTCCCAGCTCGGCGAACAGAACCACAACAATGAGCACCTGAGCTACAAATCTTCTCCCAAACTTTGAACAGAGTATAGTGGGTAAGGCAGATGAATTTAAGGCTTGGATTGATGCCGAGGAGTATGACGTTATTGCAATCACAAAGACTTGGTTGAAGGAAGAGTATGATTGGCAATTAAATGTTCCAGGATATAGACACTTTAGACAGGACAGGGAGGGAAGTAAAAGTATTTTGGGGGGGGGAGGGAAGAAAAGGAGTGAGAGAAAAAGAGAAAGGAGGAGAAGCAAGGAGTTGCAATGCTGATCAGGAATGATACCACGGTTATGCTAATGGAGTACACTATGGCAGGCTCGAGTAGTGAGGCATTATGGGTACAGCTGAGAAATAAAAATGGTGCAGTTACGCGATTGGGGCTGTATTACAGGCCTCCCAACAGGGAGCATGAGGCAGAAGAACAAATAGGTAAATAGATTATGGAAAGATGTAGAGGCAACAGGGTAGTGGTGATGGGAGATTTTAATTTTCCCAATCTTAACTGGGATATACTTGATGTTAGAGATCTGAATGGGGCAGAATTTGTCAGAAGCTTACAGGAGAGTTTTCTACAACAGTATGTCAATAGTTCAATGAGGGAAGGGGCCGTACTGGACCTGGCATTGGGGAATGAGCCAGACCAGGTGGTAGAAGTTGTGGTGGGGGATTTCTTTGGGAACAGTAACCACAATTCTGTAAGTTTTAGAAAACTCAGACAAAGAAGAGTACTAAACTGTTATATCAAAATTAGGCAGGAACTTGGAAATGTGGATTAGATACAGCTATTTGAAAGGAAGTCCACATTTGATATGTGGGAGGTTTTCAAAGATAGGTTGAAGATAGTGCAGGAGAGGCACGTCCCTTTGAAAACAAGGGATAGGAAAGACATGATCCATGAACCATGGATGACAGGAGAAATCATAAAACTAGCCAAGAGGAAGAGGAAAAAGGAAGTGTACATAAGGTCGAGGCAGCTAAGAACAGAACGTGCCCTAGAGGAA
This sequence comes from Hemiscyllium ocellatum, assembly GCF_020745735.1. Taxonomy (NCBI): domain Eukaryota; kingdom Metazoa; phylum Chordata; class Chondrichthyes; order Orectolobiformes; family Hemiscylliidae; genus Hemiscyllium; species Hemiscyllium ocellatum. The sequence continues at coordinate 52,121,579 of NC_083406.1, read as the reverse complement.
TAGCAGGAGAGTAGGACCATATTTAAAACGAGGAATCATACAGATGCTTAGGAATTGGGCGACAGGTTTAGGCAGTGGATTTGGATCAGCTCAAGCTTGGAGGGCTAAAGGGCCTAGGAAGGCTATAAATTTTCTTTGTTTTGCTCTTTGGATCTGGGTGGAATGCACTTCAGAAAGTCTGTGCAGACTTGATTGGTCAAAACAGCTTCTGTGCACACTGCAGGGACTTTTGCATGATTCTTGCACCTATAAAAGGTGTCCTTTTTATATTCTTGAGATGTGCCAAATAATTTCACTGCTGGATAGACTGGAACCTTTTTCACTGGAGCAGAGGCAGTTAAAGGGTGACCTTACAGAGGTTTATAAAATTATGAGAGGTATAGATAAGGTGAATAGCATGGGTCTTTTCCTCAGTTTGGGGGGGGGGGGGGGCGCATTGGTAGGAGTTTATAACTGGGTGGCATTTTTTAGTTAGAGGAAAAAAAATTGAAATGATCAGAGGGACAACTTTTTTCAGAGGATGCTGAAGAGGCAATTGAAAGTTAATGGAAAAGCACAGCCTCCACCATATCCGCTGCCAGGAGAAACAATTCCACTCCAAGACATTCCAGAGGTGGTCCTCTTTCAAGAACTGCAATTTCCCCTCCCATGTGATCAACAATGCCCTCCACCGCATCTCCTCCACCCTAGAACAATCATTTCACACCCTTCCATCCTCGAACTCACCCCTCCAACAGCAAAAAGAATAGAACCACTCTGGTGCTCACCTTCCACCCCACTAACATCCAGATACAGCACATTATACTCCACCATCTATAGTCAGGCTCCACTACCAAATATATAATTCCCTCTTCACCCTTATTTATGTTCTGCAGAGACCATTCCCTCTGTGACTCCCTTGTTAAGTTCACATAACCCCATCAACCCACCTTCCACATCCAGCAACTTCACTTTCCACCACGAGGTATAAAACCTGTGCCCACATCTCCTCCTCCCCCCTCCCGCCCACCTCTCACCTCCGACCAAGGCCCCAAAAGGACCATTTTAAATCTGGCAGAGATTTTCCTGCCAATTCACCCACTTCATCCGTTGCTCTCATTATGGTCTCCTCTAAATCAGGGAGATAGGACGCCAATTTGCAGAGTGGTTCAGAGAACATCTTTGGGTTGCACCCACTAAAACATACCACCGCCCTGTTGCTAACCACTTCAATTACCCCTCCCTCTCCACCTTGCAAATCCTGAGCCACCTCCACTGCCAAACCAAACCCACACACCAACTGCAGGAAAAACACCTCAGCTTCCACCTTGGGACCCTCCAACCACATAGCAATGTCAACTTCACCAGTGTCCAAATATACCCTTCCACCACTTCATCCCAGATCCAACCTTCCAACTCAGCAGTGCCCTCTTGGCCCGTCCATCTTGCTTCCTACCTATCTGCTCCACCCTCCCCACTGACCTATCACAAATCAACTGCATCCACCTATCAACTTCCTGAATCACACCCACATATTTATCTCTCAGCCCCTTCCCCCTCCACATTCCTGTTGAAGAGCTTATGCCCAAATCATCAACTCTCCTGCTCCTTGAATGCTGCCTAACCTGCTGTGCTTTTCTAGCATTACACTTTTTGACTGGAATGAATTGCAGAGGAAGTGATAGATGCAGGTACAGTAATAACGTTTAAAATATATTTGGATAGGTACATGAATAGGAATGGTTTAGATGGATATGGGCCAAATGCAGGCAAATGGAAATATTTTAGTTTGGCAAGCTTGATCAGTATAGATGGGTTGGCCCAAAAGGGTCTGTTTGTGCTGTATGACTATAACCATTTTAGAAATGTAATAACTGAAACAGAACTAACGAGAATGAGAAGTGCAAGCTGTTGGTGATGCTAAAAGATGTACATGGGTCAGGACATAAGGCGCTATTGGACATTTGTTTACTATTGTATCCAGAGAGTTGGATACAATATGTCCTGGTAACTAAAAGACTTCAAGCTAAACATCAATCAATTGTCCCATTTCTGGAAACTCTTAGACTTACTGTCTTGCACCAGATCTTGTACAAGTTATACACAAAAAAATGTAAAGATTGTACATTTAAATTGTACAATTATTAGTATTTGCTTCTCCAATAACCTTTTGACATTGGTCACGGAACTTTGTTGTTTCAATTGTAAATGCCAGACTTTTTAGCTTCGTGATGACATTTCCATCTCAGAATCAGATATATTGGGTTTCAAATTTCACTCCATAAAATCTCAGACTTCTCATTCTGAATTCATACCAGTGATTATTTGTTTCTAGTCACTGGATTCTTCCCTCATTGTACGGCTTTTGTAAATTCTTGCTCCAGGTAGAACCATCGGCTGGACATAGAACATAGAAATTCCCCCCTCAGTATGCTTTTATTTACTTTTGATTTGGAGATGCCAGTGTTGGACTGCAGAGTACAAAGTTAAAAATCACAACACCAGGTTATAGTCCAACAGGTTTATATGGACAACCACCTGATGAAGTAGCAGCACTCCTAAAACTATTGCTTCCAAATAAACCTGTTGGACTATATATTTAAAAAAAATCACAACACCAGGTTAAAGTTTATTTACTTGGCTCAACTTGAACTCTAGTAATTATTGTAATATCAGTGAAAACTATTTCCTTCATCATGGGCAACATGGTGGCTCAGTGGTTAGCACCGCTGCCTCACAGCACCAGGGACTCAGGTTCTATTCCAGCCTTGGGCAACTGTCTGCAATGGGCAATTGCACATTCTCCCAGTGTCTGCATGGGTTTCCTCCAGGTGCTCCGGTTTCCTCCCACAATCCAAAAGATGTGCAGGTCAGGTGAATTGGCCATTCTAAATTGCCCATAGCAGTAATTAGAGGGAAATGGATCTGGGTGGGTTACTCTTCAGAGGGTCGGCGTGGACTTGTTAAGCCAAAGGGCTCGTTTCCACACTGAGCTGGAAGAGCACAGCAGTTCAGACAGCATCGGAGCAAGAATGTTTTCATTTTGCATCCTTCATCAGGACTGGGGAGGGGGAAGGGAGGTCAGACATAAATGGGGGTTGGTGGGGGGGGAAAGGAAAGAAGTGCGGCTGAGGGAAAGGTAGGTGGGGTGGTAATAGGGAGAGCATAGTAGGTCAGGCAGCATCCGAAGAGCAGGAAATTCAATGTTTCCATTACTGGAAGGATGTGGAAGTTTTGGAAAGGATTCAGAGGCAATTTATTAGCATATTGCCTGGTATGGAGGGAAGGTCTTATGAGGAAATGTTGAGGGACTGGAGGCTGTTTTCGTGAGGGAGAAGGTTGAGAGGTGACTTAATTGAGATATATAAAAGATAATCAGAGGCTTAGACAGGGTGAATAGTGAGCACTTTTTTCCTCAGACAGTGATGGCTAGCATGAGGGGACATAGCTTTAAATCAAGGGGTGATAGATATAGGACCGATGTCAGGAGGTGGTTTCTTTACTCAGTAGTTGGGACATAGAATTCCCTGCCTGCAACAGTTGATGACTTGCCAACTTTAATGGCATTTAAATGGTCATTGGATAAATATATGAATGAAACTGAAACAGGTGTAGGATAGATTGACTTCAGATTGGTGCAACGTCGAGGGCCAAAGGGCCTGTACTGTGCTATAATGTTATGTGTTTTATGTTCAAGAGTGATTTTACATCAATTTAACTTTAACTGCCAAAACAAAACTATCTCTGTGGACTGCAGACAGGGCACTCCTGCACTCCCTGTTGGGAATTCATTCCGTTTCTCTCTGCACCTGAATGCTTAAATTGTAGGATGTCCACATCAATAATTGTGGCATCAACAAAGCTCTCAACCTTGCAACTGGTGTCATTATAGTGAAAGTTCAATCCCAAAAATCAAGCCATTGCAGTTTGATACTTCCTGCACATACAATGATCTGAAATGTAAGAAATGTCCTGGAGTCTCGCGGAATAGGATGTACACTACAGACTTTGGAACTGCCCTGCCATTTCTCAATAAATTAATTATTTAAAATTATGAGCAAAAACATACCAGCTACTTGCTTTTCTTCTTCTATGGACGCAAACATAGAAGTAATTGAAATGCTGTACCCATTTTTATAATGGAAATATATAAGGGCAAAATAGTGGTCTATGAGCTTACCCACATGATTTCCATCTGCTAGCCTAAACAGAAAGTGTCAGAATGCTATTTGACTACACCACCCCATCCTGTCAACAGACATAAAGACATGTAATTCGAGTACCATTCGCTGATAGGCCAAAGGCAGATAATTGCAGACCAATTAGCCAAACCTTAGTGATCTGTAAGATCCTGGAGTCCATAGTCAAGAATAAGATTGAGAGTCATAGAGATGTACAGCATGGAAACAAAACCCTTTGGTCCAACCCGTCCATGCCGACCAGATATCCCAACCCCATCGAGTCCCACCTGTCAGGACCCGATCCATATCCCTCCAAACCCTTCCTATTCATATACCCATCCAAATGCATCTGAAATGTTGCAATTGTACCAGCCTCCACCACGTCCTCTGGCAGCTCATTCCTTACACGTACCACCCTCTGCGTGAAAACATTGCCCCGTAGGTCTCTTTTATATCTTTTCCCCTCTCACCCTAAATCTATGTCCTCTAATTCTGGACTCCCCGACCCCAGGGAAAAGATTTTGTCTATTTACCCTATCCATACCCCTCAATTTTGTAAACCTCTATAAGGTCACCCCTCAGTCTCTGACGCTCCAGGGAAAAATAGCCCCAGCCTGTTCAACCTCTCCCTATAGCTCAATCCTCCAACCCTGGCAACATCCTTGTAAATCTTTTCTGAACCCTTTCAAGTTTCACAACATCTTTCCGATAGGAAGGAGACCAGAATTGCACGCAATATTCCAACAGTGGCCTAACTAATGTCCTGTACAGCTGCAACATGACCTCCCAACTCCTGTACTCAATACTCTGACCAATAAAGGAAAGCATACCAAACGCCTTCTTCACTATCGTATCTACCTGCGACTCCACTTTCAAGGAGCTATGAACCTCCACTCCAAGGTCTCTTTGTTCAGCAACACTCCCTTGGACCTTACCATTAAGTCATGCTAAGATTTACTTTCCCAAAATGCAGCATCTCGAATTTATCTGAATTAAACTCCATCTGCCACTTCTCAGCCCATTGGCCCATCTGGTCCAGATCCTGTTGTAATCAGAGGTAACCCTCTTCACTGTCCACTACACCTCCAATTTTGGTGTCATCTGTAAGCTTACTAACTATACCTCTTACGTTCTCATCCAAATCATTTATGTATATGACAAGTAGAGGACCCAGCACCAATCCTTGTGGCACTCCACTGGTCACAGGCCTCCAGTCTGAAAGAACAACCCTCCACCACCACATGTATCCAAATGGCTAGTTCTCCATGTATTCTGTGAGATCTAACCTTGCTAATCAGTCTTCCATGGGGAACCATGTCGAACACCTTACTGAAGTCCATAAAGATCACATCTACTGCTCTGCCCTCATCAATCCTCTTTGTTTTTTTAAGTAACAATCAAGTTTATGAGACACGATTTCCCACACACAAAGCCATGTTGACTATCCCTAATCAGTCCTTGCCTTTCCAAATACATGTACATCCTGTCTCTCAGGATTCCCACCACCGATGTCAGGCTCTAATTCCCTGGCTTGTCCTTACCACCCTTCTTAAACAGTGGCACCACGTGAGCCAATCTCCAGTCTTCCAGCACCTCACCTGTGACTATCAATGATACAAATATCTCAGCAAGAGGCCCAGCAATCACTTCTCTAGCTTCCCAGAGCTTTAGGGTACACCTGATCAGGTCCTGGGGATTTATTCACTTTTATGCATTTCAAGACATCCAGCACTTCCTCCTCTGTAATAGGGACATTTTGCAAGATGTCACCATCCAATTCCCTACATTCTATATCTTCCATATCCTTTTCCACAGTAAATACGGATGCAAAATACTCATTTAGTGTCTCCACCATTTTCTGCAGCTCCACACAAAGGCTGCCTTGCTGATCTTGGCGGGGCCCTAGTTACCCATTTGTCCTTAATGTATTTGTAAAAACTCTTTGGATTCTCCTTAATTCTATTTGCCAAAGCTATCTCATGTCCTCTTTTTACCCTCCTAATTTCCATCTTAAGTATACTCCTACTTCCTTTATACTCTAAGGATTCACTCATTCTATCCTGTCCATACCTGACATACACTTCCTTAGTTTTCTTAACCAAACCCTCAATTTCTTTAGTCATCCAGCAATCCCTATACCTACCAACCTTTCCTTCCACCCTAACAGGAATATACTTTCTCTGGATTCTTGTTATCTCATTTCTGAAGGCTTCCCATTTTCCAGCCATCCCTTTACCTGTGAACATCTGCCTCCAATCAGCTTTCGAAGGTTCTTGCCTAATACCATCAAAATTGGCCTTTCTCCAATTTAGAACTTCAACTTTTAGATCTGGTCTATCCTTTTCCATCACTATTTTAAATCTAATAGAATTATGGCCGCTGGCCCCAAAGTGCTCCCCCACTGACACCTCAGTCACCTACCCTGCCTTATTTCCCAAGTGTAGGTCAAATTTTGCACCTTCTCTATTAGGTACATTTCTGAATACTTGGAAGTATATAGTAAAATAGGGCAAAGTCAGCATGGTTTCGTCAAATCTGCTAGAAGTCTTTGAGGAAGTAATGTGTGGGTTAGACCAAGGAGAGCCAATGGAAATGATCTACCTTGAGTTCCAAAAGGTCTTTAACAAGGTGCCATGCAGGAGTAAGATAAGGGTCCATTGTGTTACAGGCAAGGTGCTAGCATAGATAGAAGCTTGGCTGTCTGGCAGAGAGTGCAATAAAAAGGATCCTTCTCAGAATGGCAGCTGGTGACACAGTGTTCCACAAGACTGAGTGTTGTGACCACAACTTTTCACTTTATACATTACGATCTGGATAAAGGAACGGAGGGTATTCTGGCTAAGTTTGCAGACTATACAAGGATAAGTGGAATGACATGTAGCATTAATGAGGTGGGGACACTGCAGAAAGATTTGGATAGGTTAGGAGAGTGGGCAAAGTGTCGTCAGATGGTATACAAAATGGGCAAGTATGAGGTCATACACTTCAGTAAGAATAAAGGCATGAACTATTTTCTAAATGGTGAGAAAATTCAGAAGTCTGATGTGTAAGGAGACTTGGGAGTTCTAGTCCAGGATTTTCTTGAGATAAACTTGTGGGTTGAGGCAATATTTAGGAAGGCAAATGCAATTTTGGCATTTATTTTGAAAAGACTTGAACATAAAAGCAGGAAACGTACTTCCAAGGCTCTAAAAGGCTCTGGTCAGACCACATGTGGAGTATTGTGTGCAGTTCTGGGCCCCATATCTCAATGTACTGGCCTCTGAGCTTGTTCACAGGTGGTTCATGAGAATGGCCCCAGGAATGAAAAGCTTAACAATGAGGAATGTTTGAGGACTCCAAAGTTTAGAAGGATGTGTGGGAATCTATTTGAAACATTCAGAATACTGAATGGCTTGGACAGAGTAGATGTTAGGAAGATGTTTCCATTGATGGGAGAGACTAGGACCGGAGGACGTGGCCTTTTTGAGTAAAGGAAAGGCCTTTTAGAACAGAGATAAAGGAGAGATTTCTTCAGCTAGAGAGTGTGATGAATGCATGGAATTCATTTCCACAGAAAGCTGTGGAGGCATGTCATTGAGTACACTTAAGATTGAGATAGATAGGTTCTTGATTGTCAAGGGAATCAAGGATTATGGAGAGAAAACAGGAGACTGGGGTTAAGAAACATTATTGAGTGGTGGAGTAAACTCAATGCGCTGAATGGCTTAATTCCTACTTCAACGTCTTATGGTCTTACAGCTATTTCTTTCCTTTAACCCACAAATGGAAACAAAATGTATTCCTCCAGATGTAAACTATTTTGATTGGAGATCAAATACAGCTTATGCTGGTTTATTGGCTCATTTAATGAGTACAAAGAGAAACTGTGACCTGAGGTTTATCTCAAGATTCAGGAATTTCTAGTCCATCATCAGTTATTAACAGACGACATGGTCTGGTTTTAAACAATGGTCAATCTCTGTGCACAGTGTGTATATTTTTCAGGGAAAACACAAACTATCCCTGTTCAAGTCAATTTGGAGGAACAACATATCCACAAAAGCAATCGGAAATAATGGCTGAAGATTACTGTAACCTAGCATCAGTGTTACTAAGTAAACATGCAAATAGCTTAATATGTAATTTGTCGATTCCCACTAAGCTGACAAGTAGCTCACTTGTGTGTAACCATAAAGGATTACTTCACTGATGACTGCAATTAACCTAATGTCACAGCTTGGAAACACTTTAGTTGTCATCGTTTTTTTTCATTATTAAATGATTACAACCACATTACCTAATTCCTTTGTTTGTAGTCTACACATTTATGATGCATGTGCAAGTTTGATAGACTGATTTCCATTGGTAGGACTTTCAGTAACAAGAGGTCACAGATTTAAGGTCATTGGCAAAGTCAGTGGGAATTTTTTTTTTTTACAATTTATGCCAATAATCTGAAATGCAATGCCTTTAAAGACTGTGACGTCGCCAGCATCCGATACAGCTGTAACAACCTGCCTGCTTTTCAATTCAATCCCTCTAGCACTGAAGGACAAATTTCTATTTGCCTTCTTAATTCCCACCTCAGGCGACTGACTGTGTGGAGTTTACACATTCTCCCCGTGTCTGCGTGGGTTTCCTCCGGGTGCTCCACAGTCACAAAGATGTGCAGGTTAGGTGAATTGGCCATGCTAAATTGCCCGTAGTGTTAGATGAAGGGGTAAGTGTAGGGGTATGGGTGGATTGCGCTGCGGCAGGTGAGCGTGGACTTGTTGGGCCGAAGGACCTGTTTCTACACTGTAGGTAATCTAATCTACCTGTTAAATTTACAAACCAACCTTGTGATTCATTCACAAGGACACCCAGGTCCCTCTGCACAGCAGCATGCTGCAATGTTTTACCATTCAAATAATTGTCCTATTTATTGTTATTCATACCAAAATGGATGACTTCACATTTATCAACATTGTACTCCATGTGCTAGACCTTCACTCAATCACTTAAACGAGGTCCCTTTGCAAACTTTCAGAATCCTCTCCAACTGACCCAAACTTTGATACATGACACATGGTCCCCAATTTCAAATCATCTATGTAAATTGTAAACAATTATGGTCTTAACACACTCATCCTGGAGGCATGCCACTAAACATTGATTGCCCACCGGAAAAGCACTCATTTATCCCCATTCTTTGTTACCCGTTAGTTAACCAATCCTATTCATGCTAATACATTGCCCATTAGAGAGTGCACCTTTATCTTATGCAGCAGCCTTGATCTTGTGCACACCTTGTCAAATGTGTTTTGGAAATCTAGATACACCTCACCTACTGGGCCCCATCAGTCACTGCGCTCAATGTCTTCATAGAATTCCAGCAACTTAGTGAAACATTTCCTGCCTTCCATGAACCAGTGTTGCATCTGCCCAATGGGACAAATTCTATCTAGATGTCTTTCGATTTCTCCCATGATGATAGATTCAAGCATTTGCCCATTACGGAAGTTAAGCTAACCAGCAATTCCCCAACTTTTTTTTTAGATTAGACTTACAGTGTGGAAACAGGCCCTTCGGCCCAACAAGTCCACACCGACCCGCCGAAGCGAAACCCACCCATACCCCTACATTATCCCTTACCTAACACTACGGGCAATTTTAGCATGGCCAATTCACCTGACCCGCACATCTTTGGACTGTGGGAGGAAACCGGAGCACCCGGAGGAAACCCACGCAGACACGGGGAGAACGTGCAAACTCCACACAGTCAGTCGCCTGAGTCGGGAATTGAACCCGGGTCTTCAGGCGCTGTGAGGCAGCAGTGCTAACCACTGTGCCACCAACAGTGGCATCACATTTGCTGTATTCCAATCTGCTGGAACTGCTCCAAAGTAAATTTTGGAAAAAATTACCACCAATGCATTTGCTATTTCACCCACTGCCTCTTTTCATACTCTGGGATGTGCTGCATCAGGGCCAGGAGACTTGTCTACCTTTAGCTCCATTAGTTTGCCAAACACTAACTCTCTCATGATGATGATCATTTCTAGGTCCTCATCTACCTTAATCTTTGTCAATTACTGGGCAAGCTTTTAGTGTTCTCCACTGTAAAAATAACACAAAATACCTGTTCAAAGCCTGTTATTTCCAATTATTAAATTCCCCTTCTCATCCTCTGAAGGACCAATATTTACCTTAGCCACTCTTTTATCTTTGAAAGTAAACTAGCTCAGAATATATCGTATTTTCCATTATAGCTTTTTATTTAAAATGACTTTCTGTTGGCCTTTTAAAGTTTTGCCAGTCTTCTAGTTTCCCCACTGGTCTTTACCACTTTTTATGCGTTATCATTCAATTTGATAGCCTATTTCCTTAGACATTCATGACAGATTATCCCCTTTCCTACCGTCCTTCATTTTCCCTGGTATATACTCTTGCTGAACACAAAAATTGCTTTGAAAGACGTCCACTGTTCCTCAGCTGAATCACCATAAAGTCTTTACTACAGTCTATATTAGCCAATTCCTCCCTCATTCAATTGTAGCCGCCTTTGTTTAAGCACAGGACCCTGGTTTTGGATTTTATCTTCCCACTTTCCATCTGTATTCTAAAGTCAACCATCTTATGATTGCTCCTTCTAAGGGGATCCCGAACTATGGGATAGTTAATTATTCTGGTCTCAATATACAGCACCAGGTCTAGGAGAGCTTGCTCCCTCATTAGTTCTATTAAATACTGTTCAAGAAACCGATCACAGATACATTCAATGAACTCCCCCTCAAGGCTGCCTTGAGCAACTTGACTCGTCCCATCAACATGTAGATTAAAATCTCCTATGATAACTAATGCCTGTGAAAATATCAGTTATTTCATTGTTTATTGCCCATCTCAATATGTTGTTACTATTTGGTGGCCTATACCTACCTTGGACTTTTTCTTAGAATTTTTTTGGCGGCAGTTACAGTGGGAGGAGCAACAGTGAGGACCAGGGGCCTGATAAAAGGTACATTTACAGGTATAAAAACTTACCTGGTGTACAGGCAGTGCAGACATGGGACTGATAGGCAAGTGAGATTATATATTTGAACAGATGCTTTACCTAAAACAATACTTGGGTAGCGTCTCTTGCCCATCCTCCTCTAACAAAAAGAAAAAAAGATTCTGTGTGCCAGATTGGTAAGGTGACTAGTTTTTATTTATATTTTTCAGTACTTATGCTGAGAATTCAGAATAGTGGGAATGGAGGTTAGGGCAGTTGAATATTCCTCCTGTAGAACGTGGGAGGTAAGGGTCACCACTAGTGTCCCTGCTGACTGCATCTTCGGGAAGTGTACCCAACTCCAGCTCCTCAAAACAGCTTTAGGAACTGGAGCTGCAGCTGGATGAACTTTGGATCATTTGGGAGGCAGGGGACATGATTGAGTGGAGTTACAGGAATGTAGTCACACCTCAGGTGCAAGATGGTGGTAGATGGGTTACCATCGGGGGACAGAAAGGGAGCCATCAGGCAGTGCAGGGATCCCTTGTGTTCCCATCAACAAAATATACCATTTTGGGGTGGAAACGACATACCAGGGGTAAACAATGGGGCACAAATTTCAGGGACTGATTCTGTGCCAGAAGGGAAGGTGGGGAGGAGGAGAGCATTAGTCATTGGGGACTCCATAGTTAGGGCGACAAGATAGGAGGTTCTGTGGAACAAGAGACACTTACGGTTGGCATGTTGCCTCCGAGGTGCCAGGGTATGCGATTGTGTTTTTGGGATCCTTGAGGGGGAGGGAAGCCACCCCAAGTCATGGTCCACATAAGTACCAACAACCTAGAGAGAGAGAGAGAGAGAGAGAGAGAGAGAGAGAGAGAGAGAGAGAGAGAGAGAGAGAGAGAGAGAGAGAGAGAGAGAGAGAGAGAGAGAGATGTAAGTCAGAAATTCAGGGAGCTAGGGTGGAAGCTTAGAGCTAAAATAAACAGTTGTTATCCTCCAGTGTGTTGCCAGTACTAACAAGGCAAGGAATAGAGAGAGAGAGGAGATGAACATGAGGTTACAGGTATGGCGCAGGTGGGAGGGTTTTGGATTCATGGATAACTGGGGGTCTTTGTGGGGTAGGTGAGATCTCTACAAACAGAGTGGTCTTCACCCGAACCGAGAGATACCAATATCCTGGGGAGAAAATTTCCAAATGCTCTCCAAGAAGGTTTAAATTTAGTAGAGGGATGGGAACCTAAATTGTAGTTCCAGTATACAGGAGGTTGAGAGTAGTGAGATCAGAAAGAAGGTATCACGGTCACAAGAGGGCACCAGCAAGTAAGAAGTTGGTTTGAAGTGTGTCTCTATTTTAACACCAGTAGCATTGAACTTGCAACATGTATTTATACCTGGGACTTCGATGTTATGGCCATTTCAAAGATTTGGATAGAGCAAAGGCAGGAATGGCTGTTGCAGGTTCTGGGATTTAGATGTTTCAGTAAGAACAGAGATGATGGTAAAAAGGTGTAGTATTGGTAATCAAGCAAGTTTTGAGAAGATTTGTAGCTCAGGTTGAGGTTTTGGATGTTAAGTTTGCTCGCTTATTTCCAGATGTTTTGTTACCTTACTAGGTAACATCTTCAATGGGCCTCAGATGAAGCAATGCTGAAAATTCCTGCTTTCTATTTATGTTTTGGGTTTCTTTGGGTTGGTGATATTATTTCCTGTAGTGAAGTCACTTCCTGTTTCTTTTCTCAGAGGTGGTAGATGTGTTTGTTACGTAGTAAGGTAATGAAACGTCTGGAAATTAACCTTGCAGCTCAGCGAGCAAACCTACATCCAATTGTCATCAAGGACAGTATTGCACAGTGGCAGTAAGGATGTTTGAGGACACGTCTACAGTGGTAGTATAGGCTGAGGTTAGAAACAGAAAAGGAAAGGTCACGTTGTTGGGAGTTTTCTATAGGCCTCCAAATAGTTCCAGAAAAGTAGAGGAAAAGGTAGCAAAGATGATACTCGATAGGAGCAAGAGAGCAAGGGTAGTTGTTATGGGTTTTTTTTAAACTTTTCAAGTATTGACTATATACTCAACTACTCTATAGTTAGAGTACTTTAGATGAGTCACCTTTTGTCCAATGTGCACAGGAGGATTTCCTCTCACTCTTAGAGGGACCAACCAGGGGTGAGGCCACATTGGATTTGGTACTGGGTGATGAACCCAATCAGGTGTTAGATTTGGAGGTAGGTGAGCACTTTGGTGATAGTGACCACAATTCAGTTATGTTTACTTTAGTGATGCAAAGGCAGAGATATATCTGCAAGGCAAGAGTTATAGCTGGCAATTATGATGTGATTAGGCAAGATTTAGGATGCATAAGATGGGGAAAAACTATAAGGGGTGGGCATAATTGAAATGTGGAGCTTATTCTAGGCACATAAACTACGGGTCTTTGATAAGTATGTACTCGTCAGGCAGGGAGGATATTGTCAAATGTGGGAGCCATGGTTTACTAAAGAAATTGAATCTCTTGTCAAGAGGAAGGAGGCGGCTTACGTTAGGGCACTTGAGAGTTACAGGTTAGCCAGGAAAGACCTAAAAAGAGCATTGAGGCGGCAAGAGGGGATTTGAGAAGTCATTGGCGGATAGGACTAAGGAAACCCGAATGCTTTCTATAGCTATATCAGGAATGCAAGAATGACTAGAGTAAGATTAAAGCCAATCAAGGATAGTGGTGGGACGTTGTGTATGGAGTCAGAAGAGATAGTGAAAGCGCTAAATGAATATGTTCTTTTTCTAGTGTGAATACTGATAAAAATGTTGTCGAGGAGACTACTGAGATACAGGCAACTAGACTAGATGATATTGAGTTTTGCAAGGAGGAGGTGTTAGTAATTCTGGGAAGTGTGAAAATATGAGTCCCCTGGGCCAGATTAGATCTTTCCTAGGATTCTCTGTGAAGCCAGGGAGAAGATTGCAGACCCTTTGGCTTTGATCTTTATAGAACAATATAGCACAGAACTGGCCCTTCCAGCCTCTATGTTGCGCTGACCAGTGAACTATTCTCAGCTCATCCCCCTACACTATCCCAAAATCATCCATCATTGTCTACAGGATGAGTGCCAGCAGATTGGCAGATAGCAAGTGTTGTTCCCTTGTTCAAGAAGGGGAGTAGAGACAACCTTGGTAACTATAGACCAGTAAGACTTACTTCACTTGTGGGTAAATTGTTGGAAACGTCTACAACAGATAGGATTTATAATCATCTGGAAAGGAATAAGTTGATTGGGGATTGTCAACACTGTTTTGTGAAGGGAAGGTCGTGCCTCACAAACCTTATTGTGTTCTTTGAGATGGTGACCAAACAGGTGGATGAGGGTAAGGTAATTGATGTGGTGTATATGGATTTCAGTAAAGTGTTTGATAAGGTTCACCGCAATAGGCTATTGGACAAAATACAGGGATTGAAGGCAATTTAGCAGTTTGGATTAGAAATTGGCTAGCTGAAAGACAGAGGTTGGTGGTTGGTGGGAGATATTCACCCTGGAGTTTAGTTAATCGTCATGTGCCGAAAGAATTGTTTTTGGTCCACTGTTTTGTCATTTTTATGAACGACATGGATGAGGGCGTAAAAGGATGGGTTACTAAATTTGCAGATGATACTAAGGTCGGTCGAGCTGTGGATAGTGCTGAAGGATATTGCAGGTTACAAAGGGACACAAGCTGCCAACTGGGCTGGGATAATGCAGAAAAATGTGAGAGGTGATTTGCTTTGGAAGGAGCAACAGGAATGCAGAGTACTAGACTAATGGTAAGATTCTTGATAGTGTAAATGAACAGAGAAATCTCAGTGTCAATGTGCATAGATCCCTGAAAGTTGCCACCCATGTTGATAGTACTGTTAAGAAGGCATATGCTGTGTTGGCTTTTATTAGTAGAGGGATTGAGTTCCAGAACCATGAGGTCATGCTGCAACTGTACAAAATTCTCATACAGCTGCACTTGGAGTATTGTGTACAGTTCTGGTCACTGCCTTATAGGAAGGATATGGAAGCCTTGGAAAGGGTTCAGAGGAGATTTACTAGAATGTTGCCTGGTACAGAGGGAAGGTCTTAAGAGGAAAAGCTGAGGGATTGGAGGCTGAGAAGTGATTTATTTGGAGACATGAGATAAATCAGCCAGTTAGGTAGGGTGGACAGTAAAACCCTTTTTCCTCAAATGATGGCTAGCATGGAGGGGCATAGCTATAAATTGAGGGGTGATAGATTTTAGGACAGATGTCAGAGGTAGTTTCTTTACTCTGTAGTCGGGGTGTGGAATGCAGTGCCTGCAACAGTAGTATACTTGCCAATTTCAAGGGCATTTCAATGATCATTGGATAGACGTATGGTCGAAAATGGAATAGTGTAGGTTAGATGGGCTTCAGAGTGGTTTCACAGGTCAGCACATCGGGAACCAAAGTGCTTGTAGCGTTCTATGTTTTATGGTCCTCCATAGCAATGCATATAAATTTTAATTTCCCATTAAAATCATCATTCTATCAATATGTCCCTATCATCCATGATGAGCAGTTGACCCCAATGCAGATTACAAGCTTAATTTAATGATCAAGGTCAAATAGACAAGAAGGAGATACAAAGTGAAAACATGTATGATTGTTCAATAGATTACTCTGAGTAAAAAATGAGGTCTGCAGATGCTGGAGATCACAGCTGCAAATGTGTTGCTGGTCAAAGCACAGCAGGTTAGGCAGCATCTCAGGAATAGAGAATTCGACGTTTCGAGCATAAGCCCTTCATCAGGAATGAGACCACAACTTTGATCAATTAAGAAAAAATATTTAAAGACAGAATTGCAAGTGTTACAAATTTTTAAAAAGCTTAAGATTATAAATAAGACTGAATTACCTCCAGTAATTACCAAAAGGCTCTCCTTTTTCTCTTTTTCAAAACGTGTTGCCATCTCTTCTTGTGATGCTTCTTCCTCATTTTCCTCCTGAAGTTTCTTCATTCTCTCCATTAGAACCTCCAATTCACTGACAGAATCTGAAGTCTATGAAACATTTTAGAACTGTGCTGAGTTGCAGAACTTGGTATTCAGGCCAAAATTGAGATAGTTGAAGTAATTTAAGCATTTACTATCAAAGATGGTTTTTGTTTAATTAGAAACTACAGAATAAATTTATTATGAGGTCACCTGGATGATATGCTATAAACCTAATGCAACATTACAAATACAAGACGGAATCAGTTTCAGAAATATTGCACAAACAAACTAGAAAGTACTGTCTTGGTTAAGGAGTTGCATTTTGATGTTAAGTGTGAAAGAATAGAACACAAAATCATGTTTTAAGGGATTACCAAAGAATTAGTGTAGAATTTTAACCCAGGAAAGAAAAAATAAGTCAGTTTCTTGTCCTTCATATTGTGTTTTGTAAGTAACTCAGATTCTTACGAGCAAACTTCCTCTTAGATGCTGCGTTAAAAAAGCTTTCAGCCATTCTAAGATACAAAATCACTATCTATAATTTAGTGCACCTAAAAGTAGTGATTGCCCCGCCCCTAAAAACGGTCATGATAGGATTCAGATAGATATTTCCGAGCAGCTTGTACTTTCATTTCCAAAGTTTTCTTTTCAGTTACTAATGGTTATGTAGCAGACCCATGACCACCTAACTAAAGTCAAAAACTTCAGTATGGAAATTGAATAGTGTCTCCAAAATGCCCTAAATGACTGTACCTAGAAATTCTTCTAGGAAAAGAGC
Source organism: Hemiscyllium ocellatum (assembly GCF_020745735.1). Taxonomy (NCBI): domain Eukaryota; kingdom Metazoa; phylum Chordata; class Chondrichthyes; order Orectolobiformes; family Hemiscylliidae; genus Hemiscyllium; species Hemiscyllium ocellatum. Next base: position 52,104,717 of record NC_083406.1, on the reverse strand, counting down.
AAACACATTTTAAAGGAGAGATCAACAAGGACAACACTTAAGCACTTGGCAAAGGTTGGTGGGAGCTAGAGCACATTAAAAGTGATTAAATGTATGATACTGAATTCTATAGCTGCAAACTGGATGTAATGTCAACCCCTAGCATGCCTGCACTTGCGTGAATGATGAGTAAGTGATAATATATTAGGTCACCAGCTCAATATAAAAAATTGTGCAAATCTTCAGTATTACAGAAACTGCACATGTGCACTGACTTGCTTCTGTAGTACAATGGTCGTGTTCCTACCTCTGGCTCAGCAGGTCAACCTACCATAGAGGTGCATCATAAAACAGCCAAAGAGGATACTTAAGGAAGTGGTCCTAGAAATAGTGAATGTATTGATGATCATCTTTCCAGATACGGGTGGTGTACTGACATGGATAGAAAACTCATTGGCAGACAGGAAATAAAGGATAGTAATAAATGAGTCATTTTCTGAGTGGCAGCCAGTGAACAGTAAGGTATCACACCAATCAATGCTTGCACCCCAGCTATTTATATTAGAGAACAACCTTGGTTATCTGAATGTCAATTATCCAAATTTAAGATTATCTGAACAAGATGTCAAGGTCCCGTAAAAATGTTTTCCAAACAATCAGTTATCCAAAAAGAATACTCCCTGCCTGTCTCACTTGGATAATCAAGATTATTCTGTATATTTTAATGATTTAGATGTGTGGACGGAATGTAATTTCAATGTAGTGATTGGAACAAGGCGGACCTTACCAAGAGGTTCTTTACTGAAGTTGTTAACCTGGGCCAATCACCACAGCCTTGGCTGACCAATTAACCAGGATAGTGGAATCCCCTCAGTTGAGGATCAAAAAAAGCATAACCAAGAGATTAGAATATCCTCAATTCAGGGACTAACTGAAATCCAACATATTGTGGATTTTTGTGTTTGGTTTTGTTTGTTTGTGGGGGAACTGGCTTTTGAGCTGGCTGGTCATAACCAGTCTTATTGTGGGTGTTTGTAAATATAAAATATGACTAGATCATTAGAATCATTTCCGTTGAGGACCAATTCCAAGCTGGCTGGCCACAGCCATTGTATTGTGAACTAGTAAATAAAGGGTGACTTGGTGACAGGCCATTGGCCTCTGTACAGTTATTTCAGTGGTGACGGAAGAAAACAGGATGTGACTAAATAACATCCACTTGCAACCGTCATACTGGAGTTGGGGGTAAGCATTTCTGGCATTATGCCTCTATTTAGGAAGCTTGACTCATTTGACTCTGTTGTCAAAGATTAGGCCCAGTATGTGGAAAGAATGCAATTCTTTTTTCTAGGCAAACAACACTGGGGCAGATGAAAAGAAATGAGTAATCCTTCTAACTGCATGTGGACCCACAACATTTTTGGTTACGAGGGGATTAATTTTTCCTAGAAGCACCAGACAGTAAAACCTTCCAATAGTTGACAGTTGTTTAAGAAATATTAAAACCCCAGACCTCCTCTATTCCTGAGATGCTATTGGTTTTATTCAACTGTTGGAGAACTGGGGGATTCCATATTGGGATTTTTAACAAGGTTACAGTGACTGACCGAGACATGTGATTTTGGCTTAAGCTCGAAGGAGGCCATTTGGGACCTGGGATTAGTGACAAACATGCAGAAGGCCTACTAGCTGAAGCCCAACTGGATTTCAAACAGGCACTGCAGCTGGGTCATTAGAAAATACGTTAAGTGGAGCATGGATCTACAGGGCATCCCAACGGAAGTGGATATCCTCACCTACCCAACTGAGCTGGGGGAATACCACTAAGTGTAGGCAATCACAAAGCCTCACACAGGAAATGTCCTTAGCAGAGGGTCACTAGGCTAAGCCACAGTAAAACCCCACAACAAACAGTCTCAGCCAAGTGGTGAAACATTTCTTATGATTTGGGCTGGCAAACTACTGTAGTTGCTGTGGGATGCGGACTGGAAACAGTAAAGGAATCCTGTAAAGCCGGACTTGAATAAGAAAAAAAAAAATCATACCCTGGTACTCAGGAGAATGCAGACCCTGGAAAGCTGCCTTACATGTGGGTTGGAACAAATAAATTATTTAGTGACACCAAAACTGGAGTCAATTAATATTCATGCTTGGTTTAAATGATCACCTAGTTCACACGGAGTTCGATACTGGCACAGCTATATGTATGGTTGTGAAATCTGTCTTTAACAAGATCTACTTGTGACTCCAACCCTTAAAATTTGTGGAAGGCCTCAGCCAAACTGAGAACATATACTGGGGAACAGTGGCAGATTAAGAGTACAACTTAGGTACCTGTCTATGAGAAGCATTTGGTGCAGTTACCACTGATGGTAGTAAAAGGCTTGAGCCCAAGCCTATCGGAGCAAAATTCACCTTGATAGGCTCAACATTTTTTCATTGGAAAATGGCTGCCTCAGTGAAATACCCATGAGATTTTCCAAGAAAGGTTTTGGACTATCAAAGGAGCCAAAGCCACTTTACATGTTGATCAGGATGCAATTTCAAGATTTTTTAAGGCACGCCTAGTGCCATTTGCTTCGTGGAGGATAGTAGAGATGGAAATCAGGAGGCTCGAGAGAGAGAGAGAAGCGCTTAAATCATCAAAATAGTGCAGTTTGCAGAATGGGCAGCACCGGTTGCACTGATTGGAAGTCCTGATGACTACATTTGCCTTTGTGGAGATTTTAAGCAGATGGTAAACTGCTTCTTGCAGCTGGATAGATACCCCATCCCTTGCATAGAGGACGTGATGCAAAGTTGGAGGGGCACTGTCCTTTACAAAGCTGGATATGAACTGTGGACAGCACAGTGGCACAGTAGTTAGCACTGCTGCCTCACAGCGCCTGAGACCCAGGTTCAATTCCCACCTCAGGCGACTGTGTGGAGTTTGCACATTCTCCCAGTGTCTGCGTGGGTTTCCTCCGGGTGCTCCAGTTTCCTCCCACAGTCCAAAGATGTGCAGGTCAGGTGAATTGGCCATGCTAAATTGCCTGTAGCGTTAGGTGAAGGGGTAAGTGTAGGGGTATGGGTGGGTTGCGCTTCGGTTGGTCGGTGTGAACTTGTTGGGCCTAAGGACCTGTTTCCACACTGTAGGTAATCTAATCTAAACTATGCCTACCTAAAATTGCAACTAGATGAGAATTCCTAGAAGTATGCTACAATTAATACCCATATGGAGTTCTGATTTAAGGTGATAGTTTGTGCAATCTTATGGTAAGAAAATTGCGCAATAGCCGCACCATGTAAATGGAGCTGAAATCGCTTTATAGCCAATACAGCTAAGGGAAGCTAATGTTCTACAAATTACGTTCAAACTTCAATTGCATTAAAGCCCATTTGCATTGAAGGCACAGGTTATAGCAGAACCAACTACAAGACTGCTTTTGGGATATCAGCCTGCACTCTTTTCCAATGGACCATGGAGAACATTGTGGGCTAGCCCAAGTTGTTATTTATCTGGATAACATACTGATAACGGGAAGACCAATAAAGAGCACTTCAACTTGGGAAAAATGTTTAAGCATTATGTCCAGGTGGTTGTATGCCTTAGATGGGGAAAAAAAAAATCTGTATTCTAGGTGACCTTCTTGGGTTACACCCATTGGAAGCTTAAGTGAGGGTGACCAAAGGAGCCCTGGCTCCCATATCAACTGGCATTTCCTTGGGTTAGTGAATTATTACATAAAATTCATACATAACCTGCCACCCATCTTGGCACCCTTACAACTACTATTGAAAAGGGGTCAGCCTCAGAAATGGTCACAAAGATAAGAAACAGCCTTTATGGAAATGAAAAAACAGCTGTTATCATCTATGATCCAAAGCGAGAAGTCATGCTGATGTACAATACCTCCCTGTATAGTATTGGGGTAGTGTTGGCTCACCAGTAGCCCAGAGAGGAATGGCCAATAGTGCACGCTGCCCAGACTTTGGCTGATGCTGAATGCAAATATGCTCAGATAGAGAAGGAAGGTTTGGCAGTTGCATGTGTGAAGAAGTTCTACCAGTACCTTTATGGATGTGAATTTTTCATAGTAACAGATCATATACACCCGCTAGGGCTATTGAAGGAAGACAAGGAGTGTCACGCAAAGCTTCTGGTAAAATTCAGTATTGGATCCCTATTCTCAGGAGCATAAGTTAGAGTACCATTCAGAAAGCCAAGTGGCTAAATGCAGATGCCTTGAGCCATCTCCCACTGGCAGATACTTGGTGGTGCCTTTTCTGGAAGAGTCAGTTTTGGTTTTAAACTTTCTGGACACCTTTCCAGTCACCACTGATAATAATCGAATTGTGGACACAAAATTCTTTCCCAGCAAAACTGGAACAACTTCAATTCCCACCCCTGGTGACTGTGTGGAGTTTGCACATTCTCCCAATGTCTGTGTGGGTTTCCTTCAGTTGCTCCGGTTTCCGCCCACAATCCAAAAATGTGCAGGTTAGGTGAATTGGCCAAGCTAAATTGCCCATAGTGTTAGGTGAAGGGGTAAATGTAGGGGAATGGGTCTGGGTGGGTTGCGCTTCAGAGGGTTGGTGTGGACTTGTTGGGCCGAAGGGCAATCTAATCTAATCTAAACTGGTGGAAACAGAGTAAACAGAAGGGCTATTGCAATCAGGATTGAAACCTTTCTGGATCTGGCAACACCAGATTACTGGAGAGGATCACAAGTTACTATGGGAAGCGAGGGTGTTTATCCAAGCAAAGGTAAACACCAGATACTGGCCACACTCCACCAAAGTCTTCTGGGGGTTTCCGGGATGTTAGCCCACAATGCTAACAAGGCCAAAACTTGCCACCAGCTGCACCCCCATATTAATGGGAATGGCCGGGTAAACTCTGGACCCAGTTGCATATCGATTATGTTGGTCCTTTCATGGGATGAATGTTCCTGGTCATTGGGGACGCCCAAAGTGGTTGGACCTACAAAACATTCATTCAGCAAACTCAGGAATGACAACTGAGAAGCTGTGAGCATCATTAGTGATACACTGACTCCCGTAAGCTTTGGTCATGAGAAAATGGGACATTTACCAGTAGGGAATTAAAATATTTCCTAAAGTCCAATGGCATTCAACACACAAGGACTGCTCCGTACCATCCATGTAGTTTCTAAGGTCTAGTGGAATGAGTGGTCCAAATATTCAAGACAGGCTTAAAGAAGCAGCCTACAGCGCCAACTGAGACCAAACTGTCCTCATTCCTATTTGATTATAGACACACTCCACATGCAAAAATAGGTATAGCTCCAGCAGAGTCACCGATAGGGAGAAGAGTCCGCACCAGTTTAAACCTGATATTTCCAGACCCTAGGGGTGGCAGGAATGCTAATGCTTCATCTAAACAAGAGAAAAAAATTAATTCAGGGGATGAAGTTTGGTGCCCAAACTATGGAAGTGGCATTGTATGGGTACATGGCAAGGCTGATGCATGATTTATAAAGTTCAGGTAGATGATACAGTCTTGAACAAACATGTGGATCAGCTGAAAGACTACTTCAAAAACAGGGCAGGAGCAAAATATACCTGGCCCCTCAGAACAGCCAGAAGGCCCAGCAGAAACAGGTGCTCCCACTCCATCTAGTGTCAAGGAAACTTCAGTCTGAAATAGATGCAGCCTCAACGTTGTTGCTGCCCAGTTGAAGAGGAGGATGCTCTTCAGACACACTCTGGACTCAAGACACAAGACAAGCCAAGATGAGTCTGATTCAGAGGAACCATACCGGAGGGGAAAGCATTGCAAGAGAAGATACAAGTAAAAGACCAGGCTTACATTCCTGGACTTAGGGAGGTCATGACTGGAACCAGGTCGACCTCGGTGATGATGATACTCTTGATTGGGATTGTTAACCTGGATCAGTGGAATCAATCTGAAGCCTAAGTATATACAAAAACCAGAAAATTAGAATTTCCTCAGTTCAGACTCCAGAAAAAAGGTAATATACATAAAACCAGGACAATAGAATCTCCCCAGTTGAGGACTGACTGACCTGGCTGGCCACAGCCACTGTTTGTACACTAGTAAGGAAAGGGTGACTTGGTGATGAGACACCCGTTTCTGTGCTGTAATTTCAGTTGCCAAGCTTGAGGATGATAAATCTTTGTGGAAGGATGAACTAAGAGGATGCAGTGATGCTATAACGTGATTTGGCAAGTTGAGTGAGTGGGCAAATTTGAGGCAGAAGAAGTACAATGTGAATGTATACAAGGTAATCCATTTTGGTCACAAAAACAGGAAGGCAGATTATCTGAATGATAACAGATTCAGAAAGACTGAGGTGCAATGAGACGTGGGTATTCTTGTATAGTCACTCAAACTGAGTATACAAGCGCATCGTGTGATGGAGGCAGTAAGTTGACACTGAGAGCAAGATGATTTGAATACAACAGCAAGGATGCCTTACTGCAATCATACAAGGCATTGGTAAGAACACAAGGAATACTGTGTGCAGTTTTGGTCTCCTTATCAGAGCAAGGATGTTCTAGTTTATGGGGGTAGTGTAACAATAGTTTATGCACTGATTCTAGGATGGTAAGCTGAACATTTTAATGAGTGAATTAATTAGGAGCTGAAAATGTGTTGCTGGAAAAGCGCAGCAGCTCAGGCAGCTTCCAAGGCGCAGGAGAATCAATGTTTTGGGCAGGAGCCCTTCTTCAGGAATATCCGAAACATCGACTCCCCTGCTCCTTGGATGCTGCCTGACCTGCGCTTTTCCAGCAACATATTTTCAGCTCTGATCTCCAGCATCTGCAGTCCTGACATTCTCCTGACTTAATTAGGACCATGTTTGCGAGAGTTTGGAAGAATGAGAGGGGAATCTCAGAAACCTATAAAATTATAACAGAACTAGACAAGATTAAAGCAGGAAGAATTTTCCTGAAGACTGGACTGTCCAGAACCACAGGTCACATTCTAAACAGTAGCCCATTTCGGTCTGAGGGGAACAGAAATTTCTTCACCCAAAGAGTGGTTAGACTGCAGAAAGTGACTGAGACCAAAATATTGAATGTGTTCTCCAAGTTAGATTTAGCCCTCAGGGCTAAAGATATCAAAGGATACAGGGAGAATGTGAGAAAGGGGTACTGAGTTGGATGAATAGCCATCATATTGAATGGCTCAAAAAGGACTAAATGGCTGATTCCAGCTGCTATTTTCTATGTTTTATGAAATGTACTTTGATCTAACAATAAAAAGAAAGGAAGTGAAATTTCAAAGTTAGGATGGGTAATAACTTGGCCTCTATTATTCTTTGCATAAAATGTTGGCACATAGAATTTTCTTAGAAGTTTCCTTAACCTTGCTTCTCCTAGAGTTTAAATTGATGACTTTGGGAAAGCAAATCCTAACAGGACTTATACACTTAACGGTAAGGTCTAAGGACTGTTGCTGAACAAAGACCTTGGAGAGCAGGTTCAGAGGTCCTTGAAAGTGGAGTTGCAGGTAGGCAGGATAGTGAAGGTGTTCAGTATGGTCAGAGTGTTGAGTACAGGAGTTGGGAGGTCAGGTTGCGGTTGTACAGGATATTGCTTAGGCCGCAGTTGGAATATCGCATGCAACTCCAGTCTCCTTCCTATCGGAAAGATGTTGTGAAATTTGAAAAGGGTTCAGAAAGGATTTACAAGGATGTTGCCAGGATTGGAGGATGTGAGCTATATGGAGAGGTTAAATAGGCTAGTACTATTTTCCCTGAAGCATCAGAGGCTGGAGTGTGACTGCATAGGAGGTTTATAAAATCGAGGGACACCACTAGGATAAATAGACAGACATTTCCCTGGGGTCAGGGAGTCCAGAACTAGAGGGCATAGGTTTCAGGTGAGAGGGAAAAGATATAAAAGACCTAAGGGGCAACTTTTTCACAGAGGGTGGTCTGTGTATGGAATGAGCTGCCAGAGGAAGTGGAGGATTGGTACAATTGCAACATTTAAAAAGACATTTGGACGGGTATATGAATAGGAAGGGTTTGGAGGGATATGGGCCAGGTGCTGGCAGGTGGGACTAAACTGGGTTGGGATATCTGGTCAGCATGGATGAGTTGGACTGAAGGGTCTGTTTCTGTGCTGTACATCTCTATGACTGACTATAACTGGCCACCCTGCACCCTCTCCAAAAAAAACTTTATATTCATCCTTCAAACATAATTTTAAAAATAACTAATAAAACTCATTTAGACTTCAGTTGCAGAAGAGTACTAATATTTCCAAGCATGTTCACAATCTCTTTTAAACTGACATAAAATCAATAAAACTTTCCATGAACTTTCTTTAATGACATTCAAACCTGCACATAGCTCTTAACTGCGGATCAACTACTGTCTTATAAAAATTCTATCCTTTTTGTTTAGACCATGTGATCTTTTTCAAGTCTTGTTATCTGGATGTTTGGGGATGAACTTTATAATCCTATTCTGCATCATTTCACATGCATTCATTCCAGCTGAGGAGAAAAAAAAGTCAGTAACGAAACAAATAGAAAATCTGAAATAATGTCTTACATGAGCATAAGACTTAGATGGTAAGAAGAACATAAGTAAAAGTAGGAATGAAACAAAAAGAACCCATTGGATCCCAATAGTTTCTGAACAAGGAAATGAACACTCAGTTTTGCAGTTGATTTTAAAAATTTCCTTAGTTGCAGAATTAGTGCATCTAACATGAATGGAATATTCTTAAAAAAAAAACAAACTATTTCTCATGCAGTTAATTAACATTGTCATTAAAAATGTGGAATTTTATAATTTCAAGGATAAGCTAAGCAAAACTAAATATATGATCTGATTTTAGTTGCCTATTTTAACAAATATTAACTTAGAGCACGTTGGCTCAGTGGTTCACTGCTGCCTCCCATTGCCATGGACTGGTGTTCAATTCCAGCTTCAGGCGACTGCCTGTGAAGTTTGCATTCTTCCAGTGTCTGCATGGGTTTTCTCTGGGTTCTTTGGTTTTCTCTCAGTCCAAAGATGTGCAAGTTAAGTAGATTGACCATGATAAAATGCCCTAGTGTTCAGGGATGTGTAGGTTAGGTGGGTTAGCTGTGGAAAATGCCAAGTCACAGGATGGGTCTGGGTGGGATGATTTTCAGAGGGCTTGATGGGCCAAAAAGCCTCTGTTTATATGGTAGGCATTCTATTAAGGTCTTGTCCTATGAGGAGCATTTCAGGACTCTAGGTCTGTATTCAACAGGGTTTAGAAGGCTGAGAGGCTCTCACATTGAAACTTGCAGAATACGGAGAGGCCTGGATAGAATGGATTGGAAAAGATGAAAGAGAAACTAGGACCCAAGGGTACAACCTCAGAATGAAGGGATGGTCCCTTTAGAATTAAGATGTGGAGAAATTTCTTCAGAGAGTGTACAGAATCTGTGGAACTCTGCCACAGAAGGCTACGGAGGCCAATTTTTTTTTTTGAATGCATTCAAAGACCAAGATAAATAGGTTCTTTAAATAGTAAAAGGATGAAGGGTTATGGTAGAAAGCAGGAGATGGGATTGAGATATCAGTCATGAACATGATTGAATAATGGAGCAAACTCAATGGGCTGAATATCCCAATTCTGGTTCTATTCTTATGGCTAAAAACTAATTAGAATCTTTATTTTCATACACTAACTCCAGGACTGTTGTACATCAATGTGACTTCTTCCATGTTGCTCTCATTGCTGGCATTGCACAGACAGAAGTTGCTGACAGCTGGTGCTCCATCTTGGTCAATCTCTGGATTGATGCCACTTCCAAAAACAAAGCTGGCCAATGCGTGATAATGAGCTAACAAGACCATAGCATGGACCAACTCAGCAAGAGACCAACTGTTCTCCCCAGTTTTAAGCAATTTCTAAAAATGAAAACAAAATTAGTTTTTGTTTACTGAAACTATACAATTTTGAAACTTTGAAATATAGTCAGAAACACTCAAAAGACAGACATAGGCAACATAATTGATTCAGAGACCAATTATAAACTTGAAAAATATAAAGAGGTGTTCATAATTTGAAGGTAATTTTATAAATCTAGGTGTAAAGTTAAATTGAAAACAAACACCAGAAGCTATTTCTGGATGATTAGCATTAAAGAAAGGGAATTTATATTGAACTTTTATTAAACTGTGTGTCTGGTTAAGTGGAGTAAACAAAAGACCACTGTGGTTGAAAAGGATATTAGTAAAAATGGAAAGGGCGCAGTGAAGATTTACGACTGATACCAGAAATGCATGGATACAAATCATCAGGTGAGTCTCTTCTCTCAAATGCTAAAGAGTTACATAAGTATATTTAAAATTATGAAAAAAATTTAGTGTTTATCTAGGAAGCATCAGCATATTTAGATTAGATTACTTAGTGTGGAAACAGGCCCTTCGGCCCTACAAGCCCACACCGACCCGCCGAAGCGTAACCCACCCATATCCCTACATTTACCCCTTACCTAACACTACAGGCAATTTAGCATGGCCAATTCATCTGACCCGCATATCTTTGTGACTGTGGGAGGAAACTGGAGCACCCGGAGGAAACCCACGCAGACACGGGGAGAACGTGCAAACTTCACAGTCAGTCGCCTGAGGCAGGAATTGAACCCAGGTCTCTGGCGCGGAGAGGCAGCAGTGCTAACCACTGTGCCACTGTGACCTATCATATGGACAGCACGAAGAAATCTAAGGTAATCCTCATTCTCTCAGACAGGGAGGAAGATGGAACTCAGCAGAGAGAAAGTTAAGCAAACAGTATTTAACTGTAGCAAATAGATGAAAGGAACTAAATAGCTATAATGTTAGACTTTGACGAGAAAAGATCAAGGAGGTTCAAATGGAGCAAGAACACAAGTATAGGCCTAATGGCCAGTTTCAATGCTATATATTCCAGTTAACCCTGCAATCAGAGGATCAGGCAGCATTCATGGAGAGACAGAAAACTAATGTTTTGAGTCTAGATGACTCTTACGAATTCATAGTGTGAAGGGCGAAGCATTTATACCTCTCACCCACATTAATCTGTTCCCTTCTAAAATTGCTGTACTTCACTCAGGTCCAACTCTAACTTTGCTATCAAACCACTGGCAAATGTGGTACCATTATAATCTGGCACACTGAACATTTCCTTGCAGAGGCTCAATGTCAACTCTAACACTTCTTACCTCCCCTAGACCATGACCCCACATCCAAACATCAAACCAATGTTGCCAGGACTGACACCAACCTCATCACCTCTAAATCATCCCCTCCACCCTTATAGTTGATAGTCCACTTCTACATCTTTCCCAATGTCCATAAAACAGACTTTCCTTGGTAGGCCCATTGTGTCAGCTTGTTCCTGCCTAACTGAGCTCATTTCCTCCTACCTTGACTCTATCCTCTCTCCACTTGTCCAGAACCTGCTGACCTACATGCACGATTCCTCTGCCATATTGAACAGTTTCCAGTTCCCTGGCCCCAATTGCCTCCTCTTCACTTTTAATGTCCAATCCCTCTATCCCTCCATTCCCTAATAGGATGGTCTGAGCACTCTCAGCTTCTTCCTCAACCAGAGGCCTGCCAATCCGCATCCATTACCACTTTTCTCTGTTTCACTGTTTGGGGAAAGAACAAGTTCAATCTCTCCTTTAATTCACCTCACTTCTGCCAAGTCAAAGTAGCAGTTTTGAGCACCCGCATGTGTACTGCTTATGTCTACCTCTTAGTTGGGATACCTCAACTCTTTTCAACACTTTCAGTGCAACTTCATGCTCCCATTTGGACCTTGAAAAATGTGTTCATTTTGCCTCAAATTTTCACCTCACTGTAACTTTCATATGGTCCATCTCTGACACTTACCTTCCTTTCCTTGATCACAGTTTCATTTTGGGGAATAAAACTTCCACTGCCATTCACTATCTTCACAACACTAACTCCCATCACTACCTTCCTTACAGCTCTGCACACCCATGTCCTCTAAGGATTCTATCCCATTCTCTCAGTTGCTTCATCTACATTGTATTTGTTCATATGATGCCACTTTCCAAAACAGCACTGCTGATATGGCTTCCTTCTTCCATAAAGAGTTTCCCACCGACTGTGGTTGAAAGGCCCTGAACTACATCTGACCTATCAACCATGCTTCCGCCCTTGCTCTTCCCTATCACTTCCAACATGATTGGGTCCCCCTTATCCCGACTTTCCATCCAAACAGCCTCTGCATTCAAAGAGTCATTCTCCGCCATTTCAGATAATTTCAGCAGAATACCACCCTCAATCCTTCATTTGTATTTCACAGGGACCCTTTCCTCCAGGACACCCTAGTTCATTCCTCGACTATCAAACACCACTCTCCCTCTCCATGATACCTTCCTATGTAACCATAGAAGGTGCAACACTTGCCCCTTCATCACCTCCCTGCTCACCATCCAAGGGCATAAAGTCTTTCCAGGTGAAGCAGCATTTCACTTATACTTTCTCCAAATCTTGTGTATTGCATTCGCTGCATCAAAAGTGGCCTACTCAGTTATTGGAAAAACCGAAACCAGACCTGGTAACCGCTTTGTAGAACACCTCCAGTCCGTACGCAAGCATGACCTAGACCTTTCCATAGCTGGTAATTTTAACACTGCATCCTGCTCACATGCCCACTTTGTTTATCCTTGGCATGCTGCAATGCTTCAACAAATTACAGCAAAACTTAAAAGGAACAACATCTCTTCTTCAGACAAGACACTTTTCAATCTTCTGGATTTACTACTGAGTTCAACACCTTCAGATCGTGAACCCACTCCCGTTCTTTTTCCTTTTAGCTTTGTTTTTTTAAAAGCTTTATTTTTTTGCATGCTCTGTCAGCATGACCTCTCTCCCCCTTCTCCAATTCCAGAAGAACTGTCGGTTTTTTCCAGGTTCAGTTAGACACACCACTGGAATGTGAGAACAGCAGAACAATCACTTAATCTACACTGTCTACACCCTTTTCCCCCCCAGCACCCAATCCCCTCCTCACCACTGCATAAATGCTGCCCTCTCCACACTTCATGATAATCCTGTGTAATTAATCTGAATCTAACCATTGCCTCCTCTGATTTCTCATCTGTGTTGCCGCTTGGCAATTTTACCCAAAACATTACATTAGATTCCATATATATGCTGACAACAGCCAACGCTACCACATTACCACCTCACTCAGCCAATTCTGATTTCTCACACCACTTATCCAGCATCCAGTACTAAAATAAGTAGAAATGTTTTCCAATTAAAATATTTGTCTTATGCCCCTTCTTTCTTATAGTTTGAGACTGTAGATTAGACCCATGTGATCTAGAATTTAAAAGAACACCAAATAAGCTCATCGAAATTCTTAGTTTTTATAGGGGAAATCTGAAGAGATGAATTTCAGAAATTAAGTGTCAACCATGTAGGAATGAGACAGAGATATGTTTCTAAAGACTTGTATATCTTGGGAATTCTCTACTCCATAAAGTTGTGGATATCACTGGATACATATTCAAAATATCAATATCCAGAAATTTGGGAAAATGGAAATGGGTTGAAATGGAAGATCAGCCATGACTTATTTGAATGCACAAGCACACTCAAAAGGCATTCTCCTATTCCTATTTTCTATGTTCTTGTACATCCACTTTGTTAGAGGACCCAAACTAAAATTGTAATTAAATCAGTCTTAATTCAGTTAGATATTTGCAATTCAATTTGTTTGGGAGGATCTCCAGTGGAAAGGTTTACATTGGTTTGTTGTTCTAAAGTTTGGTCAGTGTTGTTAAGAAAGCTATGACTATCTAGAACAAAGAACAAAGAAAATGTACAGCCTTCCAAGCCTGAGCTGATCCAAATCCGCTGTCTAAACCTGTCGCCCAATTCCTAAGCATCTGTATCCCTCTGCTCCCCACCTACTCGTGCATCTGTCCAGACGCATCTTAAAAGAATCTAACATGCCTGCCTCCACTACCTCTGCTGGCAATGCATTCCAGGCACCTAGACCCTCTGGGTAAGGTACTTGTCCCATGTATCCCCCTTAAACTTTTCATCTCTTGCCTTTGAAAGCGTGACCTCTTGTTATTGAATCCTTCACCCTGGGGAAAAGCTTATCTACCCTGTCTATACCCTTCATGATTTTGTAGACCTTAATCAGGTGCACCCTCAAATTTTTTTCTAATGAAAACAATCCTAACCTACTCAACTTCTCTTCATAACTGGCACCTTCCATATCAGGCAACATCCTCGTAAACTTTCTCTGCACCGTCTCCAAAGTGTCCACATCCTTTCAGTAATATGGCAACCAGAACTGTACACAGTATTTGAAATGTGGCCAAACCAATATCTTGTACAATCTTATCATCTGCCAGCTCTTCTACCCAATACCATGTCTGCTGAAGGCAAGCATACCATGCCTTCTTGACCACTCTATCCAACTATGCAGTAACCTTCAGGGTACAATGGACTGAATTCCCAGATCTCTCTGCTCATCAACTTTTCCCAAGGCTCTTCCATTTACAGTATAATTCACTAGAATTAGACTTCCCAAAATGCATCACCTCACATTTGCCTGGATTGAACGCCATCTGCCACTTCTCTGCCCAACTCTCCAGTTTATCCATATTCTTCTGTATCCTTTGACAGTCCCCTATGCTTTCTACTACTCCAATCGTCATGTCATCTGCAAACTTGCTGATCATACCAACAGTGCCCTTTTCCAGATCATTTATGTACATCACAAACAACAGTGGCCCCACCACCAATTCCTGTGGAACACCACTGGTCACCTTTCTCCATTTTGAGAAACTCCCTTCAACCACTACTGTCTCCTGTTGCTTAACCAGTTCTTTATCCGACTAGCTAGAACACCATGCACACCATGTGCCTTTACTTTCTCCATTAGGTTTACCATGTAGATCTTATCAAAAGCCTTAAAGTCTACAGCCTTTCCTTCATCTATCAGCTTGGTCACTTCCTCAAAAGAACTCAAGTTGGTAAGGCATGATCTCCCCCGCACAAAACCATGTTGCCTATCACCGATAAGCCCACTCTTTCCTAAACATAAATAGATCCTATCCTTTAGTACCCTCTCCAGCAACTTTCCCACCAGTGACATCAGGCTTACTGGTCTATAGTTACCCAAAATATCCCTACTACCCTTCTTGTAAGGGGGACAAGATGAGCAACCATCCAGTCCTCCGGTACCTCACCTATGTTTAAGGATGCTACAAAGATATCTGTCAGGGCCCCAGCTATTTCCCCTCTTGCCTCCCTCAGCAACCGGTGATAGACCCATTCCAGTCCTTGGGGATTTGTCCACCTTAACCTCTAGCCTACCCAACACATCTTCCCTACTTATGTCAATTGATCCAGAACAAACTTCTAGCTCTAATCTCAACATTCATCATGTCCCTCTCCTCAGTGAACACTCCTCAGCAAGGCGATCATTCAGCATCTCACCCATTTTCTCAGGCTCGACACAACCCTCCTTCCTTATCCTTTAATGGACCAATCCTTTCTCTAGTTATCCGCTTGCTGTTTATAGAAGAATAAAAGGCTTTAGGATTCTCCTTAATTCTGCTCACTGGAATTATTTCATGACCTTTTTAGCTCATTTGTTTCCTCGTTTAAGACTGGTCCTACTCTCCCACTATTCCTCTAGGGCACATTCTGTTCTTCGCTGCCTGGACGTTATGTATGCTTCCTTTTTCTTCTTGCCGAGTCGTACAATTTCTCCTGTCATCCACTGTTCATGAATCTTGCCTTTCTAATGCATCACTTTGTATGAAAAAGCTTAATGATGATAGTGGACAAGAGCGAATGAATAATCAATTTCTTTGTCATAACAATATATTTTTAGATAAAAAACACAAAACATTGAGCTCAATTTAATACAATATTGCAATTTGTCATTTGAAAATTCAGATGTTGAAAAATCAACAGAAAATTCTCCAACAATAATAGGGAACTTCATGGTTACCTGGTACAAGTTTATCTTCAGCTAATGACATATGAAAGACTCCTGATACTTTTAAGGAGAAGAGGAAGTGAAATTTGTACCACAGTGGAGGAACAAAAAAAATTTCTCAATTCACCATAAATACAATTTAAAATGGAAGAGAAAAATAAAAAATTGGCATTATAATATAGGGTAGCAAATATTTAAGATAGCATTTTACTCAAGTTGCAAAGCCAGCATTTTCTCCATTGATTTATGAAAAATAAATCAGTTTTTCATTCAGTACAGATATATAGTTACAGAACGTACAATGATTCTGGATTAGTGGTGCTGGAAGAGCACAGCAGTTCAGGCAGCATCCAAAGTGCAGCGAAATCGACGTTTCGGGCAAAAGCCCTTCATCAGGAAGGGCTTCATCCTTCCTGATGAAGGGCTTTTGCCCGAAACGTCGATTTCGCTGCACTTTGGATGCTGCCTGAACTGCTGTGCTCTTCCAGCACCACTAATCCAGAATCTGGTTTCCAGCATCTGCAGTCGTTGTTTTTATCACCCAGAACATACAATGCCCAGAATATGGAAGTTTACTGTAGCCTACAATTAAATCATTCAAATGTCTGTTGAAGATTTACCTTGATGTGCTCCTTTGTGATCAGCCAAGGTCTGTGTGCAAGGATTTTGTTGACTTCATTGATATTTTTCAGTTTCTGTGGGACATACTCCAAGCCATTTAGCCACTCCACTTCTCCACCAACCTGCAAGAACTCATTTACATGAGTGTTTACCAAATGGGAACACTGGTGCCTGGTAGCAGCCTGATTAGGGAATATTAAAAAAAATCATATTAGCACTGAACATGCAGAGGAAAGAGCTGTCATTGTTTTATATTAAATTTTGATCACTTCAAATTGCTCTACAATGTTGCCAGAGTTGGGGGATTTAAGGAAAGTTTGAGAAGAGATGGTTAAATAGGCTGTGGTTCTCTTTTTCTGCAGCATTGAGGGGTAACCTTACAGAGGTTTAGAGAATCATGAATGGCATGGATATGGTGAATAGCCAAGGTACTTTCACCAGGGTAGGGGAGTCCATAACTAGAGGACATAGGTTTATGGTGAGAGGGGAAGACTTAAAAAGAGATCTTTGTGGTTTTTAAAGCAGAGGGTGATGCATGTATAGAAATGAGCTGCCAGAGGAAGTGGTGGAGGCTGGTATAATTGCAACATTTAAAAGTCATCTGGATGAGTACATGAATACGAAGGCGTTGGAGGAACGCAGGCCAAATACTGGCAAATGGAACTAGATCAATTTAGGATATTGGGTTGGTATGGATGAACTGGACTGAAGGATCTATTTTTGTGCTGTATAACTATGACCCTATACACAATCACCATTAGACATGCTTTAAGTACAGATTTTATTGAATTTCATCATTCGCTATGGTGCGATTCAAACCTTTTCCCTCAAAACTTTAGTCGGAGTCCTTAGCCAGATACACTCAATACTGCAATGCTACTGCCTCCCTAATTGGCAATAATGTGTTCACTCAAATTGTTTAACATGAGGATTTCACAAAGCAACACTTTGCAAAATCCAATTGAACAACCCTTTTATGAAGTACCTCATATTTCAATGAACTAATGACACAACCTAGTATAAAAAGACAGACTGCATCTGTTCGTGGTTACTTATTCAGTAACATCCCAAACAGTAGAAAATATAGATTCATAAAATAGAAGAGAATCACTTTAGACATGCCCAAATATAAATATAGTTCTCATTTTGTTTTCAGTGAATAGTCTTGGGAGCTCCAGGTTTCCTTATTGTGATGACATTCTAAACATACTGTCATTCTCAAACATTGATTGCTGAAAGGAAAGAAATCTTGCTTAAAACTTCTGATGTGAATGAATGAGTTGCATTTATGTGGCAATTGCTGGAGAAACTCAATTGATCTGACATCTGTGGAGAGAAAGCAGAGTTAATTTTGAGTCCTCTGACCCTTCAGACTTGGAAAAGGGTCACGAAACTCAACATTGTCTGCTTTCCTTCCACAGGTGCTACCAGACCTGCAGAGTTAGTCTAGCAATTTGTTTTTGTTTCAGATTTCCAGCAAAGTTAGAACATTGAATATAGAAAAGTACAGCACAGAACAGGCCTTTTGGCCCACAACGTTGTTTGTTTTTCTTTGTTTTATATTTATGCATTTAGATGGCACTTATTATTACATCATGCCATCTTAAAGTTCTTTACAGCTAATCAAATACTTTTGAAGTGTGATCATTAGTGTAATATAGGGAAAACAAATTTACATGTATCAAGGATCCACAAACTGCAATTTGATGATGGACGAAGAATATTTTAGTGATGGCAATTGACAATAGTGGCCTTAACACTGGGGAAAACACTTCTAGTACTGAGATATTTTTACATGCACTTGCAAGAGGGTACAGGCAATACCAAGGTTGGAAATTTTTACGTTTAGTCTGAAACAGTTGCATCAATCTAGATTGTGCATGCAAATTGCCTGAGTGGGATACAATGCAGGTGCAGTTTGTATGGCCCCACTGAGCTAACAAAAACATATTTAAAGTTTTCATAAAAATCTGAAAGAGTATACAGGATTTGGAGTTGCCGGTGTTGGACTGGGGTGTACAAAGTTACAAATTTCACAACACTAGGTTATAGTCCAACAGGTTCCAATTAAACCTGTTGGACTATAACCTGGTGTCATGTGGTTTGTAACTTTGAAAAAGTATATATTGTGTATTATCTGGCAAATAGGTTTCATGTAAACATTACCACAGGGTGGCATTAAGTATGCATATGCATCATGAAATCAAGTAAAATGCTGATTGGATACCTTTATTATGAAAGAGAAACCAGGGATTTAACAAATGTTAAATTCAAATGAAGCTCAGCATTTGCAGTACTTTGTTGTATTAATTTGAATATTCTGCATTAACAATGAGTTTGACAACAGGACAGAATTTTCTTACAGGTTCACCTATTTAGAGAAATGGAGTGAATTTAGAAAAGCCGATTCTTCAGCTTCTTTTTCACTTTCCCTCAGGTTTCCTTCTTAGCCACTTTGCAGAGGTGCCTTTCCCCTTGTCAGCACAAGGGAGCTTGTCTCCGGATACCAAGCCTGACCTCAGACCAGAGCTTTTTCACATCAGTCCAGCTGCCAGCCAAAGCTTTCTTCATGGTGCACATAAGATCTCCTACAACTTGCCAAACACCTTACAGTTAATTAAGAGTTCTGGTAAAAGCTATGAACACTGGTGCCATCTGTGCACATCCAGGTGATGGCCATCTTTGTTGCACTCTTTGCACAGGCTCAGGTGGCAGCCATCTTTGCCAGACATTTTAGTGTTTGTTGCACAAACAGGAAACTGTGGTACTTAAGTGTCAGTAAAGCAATTAAATTTTGTCATTTGTTTGGTGTACTTATTTGACAAAACCTCAGCAATAACTTTAGCTGCATAATTAAATGCTCAGTGTTTATATTCCATTTACTTTACCATTATTGCCAAGTAATGCCTGTATTCAAAGGGGAGTGGTCCATCCATGCGTAGTATGTAGTACTGGGTCCGAAGAAAAGATTCTAAGTATTGAGGGTGCAAACCCATAATTCGTGTGGTATTGTCTTGGTGCCATATGGTGGAATATTCTTCCAGGATTAGTAAATTGGTATTCCCATCTACAGGATTATTTTGGATGATCTGCAGAGATAACCAGCAACAGAAAAAAAATAATTAGATGGTAGAAAGGGGACAGTCAGTCAAGTCCCTGCCAACTGTTTCAAGAGCAACTTTGTTGGTCCCACTGCTTCACCCCAACCCTTGTGGATTGTATTTGATGCTTATCCAATTTTGTAATAAAAGAACCTATTGTATATGATAGCAGATTCATTTAATGAACTGCATTCAATATCCTTAAACACTAATTAGTAAAAGCTTATTTTCATGTCACCATTGATTCTTTTGCAAATCACATTAAAACTCTGTCTTGTTTTCTTGACCCTTGCATCCTTAAGAACAACTTCCCACTACCCTCTAGAGACTCCTTCTGATCAAATCTCCTCCCAACTTTCTAAAATAAAAACCCCAATGTTTCCAATCTATGCACATAAATGAAATCCTTCACACCCTCCCTGAAATGCTGTGCAGAATTAGACACTATTCCAAGTGGAGGACTGATTCATTATAAAAAAGGATGGTCATATCCCTAATTTTTGGGATCATAAATGCCCTGTCTATGCACACAATTTTCTGAATTTGCCCCACAGTTAAATTTATGAACCTCTTTTCACACACTCCTCTTTTGTTCCAGATCTTCTGTTCCTAAAGAATGGTATTCTTCAGTTTATATCGCTCCTCCTCATTTAAGAAAACATGTATCATTTCCCACTCCTCCGTATTAAGTTTCATTTGCCACATTTCCAAGCATTTCACCAGCCTATATCCTCTTGAAGTCACTACTCGTCACACGGCCAAAATTTGGGTCAGCTGCAAATTTTGAAATTGTGCACTGCATATCCCTGTCCAAGTTGTTAACAATACCTCAAAAATGCTTTGACTATTGGCTGCTGGAGGAACTGTTTACCTTCCTCTAATATATAAAAAAAGACACCAATAGTCTGTTTTCTGTTCGTCAGCCAAAATTGTGTTCATTCTGCCATCATCCCTTTTACTTTATAGACCACAATTTAACTCAAATCAATTTTGAAGCACCTTATCAAAAGCTTTGTGAAGTCCATGTATACCATATCATCTGCTGCCCCATTAAACCCTTTCCAGAACATCAAAAAAACTTCATATTAGTTATGCACAAATTGCCATTGACAAATTGGTAGCAATTTTCTTTAATTAATCCATGCACCCTAGTGACTTAATTATACTTTGCAGTATTATTTTCAAAAAATTCTCATTATAAAAAGTTAAACTAACTGGGTTATTCCCTCATTTTTGGAGCTAAAGTTTAGAATTCTCTGATACTTTATGACCTCACATGTGTCTAAGGAAGTTTTGGAGACTATGATCAGTATTGCTGCAATTTCACCCCTTCTTTTAGCATCCTTAGATTATTCTACTTGAACCTAGTGTTACTGTTATGACCAACCTTTCGAATACCTCTCTCTATCAACTTTTAATCCATTTATTATCTTAATAGGTTCTGCTTAATACAACTCCAACTGTGTTGCCTTGGTAAAGACAAAGTAATAAATTAAGACATCGAAGATCTCGGTATAGATCATAGACTTTATTTTTGGTTCCAAATCAGCTTCTCTCTTCCTCTTACAAACCTTTTAATTATAATTCAATATGTCTACAGGAATATATGTTAACTGTCCATCTCTTCCCAAACATTTTGCTTATCACTTTCTATTGGTTTTATCTACCCGACATGTCATCTATCACATAAAAAGTCATGAAGTTTAAAAAGGATGCAAGGTCTAGCTTAGTTTTTCCTCTCTGCTCCCTCAGGAGACAATTCCTTGACCCTATCCAATCAAGGTATTCACTAAGCACCTTAATTTTATTATAGTCTTATTCATCAGCCTTCCATTCGAATTTACTTTGGACAGATCAACCCATTGACTGGACCTCTTCCAATTAAGTATTTTTACCATAGATTGCTTGTTGTCCTTCTCCATAGATAAACTAAAAACTTTTTAAAAGCATGAATACCATTGCCTGAAATGTTCCCCAACTGATACTACTTTACTTAATCCACCATATTCATGAAAACCAGATTTTTCCTCATCGTATTGGTAATAAATTGATCAAGAAAATTCCCCAGAATACAATTAAAACGTTCACTCCCATTCCTGTCTCATTTAGTTTTCCGAATATAGACATCGATAGCAAAGTAAATTCCTCCCTTCCAAAATTACCAATATCCCTTCATTCTTACAGCTCTAGTTTTCTTAAAATCCTGTGCCTCTGTATTTTGGTATTAGTTGTTGGCCTCTAAAACAAGCTAACTGCACCACTAGTGCATTTTAACTTAAAACATAACCCCATAAATAATGTCCTTGATTTGCCTCTCTCTAGCATGGTAGTAATTCCTTAACTAATATGGCTACCCCTTCTTCCTTTTCATTCCCAACTTGCTTTAACATCTTGTGTCAAGGTGTATTTTAGGAACCTAGCCCTTTGTGATAGGCCTCCATACCCAAACATCATATTCCCATGTACCTGATGATGCTTTCAGCTCACCAACCTTATTTTCAGACTTTGTGCATTTAGATAAACCTCATCAGTTCCATTCCTCAGTCTCAGTGCACCTTATCTCCACAGCCTAATACAATAAGTCTAATCCCACTCAATCTTAAATGCAACCCATTTATCCTTTCAAGCCAAAATAATTTAAAGTATCACCAACCACACCAGAAAATGGCTATAGTGTAATATTGATCTCAGCCATATACAGGTGTCCCCCCATAGGCATTGCCTAGGTTCCAACTCCCCAACAACCTTTCATAACATCCCAATAATATAATGTCCTCCTCCTCACATTTCTCCAGCCATATATTTATGTGCAACTATCCTCCTACTTCCATAGCCTGAAGCATATCGCACTGGGAATAATCCAAAAAATTGCTAATCTTCTGGTCCTGCTTTGACATCTCTATTCCAAGATTTTAAAATTTGCCTATAAGACGACAACCCTGCTGTTTTGCATTTGGACGATGTCCACTGGCTGTTCAGCCTCAATTGATTATGTCTGTTCCTGAGCACTGACACCACAGAAGCACATTACCTAGAAATTGCAAGAAAACAAAATGTCCTTTGATGAATAAAATTACAGAACTAAAAATTTTGCACACTATGATTATATATAACAGAAACATTGTACTTGTACCAAAAAAAAAACAAAACAAAAACAAAACCTTGATCAAAAATATGACCTTTGTGGAAGAGACAGGGAATGTCAATGAAATTCAATATTAGATATTTGGAACACAAAGCAATTACGAAGGCGGCTGTGAACAAAATCATTTTGTTAATAATTGTATGACTTTATTACGGAAACATTTCAAGTAGAGTGTAGGTGTTCAATCTTACTCATCCCAGCAATCCTATTGAAGAATATGCTACATCAACAGAATTCGTGGGCGGCACAGTGGTTAGCACTGCTGCCTCTCAGCGCCTGAGACCCGGGTTCAATTCCCGACTCAGGCGACTGACTGTGTGGAGTTTGCACGTTCTCCCCGTGTCTGCGTGGGTTTCCTCCAGGTGCTCCGGTTTCCTCCCACAGTCCAAAGATGTGCGGGTCAGGTGCATTGGCCATGCTAAAGTGCCCATAGTGTTAGGTACGGGGTCAGTCCGGTCCAGTCCACACCGACCCGCCGAAGCGAAACCCACCCATACCCCTACATTTACCCCTTACCTAACACTACGGGCAATTTAGCATGGCCAATTCACCTGACCCGCACATCTTTGGACTGTGGGAGGAAACCGGAGCACCCGGAGGAAACCCACGCAGACACGGGGAGAACGTGCAAACTCCACACAGTCAGTCGCCTGAGTCGGGAATTGAACCCGGGTCTCTGGCGCTGTGAGGCAGCAGTGCTAACCACTGTGCCACCGTGCCGCCCCAACCACTAATCTAATTACTTACAGTTTATTCAGTTTCCTCACCCAGCTTCATGTAATTGACCAAGATGATTTTCTAGGCTAGTTATTAATGTATTCAACAAAATTGTGCTGCATAGCAAATGCTTGAACAATTTTCTCTCTTATAACCCACTTAGGAGAATGTTCTAATTCTCAAGCCCTACAACTCCCAGGGTCACCACAAAAAAGTTAATTCAAAGTCCCTTTCTTGAACTTGTTTTTTTGGATTCAAGTCAATAGCAAACACTGACCAGGTTTCTGTATTTACCAAAAACTAGTGCTTAATACAAACAAGTAAATTCTAATAACCAGTAAAATATTAAAAGTTAGTGTAGCTTATAAAGGCAATGAATCAACAACATTTTGTTCTAATAGTTACATCTCCAATCCCTGGCTAAAGTGATATCAATAGTATCTGAACCCCGTAAAACCATTTTGCAGAAAAATGCACAGCTAGTTAAATGTCAAGGCCTTATAAAGGGACACAGGACAGGAGCTATAGTAGAAAAATGCAAATGTTCAGAACATAACTGATTATTAAAACCATTTTTGTTTTAGCATTAATGATGTTTAGAGCTTTTATTTCAGTAAAAATATTGCTGTTATAGCAATCAAGGTTCAGGAACAGCACACAATGCTACCTAATAGTGAGTTACTCCTACCCTGGCCATTACCACAACAACAGCAACCACCATAGCACCTTTAATGATGCAAAAGCATCTGAGGATTGCACAGGAGCGATTAGGAATTAAAGTATCTCTCAAAACCTAAAAACTACACAAAGCTGTCAAAAAGAGATAGGTCTAAAGACTTGTTCAAAAAGAGGAAAGTAAGGTAGAGAGATGTAGTGAAAGAATTCTGTGTTTTGGCAAATGAAGGCAGAGTCACTAATTGTGGAATAATTATAATGGGAATTTACGAGATGCCAGAATTAGAGGAGTGCAGGTATCTTAGAGGATCGAGAGGTTGGAGATATTACAGGCATAGACTTACAAGGTCAGCAGCAATTTGATTTTGACAGGGATTAAATTTTCAGCAAGTACAGGGATAAGGAAATTAGACTTGCTGCAAGTTAAGATATGGACAACGTTTTGGATGGCCTCAAGAAAAGACTACTTCTTCACTGAAATAAAAGGCCCATACAAATAAGTGCACATGGCACAAAGCAGGCTAAGCCTTCTTTCGTCTCATCCTGCTAAAACGTACCAAGCCCCTGCAGGCCTCATGCTTTTCCTCAAATTATGCACAGTTCTAGAATTATCCTAAAAGTGAAATGAAAATAATCTTCACATTATTTGTCTAAACTATGAAGTGCTCTTTTAAATCCTTTCCTTTCCTTTCTCCAGCTCAAGCACAAGGAACACTTGTTTTCAAGGTTATGACCTCCAGTCAGCTATCACTGCTGATCATTTCTGCACACTACTTTCCTCTCCTTGGTTGATCTCTTCTCCTTCAAATCAAACATGCTCCCACCAACACTAACTCTTTCCAAAATTCCATTATGTCTGTATTCTTGCAGAAAGTATAAAAGTGAAGCAGAGAGAAGCATCTGGACAGTTGGTGTCAAGGTAAAGTAGACTAGGAAGAGAGTATTCCCCCCTACTTGTTGGGGAGATCCAAAAGATTTAATTTTTTGGAAGATGCTTAAAGGAGTAAGTTATAGCAGGATAGCTCAAAGCTGTGGGGTGCTTCTCCTGCTCTATATGGCAAACAAGGCACCGGACCAGCAGGAGTGCAAGCAGTGTCTAAAGCTGTAGCTTCTGGAAGCCTAGCTGGGCACATAGTAGAGCATCTGTGAAGATTAGAGAATTGTGAATAGCATGTATAAAGAGGAGATCGTACTGCAGGCTAAGATGCCACAGGGAGGAAGCAAATGGGTGACAATCAGGCAAAATAAGAGGACTAGGCAGGCAGTGCAGGAATCCCTGATGGTAATTCCCCTGAAAAACAAAAACAGACTTTGGATACTGTTCAGCAGAATGACCTCCGGGAAAAACAGCAAATTTGTGGCACCATAGTTGGCTCTGCTGCACAGGAGAGGAGATGCAGTAATCATAGGAGATTCAATTGTAAGGGGGAACAGATGAGTGTTTCTTTGGTGGCAAAGATGACTCCAAGATACTACATTGCCTCCCCAGTGCTAAGTCCAATGATGGGGATGCCCCAACTGGACTATTTAGCACAATTCTGGTCACTACAGGCCGGACATGACTGCTCTGGAGAGAGTAGAGAAGATCTATTAGAAAATTGCTAGGGCTGGAGATTTGTAGCTATGGGGAGAGATAGGAGTGGTTGAGGTTGTTTTCCTTTGACTGCAAAGGTTGAGGGGTAACATGATTGAGGTATACAAAATTAAAGGGATAGAGACAGTAGACAGCTACAGGGGTCACAGAGTCAAGCTAAGTGGTAGAGGATTAGAGGAGCCAAGAAGAAAAAATATTTTTACATGGAGACTGGTGGTTGCCTGGAATTTATTGCCTGAGTTGGTAGTGGAGACAGAAACCTTTCAAAAGATATCTGGATCTGCACCTCCAGTGCAGGTCTACAGACAATGTGCAGAAGATAGGAGGAGAAAAGGCACCTGGGTGTCTTTGGGCTGGCATCAACAAGATGGGCCAATGGCCCACCTGTGTTGCATCATTTCCTTACGTTCTATGTCTTACAGCAGCATCTTGGAAGGGGAAAGGGAAGAGGGAGTAGCCAGTGGTCATGGTACACATTGGTACCAACAAAAGAGATCTAAAGAAGTGATGAGTTCACAAAAGCACAACAAAGTAGGAAGAGAGCTGAAAAGTGGAACCTTAAAAAGATAATCATCTCTGGATTACTACCAGTGCCAAATGCTAGTCAGAGAGAAATAGCAGGATATAAGACCATAAGACACAGGAACAGAAATTAGGCCATGCAACGCATCGGGTCTGCTCCACCATTCAGTCACGGCTGATAGGTTCATGAGTATCAAGTTGAGAAACCTAACTAAATATCTCAGTCTTAAATCTACTCAATGACATGGCTGCCACAGCCTTCTGTGGCAATGAATTCCACAATTCCATTCTAAAAGATCTTCCCTTTAGAGTAAAGTGTGCCCTCAGGTCCTAATCCCTCCTACCCAATGGAAACATCTTCCCACCATCTACTCTGTCCAGGCCATTCAGTAATCTTCAAATAGACCCCACCCCTAAATCCTTCTAAACTCCAAGTATAGACACAGAGTGCTCAAACATTCCTCATATGTTAAGCTGAGCAGTCCTGGGACCATTCTTGTGAACCTCCTATGAACACACTCCAACGCCAATACATCCTTTGACTTGTGGGGTCCAAAAACTGTGCACAATACTCCAAATGTGGACTGACCAGTTTTACGTCCTCAAAATAAATTGCATTTGTCTTCCTAATGACAACTCAATGGCTCAGTGGTTAGCACTGCTGTCTCAGTGCCAGGGACCCAGGTTCAATTCCTGCCTTGGGTAAGTGTCCGTGTGGAGTTTGCACATTCTCCCCACGTCTGCGTGGGTTTTCTCCAGGTGCTCTGGTTTCCTCCCACAGTCCAAAGATGTGCAGATCAGGTGAATTGACCATGTTAAATTGCCTATATAGTGTTAGGTGCATTAGTCAGAGGGAAATGGGTCAGGTATGGAATGTTTGGGCCGAAGGGCTCCTCTCTTCTCCTCAGCACTCACTCTCTTCTCCATGTCAGACCTAACAGGATCAGTTAGAAGTATGGCCTTTTTTTTAAGCTTACCTGATAGTTTTTGATATCTGGGAGTGGTGGGTGGTTCAGTCGGTCAGTCAATGTAATAGGGGCTGCTTGAGATACCGGTTAGAAAAACTAAACCAGCTGTTCATTCCCTCGACTTTCTTGGTAGCAGTTGAGTGGGATGAGCCACAGCCAGGACCAGAAGCCCAACAGGAAGGTAATTTTTTTAAAAAATGATATGAAAGCTTACTTCAGGAGTCCATCGTTCCTCTTTTCGTTTGGAGGAGGAGGAGCAACAGCAAGGGTCAGAGACCTGACGGGAGGGTAAAATTTAAAAAGATATAAAGGTTTACCTCATGTTTAGGTGGAACACACTCAGCTGGAGCAGACATGGTACATTGGTTAAGTGAGGCTTTATATTTGGGTGGCTGCTTTACCCAAAACACTGCTCAGGTAGTGTCTCCCATTCAGCCTCTTCCTCCTATAACCAAAAATAGGTTCTGTACACCAATTGGCAAGGTGACTTCTTTTAAAAAAAGGTTTGCAGTAGTCTTGTTGGGAATAGCATAGTGGGAATGGAGGTTAAGGCAGTTGAATGTCCCTACTGCAGAATGTGGGAGGGTAAGGGTCACCACTAGTGTCCCTTGGACTGCATCTGTGGGAAGTGAACCCAACTCCACCTCCTCGAAAACCGTGTTAGGTAATTGGAGCAGGAGCTGAATGAACTTAAGATCAATCGTGAGGCAGAGGGGTTTATTGAGAGGAGTTACAAGGAGGTAGTCACACCTCAGGTACAGGAAGAAGTTGGATGGGTTACCTGGTAGACAGTGCAGTGAATCCCTGTGGCCATTCTCCTCAACAAATATATAAATAAATAACTATTCTATCAACAATACCATTTTGGATACTGTGGAGGGGGGGGGAACGACTCATCGGGGTGGGCATGGGTCTCTGGCACAAAATCTGTCCCTGTTGCTCAGAAGAGAAGGGAAAAATGGGGAAGAGGAGCAAGTTATTGGGCAAATGGGAGGTTCTGTGGGAACTACAGAGAATCATGGTGTGTTGATCCCAGGTACCAGGGATTGTGATGTCTATGATTGTGTTTTCAGGATCCTTGAGGAGGGGAACAGTCCCAAGTCATGGGACACATTGAAACCACGGACATAGGTAGGAAGAGAAATAGGGATTTAAAGCAGAACTACAGGAAACTAGGATGGAGCTAGGACAAAGTTGTTGTTTGTTTGTTGCCTGTGCCACACAAAGCGAGGAATAGAGGGAGAGGAGTTGAACAAGTGGCTACAGGGATAGTGCAGGGGGAGGATTTTGGATTCCTGGATAATTGGAGCTCTTTCTGGCATAGGTGGGACCTCTACAAACAGGATTTTCTTCACCTGAAGAGGAGGAGTTGGATGGAATTTGCTAATGCTCTTTGGATGGGAACCGAAAATTGTAGTTAGAGTGTACGGGAGGTTGAGAGTAGTGAAGTCAGAACTAAGATTTCAAGATTGAAAGAAGGCACCGGCAAGCAAGAAGTTAGTTTGAAGCATGCCTACATCAACACCAGGAGCATCTGGAATAACGTGGATGAACTTACAGCATGGGCTGGTACCTGGGATTTTGATGTTGTGGCCATTTCAGAGACACGTGTGGAGCAGGAACAGGAATGGTTATTGCAGGTTCCAGGATTTAGATGTTTCAGCAAGAGCAGAGAAAATGGGAAAAAAAAAAAAGAGGGGGTGGTGCAGCACAGTTAGACAAAGACAGTATTATGGTTGCAAAAAAGACATCAAGAACTGGTCTACTGAGGTAGTATGGGCTGAGATTAGAGCTGAAAATGTGTTGCTGGTTAAAGCACAGGTCAGGCAGCATCCAAGGAACAGGAAATTCGACGTTTCAGGCCAGAGCCCTTCATCAGGATTAGAAACAGGAAAGGAGGGTAACACTGTTGGTAGTTTCCTATTGGTGTCCAAATAGATGTAGAGGATAGGATAGCATAGCAAAGAGGATTACTGATAGGAACAAGAGTAACAGGATAGTTGCTATGGGGGCTTCAACTTTCCAAATATTGACTGTGAATACTATAATTAAAAGGACCTTAGAGGAGTCAATTTTTGTCCAATATGCACAGGAGGGTTTCCTGGTGCAGGCCAACATGTGGTGAGGCCATATTAGATTTGGTATTGGGTAATGAACCCAGCCAGGTGATGGATTTGGAGGTAGGTGAGCACTTTGGTGCTAGTGATCACAATTCAGTAATATTTAATGATGGAAAGGGATAGGTATATATAGCAGGGCAAGAGTTTAGCTGGGGGAAAAGCAATTATAATGTGAGGCAAGATTTCTGATACATTGGATGGGGAAGAAAATTGCAGAGAATGGGCACAATAGAAATTAGATTAGATTAGACTTAGATTAGACTTACAGTGTGGAAACAGGCCCTTCGGCCCAACAAGTCCACACCGACCCGCCGAAGCGAAACCCACCCATACCCCTACATTTACCCCTTACCTAACACTACGGGCAATTTAGCATGGCCAATTCACCTGACCCGCACATCTTTGGACTGTGGGAGGAAACCGGAGCACCCGGAGGAAACCCACGCAGACACGGGGAGAACGTGCAAACTCCACACAGTCAGTCACCTGAGTCGGGAATTGAACCCGGGTCTCAGGTGCTGTGAGGCAGCAGTGCTAACCACTGTGCCACCGTGCCGCCCTTCAAGGAACAGCTACTGTGTGTCCTTCATCAGTATGTACCTGCCAGGCAGGAAGGAGGTTTACCAAGTTAAATCTCTCTTCAAGAGGAAGGAGGCAGCTTATGTTAGGATGAGATGTGATGGCTCAGTTAAGGCACTTGAGAGTTACAGGTTAGCCAGGAAAGACCTAAAGAGAGCACAGAGAAGAGCCAGGAGGGCACATGAGAAGTCATTGGCGGATCAGATGAAGGAAAATCCTAAAAAGAATTTCTATAGCTATGTCAAGAATAAAAGAATGACTAGAATCAGATGAGGGTCAATCAAGCACAGCAGTGGGAAGTTGCATGTGGAGTCAGAGGAGATGGGGAAGTGCTAAATGAATAGCTTTCGTCAGTATTAACACTAGAAAAAGACAACCTTGGCGAGGAGAATACGAGATACAGGCTACTAGACTAGATGAGATTGAGGTGCATAAGGAGGTGGTGTTATCTATTTTTAGGAGAAAGTGAGGACTGCAGATGCTGGAGATCAGAGCTGAAAACGTGTTGCTGGAAAAGCGCAGCAGGTCAGGCAGCATCCAAGGAGCAGGAGAGTCGACGTTTCGGGCATGAGCCCTTCTTCAGGCTCAGGCCGAAACGTCGACTCTCCTGCTCCTTGGATGCTGCCTGACCTGCTGCGCTTTTCCAGCAACACATTACCAGATGAGATTTATCCCAGGATACTCTCAGAAGCTAGTGAGGAGATTTCAGAACCTTTGGCTTTGATCTTTATGTCATTCTTGTCTACAGGAATAGTGTCAGAAGACTGGACAATAGCAAATATCGTTCCCTTGCTCAAGGAGGGGAGTAGAGACAACTTGATAATTGTAGACCTGAAAGCCTTATTTTGGTTGTGGGTAAAGTGTTGGAAACTGTTATAAGAAATGGAATTTATAACTATCTGGAGAGGAATAGGTTGATTAGGGATAGTCAGCATGGTTCTGTGAAGGGTAGGCTGGGCCTCACAAACCTCAAGTTGTTTGAGGTAGTGACCAAACAGGTGGATGAGGGTAAAGCATTTGATGTGGTATACATGAATTTCAGTAAGGAGTTTGATAAGGTTCCCCACATTAGGCTATTGCACAAAATACTGAGGCATGGGATAGAGGGTGATTTAGTAATTGGAATCAGAAATTGGATAGCTGAAAGATGACAGAGGGTGGTGGTTGATGGGACATTTATCCTGGAGTTCAGATACTAGTGGTGTACTGCAAGGATTAGTTTTGGGTCCACTGCTGTTTGTTATTTATATAAGTGACCTGGATGAGGGCATAGAAGGATGGGTTAGTAAAATTTGCGGATGACACTAAGGTTGGTGGAGTTGTGGATAGTGCCAAAGGATGTTGTAGGTTACAGAGGAACATAGATCAGCTACAGAGCTGGCAAATGGAGTTTAATGCAGAAAAGTGTGAGGGGATTCACTTTGGAAGGAGCAACAGGAATGCAGGGTACTGGGCTAATGGCAAGATTCTTGATGGTGTAGGTGAGCAGAGAGATCGATGTCCAGGCACACAGATTCTTGCCACCCAGAATGATAGGGTTATTAAGGCATGTTAGCTTTTATTAGTAGAGCAATTGGGTTTTGGAACCATAAGATCATGTTGCAGCTGTATAAAACTCAGGTGCAGCCACATTTGGAGTAATGTGTACAGTTCTGGTCACCGCATTATAGAAAGGATGTGGAAGCTTTGGAAAGGGTTCAGAGATATACTTGGATGTTGCTTGGTATGAAGGTAAGGTCTTACAATGAAAGGCTGAGGGACTGGAGGTTGTTTTCATGAGAGAGAAAAGGCAGAGAGGCAACTTAATTGAGACATAAGATAATCAGAGGGTTAGATAGATTGGACAGCGAGAGCCTTTTTCCTCAGATGGTGATGGCTAGCATGCAGGGACATGCTTTAAATTGAGAAGTGATAGATATAGGTCACATGTCAGAGGTAGTTTCTTTGCTCAGCGTAGCAGGGGCATGGAATGTGCTGACTGCAACCATAGTAGACTCACCAATTCTCAGGGAATTTACATGATTGTTGGATAGTATATGGACAAGAGTGGAATAGTGCAAGTCAGATGGGCTTCAGATAGTTGTGCTGACCTGTGGAACCACCGAGGGCTGAAAGTGCCTGTAGTGCGCTGAAATGTTTTATGCTTAAACAGGAGTCATTAGCAATTTTCCAAGATTCCTGGGTTCTTGTGATTCTTGAAAGATCACCACTAATGCCTCTGCTATCTCTACAACTATCGACCTTAGAACTTTAGAGTGCAGTCCATCTGGTCCAAGTGATATATCCACCTTCAGGCCAGTTTTTCTAGCACTTTCTCCTTGGTGATGGCTACCATACTCAGCTCTGCCCCTTCACACTTGAAGGTTTGGGATGTTACTCATGTCTTCCTCTGGGAAGACTGATGCAAAGTAATTGTTCAGTTCCTCAGCCATTTTCTTGTTCCCCATTACTATCTCTCTAGTGATATTTTCCAGCAACCCAATGTCCATTTTTGCCTTTATATATTTAAATAAATTCTTAGGTCTTTTATTTTACTGGCTAGCTTACTCTCATTTAATCTTCTCCTGCTTTTATTTTTTCCCCTCTGTTGGTCTTTGTAAGTTTCCTAATCCTCTGGTTTTCCACTGCCCTTCATGTTATATGCTACTATCTCTGACTTACCTAGTCCACCATGGTTGCCTCATCCTTCCTGTGCTATGCTTTTTCATCAGGATGAATCTCTGCCATATCTCCTGAATTACTACCAGAAATTTCTACCATTGTTGTTCCACTGTCTTTTCTACTAGGCTCTTCTTCCTGTCAAGTAGGTATTCTATTCCCGATGACGGGTTTTTGCCCGAAACGTCAATTTTCCTGCTCCTCGGATGCTGCCTGACCTGTTGTGCTTTTCCACCACCACT
This sequence comes from Hemiscyllium ocellatum, assembly GCF_020745735.1. Classification (NCBI taxonomy): domain Eukaryota; kingdom Metazoa; phylum Chordata; class Chondrichthyes; order Orectolobiformes; family Hemiscylliidae; genus Hemiscyllium; species Hemiscyllium ocellatum. Next base: position 52,071,851 of record NC_083406.1, on the reverse strand, counting down.
CTAATCTAGATTCTTCTTCCAGTCAATTCTACCCAGCACCTCCCTCATGCCTCTGTAGTTGCCTTTATTTAACAGTATTACTGTTACCTCAATCTATTTTGCCACTTTCAAATTGCAGAGTAAATTCAATCATATGATCATTGCCTCCCCTAAGGCTTCCTTTTTCTTAAGTTCACTTAAGTCTGCCTCATTGCACAACACTAAACCCAGTATTGCCAGGCTGCTCCAAAAAACCATCTTGTAGACTTTCCGTAAATTCTTTTTCTTGAAAACCACTACCAATCTGATTTTCCCAGTCCATCTGGATATTGAAATCCAGAATGATTAATGTAACTTTGCCTTTCCTACACATCTTATCTATCTCCTGGCATATCTTGCACCCATGCTCCTGACTCTTGTTTGGAGGACTGTTCATAACTCCAGCTATTTTTTTTTTTAAAAAACATTTTGCAGTTCCTCAGTTCTACCCACACAGATTCTACACCATCTGACCCTACTTTGTTTCTTAACTAAATTTCATTCTTGCCAATAAGCCAACCCCACCCGCCTCTTTTCAATAGAATGTATACCTTTAAATATTCAGCTCCCTATTGCATACATTCAGATACAACATCTTCAGTCCTGATTGAACCGTCCCTCTTCTCATTGTCATTCACTTATCCAGCGTACTTGAAGTTTGATTGCTAATCCTTTCCATATATTCTATCCTATTTGTATCCGTGGATATTTTAATAACCTCAGTTTGGCACTCTTAACTCCTCCTTTAATTCAGATTCTCTCATTTCCCCTATAATTGAACACTGCCACCTCTCTCCCCCCCCCCCCCCTTCCATTTAGTTTAAAGCCATGTCTACAGCCTTAGTTATGTGATTCACTAGGACTCTGGTCACAGCACGGTTCGGATGAAGACTATCCCATCAAAACATGCCCCACAGTACTGATGCCAGTGTCCCATGAATTCAAACCCATTTCTCCCACACAAATCTCTCAGCTACACATTTACCTACTTAATCTTACTGATCGTGTGCCAGTTGGCTCAGATTACCACCTTTTTGGTTCTACTTTATAATTTAACTCCTAGCTATTCATATTCCCTTAGATTAAATCTAGGGCAGAGGTTCTGTTATGTCATTAGTGCCTACATGGACCACAACCACTGGATCTTTACCCTCCCACTTAGTTTCTCTGCAGGCCAGATGAGATATCCTGAACCCCAGCAGCAGGCTGGCAGGCAGGCAGGCACAACCTTCAGGTCTCTATTCTGGTCACAGAATAGCATCTAACTGTACTATTACAACATTTCTCTTCTCTCCCTCCACTTAAATGGCTTCCTGAACTACAGTGCTTCAGTCAGTCAGTCAGCTCATCCTTCCTATGATATGTTGGATGAACATATGGTTGAAGAGATAGAGAGAAGAAGGGCTTCAAATTCCAGGGACATTAGTACCATTGCTAGGGGAGGTAGGACCAGTATAAACTGGGTTGGTTACACCAGGGCAGGAGCTGGACTGTTGCTCTTGGTACAATATTTGCTAGAGTGGTTGCAATGGGCTTCAAACAAAATTGGTGGGGTGGGGCAGGTGAGGTGAGAACCTATGTTCAGGGTAATGGAATCAAAAGACATGAACAAACGTCAGAAGAGGGAAATAAGTGGTAGGCAGAGGGAGAAAAAAAAGGCTAGAATCAAACAAACAAGGCCACACAGTTTTTAAAAAAAAAACAAGAGATGGGACAAGAAACGCTAAAAGACAAATTAAAATTTTGTCCCTCAACCACATGGACTAGATGTTATGCAATGAGATAGGAATAACTGGTAAATGCGCTTGTGAATATCTATCAGCTTCAACATCTCACTCCAAACCCCAACTGAAAGCAAAACTAAAACCTTGGGTCAGTATAAACCTGATCCCATTCACTCATGCTCCTTATATCTAATTGAGTCATTATTTGTTTTAAAGAGCTAAAAGCTGTTTACCCACTGCTTCTGATGCAGACAGACATTCTGGCACCTCTGTGGCATACCTTTTCTGCAAGAGAAATAGCAGAAAAACAAGTCTCTCAAGAAACAGTAACATTGCAGCTCATCTGTCACAAATGCCAAAGTTGCCTTCACTCTTTTGGATAAAGATACATACCAGTATTCTTTGACGAAATCCAGCTTAGAAATACAAGTTGCTTGTCACACCTTCGAGACAGTCTTCCAAATAAGGAACAAGATACAAGTCGGATTGTATAACTGCATTGATTTTCCAGTAGTCCACACAATCATCGAGTGCCATCTGGTTTTGGCAATATCACTATGGGTGAGTTCCATTCACTGCAGCTGACCTCCGTTATGCTTTTAATCTCTATGGGAACCTGTTCCAATTTTACAGGGTTAAGCCTATGAGGATATTGCTTAATTGAAACAAGATTGTATGGATGTAGATACAGGAAATCAGTTTAGTATTCCCCAGCTTATTCCCACATATGATTTGAAATAACTCTTTCAAGGTAAATCAGTAATATATCCCAATTTTTCAGAACTTTTGTGGATGATACGAAAGTTGATGGAGTTGTTGACAGTGAGGAAGGATGTGGCAGGTTACAGTGGAATATAGATAAGCTGCAGAGCTGGGCAGAAAGGTGGCAAATGGAGTTCAATGTAGGTAAGTGTGAAGTGATTCACTTTGGTAAGAGTAACAAGATGGTGTACTGGGCTAATGGTCGGATACTTGGTAGCGTAGATGAGCAAAGGGATCTTGGTGTCCATGTACACAGATCTCTGAAAGTTGCCACCCAGGTAAATAGAGCTGTGAAGGCGGCATACAGCGTACTGGCTTTTATTGGTAGAGGAATTGAGTTCCGGAGTCCTGAGGTCATGTTGCAGTTGTATAAGACTCTGGTGCGGCCGCATCTGGAGTATTGTGTGCAGTTTTGGTCGCCATACTATAGAAAGGATGTGGAGGCACTGGAACGGGTGCAGAGGAGGAGGTTTACCAGGATGTTGCCTGGTATGGTAGGAAGATCGTATGAGGAAAGGCTGAGGCACTTGGGGCTGTTTTCATTGGAGAAAAGAAGGTTTGGGGTGACTTGATAGAGGTGTACAAGATGATTAGGGGTTTAGATAGGGTTGACCATGAGAACCTTTTTCCACGTATGGAGTCAGCTATTACGAGGGGGCATAGCTTTAAATTAAGGGGAGGTAGGTATAGGACAGATGGTAGGGGTAGATTCTTTACTCAGCGAGTTGTGGGTTCATGGAATGCCCTGCCAGTAGCAGTGGTGGACTCTCCCTCTTTAACTTCAAGGTAGACTGGTTAACAAGGTTAGATCATATGGAATTCTGGGAGAGCTAGGCAATTGGACAAAATTTGCTTGAAGATAGGAGCTAGAGGTGGTATGGTGGTAGAGAGTTGTTTCTTGATTGGAGGCCTGTGAACGGCAGCATGCCACAAGGATTGATGTTGGGTCCAATGCTTTTTTGTCATTAAATAAATGACTTGAATGTGAATATAGGAGGATTTGTTACTTTGCAGATGACACCAAAATTGATGGGGTGGTTGATATTGAAGGATGTTGTTATCTCAATCTTGATCAGAATGTCCTGAGGAATGGCAAATAGCATTTAATTAGATAAATGTGAGATGTTGCATTTAGGCAAATCAAATCAATGCAGGACTTGCTGGGAGCATTGCTGAACAGAGACACCTAGTGGTGCAGGTGCATAGTCCCTTAAAAGCTGAGTCCCAGTTAAAAAAGTGATGACCAGGCATTTGGCAAACTTACCTCTATTAGTCAGGGCATTGAATATGGAGTTGAGAGGTCATGCTATGGCTATGCTTGAGATGGTATTCCAAAAGTGGCCTAAACAGTGTTCAAGTCTAATCTCCCTGCTTTAGGAAAATATTGAGAAACTTGAAAGCATTCAAAAAAGCATTCAGACAAGGGTGTTGCTCGGATTGGAGTGTATGAGCTTTAGGGAAAAGCAGAATAGGGTAGGGCTTTTCTCTCTGGTGCTTCAGAGGCTGAAGGATGACCTTAAAAAAAGAGTTTACAAAATGGTCATAGATAAAGGTGACCAGCCAGGAAAAGGGCATTGAAAACTGGAGCACATTGGTTTATTGAGGTGGGGGGGGGGGGGGGGGCGGGGGGGGAAAAAAGAGATTTTAAAAAGGGACCTAAAGGGCAACTTTTTCACACTATGGTGGTGCATGTATGGAGTGGGCTACCAGAGGATATGGTAGAAGCTGGTATATAATTACGACATCTGAATGGATACACAAATAGGAAGAGTTTAAAAAAGGGCTATGGGCCAAATGCTGGCCGATCAGACTAATTTAAATTTAGGATTTCTGGTTGGCATGGACAAATTGGACCAAAATGATCTGTTTCTATGCAATGCAACTCTGACTCTATAACCCCTGACCAGAAGATACATTCCTTTGCAGTTAGTTTCCTTCAACAGTGCTTCCTTTAGCACCTTAAAATACACTGGCTTACCCTGTTTTGCCACATCCATCATCCCAGAGCTTAAACTACAAATCCAGTGACTTCATGTGGCTTACTTTACTACAGTGAAAACACAGGAGGGTTTCTCATTCCCTTCCTCTTGTCATGGGTTTCCTTTAAAACACCTGTGGTAAATTATCCTTGCCACTTTGTGGCATCTTCTTTGCCCTGAGGATTTTTTCTCTCCCAATGCCTACCGTTCACAGATTGAAACTGGTCATACAAACCAAACTTTGATTTATGAGCCAAATCAATCATCTGCCATGTCTGTTGCGAAACTTACAGTTTTACCTCTCTGCTCTTCCATAAGTTCACTACTTCAGGAAGTGAATTTTGAACTCCAGAACACCAGTCTCATTAAGAGCATCACATGTCTGGATTTATTTTCAATGACCTTATCCAGATATCAAAGTTACTTTGTTTTATCCTTTCCAATTCTACAAATAAGTGGCCAGGTTACCTCCTTCAAATTCCTAAAATATTCTCTAGGCTTCTGGCACTAGTTCTTATGCACTTAATATAGTTTTGTCACCTCATCCTACTCCCCAGGTACCTTCTCTATCAAACACCTCACTATCTCTGCCTATCAACTTTGTTTGAAAATCAACAATACCCAGATGGTCACCAGTCATTTCATCTGTATACCCACTTTCTCTGGTGAAATGACAAAGGCGTCTACATCCTTCTCAAACCTAGACAATTCTTGATATATTTAAGCAGATCCCCAATAGTCCTTTAGCTATGATGAGTTTGCTCTTCTCTCCTCATCACTACTCCTACCTTTTACCATTTAAAGCTCACTTTCACCATTCAGTTCTAACTTCTGAAGTTGGAAAGTTCTCTCACTTTCTCCAATTCTACCAGGGAGATTCTTTCACTTTTTTCCTTGCCACTGCCTCTAATTCAAGCTGCTTCATTTGAAATTGAATTTTAGTTATTCCCAATGATTCCAACTGTATTCCTTGCAATTGTAAATATTGCAATTGTTTTCTTTTTCCTCACAGGCAAAAGCAACCTCAACTTCAGCTGGTTTGCTAATTCCAAAAGCTTTGCCTTACTCACAAGTAACTTCTTCCACATGCAGAAAACTGTTACCAATGAAAGAGACATTATTATACAAGGCACACCCTATTTAAACCAATTAAATACAAACATCTGATAAAAGAACACCAACATTCACTATCTTAGAGTCCAATAATCCTAAACCCAACATAAAATTAGGATTTTTTATTCAAAGTTTTTTTAACAAGGAAATTACGAGAGATATTATAATAATCTTATGGTACAACATTAAACTACTGCGCTACTTTACAAACCATATCAAAAATACCAAAAAGAACAACCTTCCCATCCTACAATTCAATAAATAGACAAGTTAAAGTAAATTAGGTTGGATTGGGCTACACTAACTTAACTTACACCACTCCGCACCATTCAACCAAAACTCCCATTATTGGGATCATCAGTTAACATACCCGTATTTATTCAGGATTCTTCCTCTCAGGGTCCCCAACCACCAGATTGTCTCTTCATGGCTGTTCAAAGATACTAGTCAATATGGCTGACAAGTCTGAGACATTCAAAAAGAACCACGATGGTCTTATATTGATGTCTGGAGCACCATACGTTTTAGGAAGTCTGGGGGAATATGCTCCATCACCAACCTACACCATCCCAAAAGGCCAGAGGGATTTTTCAAGACCCAGATCATCAGAATGTTCTTCGTGCAATATTTAGGAATATTAATCAATCAGTTTCTTCTCATGTTCATCTAGAGAAGGCAGATTCAGCGATCCCAGAAGGAAGGATACCGGATCTGCCTTAACCCCAATCCCCAGATCTCCTCCAACACATTTGCTATGGTGTCCGAATATCTGCAAATTTTATGGCACAACCACAATCAGTGTGAGAGAGTACCAATGTCTGGTTTGCTCCTTTCAAAATGTTGCTAGCTGCTCTGGTGCCAGATGGGTTCTGTGAAGAATATTTAGTTGCATGGCTTGCATTTTATTACAAGTTGAAATATTTTTTACACTCTCCCAGATCTCCTCCCATATTTCTGATGAAATTTCTGCTACCAATTTCTGATTCAAGATTCTGTTAAGCCTTTGAATATTTTTTACCTCAAATGATAGAGGGTACAAATTGAGGCAGTGCCCATCGACCAAAGCGCTCTCCTCTCCACATCAGACTTGAAGGGATGAACCAATAACATGATCCTTTTCTGTATAAAGGACCTGATCTGAAAATAGTGGAAGAGATCCCTACTAGAGATAGCCCATATTTATGATTTCGCTGATCAAAAGGCAGCATGACCTCCCCCTCCTCAAATAGATCTCCAAAACTGGAGACTCTCATAACTTAAAGCCTGAATCCATCAATCCCAGCCTAAATCCTGGTATTCCTAACAGGAGGGTAAGTGGAGAGGTCTTATGTAAATTATCCTCAATCTGTAACATCATTCTCTATGCTTTGACTGTTAATTACAATCCGATTTTTCCAGTATGCCACAACATTTCTCATCTTGTCCACAAATAGCAAATTAATAAGGGGACATTTGCTTGGGAAGTCTCATTGAGCCATAGTGACCTCAGATTCTGACAAGCCCAAATCATTCACATAAACAATAAAAAAACTTATTTGATATCTTTTGAAGTCTGGGAGATCTACCCTGCCCCAATCCCATTGGAATTTGCAGTTTAGCAAACTTAAGAGGACACCTGCAGCCATTAATCCAAGCCAACCATTAAGTTTCTGCAGCACTTGCCTAGGTAGCACCAGAGGGAGCATTCACAGGAGATATATTAGGCAAGGAACAACATTCACTTTGATCAGAGCTATTCGACCCAACCAGGATTATGATGCTTCTCCTAATGCTGAAGGTTCTAGCTTATCTTCAAAGCATGAAATTAGCTTTGTACAATTGGTGAAAGGTGGGATTAATGAAAATACCCAAATATAGGAAACCTCCCCGCGACCACCTAAAAGGAAATAGAGTTCCATCTTAAAAGGTCAGGTATCCCCATAAGGCCTCCCATGGGCATGGCCTCTGATTTCAAAATTAATTTTATACTCAGAAGAGCCAAATAAATATGTTGTATTAAACAGGGCACAGACATTGTTGCGTTAGCCAGAAAGACAAGGACATAGTCTGCAAAGTGTGATTCTATGGACTCCCATTCTCACTTCTGGGACAACTATTTTGGGATCCTTCCAAATATTCTCCACCAGCGGTTCAAATCACTAAAGTAAACAGCAGCTGCAAAGGCAGCCTTGTTGGCTGCCTCTACCAATACCAAAATTGTCTGATTTTATACCAAATATGAGAACTATCACCATGGGATTGCTACTGTTACCCACCTAGCAAAGACCCTCCTGCTCCAAGGTCAAACCATTCCAAGACAAAAATGGTACAGCTGTTCCACCTGATCAAATGCCTTTCCCACATCTAGGGAGACTACAAGCTCAGGATTTGCTGGCATATCTGGATGATATTGAACACTTTCCTCATGTTGTTAGAGGTGTTGCAACACTTAAATGAAACCTGTTTGGTCTTTGACAATGGAGGGCAATACCTTCTGCAGCCTCAATGCAGATGTTTTAGACAGAATATTAAAATCCACATTTAGCAGTGAGCTAGGTCTATATGAGCCGCTGTATTCTGGATCCTTCCCTCTTGAGAAAAAAAGGATTCACTTCTGAGGGGGGGCCGGAGACAGTCCTGACTATATGAATGCTTATATACATGCCTAGCATTGGCTCAACTCCTTCTAAAACTTGCTCAGGAATCCACCCAGGCCAAGTGCTTTGCCATTTTGGATCTAACTTGCTGCCTCTTGGATCGCCAGAGGGGCATTCAAAAGGAGGTCTGCTCTGAAGTTATACTTGGAAGATCCAAGTTCTAAGAAAAGGACTCCATCATCGCCAACCCATCCTCACAGCCCTCTGCCCAGTGTAACTCCGCATACAATTTTCCAAATGCTGCGTTGATCTGTTTGGACTCACGAGTAGGAGTACCAGTACCCTCTCTGATGGAGATGGTAGATTGAGCAGTGTTCTTCTTCCTGGTTAGATATGCCAAGTATCTACCTGGCTTATCACCGTGCTGAAATGGTCTTTGCTTTATGAAGCAAGGAAGACCTCTCTCTTCACTGTCTGGCTGAGCATTGAGTTCAGAGCAGCCCATAGAGCTGTAATCCACCATAATTTAATCACGGATTGGCTATCAAAATATGCCACCTTGGCTGCCTTTAACCGGGCCTCAAATATACACTGTTGCTTTCCCAGTCTTTTCCAGGTCAGAGTAAGAGTAAGAGATAACTATATCTGGGCAGTCTTCCAGAGCACCAATGGGTTACTGGCCATACCAAAATTAATATCCCAGAAGGTTTTAAACTCCCTTGTTTAAAAACTCAATTAACTTACTGTCTTTCAAGAGAAAAGTATCCATGTGCCAGTATTTGTCCCACTACTCAGATCATACACTGTGCATTGTCCAAAGTGGTTATATTCCCAATCTGATGGGTTAGCATTGAATTATAAAAAAAGTCAGTGGGGCCAAAACATTGATCATTGTATGGCACATTTGCGGGTTGAAGTAAAATCCCTTCCCCGGGGCTGAAGGCATCACCACATATCCACAAATCCCAAATTCTACATAGATCCACTAACTGTTTGGATTGCAGGGAGATTCCTGAAAGACCCCTTGGCATTCTATCCACCTTGAGATCCATAAGACAGTCGAAGTCTTCCCCTATAAATAGGTGGTCCACTCCAAGAGCTATCAGCTGGAAAGTGCATTAGTTAAAAATTTTAGGGTTGTGTGCTGGGGGGGCAGTAGACATTGAAAATGTAATACTCCTCCCCATGTATTAGGGCTTTGAGGATCACAAATTACCCTTGCTTACCCTTTAATTTGGTATATCAATTGGAATGGTTGATTTTTCTGTTCAAGTATAGCCACTCATCTGCTTTCAGAATTAAAAGATAAGAAAACCGGCCAAACCTCCCTGCTGTAAACTTTAGATGCTCATTATTTAGGAGTTTCTTGTAGCAGACTAACATCAACTCTTCCTCCTTCTGAGGCTCAAGAGTACTTTCTTGTAACCAGTAAGTGAGTCCCCTTTATGTTCCAGGTGCACCATCTAAATGAATTAACCGTAAGCAGCCCATGACACCTTGCCCCTGCCCCCACCAAGAAGAAGAACCTTATTCATAATGCACTGAATGGAGACTGACATTCTTAAAAATTACATTACCAAAGCAAAAATTCTAATAACTACTCCTAAAATAAACAAATGACAAATAACTGAAGACTTTTCCCCTTGCCCACAGGGGACACTCTCACTACTCACTAACAATTCTATGGCTCCTTCCAGCTGAAGTCACGCCCCAAACCCAGGCAAAAACAGAAGCAAAAAACATGCATCTTCTACACACAAATCAAGAGTAGGCATCCAATCCATCCCATTGATATCGACCCCACTTGTTGTTAATAAAAGAAAATACCACCCCAATAAAAAAAACAGGGACTAGCAAAGAAAAAAAGCAACCAACCCCACATATTACAGGAACAAAGCCAGGCGCACAAAACAAACAAGAGAACAAAAGGAAATACTATTGTTCATAGTATTTGGCCCAAGCAGTTGGTTTTAAAACAGGTGGCATATTCTTTGCCTTCTCTGCTAAATCAGAATTATGCCCACACCCTCCATAGCTGAAGCACAATGCTGCTCGGTACCTTCCAGAACATTGAATGTTCAAGTCTCTTAGCCTCTTCTTTACTTCATAGTAAGATTTCTTCTTTTGGATCACAGTCCCAGAACAGTCCTAAAAAAAGACATGACTTTTCCCCAATACTCTGGAAGCTTCCATAACCAAATGTTTGTCTCTGTAACATTGAAATTGAGCTAGGACTGGGCACGGGTGCTGGTCCAACCCGGGCCTGCACACCACGATCCGGTGAGCCTGCTCAACTCACCTGGCCAGATTCTGCTCCCAGTCCCAGGAGCTGCGGGAGCCAATGCTCCAGGAAGCTGACCAGCTGATCTCCTTCCTTGTATTCTGGAAGCCTGATAATGTAGATATTTTCTTCAACCTCGCTTTTAGAGTTTGTCAACCTGTTGGGTTAAGGCTCACATCTGTTTTTCCAGAGCCTGAATCCACCCCAAGAGGATCCCCGCTGCATTTTGCTGCTCCACCTCCTCCACACGCTGTGCAAGATATTGATCTTCTGCTTTTGTTGCATGATCGAAATTGATTCCAGTCTAGCCCAGGACTCCTCCAGGGCTGATTCAATCTTGAGTTTGATGAACTCAGACCAAACTCTGCTACGTTCAAAGGCACATCCATGGGAGTCAGTGCAGCGGCTGCAGGTGTGTCCCCTTGCATGTTGTGATCCATGCAGCCCCTTCCCTTTAGGATCTTGCCTGAACATTAAAGTGATATTCAGAAATTCTGGGGACTTTACTCTGCCAATTTTTAATGAAAATGGCTTTTAAGGGGAGGGTGAAAGCACCATTTTGTCTGAAATTTGCTGCCGAGCTCAGCAAAGCAGACCTGTTAGATCACTGGCACTTTGAATCCCGAAAATTATGATTTTAATCTTAAGAAACCCCAGTTCATGGACCAACCAAATTCACTCAACTCTATGGCTCCTTCCAGCTGAAGTCACCCCCCAAACCCAGGCACAAAACAGAAACAAAAGAAAACATACATCTTCTACACACAAATTAAAAGTTGGCATCCAACCCATATATCGACCCCACTTGTCAATAAAAGAAATGACCACCCCTAATAATTTAAAAAAAGGGACTAGCAAAGACAACAAAAAAAGGAAAGAAACATGTCAAGGAGACAGCCAAAACTATAATATTTTATTTAATTTAAAGACAAGTGTAAGGCTTTACATTCTAGATATGATTCAATTTGTCCAATACTAGGCTTTAAAAAACACTTTTTACAACTGTTAGAATACAAACAAAAGCAGCATACTTTTAATTGAAATTGAAGAGTAATATATTATTTTAAAAAGTTAATTATTCAGATGTTCCAGTGTAGTAGCATCCCATAAACATACCTTTGGCAAAGGCAAATTCAGCAAAATAGATTTTCTTCATGTGCCATCTCCTCCAGTCCAGGAGAAAGGAAAAACCAAAAGAAACAATTTAGCAGTAAGCCTTATCAGCTTCAACAGCCAGCTCCAAATCCCCAAGTGAAAGCAAAACTAAACCCTCAGGTCTGTGTGAATCAGACTCCATGCACTCATTCTTTTGTTTAATTCAAAAATAAACACAAAGGGAGCTCATAGCTATATACCCATTGCTTCAGCAGCAGACACTACAGTGGCAACAACTCTCTGCAAACAGAACAAATCAGACCAGTGAGACTTGACATCAGTCGTGGAAAAGATATAGATTCCATAATCAAGCATTTAAGGTAGAGCATACAGATAATACAGTGGTAGAATCATACACAAACAACACATATTTACAAGGAAATCATGCTGGACAAAGCTACTGGAATCCTTTAAGGGTGTAAGTACTAATGTTGATCAGGAGAGCCAGTGGATATGGTTAATTTGGACTTTTAGAAAGCTTTCGCTCAAGTCCCACATAATATAGAAAATTAAAGTACGTGGAATTAAGCTAGTGCACGGATATGGACGGAAAATTTGTCCGCAGACAGAAAACAAAAGAGCAGGAATAAGTGAGTATTTTACTGATTGTTCATTGTCAGGCAGACAATACTGCAGGGTTCAGTACTAGGACCCCAGGTATTCACAATGTGTTTGTGATTTAGATGGTGGAATTAAATTTAATGTAGGCAAATTTTGAGATAAAGCAAGGTGAAAGGAAGAGTCGTGAAGAGGATACAGAAATGTTGCAATGTGATTTGGCAGAGAGGCCAATGTGGTATAAAGGTGTATAAATGGGAGGTTTTTGACTTTGGTAGAAAAAGGAGGAGGCAGATAATTATTTGAATGGCTGTGAATTGAAAGAATGGAATGTTCAACAAGACCTGGATCTCCTTGTGCACCAGTCGCTGAAAGCAGGCCTATAGATGCAGCAGGCAGTAAAGACACTAAACTGTATATTGGCCTTCATAGCAATAGAATTAGAGGACAGGAGAAGGATGTCTTGCTGCAATTATACAGAGTATTGGTGAGGCCACACGTGGGAATAATGTATGCAGTTTTGGTTTCCTTATCTGAGGAAGGCATGTTCTTGCTAGAGAGGGAGTGCAGTGAAGTTTTACCAAATTAATTCCTGGTATGGCTAGCAAGTCCTCATATGAGGACAGATTAATTCAGTTTGGATCGTATCCACTGAAGTTAAAAAAAAATGCAGGATTGGGTTGGGGAAATCTCAGAACTTACCTAATCCATTTAAAGAAATTGTAAGTTAGACACAGGATAGATATTCCCCATGAGAGGGGAAATCTGAAACTTAAGCTTTGACCCTTGGTTCAAGGGGTAAATCTTCTGAGACAAAATCAGGAGAACAGTCTTCACTCAGGGTAATGAGCCTGTAGAGTTCATTACTACAATACAGTTGAGGCAAGAACACTGGTTTTGTAAAAAAAAAGAAATAGTTTGCTTCCAAAAGGATGAAGAGATATGAAGGAGGGTGGCGAGATTAAAGGATCGAGCTTGATGATCTGCCCGGATTACCTGGATGAGTACGTGAATAGGAAGGAAATAGATGGACGTGGATCCTGCAATTGAAAAGTAGTTTTAGTATGGAAGAGCACAATGTGCTGGCACAGGCTTGGAGGGCCAAAGGGCCTGTTCCTGTGCTGTAGTGTTCTTTGTTCAGCTATGAAAGGCTGAGCAGGCTCAAGGGGTCAATTGGCCTACATGCTTTGATCTTCTTTATATCATGACCTCTCTAAACTCATCCTCTCAGCCACTCTCATTTTTTGACTCTTAAGTTGACAATGCAACTTGTTCATGGTCCTTACATACTGCTGTACACATGGGAGGCATAGTGGCACAGTGGTTAGCACTGTTGCCTCACAGCACCAGAGACCCGGCTTCAATTCCTGCCTCAGGCGACTGACTGTGGAGTTTGCACATTCTCCTCGTGTCTGCATGGGTTTCCTCTGGGTGCTCCGGTTTCCTCCCATAGTCCAAAAACATGCAGGCTAGGTGAATTGGCCATGCTAAATTGCCCGTAGTGTTAGATGAAGGGGTGAAATGTAGGGGAATGGATGTGGGTGGATTGCGCTTCAGCGGGTCAGTGTGGACTTGTTGGGCCGAAGGGCCTGTTTCCATACCAAGTAATCTAAGCTAATCTAAACCATCTGGCTCTAAAAGAAACCCTCTGTTTCATGAAGAATTACACTTCAAATCTTTTGCCCCTTCCTTCACCTGGGTCCAACTCTGACCTTGCTATTCTCTTGCTTGAACACGGTTCCTCCATTTCTGGGGATAATCTGGCCACCAATATCCCTGTGCAAAAAAAAGTGAGGACTGCAGATGCTGGAAACTAGAGTAGAGATCAGTGTGGTGGTGGAAAAGCACAGCAGGTCAAGGTGGGATAAAGGGCTTTTACCCAAAACATCAATTTTCTTGCTCGTTGGATGCTGCCTGACCTGCACCACTGATCCCACCAATATCCCTTATAAACCCACTGACTCCCACAATTAGTGGGCGGCACGGTGGCAGTGGTTGGCACTGCTGCCTCACAGCGCCCGAGACCCAGGTTCAATTCCCGACTCAGGCGACTGACTGTGTGGAGTTTGCACGTTCTCCCCGTGCCTGCGTGGGTTTCCTCCGGGTGCTCCGGTTTCCTCCCACAGTCCATAGATGTGCGGGTCAGGTGAATTGGTCAAGCTAAATTGCCCGTAGTGTTAGGTAAGGGGTAAATGTAGGGGTATGGGTGGGTTGCACTGTGGCGGGTCAGAAGGGACTGTTTCCACACTAAGTAATCTAATCTAATTATCCTAACTGCAAAGGGAGAAAGGGATAAGGGAATTTGTGTGTTCCATTTCATTCATCCAGTTAATCTGTCACTTGTTTCCATGATGCCATCTTCCATGGAAGGGGGGTGGGGGGAGAAAAAAAAAGTGCTGGGGGAGATCGGGGGGGGGGGGGCGTGGCGGAGGAGAAGGGAGGGAGAGAGGGGAGGTGCATATCCACCATTTTAGCCAGAAGATTCCCTGCTGTAGTTCACAAGGCCCTCAGCCATTGCTGACCATGTTGTGCACTTCTGCCATCAACCCTTCCATTCCACATTGATAATAGGGGCCTGCTTTAAACCCACAAGTGACTGCAAAGTACTATAAGCCATCAGTTTTACCATCTCCCTCATCCTTCTTGTCAATATTCCTGAGGGTCTGATTCTCACCAACAACTTCTCGCCCCCAATATTTGCCCATGTACCTCCTCCCAATTTACCTGCAATTCATTTAGATTTCATCTATCATATCCCTTGTATACAACATGGTCTCCTCTACATTGGGGAGATGAAATGCAGACCCGACAATGACTTTACCTAACACTCCCACTCTGGAAACATGACTGAGCTTCTAGTTTGTTTGCACGAGAACATTAGTCTCAGGCCAGATACAGTACTCCAGCAAAGCTCAACCCATGCTGCAGGAACATCTCATTTTACCCCAGCTACATTACAGCCTTCAGGGCTCAAGATTAAGCTTATCAAGCACGAATACCTGTGTTCATCACCCACACCCCAGATGCAGTCCTGTATTAATTGCTCCTAGCATAACCAACCTTTTTCAACTACACAGCTTTGCTGACATTTAGTCAGCATTAACTTCTTCCTAGCCTACTATCAGTAATCTCAGTCTATTTTCCTTCTTTTCTTTGGACATCATTTCTACGTAAGTATCTCACTCCTTCACCACATCCACCCCACCCTCCCTTCCCCATCAATTTAAGCACCAACTTCTCTCAGCTGCTTTTATTTCTGATAAAGAGTCACTGGACTTTAAACATTAACATAATTTTTCACTCCACAGATGCTGCCAGACCTGCTGAGTTTCTCTAGCACTTTGCCTTTCACATCTCCAGCATCCACAAGTTTTGCTTTAATTGTAAGGCAACAACAGATTCAAAAAGTATGTCCACCATTCTTTCAACTGCAATGCTATTATCCCTTCAAAAATATTTTTAAACCTGTCACAACAAAGTGACCCCGGTCATCACAAATGGCAACATTTTAAAATGGAGAGAGTGAAGACTGCAGATGCTGGAGATCAGAGTAGAGTGTGTAGTACTAGAAAAGCACAGCAGGTTCATGCAGTGTCCGAGGAATAGGAGAATAGACTTTTCGCCTGCCTGAAATGTCTATTCTCTGCTCCTCAGATACTGCATGACCGGGTGTGCTTTTCCAGCACCACACACTCTCTACCCAAAATGGAACAGTGTTTGGTACAACCTATTTATAGCCCTTAATCACCTTCACTGTGACTTGAAGTTGTTGCCCTATGTTGGGAATTCATATGTTCATTAAACATGCAAAACACTGGTTAAGGTGGAAGTTTTTCAATACTTTCTGGATTGAAAAGCACTTACTAGATGGTGTCCTAGAAATAAAATCAACAGTTTAATTTACAATAGAGATTACCTGCTGCTGAAAGACAGTTAAGTGACTTTGGAGAAAGATTTTAGAGAATAAGAGCTAGGGTTTATTGTTCTTTATTATTGGTAAAATCTAGCTTTGAAAAGACAATGAAAAAAAACAGTTGCAAGCATTTCTGGACTAGTTTGGTTTTACAGTTCAAAATAGTCAATTTTAAAAAAAGGGGAGGGGGGAGAAAAGTGGGCTTGTAGCAAACGCAAATCTCTCTCCTCAAAATTCTCTCTTGGTATAAGTATTGTAGTAACCTGTTAGAGAGATTCCATATCTCAATATATTGACTATCCTAAAGAAACTACATAGATGAATCATGATCACTTTCCAAGGACTTGGAACTAGTTTGATTTCCATCCAGACCAGAATTTCATTTGCAAGGCCTTTCATCAGTCTATGACTTTCAGCAAATCAATTTCATCAAAAGGAAACCCAGTAGAACACAAGTCATTGCATTGGTTTGTGGACTTTTATAAAGAAAGACATTTTTCCCAATTTGCCCTATTTTCAAGAAAAGGCATTACTTTTATGGTGACTGTTGCCTTTTTAAATTGAATGTAGTGTATGTCTATATTTACAATTAAGGGGTTTTAATTTAAAATCACAGATCATAACTTAGATACTAACCTGTGTCTGCCATTTGTTTTAAGAACAAGATTGTGTTGTAATAAATTTATTATTTTGTGTGTAAAGAAGTCTGGTGAGTGTCTCTTATTCTGGACATTTCAGTGACTGAATCAATATACAGTAATGGTTTGACTGGAGTAGTAGTGGGGATTTTGGTTTTAAAAATAAAGTATTCCTAAAGCACCTATTTTAGTTCCATTCTCACCTATCAAATTATGATCAGATCATTTTTAATCAAGTATTTTCTTCCTACTGCCACACCATATTATCTCCAAGAGTCTCCCAAAAGTCTTTGGCATTCTTCTTCAATGTATATTTCATGACAAACACCAGGAACCTATACAGTATTCTATGGATATCCAACTCTATTAACATGCCAGTACCTCTTCCATGTCAAGTGATCCATAAAAACACAATCTTGATAAGCAGTTTTTTTTAAAAAAAACTAGAACCTGAAGTCTCTGGCACTGTCACAAACTCCATAGCTTTGCCACCTACACCATCCTCATTCAAAACGGTTTTAAACCGGAGTCATTTTTCCAATTGCACAACCACTTCAAAGACCAACTTCCACCTTCAGATTATTGTTTACTTACTTATGTAGAGAGGAACCGTGATTATCCAAATATCAACTCTCTGAAGGAGATAGAGGTCTCGACAAAAACATTACATCAAAGAAGTGTGATCAACACTGAGTGTCCTTTGTTTATAGTGATTAAAAGTGATACCAAGAACAGTCCTGGACTGATCGGAGTGCAGGCACAATCTACAAACTTACTAATGAGAGCATCCACATTTTCCTCTGATCATTTATAGATAGTAAACAGAGGACCTCTCTCCTCGGCGGAGCAGGTAATGGTTGTCTGGTGGTTTTTTTTAAAGTCGCGGTATAGTCCAGTTATTGTTTTTTTAATGGCTAAAATTTAGGTTATTTTTAAGCGCCTAGCGGACCCGGAAGCTGGTGTCGCGCTAGCTTACCTGGGAAGGTTTTTTCTTATAAAAAGCGCGCAGGTGAGGAACCCGAGGCACTACAGGGGTAGAGCCTCCCACCCGCCCTCCTCCTCTAACCTAATAATAAGACCCGTTGTGGTAATCAGGTAAGTGCTGCATTTTGCTTGTTTGTTTCTTTAGATCTAGTTTTAAAGTTTACCTTTTAGAGGGATGGCAGCGAAGGCAGTGCAATGTTCCTCTTGCAACATGTATGAGGTGAGGGAAGCCATTAGCGTCCCTGCTGATTACACTTGCAAGAAGTGCACCCATCTCCAGCTCCTCCAAGACCGTGTTAGGGAACTGGAGCTGGAGTTGGATGAACTGCGGATCATTCGGGAGGCAGAGGTGGTCATAGATCAGAGCTTTAGGGAAGTAGTTACTCCGAATGTTATAGAGAGATGGGTGACAGTGAGGGGGGAGTGGGAGGAAGCAGCCAGTGCAGAGACCCCCTGTGGTCATTCCCCTCAAGAACAAGTATACCGTTTTGGATACTTGTGGGGGGGGGGGGGGGGGGGGGGGGGGGGGGGGGGGGGATGACTTACCAGGGGTAAGCAATGAGTTTCAGGCCTCTGGCACGGAGCCTGGCCCCGTTGCTCAGAAGGGAAGGGTGGAGGAAGGTAGAGCGATAGTTATTGGGGACTCAATAGTGAGGGGCACAGAGGTGGTTTTGCAGGGGCGACAGACTCACGATTGGTATGTTGCCTCCCAGGTGCAAGGGTACGTGATGTCTCTGATCGTGTTTTCCGGGTCCTTAAGGGGGAGGGGGAGCAGCCCCTGATCGTGGTCCACGTTGGCACCAACATCATAGGTAGGAAGAGGGGTGAGGATGTCAGGCAGGCTTTCAGGGAGCTAGGTTGGAAGCTCAGAGCTAGAACGAACAGAGTTGTTGTCTCTGGTTTGTTACCCGTGCCACGTGATAGAGAGTCGAGGAATAGGGAAGAGAGAAAAACAGTTAAATGCGTGGCTACAGGGATGGGGCAGGAGGGAGGGATTCCGGTTTCTGACAACTGGGGTTCTTTCTGGGGAAGGTGGGACCTCTATAAACAGGATGGTCTCCACCTGAACCTGAGGGGCATCCTTGGCTAGTGCTCTTTGGGAGGGTTTAAACTAACTCTGCAGGGGCATGGGAACCTGGACCGTAGCTTTAGGGTGCAGGACCTTGAGTGTAGGGAGGTTAGGAACAAGGCATCGATCTCGAAGGAGGGTGCTTGTAAACAAGAAGGTGGCTTGAAGTGTGTATACTTCAATGCCAGAAGTATAAGAAATAAGGTAGGTGAACTTGCAGCGTGGGTTGGTACCTGGGACTTCGTTGTTGTGGCCATTACAGAGACGTGGGTAGAACAGGGACAGGAATGGCTGTTGCAGGTTCCAGGGTTTAAATGTTTTAGGGTCAGAGATGGGGGTAAAAAAGGGGGAGGTGTGGCATTGCTCATCAAGGATAGCATTACAGCGGCGGAAAGGACGATGGAGGAAGACTTGCCATCTGAGGTAGTTTGGGCTGAGGTTAGAAATAGGAAAGGTGAGGTCACCCTGTTAGGTGTTTTCTACAGGCCTCCTAATAGTCCGAGAGAAGTAGAGGAAAGTATTGCGAGGATGATTCAGGAGAAGAGTGAAAGTAGCAGGGTGGTTGTTATGGGGGACTTTAACTTCCCAGATATTGACTGGGAGATATAGCTAGAGTTCGTTAGATGGGTCGGTGTTTGTCCAATGTGTGCAGGAGGGGTTCCTGACACAATATGTAGACAGGCCAACAAGAGGTGAGGCTACACTGGATTTGGTTCTAGGTAATGAACCAGGCCAGGTGTTAGACTTGGAGGTAGGAGAGCACTTCGGGGACAGTGAGCACAACTCTGACTTTTACTGTAGTGATGGAGAGGGATAAGTGTGCACTGCAGGGCAAGAGTTATAGCTGGGGGCAGGGAAATGATGTGGTGAGGCATGACTTAGGATGCGTGGATTGGAAAAATAGGCTTCAAAAGGGTGAACACAAATGATATGTGGAGCTTGTTCAAGGAACAGCTAATGGGTGTCCTTGATAAGTATGTACCAGTCAGGCAGGGAGTAAAGGGTCTTGTGAGGGAGCCGTGGTTTAATAAGGAATTGGAATCCCTTGTGAAAGGGAAGAGGGCGGCCTATGTAAAGATGAGGCATGAAGGTTCAGTTGAGGCGATGGAGAGTTAAGATAGCCAGGAAAGATCCAAAGAGAGAGCTAAGAGCAGCGAGAAGGGGACATGAAAATCCTTAGTTGGTAGGATTAGGGAAAACCCAAAGGCTTTCTATAGGTATGTCAGGAATAAAAGGATGACTAGGGTAGGTATCGGTCCAGTCAAGGATAGTAGTGGGAAGTTGTGCGTGGAGGCGGAGGAGATTGGAGAGACACAATGAATACTTTTTGTCAGTATTCACTCAGGAACAAGACACGGTTGCTGATGTGAATATTGAGTCACAAGTGATTAGAATGGATGGCCTTGAGGTATGTAGGGAAGAGGTCTGGGGAATACTGGAAAGGATGAAAATAGATAAGTCCCTTGGGCCTGATGGCATTTATCCTAGGATCCTCTGGGAAGCTAGGGAGGAGATAACGGAGCCATTGGCCTTGATTTTTATGTCGTCGTTGTCTACAGGAATAGTGCCAGAAGACTGGAGGATAGTGAATGTGGTCCCCTTGTTCAAGAAGGGGAGTAGGGAGAGCCCTAGTAACTATATGCCAGTGAGTCTCACTTCTGTTGTGGGCAAAGTCTTAGAGAGAATTGTAAGGGATAGGATTTATGAACATCTGGATAGGAATAATGTGATCAAGGATAGTCAGCATGGTTTTGTGAAGGGCAGGTCGTGCCTCACAAACCTTATTGAGTTCTTTGAGAAGGTGACCAAGGAAGTGGACGAGGGTAAAGCAGTAGATGTGGTGTATATGGATTTTAGCAAGGCGTTCGATAAGGTACCCCATGGCAGGCTAATGCAAAAACTACAGAGGTATGGCATTAAGGGTGCATTACAGGTTTGGATTAGGAATTGGCTGGCTGGAAGGAGACAGGGTAGTAATTGATGGTATAGGTTCATCTTGGAGTGCAGTTACTAGCGGTGTTCCACAAGGATCTGTTTTGGGACCATTGCTGTTTGTCATTTTTATAAATGACCTGGAGGAGGGGCTTGAAGGCTGGGTGAGCAAATTTGCTGATGACTTGAAAGTCGGTGGAGTTGTGGACAGCGAAGAAGGATGTGGCAGGTTACAGCGGGATATAGATAAGTTGCAGAGCTGGGCAGAAAGGTGGCAAATGGAGTTCAATGTAGCTAAGTGTGAAGTCATTCATTTTGGTAGTAGTAACAAGATGGATTACTGGGCTAATGGCAGGCTACTTGGTAGTGTGGATGAGCAGAGGGATCTTGGTGTCCATGTACACAGATCTCTGAAAGTTGCCACCCAGGTAAATAGTGCTGTGAAGGCGGCATATGGTGTACTGGGCTTTATTGGTAGAGGAATTGAGTTCCGGAGCCCTGAGGTCATATTGCAGTTGTATAAGACTCTGGTGCGGCCTCATCTGGAGTATTGTGTGCAGTTTTGGTCGCCATACTATAGGAAGGATGTGGAGGCATTGGAACGAGTGCAGAGGAGGTTTACTAGGATGTTGCCTGGCATGGTAGGAAGATCGTATGAGGAAAGACTGAGGCACTTGGGGCTGTTCTCATTGGAGAAATGAAGGTTTAGGGGAGATTTGATAGAGGTGTACAAGATGATTAGGGGTTTAGATAGGGTTGACAGTGATAACCTTTTTCCCCATATGGAGTCAGCTGTTACTAGGGGACACAGCTTTAAATTAAGGGGGGGTTGGTATAGGACAGATGTTGGGGGTAGATTCTTTACTCAGTGGGTTGTGAGTTCATGGAATGCCCTGCCAGTAGCTGTGGTGGACTCTCCCTCTTTATGGTCATTTAAGTGGGCATTGGATAAGCATATGGAGGTTATAGGGCTAGTGTAGGTTAGGTAGGCTTCGGTCGGTGCAACATCGAGGGCCGAAGGGCGTGTACGGCGCTGTATTTTTCTATGTTCTATATTCTATGACCTACGACTGATCCCAGATGGAACTCCTGCCCTCTATCTCTCGTTCCACAGTTTCCCTGGAGTTCTCCCCAGATAAATCTCTAACCTGTCAAAAAGTTATAGTAAAAAGAGGTGCCTGTGTGGCATTTAGAGACTACCCCCCTCCCCCGCCTCCCCCACCAACCCCCTCCCTCCGCACCTAAAAGACAGTGGCAGCAACAGTCTTGTTGCTGGAGTCCAGTCCAGCTGCTCCAAGATACGGGACAGGGTGGGGGCAGATGAGGTGGTGAGGGCTCACGCATGCTATGCGCTGCAGGTCTGGATGGGGAGCAGACTTAATAGAAAACTGAGCCTCAGAGGAAAGGCATTGAGTCGATTAACCAAATAGTCAGTTATCCAAATGAAATATTGCCCATCTCATTCAGATAATCAAAGGTTCCTCTGAAACATTCATCTAAACAAAATTCTCACTTGCAGGGTTAAAGATCCCATCTGTGAAGATATCCTGGTCAATTGGGCATTTTTCCTAATGACTCAAATTTTAAATTCCAATTATTATGCATAAACCTTCACCTTCTTCAAAACTTGCCAAATCTGAAACATGGACACAAATGACAGATAGAGTTTAATCCAGACAAATGCGAGTTGATACATTGTAGAGGATCAAATTTAGCTATGAAGTATAGAGTAAATGATAGAACCCTCTGGAACATTAGCATGCAGGTTCACAGTTCCATAAAAAGAAAGTGGCAAAACAGGCAACCAAAATGATTAAGACAACATATGGCATGCTTGTCTTCATCAGCCAAAGCATGGAATACAAGAGTTGACAATCTGTTTTTAGATCCATTTGGAGTAATGTGTGCAGTTTTGGTCACCAAACCATCAGAAGGATCTGGAACCTTTGGAGAGAAGCTTCATCAGAATGTTGCCTGGTCTGGAGGGCATTGGATATGAGGAAAGGTTAAAATTACTAGGATTGTTTCCACTGGAAAGATGGTAGCTGAGGGGAGACTTGATCGAGGTCTACAAAATTATGAGATGCATAAGGATAGAAAAGGTCTCCCAGGGCCAGATGGCATATACCCAAGGTTATTACAGGAAGCGAGGGAAGATATTGCTTCACCTTTGTATTCTCACTGTCCACTGGAGTAGTATCAGATGACTGAAGTGTAGCAAATATTATTCCCTTATTCAAGAAAAAAAAAATTGGAATTATCCTGGAAATTACAGACCAGTCTTAAGTCGGTAGCAGGCAAATTATTGGAGAGTATTCCGAGACAGGATTTAGGATTACTGGGAAAACCATAGTTTGATTAGAAATAGTCAGCATGGCTCTGAGGGGCATGAAGGGCCTCACAAGCCCTTGTGACAAAACACTGATGAAGGTAGAGCAGTGGATATGGTGTACATTGATTTTAGCAAGGGGTTTGAGAAGGTTCCCCATGGTAGGTTCATTCAGAAAGTAAAGAGGCATGGGGTACAGGGAAAGTTGGCTGATTGGATACAGAATTGGCTGGCCCATAGAAAACAGAGGGTGTGTTAGTAAGTGGAAAGAAACCAGAGCTCAGTGACCAGTGGTGTTCTGCAGGGGATCTATTGTAGAACAACTGCTCTGAGAATTTTATAAATGACTCGAATGAATAAGTGGAAGGTTAGGTTAGTAAAGTTTGCCAGTCTTGGGAGGAGTTATAGATAGTGTGGAAGGCTATTGTAGATTGCAATGAGACATTTACAGGATGTAGAGCTGGGCTGAGAAATGGCAGAAGGAATTCTATGTGGAAACAAGTGATTCATTTTGGATGGTTGAATTGGAATGCAGAGTACAAGGTTAAAGGCACGGTTCTTGGCAGTGTGGAGGAACAAAGGGATTTTGGGTTCAGTATCCACAGAAGTTACCACCTACGTTGATAAGGTTGTTAAGAAGGCATACAGAATGTTGGTTTTCATTAGTAGAGGAATTAAGTTTAAGACCCATGAGGTTATGCTGCAGCTCTATAGCCCACACTTAGAATATTGTGTTCAGTTCTGATCACATCATAGGAAGGACGTGGAAGGTTTAGAGAGGGTGCAGTGGAGATTTATCAGGATGCTGCCTAGACTGGAGAGCATGTCTTATGGTTGAAGAAGTTTGGACTTTTTTCATTGGCGCAAAAGGAGGATGAGAAGTGACTTGATAGAGGTGTACAATATGATGAGAAGCATAGAGTGAATAGACAGACTTTTTCCTAATGTAGAAATGACTATCACAAGGGGATATCATTTTAAGGTGATTGCAGGAAGGTCGAGGAGAGATTTCAGAGGTAGGTTCTTTACAGTGGATAGGTGAAATGCACTGCCAGCTGTGGTAGTAGAATCTTATACATTACGGACATTTAAGAGACTCGGATAGGCAGATGGATGACAGTAAATTAAGAGAGTATGTCTGTTAGTTTAATCTTAGAGTAGGATAAAAGGTCAACACAACATTGAGGGCCGAAGGGCCTGTACTGTTACATATTCATAGATAGGGAGGCTTTTTCCCAGGTTGAAGTTTCAATTACAAGGAAGCACAGGTTCAAAGTGAGAGGGGAAAATGTTCAAGGGAGACGTGTAAGGGATATTTCTCCTGCAGGCAGTGGTAGGAGCTGAGAGAACACTGCCAAAAAAGAGGTGGTGAAAGTAGGCATGTTGGCGAGTTAAAACAGCATCTGGATGGAGTCATGAATGGGGAAGCAAGAGAGGATAGAACGTTACAGCACAGTATTGGCCCTTCAATCCTCAAGTGGTGCCGAACTGTAGAACCAGTCTGAAGCCTATCTATTCTACACTAACCCATTTTCATCCATATTTATTCCATGACCATTTAAATGCCCTTAAAATGTTGGCTAGTCTACTGTTGCAGGCAGTGCATTCCACGACCCTATTACTCTGAAGAAATACCTCCAATTCCTGTCATATATCTATCACCCTCAAATTTATAGCTATGTCCCCTCATGTTATCCATCACGAGTTAAAAAGCTCCCACTGTCCACCCTATCTAACCCTTTGATTATACATGTCTCAATTAAGTCACCTCTCAATCATCTTCTCTCCAATGAAAACACAGTCTGGTCCATCAGCCTTTCCCCATAAGGGCTTACCTCCATACCAGACTACATCCAAGTCTCTCCACATCCTTCCTATAATGTGGTGACCAGAACTGTACTCCAAGTGTGGTCGCACTAGAGTTTTATACATGATCTAGTGATTCAAATTCCATCCCTCTACCAATAAAAGCCCATACACAGTATGTCTTAACAACCCTATCAACCTGGGTGGCAACTTTCAGGGATTTATATACATTGACACAGATCTCTGGTCACCTACACTACCAAGAATCTTATTAGCCCAGTACTCAGCTTTCCTGTTGCTCCTTCCAAAGTGAATCACATCACTTTTCCACATTAAACTCCATTTGCCATCTCACAGCCCAGCTCTGCAACTGATCGGTGTCCCTTGTAACCTGTAACATCCTTTCACACAATCCACAACTCCACTGACTTCAGTGTCTTCCACAAACTTACCAACCCATCCTTCTATGCCCTCATCCAGGTAGTTTATAAAAATGACAACTAGCAGTGGGTACAAAACAGATCCTTGCAGTACACCAATAACTGAACTGCAGGATAAATATTTCCCATCAACCACCAGCTTTTGTCTTCTTTTAGCTAGCCAATGTCTGATCAAAACTACTAAAAATCACCCTCAATCCCATGCCTCCGTATTTTGTGCAATAGCCTACTGCAGGGAACCTTATCAAACATCTTACTGAAATCCACATACACGACACCAACTACTTTACCCTCATCCACCTGTTTGGTCACACTCTAAAAGAACTCAATAAAGGCTTGAGGTGTGACATACCCTTCACAAAGCCATGTTGATGATCCCTGATCAACTTATTCCTTTCTAGATGATTATAAATCCTATCTATATCTTAGAACCTTTTCCAACACTTTACCCACAACCGAAGTAAGGCTCACTGGTTTTTAATTACTCCTTATGCACTTCAATCCCATCTTGTCTAGTAGCCTGTATCTCAGTATCCTCCTCGGCAAGGTTGTCTTTTTCTAGTGAATACTGATGAAAGCTATTCATTTAGCGCTTCCCCCATCTCCTGACTCCACATGCAATTTCCCACGACTATGCTGGATTGACTGGAGTTAAGATTAGGGCCATTCTTTTATTCCTGATATACCTATAGAAATCTTTAGGGTTTTCCTTGCTTCTGCCAACAAATTCTCATGTGCCCTCCTTGCTCTTCTTAGCACTCTCTTTTAGGTATTTCCTGATTAACTTGTAACTCTCAAGCTCCCTAACTGACCCTTCATGTCTCATTCTAACCTAAGATTTGTTTTTCCTCTTGACAAGAGATTCAACTTCTTTAGTGAATCATGGCTTCCTCATTCAACCACTTCCTCCCTGCCTGACATGTACATACTCAAAGGGCATGTAGTAGCTGTGTGGATATGGACTAAAGGAGGACAGAAGCTTCGTATTTTTGTTTAGTTGGGACACTATGATCAGCACAGGATTGGATGGCTGAAACGCCTGTTCTTTTGCTGTACTAGTTTTTATTCTCTCTACAGCATCAATGCAGCCATCACACACACACACACCTGACCATGCTAAAGAAGCTCACAAAATTCATCTTATTATGCATGAAAAGTTCCCAAACCAAGCCCTTCAAAAATACTGACTACTTCAAATATTAGTGAATGTTAAAAAAAAACTGACCTCTTTCTCTGGTATGAAAGCAGTTGGCCTAGTTGTTACAGGCTGAGGGACCCTCACTTCTTTCTGCTAGTGAAAAAAATGTAACTGTTTAGAGTCATTGCTGAAATAGTTTAAAAATTGAGATTGCTACACATAATAGAAACTATTGCTCTGTACTCATGAAAGCAAACATTTCTTGTGACCACAATTTCTTACCTAAATTGACTAGTTTCAGAAAACAGAATAATGTACTGACACAAGTGAAAAGATTTTTTTTAGAGGGTCAGGAGATTCAGAAGGGTTTGGGAAAAACACCATCACTCAGTGGGTGTTGTTAATCTGGACTGCACTATCTGGGAAATGCATAGAGGATGAGCACTTCAAAACACCATAAAATGCAAGGATATAGGACAAGTGCAGGAAATTAGGATTAGTGCAGCTTTAGTGGTTATGTCAAGTCAGTGCAGAGTCAATTGAGCAAAGGGCCTTTTCTGCACCATATAAATCTGATTGCTGTCAAGATTCTGCCATCCACATCATATTCTTTACAATACCTTACTAATCCATCACCTTGGTTTTCAGGTCTCAAGAATGCCATTTCTACATTCATCCACTTATTTTGTGCATTAAAAAGTTACTACACATTGCAAATTTCATTATCCACTAATCAATTTATAGCACATTGTATTTTCTCTGTTTCCAACAATTTCTTCAGTGCTTCAAGTACCTAATAAATTAGGTTGTTAACTGTTGGTTAACATAATTCAACTGTGGCGGCAGCAGCAGCAGCAGCAGCAGCAGCAGCAGCAGCAGCAGCAGCAGCAGCAGCAATCAGTTCAAGGGTTGGTGGTTTCTCTGGATGAGAAGGCATTTGATCAGGTAACAAATGACTTTTAAAATATATACCCTGGAGTGGTTTGGCCTGGGTGAAGTGCTTACTGGTGTTGGGCAAGGGTGGGCTGGGCTGGGGGGGGGGGGGGGGGGGGGGGGAGAGAGGAGGAAAGAGGAGAAGGGAAAACAGGCCCTTTACAGTGATCCTCTGGTGGTGGTTCCCACTAATGGTATAAAGTCTGATAATTTTAACATTGATAGGGGTAGTCAGCAAGGTTGTTCCCATTTCCCATTCACCTTTGCTTTTCACTTTGGTGATTGAGCTGTTGGCAGAGGCCATGCATAGGGACCCTAATATAGTTGCCCCAAAAACATTGGGTACAAGTTACAGAAGATTACATTATATTCTGATTTTCTTCTAACCTGGCAGTTTCAGTGCCCTATTTGATACAATGTATATTCATTCATTGGCTCTTCCTCTGGTTAGAAGATTGATTTTTCAAAAGTTGGAGGCTATGCCTATTGGGGTGGGGTGGGGTGGGATGTGGGGGCGGGGGCTTCAGGGAATACCCGATTTTGAAGGTGGATTCTCCTTTAAGTGGGCATAGGAAGTGCGCGTGTACGCGGGGGGGGGGGGGGGGGGGGGGGGTCACTTCCAATATCATGGTTGGTCATGTTGCTCTTATCAAAATGAATGGTCTTCCTCACTTATTGCACCCTTTACAGATGCTCCTTTTGCTTTTTCCTAGGCATACATTTCACAAATTGAATGGTTTGTATAATTCTTATATTTGGCACAATAAATGGCCCCTTATTTGTTTAGATTAGACATTGGATTCCCTGCAGTATGGAAACAGGCCCTTCAGCCCAGCACGAATAAGAGGGCGGGCAAGGGCACGAACAAGAGGGCACACGAACACTGAAGAATCCCACAGTCTACTTTTATTACCTTTACCCAGCCATAAGCTGCCAGAGATTGTGTTAGAGGCCAGCACAATTACCACATTTTAAATAAATCTGTGGCTATATGAATACGAAGGAAGGGTTTACAGGGATATGGTTCAAGTGCTGGTAAACAGAACTAGACTAATTTACGATACCATGCTATACATCTATGACTCCAAACCATTAAGAGTGAAACGGTTGGCCAAATCTTCTGCATGGTTTTGCTCAAAAATCATGAAATCTTCCAGTCCATGCAATCTAAGATGTGACAAACCTCAAAGCTTAGACTGACCAACGTCAGAAAGTGGCCAACTTTTAACACCACCTTCTTACCTCCAATACCAAAACCCCCTAACGTCTGGTGGGCGAGGTATCATGAGTCAGGAGTTTAACTGAATCAGTTATTTAGAGCTTGCATTAACAAGGTCAAAAAGGAAATTGGGTATTTTATGTAGCACAAGGGATCAATAACTTTTTTACCATGCACGTGGAATGGAGATCCAAGGGTAGGAAATTCCCATGAAATTTTGCAGAAGGTACTACCTCCATGTAAATATTCTTTAATCCTGTTACTAAACATCCAGCAACTGGCCTTCGTATTTACACATGGCAGTAATCTGCCAACCCTTTAGCAAGGATTCCAGCTACCGCTGGGGAAAAGCGAAAAAGGAGAAAGTGAACACAGCTGGCACAACAATAAATCAGAACTACTAACATGAAAATCTCATGACAGCCATTAGCAGTGGGGCAATGCAGAAAGTTTTGCCTCTATTCAAACCCCTAAACCTTATGGGAGGCCTCATGCTAGACAAGCTGGTGGCGTCATCAATTAACCTCCATACTCAAACCAGAGAATGATCAGATTTGTGGTGCTCTTGTATACCATCAGCTGATAATTCTTCATAACTTTTTATTTTTAAAAGTACCTGCTAAATATGGATAAGTCTTTCAGACTTTGACGCTCACTGTGGGCTTTCAAAAGGCTCTCAGAACAGGAAAAAACTTCAGCAGACAAGGCTTGATGTCTGAAGGAATTACCAAAGTAGTATGGAGTGGAGGGAACCAGAGACAACTTCTCAGAGAGCTGAAATCTAGAGAAGGCAGCCACCACCATTAACTGGATGTCCCCACTGAGGGAGGAAAACATGATGGAAGTCCATATTATTCATCTAAAAAGGATAACCTCTGTTTTTTGGGGTGTCACAATGATACAGTATTATGCTTGAAAGTGAAAGCTAGCTTTTAGCTCCAACTCAAAAAACAATTGGCTACCAATAACATCTTCTGATGTACTACGGAACTGGAGTCCAAGTCTCATAACATTTTGGAACCTAAAAAAGGGCAATTTTCAACTGCTAATAAAAATGGTCAATAGCAAGAAGTTTTTAAAACTGGACACATGATCAGTGTCACCATCCTTTCAGTAGAAACCAGAGAGAGTTGCTCTAGCCAAGTCTGGCCAGGGAGATAGTTGCCATTTTTCTTTACAAGACAAAAGCACTAAAATCCTTTTGTTATTTAAAAATCAGATCTCCTGATTATATATTCCATTGAAAATGCATAAACATCAGTGTAGAAGTTCCTCAGGAAAGCATTTGAACAGACTTGCATCTGCAAGGTTGATCAGCTAAAACAGGAACACAGCCCAAAACAACTTCAAGAAAGAATTTCCAAAGCATTAACTAGACTAAATTGCAAAGAGCTTTCCATATCACCCCAAGACCAACTTGCATGCCAATCCAATCAATCAATCATTCATTCATTCAGTTTAATTCAAGAAAAGGTTCCTTCTTTTTAAAAAAAAGAGAACAAGGAGCTTAAAGCCATGCTAAACCAAGGGGTCATCCAATCCACTTCTTGGTGCTCCGGCAAATGAACCTAAAGCTAATCCCAACAGTTACTTGATGTTCATGCAGACAACTATGCAGTGAATCAAGGTATGATATGACAAATTCACTCCTTGGTCTCTTCCAAGAAGATAGAAAAGCTCGGTCCTTCTAAAATTAGATGCAAATAATAGTTTTTGATAGCGCCAACTAGATGACAAAAATCAAGACAGCCAACTTTGTTCCTCTCTTTGGATACATTATAGACAATTTAAAGACAATTTGCGATTTCTTCAAAACTTCCAAACACATCAATTGATTTCCTGGAGGGCCTTTATGTAGCCATATGCCACACAGGTAATATTTACATTCTTGACTCTACCGTGGTGATTTACAACTTATAGAACTCACCTCACCTAGAAGACTACCATCAACTTCCTGGTTCACACTGTCAACAGCTCTGGAGTTGCGGTAGATCCTCAAGAAGTGACAAAATCAATAAATTTTGTTTTTTCTTCCAGTGAAATCCAGCCACTTATGGGCATAGTTAGCAAGTTGCTTAAAAATGTGTTGCTGGAAAAGCACAACAGGTCAGGCAGCATTTTTCAGGAATGCCCAAAACATCAAGTCTCCTGTTCATTTGATGCTGCCTGACCTGTTGCGCTTTTCCAGCGACACCTTTAAGCTCTGATCTCCAGCATCTGCAGTCCTCACTTTCTCCATGGTTAGCAAGTTGTTCCTTTCCAACTGCACATCACAAAAAAAACTTAACAGCAACTGCTGAAACATGACTAGGCTTGACATTGGGATGGTCTGTATTGGGCCACCCAGCATTGACCTGCATCTTACCAATATTTTTGATCTGCCAGGAAAAGCCTTTACACAATGATACAAACCCCTTTGAAGCTCTTAAATGGACATAAGGTAATGAACACCAGCTTTCAATTGTCCTGTGTTGTTTCCAAAGTCAGGTATAAGAAAAATTGCTACAGTTCAGAGATATCACTGTGGTGACCCAGATATATCTGTTTCATGATCATCTTTTAGGGAAAGAAATCAGTCTTCCTTACCTAGTTTGGCCTACATGCAACCCCAAACCACAATGTGACTAACTATTAAAAGGCTTCTAAAATGATCTTGCAAGCTGCTTGATTATATAAAAGCTACAAAAGACTCTTTAAAAAAAGTGGAATGAAACTGGATGGCCCTTCATCCCAGGAAACAATAGTGATCAATTCAGTCACATGGTCTCTGCAAAGTCCTCCATACTAACATCTGGGAGCTAACACCAAAAATTGAGTCAACTGCCTCGCTGACTAGTCAAGCAACAACTGAATAGTCACATTAAGAATCATATTTCACACCACAATTACCATTTTCAGTGCTGGTTACATTTTGACCCACTAGCAGGGCAGAGGCAAACATGGCTGCTGTTGTTTTACTTTTAAAGGGAGTTACCTTGGGAGTGTTCATAATGTACTCAAAGACCCCTGAAATTTCAATGCATCAGGTCAAAATGTAGGTGATACTGTTAACTATTCCACCTCCTAGTGGAGATTAGGGTGGTGCTGGAAAAGCACAGCAGTTCAGGCAGCATCCGAGAAACAGTAAAATAGACGTTTCAGGCAAAAGGCTTTCATCAGGAATACAGGCAGAGTGCCTGAAGGGTGGAGATTCCATCTCCTATCCAATCCACCCTTACCCCAACTCAGCTGAAGAATCAGTACTTCTCAAATGTTAAAAGGCCACATTAAATGGTCGTGGCACAGAACACACTGTTGATGGACAGTGAAATTTCCCACCCAGTCATTTGTTAATATCACTACTGACTAGCTGGTCAAGTCTTAAATGACGTAGCTGCTGGATTAGGTCCTATCAGGAATGAATCTGCCAAAGGGAACTTGACCACATCCTCACCAGTTTGCCTTAACCATGACCATATTTGTAGGAAAGATCATCACACACTGCTTCAGACTCAAAATCCCATTTTGACATTAAGGAAGGTTGTGCTACCATTGTGCTCAATAGCATAAATTTTGAGCAGATTCAACAAAAAAAAAACAAACATCATTCTTCCAATCAAGCCAGGGGATCAACACTGGCACCAATCCATTGAAGGAGGACATCCTAGGAGTAGCACAAGGTCATCCAAACAATGAGGCGTCAATTTGGTGAAGCTACACAAGAGTATTTGCATAAGCAGCATGTAAAAGAAGCTAGCAATTTCACAGTCAATGGATTGGATCTAAACATTGCAGCGCTACCACATCCAGTCATAAATAGTTACGGACAAACTTACTGGAAGAAGTTCCCCACCCTCAAATGAGGGATCCCAGCACATCCTGAAGAAGGACTTATGCCCAAAACGTCGATTCTCC
Organism: Hemiscyllium ocellatum; assembly: GCF_020745735.1. Taxonomy (NCBI): domain Eukaryota; kingdom Metazoa; phylum Chordata; class Chondrichthyes; order Orectolobiformes; family Hemiscylliidae; genus Hemiscyllium; species Hemiscyllium ocellatum. The sequence continues at coordinate 52,039,390 of NC_083406.1, read as the reverse complement.
TGATCCTTTGATGCTGCCTGACCTGCTGTGCTTTTCTAACACATTTTTAAGCCCAGGACATCAGTGCAAAGGACGAGTATTTGCAACAATATTTAGCCAGAGTGTGTGTGGATGGCCCACCTTTATCTCCAAAAAGACGTCCAGCATCACATCAGTCCTCAGTCAAAAGTGATTCACTGCACTTGATATCAAGAAAACATTTGAAGGTATGAGATATAGTAAAGCTGTTGGGCTCTGACAAGATTCCACTCAAAAAGTATTGAAAACATACTCCAGAGCTTGCTGTACCCTAACTAAGGCACTCCAGTCAACTGCAACACAGGCATCTCTCCAACTATGTGGAAACAAGGAGGGCAAGTTCAACCTGGTCAACTCCAGGCTGAACGAACGAAGTAATGGGCAGGGTCGTCAACTGCTGTTCTTGCACACTAAGCTCCGCTTAAAAGTTTACCAGAACCTGTCTGACTTCTTTAGAATGATGTTTGGGCTAAAATTATAAAACTCAATTTAAAAAAATGGAAATAAGGGTGATAGTCTTTGGTATCAAGGCAGCATTTGATATCATGTAGCATCAAGAAGCTCTAGCAAATAAGAATTAAGAGAAAAGAAAATCTCTTCACTGATTAGAGTCCTACCTGGCACAAAGAAAGGCAGCTATTATTGTTGGAGATCAAATCATTTCAACCTGGTCACTACATTCTTGAGGTTGGACCATCTTCAATTATTTTATAAAGTTGATTTGCTTCAAACACACATGACAGAACAGATTCTTCTTCCCAAGATCAAGATTATCAGATAAGTCACTAACTTCCTGAACAACCTTGCATGGACCACTGAATTTGCTTTTAGAGGTTCACATTACAAAGGCAAACAAATACTTCTCCTTGAAATATTCTAGTTGTTACCATGTTTGTCTGCCTATGAAACTTTGAAATGCTTATGTTAGATCCTCCAGGAGTCTTGCTACAAAGATAGACTTTATTCCAACATTTAGGATTTTTCTTTTGGTCTTAAAAACCTCTTAATATACTCATCATCTCAGGCCATATATCAATTCAAAATGGACTGAATCAAGTCAATTAATTTGAAGAATCCAAAAGCAAATAGCAAGAAATCTTGTTTTTCATACTAATCCTGTAGGTGTTTGCAACGTGTATTAATTATGGTTTTGAGATTCCGATGGCAGTTCTTCAAATCTCAAAAAAAAAAAGGTGGATAATACCTAGTTGGCTTCAGTATTGGTAACATCCTGGAAAACATTAGACAAATCTAGAACCTGATCAAACATGTTGGAATTTGTAGACCACACAAAAAATAAACTGGAGTTAAACTTTTTCTAAGCAACATTTATCCTAACCAGCACAAATCTATAACAGTAAAGTTATACAGATATACTGCTTGCATTTTTTGGGTAAAGGTATTGGACAATCTACTAACAAAATGGTTCTCCAAAAAGGAGGTTTTAAAATTGCTGGTTTAAAAATCACTGAGGTATTCATATAACTTGACATGTTTTACAAAATTTCACTTCCCTTGCAACTTCCAGTAGTCCTAGCAAAAAGTTTGCAAGGTTTGTAGCTCAGATGGAGGTTTAGGGTGTAGGTTTGCTCACTGAGCTGTAGGTTTGATATCCAGATGTTTCATTTCCTGGCTAGGTAACATCATCAGTGGCGACCTCCAAGTGAAGCGAAGCGGTTGTCTCCTGTTTTCTATTTATATCTTTCTCCTGGATGGGGTTCCTGGGGTTTGTGGTGACGTCATTTCCAGTTTGAGGGGGTCGATAGATGACCACCTATACAACATTCAAGAACAGATACGCAAAGAAATACAATGCGCAGATTCCTCAAGGACAAACCACAACAAGCAGATCAAACCCAGCCAGAAACCCTAACCGTACAAAGAAGTTTCAGAAGTGACAGCCAGACTACCAAGACCCCTCGGAATCCTAATAGCACAAACCCACCAACACTCAAACAAAAACTAAAGACCCAGTACAACCCATAGACAAAACCAACGTCGTCTACAAAATTCCATGGAAAAACACTACGTAGGACAAACAAGAAAATTAGCCACCAGAATACATGACCCCCTCTCCCTCAGTCCTATACACGAAAAAAAACACCATTTTGATTGGGACAACATACCTATCCTGGGACAGGCTAAGCAAAGACATACCAGAGAATCCCTAGAGGCCTGGCACTCCAACCACAACACCATAAACAAACAGATCTAGATACCATCTATCGACCTCTCAAAACAAAACAGGAAGTGACATCACCACAAACCCAGGAACCCCATCCAGGACAAACAAATAGAAAGCAGGAGATAACAGCGTCGCTTCACTTGGAGGTCACCACTGATGTTACCTAGCCAGGTAATGAAACGTCTAGATATCAAACCTATAGCTCAGCTAGCATATCTACACCCTTTCCCACTTAAAATGGAAATTTAAACTTTTGATTTTCACCTCACTTTGCCCCAAAAAGCTCAATACTTTTCTAGAAGTATCTTGCTGCTGTAACTCATTCTTGACATGAAAAATGTAAGTTATAAATTGGTGCTTATTTTGAGTAATGTGCTCCATGTCAAGAACAGTTAAAAGACATTGTCCCTTTTATGAAAAAGGCAAATTTCTGGGATGAGCAAATTGAAACAAATCTAAAAGTTTCCACGTTATTTGATATTTATTCAAAATGTTTCTTCCAAATCCTCTTGCGGATTGTCACTTTGACACAGTGGCTTGTGCATTTTCAGGATCTTGTGCAAATTAGTATCACCTATGGTTGCTAGGTTATGGGGATGGTGCCTGACCAAAGTACACAGTCAGAAAGTAATCAACAGCAAAACTGGCAAAAGGAGGAAACGGAAAAAAAATGGCTGAAGTATCAAAATAACACAAGTCATAGCACTTGTCACATCAACAAAATCTGACCAGAAAATCTGTAGAAAGACAACAGACAATGCTGGTGCCCAAGTTCCCGATGTTAAATGAAAATCATGTGCAAACTTCGACAGGAGTCCAAGTCCTTTGTGAAGTCCTGTAGCAATACCTGGGCCCTAAAGTTTACAGTCAACAGATGCACAAGTGATTAGCCACTGGTGTTGGAACTAGTGTCTTTCGAGAGCAGTATCAATGAGTGACATAGGATACCCTCTGGTCAACTAATTGGGTGAAAGCCAAATAAGGTGCCCTAGAAATAGGTTATGACATTCTCCTGGCTTGGAACACCCCCAGAATTTAACTTAGTGCTCCAGTACTCATTGATCAGTGATCTGCAGCTGGAAGAACTGCAATTACATTACATGAACTACAAATACACTACTATCCCCAATGTGACCCACCTTCCTCAAGAGGATAGCTGAATGAACAAACACTTCCTGGAAAAGGCAAGACCGACAAGATACTATCCATAAGATAGTGTCATCTAGATTAGGATCTTGAATGCTCTGCCAGAAATCTCAGGTGAAAGAGGTCATAGCATTAAAATCTCCAGCTCAGCTGTAAGCCATATGCTACAGCCAGCATTCATGCATCAACCCTTGGCTCAGGTGACTCAGTGGTTAGCACTGCTGCCTCAGAACCAGGGACCAGAGTTCAATGACTTGCTGCCACTGAGAGCAGCAGGGACAAGTGGTCAATTGCTGTTTTGCCTTCGACCGCGTAGTTCTGCTCACTGGAGAGACTCATCACCTCGGCATCACAGCAGTTCACGATCTTCTTGTAGACACTGAGTGGCACATCGAGCGCTGGAACATGGCTTTGTAAAGATTCATGAAGTCTTCCTCGAAATTCACCTTCCTCAGCCGGTAACCAACGTGCGCCAGTTGGACCAAGCAGAACACAAAAAGTAACAGGCTCCACATAAAAATATCCACCCCGCAGGCATCGACCCAGCCCCAAAGAGACTGAACGAAAAACCTAACGCCCAAATTTCCCGAAAACATTTCTGCTCGAAGGCAAACTTGAGCGCTTTCGGATTTTGAGTTAATCGCTGAAGAGCCCAACCAGGCAGGGAGAGAGCACAATGTGCATGTGTGCGTGCAAAGAGAGGGAGAGGGAGAGAATTTCTCTTGGCAGCAGAGAAAAGTTGCAATGAAAAGGTTACTATGTTTGGAGTTGAAATCCGAGGAGCACTGAGCGGGAACAGATGGCACTTAACATAACTGACAGTTGATAAGATATTGTTTCCATCTTGAACATAACAGGCACCATAATGATACATATTCTTGTGTATCAACCATAAAATTATTAGGCAAATATGCATACACTGTATATTCTGCAGTTTACATTCTGCTGACCTGTACTTCAACTTAACCCTTATGGAGTTCAATGTAGGCAAGTGTGAAGTGATTCACTTTGGTTAGAGTAACAAGAAGATGATTACTGGGCTAATGGTAGGCTACTTGGTAGTGTGCATGAGCAGAGGAATCTTGGTGTCCATGTACACAGATCTCTGAAAGTCGCCACCCAGGTAAATAGTGCTGTGAAGGCGGCTTATGGTGTACTGGCTTTTATTGGTAGAGGAATTGAGTTCCGGAGTCCTGAGGTCATGTTGCAGTTGTACAAGACTCTGGTGCGGCCGCATCTGGAGTATTGTGTGCAGTTTTGGTCGCCATACTATAGGAAGGTTGAGAGGCACTGGAATGGGTGCAGAGGAGGTTTACCAGGATGGTAGGAAGATCGTATGAGGAAAGGCTGAGGCACTTGGGGCTGTTTTCATTGGAGAAAAAGGAAGAAGGTTTAGGGGTGACTTGATAGGAGATGTACAAGATGATTAGGGGTTTAGATAGGGCTGACAATGAGAACCTTTTTTCCACGTATGGAGTCAGCTATTACGAGGGGGCATAGCTTTAAATTAAGGGGAGGTAGGTATAGGACAGATGTTAGGGGTAGATTCTTTACTGAGCGAGTTGTGGGTTCACAGAATGCTCTGCCAGTAGCAGTGGTGGATGCTCCCTCTTTTTGGGCATTTAAACAGGCATTGGATAGGCATATAGAGGATAGTGGGCTAGGGTTGGTGCAACATTGAGGGCCAAAGGGCCTGTACTGCGCTGTATCTTCTATGTTCAATACCAGCCTCGAGCAACTGTGTTTAGAGTTTGCACATTCTCCCAGTGTCTGCATGGGTTTCCTCCGGGTGCTCCGGTTTTCTCCTGTAGGGGGTGGGTTTCTATTCAGAGGGTCAGTGTGGATTTGTTGGGAAAAAAGGCCTGTGTCCACACTAATCTAATCAAGGTTAAGATATAAAAAGGAAAATTTCCATGTTTACATTAAAAGGACTGTCATCCCAAACGAATGAAAGACAAATCATTCGTGGGTACTTCCATGCTAAAGACTGTCCTTTGCTAAGTCAAAGTCAGTTATAGTCAAAAGAGATGTGCAGCATGGAAACAGACCCTTCAGTCCAACATGTCCATGCCGACCAGATATCCCAATCCAATCTAGTCCCATCTGCCATCACCTGGCCCATATCCCTCCAAACCCTTCCTATTCATGTACTCATCCAGATGCCTTTTAAATGTTGCAGTTGTACTAGTCTCCACCACTTCCTCTGGCAGCATATTCCACACATGCACCACCCTCTGAAAAGGTTGCCTCTTAGGTTTAGGGTGAGGGGAAAGATATAAAAGAGACCTACGTCCTCTAGTTTCAACTCCCCCACCCCAGGATAAATAGACAAAGTCTTTTCCCTATCAGTGCCCCTCAATTTTGTAAACCGAGAAGGTCATCCCTCAGCCTCCGATGCTCCAGCCTATTCTACCTCTCCCAAAGCTCAAATCCTCCAACTCTGGCAATCTTTTCTGAACCCTTTCAAGTTTCACAACATCCTTCAAAATAGGAAGGAGACCAGAAATACACAGTATTCCAAAAGTGACCTAACTTTTAGTAGTCACAAAACCATTTTGGATGGTCATAAAAATATTTTCCAGTTCACTAATATTCTCTTAGCAAGGAAATCTGTCATATTTACCTAGTCTGGCAAATTGTGACTCCAGATTCACAGTAATATGGTTGACTCTTGTGAAATGATCTCTGTTGGCTTAGCAAGCCATTCAGTTGTACTAAACTGCTTCAAAGTCATAATTGAAACCAGATAAACCACTGGACACTATCCTGTGCACTGGAAATGGGAACAGCAAACCCAGCCCTGCATATTCCTCCGTTCCTCCTTACTAAAACACAGTTTGACCTAACCATTCTCACCGAATACACCTTTCAATGCCACAGGTAACACCATCATTTCCCAAGTATGGTCAGACCACCAGAACAAACCAATCAGATTGCATGGCACTGTGGCTGTAATCAGGGTGGAGTTATTCTGGGTGTCTACAACCTGACTCCAGACTCCATAATGCCTCATGGCATCAAACTGCTTCAGAGTCATAACTGAAATCAGATAAACTGGAAATGGGAACAGCAAACAACCCTGCATATTCCCATGTTCCTCCTCATTAAAACCTAGGCTTGTTTGTCTGGTGGAGTAACAATAAAACAGCAATTGGGAAAGGTTAATGCAAATAGAATCCTCCTACTGGCAAAGGAAAGAAAGTAGAATATCCTATAATCAAAGCACTGGCATCTCAGATTGTTCAAGTCAAAACACCTCTGTGATACAAACATCACTTTCGATGTGGGAGATGGATGCCTGCTACACAGATTGACAATGTCCATCAATAAAACATGTCAATCATAAATACAATTGTCAGAATTGAAGACTACAAGACAAAAGTTGATCAATGCCTTAATTGAATGTAGATTCCCAAGAGGAATTCCATAGGCAGCTCACAAAAATCAATTGAAACCAAAACATGCCCAACTCAATTTCAAAAACAGTGGAATCAAATTAAGTCAGCTATACTTGACACGTGTTCAGATCATTAGGTCAGAACATAGTCACCAGGTCTTGTTCAATAAAGCTGTCGTAGAACAAAAACAAGCAGGCTTCACTGTTTGGCAGAACAAACCAAGAGAACTGCCTCACAGCACCTGAGACCCGGGTTCAATTCCCGACTCAGGCGACTGACTGTGTGGAGTTTGCACGTTCTCCCAGTGTCTGCGTGGGTTTCCTCCGGGTGCTCCGGTTTCCTCCCACAGTCCAAAAGATGTGCGAGTCAGGTGAATTGGCCATGCTAAATTGCCCGTAGTGTTAGGTAAGGGGTAAATGTAGGGGTATGGGTGGGTTGCGCTTCGGCGGGTCGGTGTGGACTTGTTGGGCCGAAGGGCCTGTTTCCACACTAAGTCTAATCTAAAAAAATCTAAAACATTCTAACAGCTCAAGGCTGATATTAAGAATACATAAAAACTGTTGTGAAAAGAAGTATCATCCTGACAAAATTTTCTTGTCTATAATGGTACTAGTAGCTCCAAAGTCAAAATCTAATTCTGATAAGTGTTTCTCAAAACAATGACAATGCCATCTAGTGCTTGAAAGAAACGTAACTAAACTCCACATCAGCAAAAGAGAAAAAAAATTGGTAGCAGCAGATACTATGCAAACTAGTATCCTCTAGTTGAATCCACTAAAGGACTAAATACTCTGGGGGAGCTGCAGCAGGCAATTAAACTGATGGAAAATAAAAAAAGTCCATGGCCACAGTGATCCTTCAGGAGACATCTTCAAAAGTCAGTGAAATATAGAAAATAGGAGGAGTAGTAGGTCTTCCAAGTCCACTATGGCTATTCAATAGGATCATGGCTGATCATTTGACTTAATACCCTATTCCCAAATTCTCCCCAGACCCTTTGAGCTTATTAGGGCCACAATATATCTACATGTCCCTTGAAAGTTTTCAATGCTTTAGCCTTCAGTTTCCTGTGACAATTCCACACAGACTCCCTACTGTGTGGGGTAAAGAAATTTATCCTCCTCTCAGTCTGCCCATTGGACTCTCAGACAAAGTTTAGAAATCACAGTCTAAAAAGATAGAGAACATCCTTCCTGCAACTACCCTATCTAATCCTATTGGCATTCCATGAAATTCCCCCTTCAAGTGTTCTAAACGCCAGTGAACATTCCTAACCAGTCGCTCCCTGTACATTAATTCCTGGGGCATTAGGACCTAATCTAATGTTTTGTTGCACTCAATAGCCAGAACATCCTTCTTTGGATACAGTGATCAAAACTGCACACGCTGCAGGCATGGTTTCACCAAAGTGGTGACCAAGGGCTTCTGCCCGACTCGACTCTCCTGCTCCTCAGATTCTACCTGACTGGCTGTGCTTTTCCAGCTCAACACCCTTTCACTCTGTTCACCAACATCTGCAGGCTTTACTTTCCCCTGGTCTCACCAAGGCCCTGTACATAGCCACTCCTGAAACCAAATCCTCTCATTAAGGCCAACATACCATTTACCTTCTTCACTGCTTGATGCAACATGTTTATTTCAGCAATTGGCATACCAGGGCAGAGGTACTATTGCAGCTCCTCCTTTCAAAATCTATAGCCAAACAATAATCTGGCTGTTTTTGTCACTAAAATGTATCCAGATTTACCCACCTACCATGTATTTGCCCACTCAACTTAAGAAATCTCTGCATCCTCCTCAACTCACCACCCCCACCTAGTTGTGTATCATCTGCAAATTTGGAGATCTGACATCACATTAAATCATACTGAGTTTATTGCAGTGATCCCTGCAGTACTACATTAATCAGTTCCTGACATCTGGAAAAAAGACCCATTTATTCTTTACTGTACACCAACCAGTTCATATTTCATTGGAGTACACTATCTCCTATTGCATGCACTTCAATTTTGAATGCTAATCTTGAATGTGAGACGTCACACAGCCTTGTAAAATCCACGTTAACTACATGCACTAGCTCCCCTTAACCACTCACGGCAACTGAAAAATGCCACAGGGTGGGGTGGTTTTGCTATTGATGGCCATTGAGTAGAGGACTATCATGGAGGGCCTGGTCCCTACAAAAAAGTAGATGGGAGAGTGCAGGGAAGTTGAGCTCAGTGGTTGGGTTCTGCTGGAGTTGCCGGAAATGATGGAGGATGATCCTTTGGATGGTGGGATGAAAAGTAAAAACAAGGAGGACCCAATCCTAAGAACTGGGAGAAAGTGATTATATCCCATGTCCTGCAAGGATTCAAAGATCTCTAGTGAAAGTAGTTCTTAGGAGTCTGTGGAATTTATTTCCCAAAATGGAGATGAACGGCCAAGGAAAGGAAGGGAAGTGTCAGAAAGTGATATGGAAGTTAAATAGAGGGATGGAAATTGGAGGCAATAAAAAAAAATGAAGTCACACCAAAACAGTCATTGATGTACTGAAGAGAGAGAGTGCACTTTGTGGGAGAAGAACAGTGTAGCACTGGAACAAGGCTTGTTCCATGTACCCCATAAAGAGGCAGGCGTAACAGCTGGTACCCATAGCTACTCCTTTGACTTGGCAGAAGTGAGATGGAAAAATTGTTCAGGGAAAGAAGTGGTTCAATGAAGCAGTGATCAAATGGTAGCAGATAGGGATTATCAGGCCTCTGATTAAGGAAGCAGAGAGCTCTCAGACCATCCTGGCAGGAAGTGGAGCAGAGGAATTGGACATCCATTGTGAAGCAGCAAATAGTTGTAACCAAGGAATTGGCAACTGTTTGATATGGCAGAGGACGACACAATGGCTCAGTGTTCACAGCACTAGGGTCTCAGGTTCAATTCCAATCACGGGCGACTGCGTGGAGTTTGTGCATTCTCCCCACGTGGGTTTTCTCTGGGTGTTCCAGTTTTCTCGCAGTCAAAAGGATGTGCAGGTCAGGTGAATTGGCTATATAGTGTTAGGTGCATTAGTCAGAGGGAAATGGGTCTGGGTGTGTTACTCTTTGGAGGGTCGGTGTGGACTGGTTGGGCTGAAGGGCCTGTTTCTAACACTGTCGGGGATCTAATTTAAATCATAAAAGGACATCAGGAACCATGCACATAGGTGGGCCAGGTCGAGACAAGAGAAGAGAATGAAGTCAAGGTAGAACAAAATGAGCTTGATGGGTCAGGAACAGGCTGATATGATGTCCCTAACAGGACAGTCTGGTTTGTGGATTTTGAAATAGATAGGCATTTTTCCTGGTTGTCAAATTAACAGTGTCATGGACAGGGCAACAATCTTTTACAACTTACAAATATGGATGATGGGACAAAAAAAAAGTATGACAAAGTATGTAGAAAAGTTGCAAAAAAAAAAGTGGACAGAAAAGAGATATAAAAAGAATGGGTAAAAATCTGTCAAATTGAGTGCAATATGGGAAAAAGTGAGATTGCAGGGCTCTAAAATTTAGTATGTTGAGAAAGCGAGGACTGCAGATGCTGGAGATCAGAGTCAAAAAAAGTGGCACTGGAAAAGCACAATAGGAAGGGCTTACTTCGAAACAGTGACCTCCTGCTCCTTAGATGCTGCCTGACCTGCGCTTTTCCAACACCACATTTTTCAACTATAGTACTGAACACAGATCACAAAAGCAAGCAGGTTTAGCAATTAATTAGTACTTATTAAAATAGGAAGTGATCAAGATTAGGCTGATGCTAGTAAAGCACAGCAAGTCAGGCAGCATCAGGAAGGGCTCCTGCCCAAAAAGATCCATTTTCCTGCTCCTCGGATGCTGCATGACCTGCTGTGCTTTTCCAGCACACTAATCTGGATTCTGATCTCCAGCAATTGCAGGACCCACTTCTGCCTAAAATAGAATGTAGTCATTTATTATTTTGAATTCAATTCCCCTTGCAGAAAGGCTATGTTTCACTTACCCAGGGCATTGGTGAGACCACACTAGAAGTATTGTGTATAATACCAAAAACAGGAATTGATGCATTGGAGCATGGTGACTCCTCATTCGCCAGACTTTAAAACATTCACTTTCTTCCCACAGGTGGTGCCAGATGTCCTGAGTTTCTCCAAGAATTTGTTTTTGTTTCAGATCTCCAACTCATTATATTACATTCAATATTGCTTTCCTTCAAGGAAAGATGTAAAAGATGTTGCAGGTGATTCAAAAAAAGGTTTACCAACCTAACAGCTGGAATGATCGAGTTGTCTTATGAACTTCATATTATAATCACTAAGCTCAAGTAGACAAGATCATTTAATTGAAACAAGATCAGTTGAGAGTTCTGAAAGGGAGGATGTGGAAGGCATATTTCCCTCTTGCAGGAGAATCTAAAATTAGGGACCACTTTCAAAATAAAAATATCATCCTTTAAGGCAGACGAAAGGATAATTTGAAAAACTTGCTTCCAAGAGAAGTTATCTTCTCCATAAGATGGTAGAAGAGTCTTTGAACATTTTTAAAGACAGAGGAGGCTAGTTTCTTTATCAATGTGTTGAAAAAACAGTGTGGGCAGGAATATGGAAGAGTCAAATTAGTGACTGTCTCTCCCCTGCCAATGGGCTAACTGACCTATTCTGGCTCTTAAATCTTCAAATTCTCATGCAAGGAAACAAACCCCTACTACAGAGCAGAGGGCGAGGTAATGGAATTATTTTAATGTTTCGCCTCTGCTGTCTAGAAGCAGAGGCATTTAGTTTTTTTTAAAAGCAACTGGTTATGCCATATTTCCCCTCACCCTCCATTTCAAAATTGAATAACACAAACTAGTCAGTCAAAAATGGTTTATTCAGCCATTCAAAATTGTGTTTTTCTTTAAATATCCTAATCATTATGTTGTAACAAAATGAAAAAAAAAAATTCAAAATTAGGAAAAGTCTAAAAGAATAAATCAAAATTTGGCTGAATCCAGAAAGTTAGTGTTCAGCAAGGTACTTTGCCACAATAGCTTGGCTTTTGTTGGGTACAATTGACTCAAGTTATAGAATTTCTTTAATTTTGAGGAATGCCGATCAAGATGATATTAGTGAACAGACGTAATCTACCTTAAAGCAAAGACAGGTTTCTTCCAGATTTGAAGACAATTTAATTGTAAACCTGGTTTAACCAGTCCTTGGATTGGTTATGATATCACCAGTTAGATTCCCAGCAGAATGTGATGTTAACTTAAGACTAGACTTTTATCAGAGGAAAAGGGACCAAAATACACACAAAAAAAAATTTTCCAAAGATCAGGTGGAGTTTTGGTCATGAGATGGGCCCATTAAGGAGTCATTTACATTTTTAACAATTGGCTTTTTGTTTTGTTAAAATGACTGACCACCACCATCTACCACTATCTTCTTAGCAACCAGTGGAGAGGTTGCCCAATTCCTACTGACTTCAGTTTTACTCCGATTCCACACAATCAAATGCTGCCTTGACATCAAGGGCAATCTGAAGTAACTCCAGAGGCTGGTATCCTGTCACCAAGTCACCCTTTATTTACACCTGAAGTGTTCTTGAAATAATAGGCTTCTATTCTTGTGGCCAGTAGTCAAATAGTCCCATTTATACTTTAGGGTATAAATGGGACTATTAGCACCTCCAGAAATAAAACAAGTTTAAGCCTCTAATCAATATGCATCATTCCTTGTTTGAATGAGATGTTGGGCAAAAATCAGTACTACTTCAAGCATAATGAGGTATTGATAACTCTTATGTTCTTCCCTTTGGAGAGACACAGCATTGCCTGTTCCTGTGTGTTTGACTGCAAGGGTGCAAGATTCCAGGTGGATGATGTGCTGCCAACAACTGATTGTAAGCCCACATGTTGTTACTTATCGGCAGTGGCCATGTTTTAGTCCAAATGTCCATTTTAAAAAAAAATTTAGGTAAGTAACTTTTTTACCTATTTATTATCTCTGCGCTTGTGGACATATATCCCACAAGTGCACACTGCCAGTTGCATTTTATACTCTAACTTTCAGTTTAGACAAGTTATTCATTCAATGTATACATTAACAAAAAGATTGATCAATTAGAAAAAATGTCTAGCCTTTAAATGGAATGGGGTTTCATAAAGATAATGCAATGAAGGATACTCAAAACAAGACTTAAAAATCTAAACTCTTGCTTAAAATTTCCCAATAGCCTGTCAAATACTAAGATTGAATCTCAAAATGCCTGGAGAGTGGATCAATATTAATTGTATGAAATGAGTTCTTAATTTAAAAAAAGGTCAGGACAAAGTGCAAGGGGGCACCAAAGAGACCGCTGGGATGGTCTCTAGCATGATCGAGATCACAATCACAATGCACTAGGCTGGGGGAAAAAAAAAATGAACCTTTCAAATTCCTACCAATTTCAAAATGCCTTGAGCGCTTTTATTGTTCTTCAAAAGCACTATATACCAGTAAGTGCAAAAAATTCACAATTGCACTATATTCTCATGACCAAGACGACAATAATTAAATACCCATCCCGAACACTCCTTGACCACAAGGAATCAATGTTTTTAAAAAGTGCATCATTAAAACATTTGGCAATGAATTATATAGTTAGATATTGATAAGTCATTGGCATCGCCCTTATGCAGCTTGCAGTATCAGGGTTGCTTACCTGAATTATGTATTCATTAACCTACATACACATGAAAAACCAAATAACAGCAATTGCAGACTATAAGTCTATCACCTATAAAAAAAGTTTGTATGACTCCTGTAAAATGTCTAACCCACCTGATTTGTTTTTGATTAACATCTTCTGTCCCTAGTATTTCAGTTCAGTATTTATCTCCAATGAATCCTTTTCAAAAATCTGAGTGTTAGTTCATTACACAAAAAATTCTCAACTAAAAAATACTATTCTATTCCCTGTGCATTTTAATTTAATAGTTACTAGGGAGGCAATATACTTAGTGAAGTGGTACACTCCTCCTATAAGATGTGGGAGATCAGGGACAAGTTAAATGGCCCTGAAAATTATGACTGCAGGTATGTCTTGCAGCTCTTCAGACTGTATGGATCAGTTGGAGACGCACTAAGAAGCGTTCAGAGGGCAGTAAGTTTTATAGATAGAATTTTTCAGGAGGTTGATGCCCTCTCAGAAGCAAGCAGCAGCAAGATCAGCGGCACCACGACTTGCTCTATTGTATAGCAGGGAGGGTCTAATTGTAAATGAGTGGTGATGAGGACTCTATTCAGGGGCACAGATAAGAACATTTTTTTGTATCCTGGAGTCTTGCTCGCAGGCACAAATGTGTTGGCCCCTTGGTGTCAGAATCAAGGATGCCTCTGAACAGATGCAAACACAAAGGGTAGGATAAGCAGCCAGAGGTCATGGTTCATATCAGTACTATGACATAGGCAGAAAAAGAGACAAAAGTCCTGACAAAGGGAATTTGGGGAGTTAGGCAGAAACAGGAAAAGCACAACCTTTGGGTTTGATAGGTCAGGATTACCACAAGTGCCTCATGCTAGTGAGGCCAGAAACAGGAAGATAATGTAGTTGAATGTATGGCTAAAGAGATAGCATATAATGGAGGCCTTCAGATATTCTGATCATTGAACCCTCTTCCAGGTCCTGTACAAAGATGATCTTTACCTAAACCAGAGGGGCACCAATATCTTTGCAAGGAAATTTGCTAGTGCCACTGAAGATTTAAACTAACATGGGAATCAGGACAGCATGTCAAGTGGTTGAGAAGGCAAAGTCTAATAGGGAGCATTGATGGCCAGGTTAATGAACATGTGGGATTGGCAGTCTGAAGTGTACTTACTTAAATGAAAGGAGTATACGTAACAGGTAAGACAGATGAGCCTCTAGCCTGGATCAGCACATGGAACTGTGATGTTGTAGCTATTACATATGTGGTTGAGAAGGCCAGGACTGGCAGCTCAATGTTCCAGGCATCACAAATGCTTCAGGTGTGACAGACAGATATTTTGAAGACGTGGAGAAGTTGCATTACTGATTAATGATAACATCACTGCTGCATTGTAAGGAGAAATCTTGAAGGGTTCATCCAGTGAGTCCACATAGGTAGAACTCAGGAATGGAAAAGTGCAAATTGCTATCATGGCATTATACTATACATTTCCCAATAGCCAGGTGATAAAGGAACAGATATGTATGCAGATGAAGGAAAGATGTAAAGTGATTTTTTTTTTAAAAAAAAAGAGCAAAAAAGTATTAGTGCAAAAGGTTCAGATGGGATAGAATTTCAGGTGCATCCAGAGGCCTTGTTGAGACAATAGGTGGGTAACCCAACTAGGGAAGGTACTGTACTTGACTTTGGATTGTGCAATGAGCCTAGCTAGCTGATCTAAAGTTTCAGTTGGGGAGCACTTTGAGAACATAGATCATAATTTTGTAACTTTTTTAAAAAAGATAGTTATGGATAAAGATAAGAATGGTTGTCAGACAAATGACAAAATTAGGGCAGGCTAATTATAATATTAGACTGGAATTGGAGAAATTAGATTGGGTGCAGTTGGTTGAGGATAAATCTACACCTAGCATAGGGGAGTCTTTTGAGAGCCAGCTGATCAGAGTTCAGGACCAGCATGTTCTGGAGAGGCAGAAACTTGAGGATAGCAAGTCTCAGGAACCCTGGATGACAAAAGATTTAACATTCAGTCAAAAAGATATAGCAGCAAATGTAAGGTTTAGAAAATTGAAGTCAGCCAAGACCTGGGAGTATGAAAGGAAGCAGAAAGGAACTTAAACAAAAAGACACGTTAGGCGGCCTAAAAAGGCACCATAAAATATCCTTGGCAAGTAGAATTGAGAATCCAAAAGGCATTTTATTCTTACAAATCAGGAGAAAGGTTAGGTAGGGAAAGGTAAATCCACTCGAGGACAAAGCAGGGAGTTTATGCATGGAGGGGGAAAAAAAAAAATGGGTGAGGTCCTTAACGAGTACTTCACATTTGTATTCACAGAACATAGAAGATAAAATTAGGGGAGTGGTATATGGATATTTTAAGGCACGTCAATATTAAGTTGGTGGTGTTGCATGTCTTGAAATCAAGAAGATCTATCCCACACATACTGAGGGAGGAGGTATGCTGAGGCCTTTACAGACATCTTTATCTTTACTCACACAGGTGGCTCCAGAGAACTGGAGAACAGTCAATGTGGTTTCTTTGTTCAAGGAGGCAATAGGTTAATCCAGGAAATTACAGGCCGACTAGTGGTAGAGAAATCATTGGAGATGATTCTTAAGTATAGGTTTTACTTGCCTTTGGAAAAGAAAAGAATGGACTTATTAGGGATAGTCACCATGGCTGTGTGTAGAGAAGAGCTGGTCTTAAACTTGTCTGTCACTTTCTCAAAAAGGAATCAAAGATGATTGATGAGGATAGGGTAATGAATTATCTGTGAAATTTAGTAAAGCATTTCCTAAGGTCCCTCAATGCTTGCTGGTACAGAAGATTAAGTCACATAGGATCTACATGGAGTTGGTAACTTTCATAAAATTGGCTTGGTCAAAAAATACATAGGATTGTTGTGGAGGGGTCAAGATTAAAGTAGTGCTGGAAAAGTACAGGTCAGGTAGCACCCAAGGAACAGGAAAATACACATTTTGGGCAAAAGCCCTTCAGGGAGGAAACACTTCCTTTTCCAGCACCACGCTAACCTTGACTGTCACCTCCAGCACCCACTTTCACCTTGTGGTGGAGGGGTGTTTTTCTGACTAGAGATCAGTGATCCTAAATGATCAGCACTGGCAGCTCAGTTTAGATTTCATAAAAACAATTAGAACGTAGGTGGTCTGATTGGCAACTGTCCTCATTGTCTACAATTGCACCAAAGGACAGTGGATATAGGAGACAGTGAGGGGGTAGAGAGATAAATGGGAGAGGGATGGGGCTGGGGAGAAGGTAGCCAAGAGTGCAACAGGTCGTAGGTCAGGGAAGAGGGTGGAGCAATAGGTGGGTGGGAAGGAAGATTGACAGAACATGAGGGCTATGCTGAGCTGCAAGGTTGGAACTTTGTTTTTGTTGGGGAACGGAGGAAACTGGTGAAGTCCACATTGATACATTGATGCCCTGGGGTTGAAAGATCCGGAGGCAGAAGATGAGGCATTCTTCCTCCAAGCATCGAGTGTTGAGGGAATGGCAATGGAGGAGGCCCAGAACCTACATGTCCTCAGCAGTGGAGGGGGAGTTGGAGTGTTCGGCCATGGGGTTGAGGCATCCAGTTTCCCCCGGATGTAGAGCAGACTGCAACAGGAGCAAAATGGATACAAATGAATGACATGTGGAAGTGCAGGTGAAAAAACTTTGACCATGGAAGGCTCCTTTGGGGCCTTGGATGGAGGTAAAGACTTGTTTAGGGAGGGGCCGGGGGCAGGGAACAATATTTTTTAAAAAAAAAAGTGTGGGCTCAGGTCTTGTAATTCCTGCAGTGGCAGGGGAAGGTGCCAGGAGGGGAGGGTGGCTTGTTAGAGGGTGTGGACCTCAGCAAATCTAGCAGACAGCTGAAAATGTGTTGCTGGTCAAAGCACAGCAGGCCAGGCAGCATCTCAGGAATAGAGAATTCGACGTTTCGAGCATAAGCCCTTCCTGAATGATCCTAAGTTCATCCAACTCCAGCTCCCGTTCCCTAACACGGTCTTGGAGGAGCTGGAGATGGGTGCACTTCCTGCAAGTGTAATCAACAGGGACGACCATGGCATCCCTCACCTCAAACATGTTGCAAGAGGAACATTGCACTGCCTGCACTGCCATCCCTCTAAAGGGACCCTTAAAAAAACTAGGTCTAAACACTAGAATGAGCAAAATGCAGCACTTACCTTCTTACCACAACGGGTCTTTTTAGGTGAGAGAGGAGGAGGGTGGATGGGAGGCTCTACCTCTGTAGTGCCTCTATAGGAAAACAACTTACCTAGGTAAGCTTGCACTACACCAGCTTCCGGGTCCGCTCCGCGCTATTTTTTAAAGAAATTCAAATTTGAACCGTTAAACAAATGTCACCGAGCCTTCAAGCAGCCACTGCCAAACAGCCCTTACCTGCTCTGCTGAGAGAGATACCTTCACTATCTTATCTACCTATGACTCTACTTTCAAGGAGCTATGAACCTGCACTCCAAGGTCTCTTTGTTCAGCAACACTCCCTAGGACCTTACCATTAAGTGTATAAATCCTGCTAAGATTTGGTTTCCCAAAATGCAGCATCTCACATTTATCTGAATTAAACTCCATCTGCCACTCCTCACCCCATTGGTCCATCTGATCAAGATCCCATTGTACTCCGATAACCTTCATTGTCCACTACACCTCCAGTTTGTGTCATATGCAAACTACAAGTTTACCTCTTGTTCATATCCAAATCACTTATATAAATGACAAAGTAGTGGACCAATCACTGAACCTTGTGGCAC
This sequence comes from Hemiscyllium ocellatum, assembly GCF_020745735.1. NCBI lineage: Eukaryota > Metazoa > Chordata > Chondrichthyes > Orectolobiformes > Hemiscylliidae > Hemiscyllium > Hemiscyllium ocellatum. Next base: position 52,021,204 of record NC_083406.1, on the reverse strand, counting down.
ACTACTGGTCATAGGTCTCTGGTCTGAAAGGCACCACCACCTCCTCCTCCTCCGCCTCCTCCTCCTCCTCCCCCCCCCCCCCCAACCAAAATCTTGGGTCTTCTACCTTGAAGCCAATTCTGCATCCAAATGGCTAGTACACCCTGTATTTCGTGAGATCTAACCTTGGTAATCAGTCTCCCATGAAGAACCTTGCTGAATGCCTTACTGAAGTCCACATAGATCACGTCAACTGCACTGCCCTCAAATCCTTCATTATTTCTTAGGTCAAGTGCATGAGACATGATTGCCCATGCACAAAACCAGGTTGACTATCCCTAATCAGTCCTTGCCTTTCCAAATATTCAGATTCGCTCCAACTTGACCACCACCAACATCAGGCTCACTGGTCTATAGTTCCCTGGCTTTTCCTTACCACCTTTCTTCAACAGTGGCATCACAGCCAAACACATCTTCCAGTACCCCATCTATGGATGATAGAAGTATCTCAGCAGAGTCCAGTAGTCACTTCCCTCGTTTCCTAGAGTTCCAGGAACACCTAATCAGGTTGTGGGGCTATATCCAATCACTTTCCCAGGTACGCACTTAAGCTACCACCCTGCTTGACCCAGCATTGACTTTTAAGCTCAAAATTTGATCAACATTACTCATATCTACCCTTTACCAATGCTTTCAAAACATCCCCGTTCCACCAGTATTTATCAGTTTGCCATCCTACACAATTTCCAGTTTCTGCAAAGCCATCTATGCTGACTTGTTCTTGCTGTACAAGAATGTAATGCATGGTGTGATCCTATTCAACATTAAAAAGATGATAATAAAAGTAAAGCTGTTAATCAATGCAGGGTATTGTGAAAGTGTTGGCAAAGGTGATCAGTTCAACTCATTCTCTCAAAAGGCACAATTTCAAAAGTGATTAGTAAGTGCATACTTGAAGCCTAGATGGCAATGGCGATGAGAGAAGTTGGAAAAGTAATAACAAAAAATCATGAAACATGCAAAGTGGAAAATTAGAGTAAGCCATTCAGCTCATCAAGCCTACTCTGCCATTCAATATGATCATAACTGATCCTTTATTTAGAGGCCTCTCTCCCCATACCACTTGGCATCTTTAGCATCTAGAAAGATATTTCTTCCGTGAATATACAGAATGACTTCACCTTCAGACCCTCCTAAAATAGAGGATTTACTGAGTAACAACGACACTTCTCTTAATCTCAGTCCGAAATAACCTACTACATCCCCCAAAACCATGACCTCTTGTTCTGGATGTCACCACCCACAGCAAACATCATTCCAGCAGTCTGCCCAGGCCTTTCAGATTTTTTTTTTCCCCCAATGAGAGGCAATGTTTAAATTTTTAGAAAAGTTTAGAACAGATCCAGTCGATCCAACTTTTCCTTATGACAAACATACCATTCCAGGAATTAATCTGGGGTGAAAAGGTGTAGGAAAAATTCAGCTAATTTCTACCTCCTGAATTAAGACAGACCAAGTACAGCAAGTTACTGATTAGACGTTATAAAACGTGGCAAAGAACTTGGATTCATTTGTGACTTATTAACATTGCAAACACTTTACATTGAATCTTAAAAGAAAAAAGTGACCAAAAAGTTGGGAAAAAAAGATAGGTTTGGGAGGAGCAGAGAAATTTAATGAGGAATTCCACAACTTAGGAACCAAGAACAAGGAGTAGGCCATTCAGCCTACTGTGCTATTCAATATAATCACAGCTGGTCAAACAATTTAATGCATTTTCCCCACATTAGAAGTGTCACTGACACTTCTAAACACCAATCTTTCACACAGTGCCTGAATTTCATCAGCCCATTGGAGTGTATAATTCCAAATATTTACAACCCTGCGTAAAACAAAACTCATCTTGGTCCCAATGCTTTCCAGTCAGCTGACATGGACAAGAATTTTAAAATTGAAACCAATATGACTACCAATCTCAAATATTATGCTTTGTGCATGGGAGATCATGCCTCAAATTTGTTAGAGTTCTTACATGAAGTAACGAGGAAGGTTGACAAGTTTAGAGCAGTAGAGATAGAGGTAATCGATATGGACTCAAGTATGCCCTGATAATGTTTCACATGGTAGGCTACTGAAACGCTAGACTGCACAGAATCCAGTGTGAGCTGGCAAATTGGATACACAATTGGCTTGATGGCTGGAAGCAGAAGGTATAGTGGAAGGATACTGGTTGGACTGGCAGCCTGTGACAAGTGGAGTGCCTCAGGGGTCAGGGCGGAGCCCATTTCCGTAATTTGTATCAACAATTTGAATGAGAATGTACAAGGTGTGATTAGCAAGTTTGCAGATGGCACTAAATTATGGGCAATTGAGGCAAGTGAGCAGAAATTGCAGCAGGATCTTGGCCAGCTGGAGAAGTGAGCCAAGAAATAGCAAATGTGTTTTAATATAGATAAGTGTGAGGTCTTGCATTTTGGAAAATCTAATCAAGACAGGAGTTTCATGGTGAATGGTAGAACTTAAGAGTATAATGCAGAGGAACCTTGTAGTTCAGATGCATCGTTCTGAAAGTGGAGTCATAGGTAAACAGGGCATTGGGAAAACATTTCTTCAGTCAGGGCATGGAGTATAGAAGTTGGGAAGTTATGTTACAGTTGTCAATGATGCTGGTGAGGCCTCAGAGTATGGTGTTCAGTTTTGATCACTTTACTCTAGAAAGCACATTATTAAACTGGAGAGAGTGCAAGGATGTTGCCAGGACTCGATGGTTGAATTATAGTGAGAGCTTGGACAAGCTGGAACTTTTCTTTAAAGTGTGTAGGAGACTAGGGGAGGATTTGACATAAGTGTACAAGATCACAAGAGGCATGGATAGGGGGAATCTTCTTCCCAGAAAGAGGCCTATGGGGCATCAGCTTAAGTTTGGAGGGGAAAGAAAAAAAACGGGAATCTGAGGGGCAACTTTGTTTAAGCAGAGGATGGTGTGCATATTGAATGAGCTTCCAGAAGAAATGGTTGAGATGGGTATATTATTAACAACAATTGAAAGACATTTGGACAAATATGTGGAGATGTATTGGGCAGCACGATGGCTCAATGGTTAGTACTATTGACTCAATGCCAGGGACCTGGATTGGATTACCACCTGTGTGTGGAGTTTGCACATTCTCCCAGTGTCTGCTTAGGTTTCTTCCAGGTGCTCTGGTTTCCTCCCACAATTGAAAGATGTGCAGGTCAGGTAAAATGGCCATGCTAAATTGCCCATAGTTTCAGATGCATTAATCGGGTAAATATAGGTAGGGAAATGGGTCTGGGTGGGTTACTCTTTGTTGCGGACTTGAGCTGAAGGGCCTATTTCCATACTGTAGGAAAATTTAATCTATATAAAAAAAACAAACACAAACTGCTCAGAAAGACATGGGCCAAGTACAGGGAATGGGGTTAGTATGAATGGACATTTTGATCGGCATAGACCAATTTAGGCCGAAGAGTCTGCCTCCATGCTGTAGAACTCTGACTAATTGCATCCTCATTTTCTGAGGAAATCCAATCCTTCTACATTCCCTAGCCCTACATTTTCTTTAAGAATACAAAAAAAAGTGTATGATACATATTTCAAAATGCAGTTTGTGCAGACCAAACCAAGTAATCCAAAATTTTCCACATTGCCTGCAGAAAGAAGTAAAAATTAAACCACAGTCATGCTAGGGCTCAGTTTCCTCTTCATGAGGATATTGGAGCACCCCTAACAAATAGAGACTTTTCAATAAATTTCACTGACTAGACTGCCTGACAATTATAGGTCAGATATTTGAAATATCATCAACATTCTGCGCTTGTGGAAGTGAATTAATTCCATGAAACACCACACTATCAGAGCTCCTGAAAAAAAAGTTTTTTCCATTCCTCCAAAATCTTCCATTTTTCTTCCAAGTCATGTTATAGCTGCTAACACTTTTGCCTTCATACCAGAAGGCTATTGGTTCATGACCCATTCCATAAGTTGAGCAGTAAGATTTAAGACTGATATTCCAGTGCAGTACCAAAAAGTACACAAATGCCATCTTGTGGTAAGACAAATTAAGTCCTACTTGCCCTTTCAAGTGGATATAAGAGAAGGAGTGCATAGCAGATTTTCCACGCAACACAGCACCTTGTCAAGTTTCTTTGACCAGGATAGGGGTGGATTAAAGACTGTCTACTCGCTGTCACCATGGGAGCTTCACAAACAATACTATATAAATATATTTTACAGCCAAAAAATACACCTCAAGTGTGTGGAGACATCCAATGTTTAAAGGGTGCAGACGCTTCCTCAATATTCACTACCCAGACAGGCCTCTTGCTCAAGATCATTTCCCAGTCTGCCCATGTACTCCTTTTGTTAGCACTATTCTACCCCTGGAGCAGTACTGATCATGAATGATACAAGTGTTAAGGCTCGAAACATCATGACACCGAACTTTAACTTGAGCTTCTAGGTTGTGGAAGTCAGCACAACAACTAAGCTTTATAACCCCGTGTACAATATTAGCTTTCCTGTACAAACATTAGAACCTTGACACTTTTGGTTGCACATTCAAACACATTCGTGCTCCATAGCAGATGAGCCACAATTCATAACATCCAGCCACAATGCTCATGGCAAAGCTTACAAAGCTAAATCTGAAGGATGAAGTCAAGTGAATAAGCAGTGAGGGGAAATGGAGATAGTCAAGACTTCAAATAAACTTAAACTGAATGTAATTGCTCAAAATACATGCACAGTTGACTTCCAATCTTTCTGTAAAAAGATTGACTGAATATCAACTGACTAAATTTCTGGCAGTTCATCAGTCTATGGAGGTGATGGATTTACACATTGGTAGTCAACTCTTAAACATCCGCTTAATGTGGCTCAGCAGTTCCACTCTGGCCTATTGGTCTCTGCCCTACACTTGCTGCAGATGGGGGAAAAAAAACCATCGGTGGTCCAAAAGGAAGAGGATTCACTAGCTTTACCTCAGCAGAGTTGTTTACCCACCATTGTCCAACTCCCCTCTGATGTCAGACTAGAGTTCCTAACCATCAGTACTTAAATTGTTCCTTTATTTGTAATCTGCAGCATATTAATACAGTAACAGAACTGAAATGTGTCCCCAGCCTTTAGCTACCTTAACTGGGAAATAACTGGCCTACAGGATGAAGGAAAGATTCTGATTTTGCAAATTTTATTTCTCTAGAGTATAATTAAGTTAATACTTAAGTTAGTGGGCGGCACGGTGGCTAGCACTGTTGCCTCACAGCGCCTGAGACCGGGTTCAATTCCTGACTCTGGCGACTGACTGCATGGAGTTTGCACATTCTCCCCGTGTCTGCGTGGGTTTCCTCCGGGTGCTCTGGTTTCCTCCCACAATCCAAAGATGTGCAGGTCAGGTGAATTGGCTATGCTAAATTGCCCGTAGTGTTAGGTAAGGGGTAAATGTAGGGGTATGGGTGGGTTGCGCTTCGGCGAGTCGGTGTGGACTTGTTGGGCCGAAGGGCCTGTTTCCACGCTAAGTAATCTAATCTACTTCATTACTAGGATTAGTTGGTATGACCACTTCTTGAACCTACATATCGTGCTGGTTTTAACAAGCTCGTGCTATCAAATAAACAAAAAGCTCAGTTTCAAACTGAAATGAACAGTTGCAGTAGGTGGGTAAGATCAAGATCACCCTCCTCTCACTTATCTCTCCACCCTTCCAGGCTCTCTGCCTGTATTCCTGATGAAGGGCTTTTGCCCAAAATATCAATTTTACTGCTCCTCGGATGGAGCCTGAACTGCTGTGCTCTTCCTGCACCACTAATCCAGAATCTGGTTTCCAGCATCTGCAGTCATTGTTCTTACCCTAAGATCAAGATCAAACCCATGAGCGGCCTACTCTTCCGGCTCCACAATGCAAACTAAGTTACGCATGAATTTAGTGCAAGTACACAAAAGTCAATTAGTTTAAGTGGATTAGTTAACTTAACCTTTCTCCTCCCCCTCCCCCCCCCTTCTATTTCAAAATAATAATTTTAGCTTTCAATGCTAAAGATATGGTTTATCATGGTAAATCAAAGAAAATCTTAATATCAAATGTTCAGAGACCTGCCAAAATTATTCTAACTGTCTCCTTTAGTTTATCAGAGTGCAAAGTGAGAAGGTTTAGAATTGGTAAATTTAATTACATTGTGAAACTAGAAAAATTGGGATGGTTTCCCTAGATGGTGAGACCAAATGAGTCACAGGCTTCTTCCAACCATTTAGAACTGCACTCACTTGATGACAGAGACACACACAGACACACTTCTTACTTGCACAGTTTAGTCCCCTCAGCATCCCTCCACTCACTTCCTATTTACTTGCCACCCCTCTGCAATGTCTATAAACACATACCAATAGTTTCTGTTTATATTGATGATATCCACTTCCAGACTTCTTCAAAACTAAAAGTCTTAAAATCACTTATCCACTATCCAGTAATGGATAATCACTTTCCTCCAAACTCCATTTTTTAATACTTATATTGATTCTTTGTTCATTCCCAATTGTCCTTACTGTGGTAGTGAACGGATTTCAGAACTGACTGCAATCCATCTGTACATTGTACCATTAAGTGGAAGTTCCAGAATTCTGAAGGAATAGTTATCTATCTTGGAGTCATTATATAGCTTACAGAACTTTCAGCTTATTTCATTTCCATAAATCTGCTGCCCCTCCCCCAATAGGCAGAAGAGATTAGGAATTAGGAACAAACATAGGTTCAGTCTTTGAGTCAGACCATGGAAACAGACCCTTTGGGCCAAACAGTGCATGCTGACCACATTCCCAAATTAAACTATTCCCACCTACCCGTGTTTGGCCCATATCCCTTCAAACCTTTCCCATTCATGAACTTATCTAAAATGTCTTTTAAATATTTAATTGTACCTGCATCCACGACTTTCTCTGGCAATTGTGTGTGGGGAAAAAACTAAATTAAAAAAAGTTGCCCTTCATGTACTTTCTAAAATCTTTCTCCTCTCACTTTGAAAAATATGCCAACTAGTTTTGAACTCTTCCATCATAGGGAAAGACCTTGGCTATTTACCTTACCTAAGCCCCATCATGATTTTATAAACAAAGTCATTCCTCAACTCCTGGACTCTGGCAAAAAAGGACTTTCCAGTCAATTTAATATTTCAAACCCTCTATTCCCAGCAACATCCTGGTAAAAATCACTTTTCAACCCTCTCCAGCTTATTAATATCTTTCCTATAACAGGGTAAACAGTACTCAATGTCCTGTATAAAGTAAACATGTCCCAACCCCCCTACTCAAATGTCTCAGAAATGAAGGCAAACGCATGAAATGCCTTCTTAACCACCCTGTCTGCGATGCAAGCTTCAAAGGATTATGTACCTAAACCTCTAAGTCTGTTCTACATCACTGCCAAGGGCTCTACCATTAGTTGTAGAAGTCTTGTCCCTGCATCAATGGTAGAACAAAATAGTTAAAATTTGATTGCCAGTGAAGTAGGATGATTTGTTCTGATTTATGCAGAGTTTTGAAGCTGTACTCATCCAAGCAATTGGGTGGTATTCCATCACAAACTTCACTTGTTCCTTCAAGATGGGAAGAGAAGCTTTGGAAATCAGGAATTGTTCATTACAGAATTACTAGTTTCTGAACTGTTGTTGGAACCGTTGCATTTGTGTGGCTGGTCAAATTCACTTTCTGATCAATGGTCAACCACAGGATGTTGGATAAGGAGTATTCAGTGTTTGAAATTCCACTGAAAGTCAGGAAAGATGATTATTGGTGCCATTTGTGTACAACATGTTTGCCATTGGTCAGCTTAAGCTTAAAAATCTATCCAGGTCTTACTAAATGACATCATGTCCAAATGCAGAAGGAGATGATGTTGTAAATGGTACTGAATGTACTTTACTTCTGAGCAATGGAGGGAATGTCAGTGATGTAATATCTGAGGATAGCTAGAGTTGGACTGTACTTTAATAAATTCAGGAGCGGTATCACTGATTCCATCCCTTTCCTACAACTGCCAGAGGCTGAGCCAGACTCTTCAAAGAGGAGCTTCTGACCTGAGAAAAATCCAGAAATACACCAACAAGATGAGATTAGTATTAAAAAGATAAAAAGACAAAACTAAAGGAGGTTGTGTCTGAATGCATGTGGTATTTACAAAGGGAAATCAATCAAGCGTACATAGAACAGTACAGCACAGAACAGACCCTCCATCCCACGATGTTGTGCCGACCACTGATCCTCACGTATGCACCCTCAAATTTCTGCAACCATATGCATGTCCAGCAGACTCCTAAATGTCCCCAATGACCTTGCTTCCACAACTGCTGCTGGCAACGCATTTCATGCTCTGTGTAAAGAACCCACCTCTGACATCCCCTCTATACTTTCGTCCAACCAGCTTAAAACTATGACTCCTCGTGTTAGCCATTTGTGCCCTGGGAAATAGTCTCTGGCTATCAACTATCTATGCCCCTCATTATTGTGTACACCTCAATTAGGTGCCCTCGCCTCCTCCTTTTCTCCAAAAGGATCTGCGCTCAGTCAACTTCTCTTCATAAAATAAGCCCTCCAGTCCAGCCAGCATCCTGGTAAACCTCATCTGAACCCTCTCCAATGCATCCACATCTTTCCTATAAATGCAAGTATATAACTTGCATCTGATCAGCATTATGGAGACATGGCTTCTGGATGACATCTCAAAAGAAAAAAACCAAGATGTATATGACATTCAAGAAAATAAAATAGGAAGCTAGGTAAAGGTGGTGGTAGCACTTAAATCAAGAACCTCCTTTGTTCAATAATTGGACATGCTTGGCTGAGGAGATCATGGTATAGAACCAGTTGAGTGGTTGTAACAGGAAAGCAATCCATAGTTGGAACAGTATTCGAGTCCCCTAACAATAACCACTATGTGAGTCAAAATATATAGCCGTAGATAAAAGGGAGGAAAACTCATGGGTGAATTTAAACTACATACAGACTGGTAAAATCCAATCAGCAGAATAGTCAATGAGAATCTCATTGAGAGCTCGAGTTTCTCACAGCAGCACATTTTAGGACCTCTCAAAAGTAGGTTCTATTAGACTTGACATCATGTAATATGACAGGATCAGAATCAAGGCACCTCTGGATGGAAGTAACCATAATGGCTGAATTTTACATCCAATTTGAAAGGAAGATGACTGGATCAGAGACTGGTGTTTTAAATCTAAGTCAGGGCAATTATGCACACAAAAACAGAGCTAACTGAAATGAACAAGGATAGCAGGCTGGGGGAATAGATTGATAGAAATGCAGTGGCAAACAAAGATTTCGGAACACAAATGTTTCTATTTCAAAAGAAAATTCTAAGGCAGGACTCACCATCCGTGACTAAAGTAGTTAGGGAAAGCAGCAAAACATTAGGGAAAAAGCACAATTGTGTAGATGCAGGTAAAACAAAAACAAACAAGAAAAAGACTAGAGGAGAAAGTGAGGTCTGCAGATGTCTTCCGCTTAGGAATCCTCCAACCACAAGGGATGAACTCAGATTCTCCCCCCCCCCCCCCCCCATCTTGTCTCAGTCAAATCCCTCAAACTCAGCACCACCTTCCTAACCTCTCCACCCCCATCCCACCACCCTCACCTTGACCTTCTTCCACCTATCGCATCTCCATCGCCCCTCCCCACCTTTTATCTTAGCCTGCTGGACACTTTCCTCATTCCTGATGAAGGGCTTATGCCCAAAACATCGAATCCCCCGTTCCTTGGATGCTGCCTGAACTGTTGTGCTTTTCCAGCAACACATTTTTAGATTATAAAGACTAGCCAAGAATCACTAAAAGGCTTGAACAGATGGAAGACATTATATAGAGTACAGAGAAAGCTAGTGAAGAATGTCAAAATGGGGATAGCAAGAGTATTTATACAGGCATTTTAAAAACAGGATTGTTGGCTCTCAGGAGTGAGAATGGGAAATTGAGATACACGGTAAGTAAACTGTAGGTAAAAATGAAAAAAGTAATATGCTTAGTTTGCAGATGACACCAAAATTGGAGGTGCAGTGGACAGTGAAGGAAGTTACCTCAGATTACAACATGATCTCGATCAGATGGACCAATGGGGTGAGGAGTGGCAGATGGAGTTTAATTCAGATAAATGAGAGGTGCTGCATTTTGGGAAATCAAATCTTACCATTAAGTGTATAAATCCTGCTAAGGTCCTAGGGAGAGTTGCTGAACAAAGAGACCTTGGAGTGCAGGTTCATAGCCCCTTGAAAGTGGAGTTGCAGGTAGATAGGATAGTGAAGAAAGCATTTGGTATGCTTTCCTTTATTGGTCAGAGTATTGAGTACAGCAGTTGGGAGGTCATGTTGCAGCTGTACAGGACATTGGTTTGGCAACTGCTGGAATGTTGCACGCAATTCTGGTCTCCTTCCTATCCGAAAGATATTCTGAACCCTTTCAAGGGTCACAAAAGATTTACAAAGATGTTGCCAGGATTGGAGGATTTGAGCTATAGGGAGAGGTTGAATAGGCTGGGGCTGTTTCCCTGTAGCATCAGAGATTGAGGGGTGACCTTAGAGGTTTATAAAATCATGAGGGGCATGGATCGGATAAATAGACAGTCTTTCCCCTGGGGTGAGGTGGTCCAGAACTGGAGAACATAAGTTTAGGGAGCAAGGGGAAAGATAGTGAACAAGATCCAAGGGGCAACTTTTTCCACACAGAGGATGGTATGTGTATGGAATGAGCTGCCAGAGGAAGTGGAAGAGGTTAGTGCAATTGCAGCATTTAAAAGGCATCTAGATGGGTGTATGAATGAGTTTGGAGGGATATGGACCGATTTTTGGCAGGTGGGACTAGATTAGGTTGGGATATCTGGTCAGCATGGACAAGTTAGACCGAAAGGTCTGTTTCCATGCTGTACATCTTTAGGACTATGAAATGTTGACTTCGCTATCTCCTGATATTACCTGGCTTGCTGTGTTCTTCCAGTTTCCTGCTGACCAGAAAGTATCAGCATGGTTTTGACAAATAATATTTTCCCAGTTTACTAGAGCTCCTTAAAAAGGAATAACGTATGGATAAAGGGGAGCATGTAACAGTGCTATATTGGATTTCTAGACAGCAGATCAAAAGATTAATGCTGAAAGCGAAAGCTCATGATGTAGATGGTAACATATATCAGTGTTGTTAGAAGATAGTTTTCTACCAGCGAGTCAATTTGCACAAATGGATCTTTGATTGGCAGAATAGGATGAGCAAAGCCTTGCAGAAGTCAATTCTGTGGACTCAAACTTTTACAATTTACAGAAGATCTTTTTTGATGTGAACAAGAGACATGACAACTAAATTTGCAGCAACGCCAAGAAAATGTTGGTAAGTGTGTTATTTTATATTTTCATAAGTTGTAATTAGATAGGCTAAGTGAATGGTCAAAAATCTGGCAGATGCAGTGAAAAGAGAAAATGTGAAGTTGTTCATTTTGGAATCAAGATTAAAGAAGGAGTATAACTTAAAAAGATTGAATGCAGAATTCCTACATGCAGAGTGATTGAAGTTTAGATTAGATTACTCAGTGTGGAAACAGGCCCTTCGACCCATCAAAGCACAACCCACCCATACATTTACCCCTTATCTAGGACTAGAGACAATTTAGCATGGCCAATTCACCTGACCTGCACATTTTTGGACTGTGGGAGGAAACCGGAGCACCCGGAGGAAACCCACGCAGACACGGGGAGAACATGCAAACTCCACACAGTCAGTCGCCTGAGGCGGGAATTGAACCCAGGTCTCTGGCGCTGAGGCAGCAGTGCTAACCACTGTGCCACCATGCCAAGTGTTTGATATCTTATCAGAAAGCTAGTGTACAGGCACTGCACATAATCAAGGCTATTAGAATGCTATCCTTTATTAAGATAGGAATTGAACACAGGAGAGCAGTGCTTCTGTACAGAATTTGGTGAGACCATGTTTTGAATACTGCATATTGTCTTAAGTTACCTTATAAAAGGAAAACTGAACTGCTTCCAATGCATTTACAGAGTTGGTTTAACGAGATTGATACCAGGAATGAGTTGGTCATCTTAAGAGGACGAATTGGACAAGCGGAGCTTCTTTCCATTGGAGTTTTCAAAATAAAAAAAGAGAAAAAAAATACGTGGGTGGCATTGCTACCTTTCAATAGCAGGGACTTGCGTGGATTCCAGCCTTGGACAGATTTCATAGAGGGCCGAAGGGCCTGTTCTGCGCTATATTGTTCTATGACAGTTTGCGTCTAGTGTCTACATGGATTTCCACTGGGTGCTCTGGTTTCATCCCACTGTCCAAAGATGTGGGGATTAGGTGAATTGGCCATAGTAAATTGCCCTGTAGTATCTAGTAATATGCAAGCTAGTGGGCTAGCCATAGTAAAAGCAGGGATTATGGGGATAGGATGGGATGCTCTTCAGGGAGCAGATGTAGACTCAAAGGACAAAAATGGTCTTTTTCCTGCTCTACAGGGATTGAATGACTGGTCTTGAAACTGCATTACTTTGGCGAGGTGCAATAGTCAAGAAACAGGGGTCACCTTGTCAGGACAGGAGAAGCACTTCAATATTTTTCAGAAATAGCAGAGTAAGATCTTGTTAGGAAGCAGAATAGAGTGTAGAATTTGAATCAAACAGATCAATGTTAATCTTAAATGAATGGCAGAGCAAGCTTCAGGGGACCAAAATGGTCAAAGTCTGCTCCCATTTCTAATGTTACTTTGTTCATATGGTGCCTTAATGGAGGACACCATTTTCACCTCCCTTGCCTGATTCCTGCAACATTTCAACTCATCTACCTGGAGGGTGACCAGGCAGCTTGGTCTTGCCAAGGTCGTCTCAGCTTTTCACTACATGACACGGTGCCCTGATAATTTCTTTAAAACAGTGTCCCAGTTCTCACCTTTCCCTTTTAGGGAAATATAAACTTGGCCTTGCAGAGCAGGTCTTGTTTTTCTTCCTGTAAACATTCATCACAGGACATTGCATGCAGACTTGTACCCCCTCCTTCAACATTTACAAGGGAAATTTTGGCACTGATAGGTCCATTGCTGATCATCTCTTAAACTACCTCTACAATTAAAAGACTGCCAGCTCAGGCTGGACATAGGATGACATTTCCTGGACTATGATCTCCCATCTTCACTGTTCCTCTCTAGACTCCTGCTATTGTTCAATGAGCACGTCAATCACCAAGTCATGCCTTTCTATGGTTTTTCAACATACCCAAGTTTTTAATTTTTGAAAACCTGTTCAACATGCCTTGGGTTCTGATTAGTCCAATGCACTCCTGGCTCGTTGCCATTTTTCTCCCCTCCATAAGTTCAAGCTTACCCAAAATGCTCAGTGTGATTCACTAATCACCCTTTTCATCACAGAACTACAATAGCTCCCAGTAAAATCAGTGCTTCATTTTAAAGATTTTAATTTTTATTTTCAACTATGGTTACTCTCCTCCTCGACTACAGCCCACAACCTCCCCCAAAAAAGATAACACTTATTTCTGGCTCCTGAGAAACTCCAACATTAATCACTCAAGTTCTGGCAGCTGCCAAGGCTACAAGCTGTGAAATTCCTTCTCTAAACCTTCGAGTCTAGCACCTCTTGTATATAGATTTTAAAACAAACATTAAATGGACTTCAAATGGGTAGGATATTTTGCATGCACAGTTTGAAAGTTAGGGTGGTTAATACTGGATGAGTAAGCCTTCTGAAAGAAAAAAGTGAAAAATGAAACATGATCGGAGTAGCTGATGTAGATTTTCTAGTTACTGCAAGTGCTATTCCAAGTGAGTACAACAGGTGAGTTATTCCTGGAGGTAGTGGTCATGATTTGGAGATGCAGATGTTAGACTGGGGGTGTACAAAGTCACAAATCACAGCACCAGGTTATAGAACAGGTTTAATTGGATACACTAGCTTTCAGAGTGCTACTCCATCAGGTGGTTGTCAGGAGCGGCACGCCGAAAGCTAGTGTTTCCAATTAAACCTGTTGAACTATAACCTGGGTGTTGTGTGATTTGTAACTTTAATCCTGGAGGGTTAGTCAATTTATCCCTCAATATTTCTGTCATGTTGAATATTGAGTTTTAAATTAACAACTGCACACAAACTGAATGACATCATTTCTTTTATGATCACAAAAGGGAGTAAACTTAAAAAAACACTTGTTTTGCATTAAAATGCTGAGGTCATAAAACACGCATTATAAATGCAAGATTCCTTACTGAAGTAGAGGAACTCAACCTCAGTTATATACCATGTACATATTATTCAAAGCAATAGAATATATATTTGTATCTCATGTGAAAAATTATTCAGCAAAAAGGAGAATTAGAGACTTGCAAAATGAACCAAACCAAATTGGCCAAGCTTGAATAAACACAGATTGCAAAGTATTATTTACCACAAAGACCGGTCATCTGTGACTACTCAATTTCACCCAATGTATTTGGCAAATACTACAACTCACCGAATTTTAGAACATAGAACAGTACAGCACAGAACAGGTCCTTCAGCCCACGATGTTGTGCCAACCACTGATCCTCATGTATGCACCCTCAAATTTCTGTGACCATATGCATGTCCAGGAGTCTCTTAAATGTTCCCAATGACCCTGCCTCCACAACTGCTGCTGACAATGCATTCCATGCTCCCACAACTGTGTCAAGAACCCGCCTCTGACATTCCCTCTATACTTTCCGCCAACCAGCTTAACACTATGACCCCTCGTGTTAGTCATTTCTACCCTGGGAAATAGTGTCGATAGCCAGAGACTATCTATGCCTCTCATTATCTTGCATACCTCAATTAGGTTCCCTCTCCTCCTCCTTTTCTCCAATGAAAAAAAAAGAGTCTGAGCTCAGTCAACCTCTCCTCAGAAGATAAGCCCTCCAGTCCAGGCAGCATCCTGGCAAACCTCCTCGGAACCCTCCCCAAAGCATCCACATTTTTCTTATAATAGGGTGACCAGAAAAGGACTCGGTATTCCAAGTGCAGTCTAACCAAAGTTTTATAGAGCTGCAACAAGATCTCACGACTAAAACTCAATCCCCCTGTTAATGAAAGGCAAAACACCATATGCTTTCTTAACAACCCTGTCCACTTGGGGTCGCGGGTACATAGATCCCTTAAAATGGCCACCCAATATCCCTCTGTTCCTCCACACTGCCAAGAATCCTATCCTTAATCGTGTACTCAGCTTTCAAATTTGATCTTCCAAAATGCATCACCTCGCATTTATCCAGGTTGAACTCCATCTGCTACCTCTCAGCCCATCTCTGCATCCTGTCAATGTCGTGCTGTAGCCTACAACAGCGCTCTATACTGTCAATGGCACCTTCAACCTTTGTGTCATCTGCAAACTTGCTGTTTTGTGCAGGCACTCTCATTAGGTTTGCAATTCAGTAAACAGCACAAAGTGAAAAATAAAAAATATCAAAACATGGCTGAAGAGCTGAAGCAAAAATCTATACAAATATTTAAAAGGAAGCTGTATTGGAATGCTGTTAACTGGATAGATAAGGAGTGAAGACTGAATTTATTCAAGGTTGAGATAGACACATTTTAATCAGTAAGGGAATTAGAGGTTATAGTGAACAAGATGGGCGGCACGGTGGTACAGTGGTTAGCACTGCTGTCTCACAGCGCCTGTAGACCCGGGTTCAATTCCCGACTCAGGCAACTGTCTGTGTGGAGTTTGCACGTTCTCCGTGTCTGCGTGGGTTTCCTCCGGTTTCCTCCCACAGTCCAAAGATGTGCGGGTCAGGTGAATTGGCCAAGCTAAATTGCCCGTAGTGTTAGGTAAGGGGTAAATGTAGGGGTATGGGTGGGTTGCGCTTCGGCGGGTCGGTGTGGACTTGTTGGGCCGAAGGGCCTGTTTCCACACTGAGTCTAAAGATAAGAAAGTCAGGTTGAGGATGATCAGAGCAGCTATGATCTCATTGAAAGAGAAATATCAGCCTCCATCAGCTGAATGGACCACTTCTGCTTCTATGTCCAAGGCCACTGGGAGTAAAAACTATTTGAAACTAAGTTATTAAAATTTTAACACCTCATGAGTGTTGAATGGAGGCACTTAACATCAAAATTGTTCAAATGCAGGCAATTTGCATAAAATTGTTCAAACACTTATGAGTAACAGTGTTTTTAAATCTGTGCCATTTAAAACCCAAACCTTGGGGCACAGAATCTGAAGATTTGACACCAAACCCATTAAGGTAATATTCAAGCAGATGACTTAAATCAATTAGGTTATAAGGACTGTGTTGGAGAAAGGCACAGATGTTTAGGGACAGAATACCAAATCTTAGGGTGAATGGATAGCAGAGCAATCAAACTTGGAGATTGTTGAGAGGCCAAAGTCAGAGGTGGTCAGAAATCAAAGGGTTTGTAGGGCTGGAGGAGGTTACATAAGTAGGTAGGGAAGGACCAAGGTGCCAAGATGGCAGTAAAGTAGGTTGCTCATTCACTCGACTGGTTTCCTTTGCTCCTTTGGTGACCTGGCTGGGTGGATTCAGTACTCCAGCATGGCCTTAGCATGGACTTCTGGTCTCAAGGTGATTGAGGTACAGTCACACCATTACTAAGCATTTAAGACCGACAATGTTTGAATTTTCAGCTTTTTTCTACTTTTAGAAAATGAACAAGTCTGCAGTGTGCAACTTTTAACACTTTAATACAATTACTGCAATGTTTAACTTTTAACCTTATTCCTTCTTCCTACCTTTTTACAATTCTGTACCTAAGGGTACATGTACAGAAGATGGCACCTTGTGCGACATTATACACTTTTCACAGTCATACGTACTCAAGTACAAATCAAAAGCAAAAAGGCCATGAAAGGGTTAGAAGAGGGAGAGAATTCCAAACCAAAACAAGGCACCTTAGGCCAAGAGGCAATGAAGGTCAGCAATAACAAGGGTGATTAATGGACACTAGAGAATAAGCATGGAGGAATTGCTAACTTCTGCAAGACTAAAAAAAGGTATAAGTATCATTAGAGAAAGAAATATATCCTTACTATAAAAATTGCTGCAACACTTTTTCCAGAGTCAACAGACTGTTAAGTCTGTTTTGATATCAGGCCTACATTACATGTCGATAGGCCTTTTGTTCAAGGAGTCAAACTCCATCTACAGTTAATACCCAATCAAAAAAAAGTCTAACTAAACAGAGTCAGAGACGTTGAAACAAACTTTGCAACTTCATTGTATAAATACTTATGCAATTTTTGACAAGAAAAATTTGGTGTTGTAATGCTTACATATGAAAATCGCTAGCCAAAGTGACATTAAAGAAAACAAAATGGACTTTAAAAGAAACAAAATTCTCCTTTATCAACAGTGAAGTCTGTACATATTTCCATTCTTCCTCAGTCACTTAAAATTTGAAATAATAACTTGGGTGCATATGCATTTCTGACAGCAACTGGAAGAAACATTTGGCATATCTACTTGGTCCTCAGTCTAACTTTGAGATTAGCCAGCTGAAGTCTACATAAAGTTGGAGAAACTCAAGTCAAAAGGTTTGTAAGGGGGGGGGGGGGGGGGGGGGGGGGAGAATTAGTTAGGGCAGAGAAATCCCTTGAAAAGGATTTCAAGGGTGTGAGAATTCTAAACAAAAAAGGCACTGTTGGGCCAAGAAGCAACGTAGGTCAGCAATGCCAGTTATAATGGACAGATGGAGAAGCAGAAAGGATAAAACAAGCCCTGTATCTCAGAATTTCACCTTGGACATGTTTTCTCACCATGGATAATTTAAACATTCCTCCAATCTTTTTATTTCACCACATCCAACTAGACTGAAACTGCTAAGCACTGACGTACTAGTATTTCAGAAGTCTGAATAATTTGCTAAATCAGCAAATCTGTATGCACTTCTAAAACTGTGGCAATGAACCAAAGCAAGGATTACTGGAGAACAATTGTGACCTTATGTACACAGACTCGAAAAATAGTTTCACACTCACTAGTGACCAGAGATGGAATCAATACAAACTACAATCCATTTCGTTATATTCAAACTAACCTTTTATATACAGTTTTAACTTAAAATAGATACAGAAACTTGAGGATATTAAGTTGCCAAGGAGAAGACTGATCGCAGCATTTCAGCTTCAAATGGAGACCAAATAAGAACACATTGGTTTTGCTCATTAATAATAATTTAGACCAGCATTGATATTCCATTGCTAATTGCAACTGAACACACCAATGAGTTACCTTCATGAACTGCTGCAGAAATCAGATGTGCAAGTACCGCTAGAGTACTATTGGAGATGGACTTCAAAATTTTTTACCCAGTTACAGTAATTTAATTCCAAGTTAGTGGTCTGGAGAGGTACTTGCAGGATTTGAAGTTCACTTGTACCTACTGCCCTTCTCTTTACGTAAAATAGAAGCCAAAGGTTTGGAATATGGAAGAGCCTTGCTATATAAATTGCAATGCATTTTGTAGATGGTACATAATGCTGCCACTGTGCATCAGTGCTAGAGTGTGAATGCAGAAGGTGGTAGGTAGGATGCCAGTCAAGTAAGCTACTTTGTCCTGGATGGTATCAAGTTGGGGGGAGTGCTTCAAACCTCCCTCATCCAGGCAAATGGAGTATATTCCATTACACTCATGATTTAAACTTTGAAGATAACACGTAGAGTTTGTGGAATTGAGCTTTGGCCATTGTCGGGCACCAAAATAGTGTCAAAGTTATTTGTCATTCATTAAACAAAGCCAACATACCTGTCCAGATCGTATTACGTTTGAGTATGAACCATTTCAGTAGTTAAGTCACCCCAAAGTGCCGAAACCCGCACAACATGCTACCATTCCCAATTCAGACCTCATTAAATAGAAGGCCATTGATGAATTAGTCGAACATTGTTAAGCCATCTGAGAAACTGCTGCAATGACATCCGTCATCACAGTCTTAAGCTAAGTGTTGTTCAGTGCTTCCCAGGAGCTGAAAAATTACACCATGTTCTTTGTGACCTGCAGCACATTCTTATTGAGGTGCTCGTCCTCATTGATACTTTCCCGCACACCTTCACTACTTGCCTTGTTCGTAGCAAACTGCCCAGCTCTCAGGACAACTCCATACAACCCTGTCATGGTGGACGCTGCAAGTCATGTCAGATTGTGGACAGATACCACTATTACATGTGGGAACACCTCCCACCTCGTACACAGCAGGTACTCATATCAGAGAGGAGAAAGTGAGGTCTGCAGATGCTGGAGATCAGAGCTGAAAATGTGTTGCTGGAAGAGCGCAGCAGGTCAGGCAGCATCCAAGGAACAGGAGAATTCCTGAAGAAGGGCTTGTGCCCGAAACGTCGAATCTCCTGTTCCTTGGATGCTGCCTGACCTGCTGCACTTTTCCAGCAAAATATTTTCAGGTACTCATGTCACTCAGCCAACTTTGTCTATCTTATATTTTGCAGGCAAGGATGCCTGGAGGCATGGTACATTGGGGAAACTGAGCAAAGGCTATGACAAAGGATGAATGGGCACCGCACAACAATCAACAGACAGGAGGGTACCCTCCCAGTTGGGGAACACTTCAGTGGTCCAGGACATTCAGACTCAGACCTTCAGGTGACCATCCTCCAAGGTGGACTTTGAGACAGGCAGAAGAGGAAAGTGGCCAAGCAGAGGCTGATAGCTAAGGTCGGTACCCCAAGGGAGGGCCTCAACCGGGACCTTGGGTTCACGTCACATTACAGGTGATCACCATTGCACTCCCTCACCGACTCAAGACACCACACACACACGCACCCCCCCCCCCCACCGACTTAAGTCAGTGAGGGGGGGGGGTGCGCTTGTGTGTGTGTGGTGTCTTAAGTCGGTGAGGGGGGTGTGTGTGGTGTCTTAAGACACCACACACACACCCCCTCACCGACTTAAGACACCACACACTTTATGGGGTGAGTTTGTACTTGCAGAGTTACATTGTACTTTGCTCAAAAACTGCATGCATTCATGTAGAATGCTGTTATCTCACTTTTTAGATTAGGATCAATCTAAACATCAGGTCATAGAACACATGGGGCTAACACCTTCAACATATTGTCTAGCTATCACCATTGTTAACAGCTAACTGGAGAATGCAACTTTAAAAAAGGTTTTGTGATTTACACATGAAAGTGAAACTATCACTGTATTCTAACAGATGAAAGGCTTAACAATCAATTTTTCAATGTATAATTTTAGTTACATCACACTGAATTTTTGCTATAAATTCTGTATTACGATCGAATTTGTATCATCTCCACTATCACCTGATGAAGGAGCGTCGCTTCGAAAGCTAGTGGGCTTCCAATTAACCCTGTTGGACTATAACCTGGTGTTGTGAGATTTTTAACCTTAAGCTAAAGGATAATCATCTTCCTTCGCAAGAGGTTTAACTCCAACAACTGGAGTGTTTCCCCTCACCTCCATTCCGGTAACGGGAGAATTCCTTGACAGCAACATTGTTGTCGAATTCGGCCTCAACTTCCAGGGCAGGAACTCTAACCTATGGAATGTCTCCTAGTGTCTCCCAGAGACAAGTCAAAGTTGACAAAACTGATCGAGGTGCAATTAAAATGTGAAATGGACCAGATTTTACCCTCCCAAAATAGGTTTTAAATTGCCCCAAAAGATAGAAAAATGGATGAACGTTAAAATTGGCCTCAGATCTGCAGGAGATTAAGATTGACTGCGGACATAAATGTCAAAAGAAACAAACAGGGTACTAAAGTGGTCGGAAAGAGAACTTTAAAACCATTCCAAATCGAGATAGAAAGAGGTGTAATGAAATTACACGATCAGCGCTGCTGCTCAGCAGTATCAAGGACTGTACAACAGTGAAGATGACCAAATAAAGTGAAAATTAGACATTCCGCCAGGGTGTACAGTTAGTCAATTTTAAAAACTATTCAAAAAGGGTTAGAAGAATTTTTTGTAAAGTTATTATTTTAAGTCCCGTTTCAACGAGCGAGGGAGAATGAAGTGTCGAAGATACACAAATATTCCACCAAAAATAAGGGAACAATTTCACGGCAGTCTTTTCGTCAAGGAAACGTTGGTCAATAATAAGAAATACCTGATTTTTTCTATTTAAAAACAACACTCGAACAGCAAACACAAGGAGCTCCACGGACACAACTTGGAAAAAACAACATTGATTGACATCTCACACCGCCGATAGTGAGCAGCTAAAAAAAGTCCACGATCGAACCAAGAGATGGTCAATTCGGCTGGACTGATCTTGTAAATACTGCGCATAATAATTTAAAAGCTAAACTACACATCCAACTCGCAAAAGCTCTGGCGGGTTATGTAGTGAAAATCAAAGTGCGCGAAACAAAGTATCCAATTTCTATACTTAAGTGGAATATCAATTAGACGTGTGCTCGAGATCCCCCACTTTAACCAGCTCATGGAGGGCATATTAGTGACTTTCCCCATTCTCCAAGCCATAGAAGCCGACTTTACGGATTTTGAATTGCATAACAAGTCGCAACTAGACTAATGGTTACCTTTCGGAGGATTTTCTGACAGTTTGTACAGATCACGTAGGCAATCGAGAGCTTTTCTGAGTTCATAGTGCTCCTGTTTTCTTAGCAATTTGGAGATATGAACATTATTCACGACGATCTAAAGTCGTTCGCTACACAAAGCCGCAGTAGAAATTAACCATCATGTGAACATGAATCAATGTAAATAAAAGCCAGCATTTAGTCTCAGGCACATAACAACCATGAAAATAAGACTTCAACGCATCGAGTAAAACCCCTCTCACCATCTTTCCCCATCAGCTGTTCTGGAGTTTCATATAACAATTTAACAGCTGCAGCCAATTACATTCTTCCAACCGCTCAAGTACACAGAACAGCGGCCAGCGTCCCGCCTCTTGACCAATCATTGCACAGGCGTGAATGCTAAGGCTAAAGCCTAAACCAATAAAACTAGAGTGTTATATCGGCTCTAACCAATAACATTCCAGAGTTTCCCCTGTAATCAACCTTCTGACGAGAAGCGGAGGCACTGGACGGCACCGTAATACAACCACATGAAGTGTTTTTAATAGCGAAACAACTAATTCATTCTGGAGTTAAATGCAATTAGACCATTGTTAAAATTAAGAAATACTTATACTCATAAAACGCCTATCTCAACCACAGAACGCCGCAAACTGCTTTAACGGGCCGATGAAGTGGTTTTTAAAGTCGTTGTTGCGTTCTAAACGTTAAATCTTGGCAAAAAAGTAAAAACAAAAGGAAAATTTCATTTTTAATCAACTGATCATGGATTGTTTAATGTTTGTAGATGTCTATATAAGCTACTTGACCGCGTTTGCATTTATGCGATCCGAAAATGCTAATTTATCTTACTTGTACTTTCAAATAGGCCTGTTGGACTATAACCTGGTGTGTGATTGTTAAAATTATTTACACCACAGTTCTTAGACAATGCAACCCAAATAAACTTTATTCATAAGAAAAATTGTAAACATATTTCCTTAACGGGTGGAATTGTCAACAGGTTTGGATTTCTAATTATCACTAAATGAATAATTCTTCAAAATTGATCTCCCACTTCAGCCGTTTCTTTCTTTCGCTTTGACACATAACAAAATGCTCCCGGTGATTCGCCTTTCCCTGATCCGGTTTCTTTCTCTGAAATTATTAAAAACGCTGGCCACAGAACAAGCAATTTCAATTCCATCGAAAAGGTTTTGCTCCTACAAACCAAAGTTTACCTTTTTATAAAACAACCATGTTAGCTATTACAATTAGTAAACAAGCCATAATCATGCGGGTTAAAATGGAAAGCTAAATCACTGTTGGAAAATGTAATTGTTAAGTTAGCTGAATTTGGTGCAATACACACAGCGAGTGTCAAACATCTGAGGCCAAGATTTCACGGAGCAGTTCAATTAGACAAATTTCTGCAAAACAAACAAATTTTGCCCCAGCCTTTTGTGATATCCGAATATACAATCGGCGGTGGCTGAGTGGAGTCAGAACTGAGAATCTGAGTGTGATCAGCTGTCAAGCTCAAAATCTAAACAAACTGGTTCTGCATGTTTTTGTTGCATGACTGTTCGGTTATTTTGAAAATGAAAAGAATATTAATTTTTGAATACCCTGTCCCTGTCGATGAGTGCTTTGTTTTACTATGCTTCCTTTAAAAGCACAATGACAATACAAACAGAATCCTGACAATTGAGATATTTGTGAAAACGAGTGTTAGGTTTCAGTGATGCTCAGATAACTTCAATCAGCTAAAGCAAAATATTGCAGATGCTGGGAATCTGAAATTCAGTTCTGATGAGAAGTAGTCTGGAAAGTTAATACAGGATGTATATGACAGAAACCAACCACTCAGCCCAACCAGTCCGTGCCATTGAATTTCACCTTATCTAAATCTATCATCATGACCCTTTCATTCCTGTATCAGTCATATACTTACTTACATAGCTTCCCTTTTATTATAACTATAATATTCACTTCAAAGTTCTGATTTGGAGATGCCGGTGTTGGACTGGGGTGTACAAAGTTAAAAATCACACAACACCAGGTTATAGTCCAACAGGTTTAATTGGAAGCACACTAGTTTGCTCTGCCTCAGAAGTACTCTTTGTGTTGATTTTATTTGAACCTCACCATTTCAAATGCTTTATTAGTTCACCCTTAGCCTTTTTTGGTAGAGATCCAACCTACCAGTCATGTCTGGATAATACCCATATATTTCTGGTATTATCCTTGTGAATCTTCCCTCTCCAGTGCTCTAGATCCATTGTAAGTATATAATGAAGACTGCATATAGTATTGGAAGCGTGATCTAAGGATCGTTAGACGTTTACCATAACTTTCCCACTTTTCAATACTGTCCCTTGAGAGATAAAGTCCACAGTACGATTTGCTTTGTAATGGCCTTGCTAACACTTAGTGATGCTGTATTTGTACTCCATAAGATTTTTTTCTTTTCCCACTTAAAAATGTACCTCCAAGAAATAAGTGACATCTTTCTTTCTCCAAAATGTTTTACCTCACATTTCTCTAATATTGAACTTCATTTGCTAGTTATTTGTCATCTTACAAGTGTACTAATATCCTTCTTTAAGTTGTAGCGGTTCTCCTTGTATTTGATATCATCCACAAAGTTAGAAATTATGTTTCTGAATCCACAGTGAGAACAGTTAATGCACATTGTGAACAGCATGGACCCCAGGACAGATCCTTGCTGAATACTCCTTCCCAATTCTGCCATTCCAAATAATTTAGATCCACAATCTGTTTTCTGCTTAGAGGTCAACTATCACTGTATTCTGTCACTTTTCTTCTGATTTTGTATTCTCTGACTGTATTCAATAGTCTGTTAATGAGTCTCATTATTCAAGGCTTTTCTTTCTCTGATTTCAAATGTTGCCTGATGTGTTGAGTATTTCCAGCATTTTCAGTTGTGAAAGTTACTAGAGAAAAGTGAAAATAAATATGGGCTCACTTGCAGGGAGAGGCAGAAAAACAGTAATTAGAAAAAATAAATTTGCAGACAAAATAATGTCTTGAATTTATTTTCGCAACAGAAGACAAAAAGCATTCTGGAAAGTGAGATCTAATGAGACTGAGAAGCATTTAAAATGCTACTTGTAAATAAATGTATGCTGAAGAGTGGTAGGGAAGGAAAGGGACAATCTGATCCACCACTCTTCTATTCCCAATGTCTCCCCACATCCCCCCATAGCACCATCCCATATAATTCCAGAGGTTGTAACACGTGCAATTTAATTCCTCCCTCTTCACTACCCTAGACCCCAGGCACACCTTCCAGTTGTAGTTGCAATTCACCTGCATATCATTCCATCTAGTTTATGTATTCACTGCTGATAATGTGGTCTCATCTCCCAATGGAGACTGGATGACAACTTTGTGGAATAACTATGTTCTGTCCATAAAAATGACTCCAAGTTTCCAGCTGCCCACTGCATAGTATATCGCCACATTCTCTGACCCAATATTTTTGTCTTGGGCCTGCTGCAGTGATACTGTGAGGCTCAGCACAAGCTGGAAGAAGAGCATCTTTTTCTTCATGGGGATCCTGAAACCCTGACTATCAAGTTCAACAATTTTAGGGCATAAGCATCTTCTTCCATGCCCTTTACCCATTCCCAGACTCCCCCCCCCTCCCCCCCCACCCCCCCCCACACCCAGCCTTTTAATATGTGTGTTGTTTTCATCACAGATAACTCATTTTCATTCATGATGATCCCTATTGGCAATATTTCTTTCTCCCTGGCTAATCATCATATCATCCTTTGTCTGCTCAACTGCTGTTTTCGCTCTCTACTTATCTCCACCTATCATCTACTCTATTACACTCTATCTCCATCCTCACTTTCAGTTTTTTTTAGCATAAACACTACCTTTTCCTAGCTACAATCAGTTCTGAAGAAGAGTCACCAATCCAAAATAATATACTGCTTTCTGTCCACAAATGGTACCAGACCTGCTGAGGTTCCCTGGTGATTTCTGTTTTTGTTTCAGATTTCCAATATCTGCAGTTTGTCATTTTTTTTTAGCTTGTATTCCAGGTTGCTTAAGAATATCAGGATGGAGATAGCAGCAGGGCTTTGCATAATCTACCACTCTACCCTAGTTTGAGATTAAGTCATGCAAAACTGTTCTCTACCATAAAGCACACATGCCATAGGCAGAAATTTTAAGTTCATTTTAAGAAAACATTGTACTGAACATAATGCAGCAGTATACACACAAAACATAGTATCAGAAGTGGCAGTGCCATACTAAAACACAGCTACCTACAGAGATTCACAGGTAGGGCTATGACCTGTCAATAAAGCAAACTGAAAATGAAGAACAAAAAGTGCCAACCACAGTGGAAACACTGGTTAAGAAAACAATGGTTGCAACTTTCTCCTGCCAACTCTTATTTAAATGATAGAAGGTTTGAAACAAAACTTGAATTACTTCCATACACAATGGCTGAACTATTAAATAGCAACAAATTTGTCAGAAGAGTTACAAGTCAATATATTTTTATTACTGTTGGGAAGAGATTGTTTTAGAATATAGTCTACTCTAAAACTCTGAAATCCAGAAAAAAAACACAAGGTAGAAATTTTAAAGCTTTGAAACATGTTATGAAATCCAAATGAGTTACATAAGAATGGTGTATATTGAGTGTTAGGGACCAAAGGGTAAAAAAGATCAATATGTAATGTCATTAACTCAGCTCACAGAAACCTATAATTTGTGCAATTAAAAGATGATCTCATTAAAAATAGGATTGTATTGCAAATAAGGGACCTTGAATGAGAAAATGCGTTACACTAAACAGGGCAATTGTTGTGTGCAGAAGTGTCAAAGCAATAAGTCAGTAGCATATTCGTAGCAGAACAGACCAAATCCTGCATTATGCTGAAAAGTCTTCCAGGCAAGAAGGGCAACATAATAACAGTCAAAATACAAAACACTAATAAGACCATAAGACATAGAAGCAGAAATTAGGCTGTTCAGCCAATCAAAATACTGTAAAAGACTTCATTAGAAAGAGAACATGTCCAACATGTCCTGTCACTGAAGAGATATCTGCTGTAGATTCTAATGAAGCAATCTAATGAAGCAATTTATGCTGTATAACAATTTGGATTAATAAAGTTGACAGATCAGACATAGTTTGTGACTGTTGGGTTGAAGACTGCAGAAAGAGTCAACGTAAAATGTCAAAATGGTGTCCCACATCATAACCTTCACAGATCTGTGTGAAGTGATGCAACATGGCAGCGCAGCAGTGAAGACTTCAAATACATGGTAAGGCTATATGATAGCAGCATACTCATGCCAAAACGACAGTACATTTTGCCAGCCAAGTTCAAAAATGTAAACAATGATCTAGAGTTTTCCATTCTGGATGGCCATTGTCAAGGTGAAAGTGAAGACTGCAATGCTGGAGATCAGTGATTTTGGAAAGCACAGCAGGCAGCATCCAAGAAGCAGGAGAATCGACATTTCAGGCATTAGCCCTTCATCAGGAATGAGGCTTGTGGGTTGGGGCGTAGAGATAAATAGGAGGTGGGTGGGGTTGGGGGGAGGTAGCTGGGAAAGCGATAAGTGATGAAGGTGAGGGAGAAGGTGATAGGTCAGAAGGGGCACTGATGGACGGGTCTGGAGAGCGTTGCCAAGTTGATGACTTGGGACTGGGATAATGTGGGGAGAGGGGAAATGCAGAAGCTGTTGAAATTCACATTTATCCCGCGTGGTATTGCCAACAAATTCCAGTCACTTCAACCAGGACAAGTCTAAAGTTTAGACTTGTAACTCTCAATATGCTGAAACACATTTGCAACATGCTGCAGCATACTAACCAAGTAACCTTGGATCTGAGAGGTGTACAACAATATGGTAACTGGGTCACAATCAAGGGAAATATCACCTTGATGATAGTTCCAGTTGCTCTCATGGTCAGCCTGAAATGAAAACTAATAGAGCTGGAAAATAAGTGAGTAATGATTAAAGTGCCAATTGTTATAGAATGAATCAACAACATGGTGATAGTGCAACAATCAGAAAAGCTGAGATTGTTGCCCAAAAGATATAAATAAAAGCCAGGAAAGATCATCCTATTCCATGACAACCAAAGGAATTTTGCCACAACTTGCAAATGCAAAAATCTTCAAATAGCTAAACAGGAACAAAAGCATCAAACAGCACATCAGTGCTTACAATGAGTACCAAGTAAACAAGCTAGACAGCTGCTGTTGACACAAGGCATTCCAAATGGATAATGAATGAAACTGGGAGTAGATCTCTTTGCACTCACAGGAACTGGCTAACTTGTCATGCAGACAATACTCTCACTCAATGGGAAATGAACCAGTTGGCTTCAACATCGACTTATGAGATTGTTAAATGCCTAAAAACACATTGTAGCATTCTTGACATCGTGAACGACAATGACACTTAGTTCATGTAGGAACATAGGAAGAGGAGTAGACTATTCAACCCTTTGAGCCTGTTCAATGAGATCATGGTTGATCTGTCATGTAACTCCACATACCTGCCCTTGGACCAATTCTCTCAAAATCTTTGTTTAACAAAAATTGATCTACCTCAGATTTAAAATTAACAATTCACTGCCATTTTGGAAGAGAGTTTCAAATATCTACTACTTTTGCATGTGTAGAAATGCTTCCTAACATCCCTCTTGAACTGTCTGGCCCTAATTCTCAGACTATGTCCCCGCATTCTAGAAATTCCAACCAATGGGAATAGTTTATTTTTATATACCCTGTCCTTTCCTGTTAATATCTTGAAGACTTCTAAATTCTAGATGGAAAAGGTCTAATTTGTATCAGCTCTCCACGTAACTTTATCCCTGAAATCCAAGTATCATTCTTGTAAACCTATATTGTACTCCCTCCAAGGCCAGTATACCTTTCCTAAGGTGTGGTGCCCAGATTTGCACACAGACCTCTACCTGGGTTTAATCATGGTTTAACAACAGCAGCATTTCTTCTGCATCCTTGTACTCCAGTCTCTGGATAGAAAACCAGCATTGCTCTAGCTTTCTTGATTATTTTCTACGCCTGTTTGTAACATTTTAAAAATTTAAGCAACCAAACTCCCAAGTCTCCTTGGACATCCAATGTATTTAACTTCATATCATTGAGACAGTACCCCAATTTGCCCTTTCTCATCCAATAATGATAACCTCACACTAGCCACATTCTGTCAACATAGAATCCTAAAGTGGATTACAGAACTGGCTCAAAGGTAGAAGACAGAGGGTGGTGCTGAAGGGTTGTTTTTCAGACTGGAGGCCTGTGACCAGTGGAGTGCCACAAGGATCAGTGCTGGGCCCTCTACTTTTCGTCATTTACATAAACGATTTGGATGCGAGCATAAGAGGTACGATTAGTAAGTTTGCAGGTGACACCAAAATTGGAGGTATAGTGGAGGTGTATTACAACAGGATCTGGACCAGATGGGCCAATGGGCTGAGAAGTGGCAGACAGAGTTTAATATGCGAGGTGCTGCATTTTGGGAAGGCAAATCTTAGCAGGACTTGTACACTCCTAGGGAGTGTTGCTGAACAAAGAGACCTTGGAGTGCAGGTTCATAGCTCCTTGAAAGTGGAGTTGCAGGTAGATAAGATCATGAAGAAGGCGTTTGTTATGCTTTCCTTTATTGGTCAAAGTATTGAGTACAGGAGTTGGGAGGTCATGTTGCAACTGTACAGGACATGTTGCCAGGGTTGGAGGATCTGAGGTACAGGGAGAGGCTGAACAGGCTGGGGCTGTTTTCCCTGGACCGTCGAGGGCTGAGGGGTGACCTTATAGAGGTTTATAAAATTATGAGGGGCATGGATAGGATAAATAGACAAAGTCTTTTCCCTGGCGTCGGGGAGTCCAGAACTAGAGGGTATAGGTTTAGGGTGAGAGGGGAAAGATATAAAAGAGACCTAAGGGACAACGTTTTCATGCAGAGGGTGGTACGTGTATGGAATGAGCTGCCAGTGGAAGTGGTGGAGGCTGGTACAATTGGAACATTTAAGAGGTATTTGTATGGGTATATGAAGAGGAAGGGTTTGGACGGATATGGGCCGGGTGCTGGCACGTGGGACTAGATTGGGTTGGGATATCTGGTCAGCATGGACGGGTTGGACCGAAGGGTCTGTTTCCAAGCTGTACATCTCTATGACTCTAAGTCATATGGCAAGAAAGTTCCAGCCCAATTGATCCATGTCAACCAGGGTTCCTAAACTGAACCAGTCCCATTTGCCTGAATTTGTTCCATTTCTCTCTAAATCTTTCCTATCCATGTACCCATCTGAGTGTCTCTTAAATGTTGTTATTGCACTGACCTCTACAATTTCTCTGGCTGTTCAATCCATATACGCAACGCCCTTTGTTTGAAAAAGTTGCCCCTCAGTTTCCTTTTAAATCTTTCCCCTCTTATCTTAAGACAACATCCTCTAATGTTGGACTCCCTAACCTGGGGAAAGACCTTGGTTATTCACCTAATCTATACCCCTCATGATCTTATAAATATCTATGAAGTCAGCCCTCAGTCTCCTACACTCCAGGGAAAAATGTCCCAAGTCTATCCAACCTCTCCTAACAATTCAAACCCTCCAGTCTTGGTAATGCCATTGTAAATCTTTTTTGGGTGCTTTCCAGTTTAATAACATGGCGACAGGAATTGTGCACAGCACTCCAGATATAGTCTTACCAATGTCCTGTACAGCTACAACATATTGTGCCAATTCATCTACTCAAAGCTCTGAACAATTAAGGCAATCATGCCACATGCCTTCTTTACCACCCTGTTTACCTGTAACGGCACTTTCAAGGAAATGTGTACCTGCACCCCCTGATTTCTGTACGACAACACTTTCCAGGGCTTGCCATTAACTGTGTAAATCCTGTCCTGGTTTGTCTTACCAAAATGCAACAATCACATTTATCAGAATTAAACTCTGCCGGCCATTCCTCAGTCTCGGTTGATCAGGATCACATTTGTACTCTGACTGTACTTCCTGATTGTCCAGTACACCATCAAGAATCCCTATAGTGTGGAAACAAGCCATTTCACCCAACAAGTCCACACCAACCCTCCAAACAGTAACTCACCCAGACACATTCCCTGACTCTATCACCCCCGACTAATGCACCTCACCTACACATCCCTGCATACCATGGGACAATTTAGCATTGCCAATTTACCTAACTTCCATATCTTTGAATTCTGGGAGGAAACCAGAGAACCCAGGGGAAACCGATGGGGAGAATGTGCAAACTTCACACAGACAGTGGCTTGAGGCTGGAATCGAACCTGGGTCCTTGGTGCTGTGAGGCAGCAGTGCTAACCATTGAGCCACCATGCCACCCAAAGTTTGCATCATCAGCAAGCTTACTAACCAAACCTCCAATATTTTCAGCCAAATTGTTTATATAAATGACAGACAACAGTGCACCCTGCAATGATCCTTGAGCACCCCATTAGTCACAGGCCTCCAATCTGAACAGCAACACTCTACCACCAGTCTCAGTCTCCTACAGACAAAGTTAAAAATCACACAACATCAGGTTATAGTCCAACAGGATAATTTGGAAGTACTAGCTTTTGGAGCACTGCTCCTTCATCAGGTAGTTGTGTCCATCAAGTCAACGATGTCAACTACACAGGCCCAGATAACTCAGTCAGTAGAGCGAGTTTAGGGTGGCACGGTGGCTCGGTGGTTAGCACTGCAGCCTCACAGCACAAGGGTCGCAGGTTCAATTCCAGACTCGGGTGACTGTCTGTGTGGAGTTTGCACATTCTCCCTGTGTCTGCGTGGGTTTCCTCCGGGTGCTCTGGTTTCCTCCCACAAGTCACCAAGGTGTACAGGTCGGGTGAATTGGCCATGCTAAATTGTCCATAGTATTAGGTGCATTAGTCAGAAGGAAATGGGTCGGTGTGGACTGGTTGGGCCAAAGGGCCTATTTCTACACTGTAGGGAATCTAATCTGAAGTATACAATAGGCTGGTTCTCCCTGCATTCCATGTGGCCTAACCTTCCTAACCAGTGTACCATGCATCACCTTGTCAAAGGCCTTGCTAAATGTGTACCACTTTGCTTTCATCTATCATGTTTGTCATTTCCACAAAAGATTCAATCAAGTTTGTAAGACACAATTTACCGAGCACAAAGCCTTGCTGACTAGGCATAATTAGTCCTTGCCTTTCCAGATGCATTTGATGCTGTCTCTTATAATCCCCTCCAACAACTTACACACCATCGATGTCAGGCTCATTAGTTTGTAGTTCCCTAGCTTTTCCTTGAAGCCTTTCTTAAATAACAGCAAACATTAGCCACTCTCCATTTCTCCAGCACTGCACCCTTGGCTATTGATGATACAAATATCTCTGCTCAGCAGTTTTTCCCTAGCTTCCCCCCAAGCCATTTGTGATACACTTAGAGTCATAGAGTCATAGAGATGTACAGCATAGAAACAGATCCTTCAGTCCAACCCATCCATGCTGACCAGATATACCAAACCAATCTAGTCCCACGTGCCAGCACTCGGCCCATATCCCCCAAACCCTTCCTATTCATATACCCATACAAATGCCTCTTAAATGATGCAATTGTACCATCTTCCACCACTTCCTCTGGCAGCTCATTCCATACACGTACCACCCTCTGTCTGAAAACGTTGCCCCATAAGTCTCTTTTATATCTTTCCCCTCTCACCCTAAACCTATACCCTCTAGTTCTGGACTCCCCAATGCCAGGGAAAAGACTTTGCCTATTTACCCTATCCATGCCCCTCATAATTTTGTAAACCTCTATAAGGTCACTCCTCAGCCTCCGACGCTCCAGGGAAAAAAAACCCCGGCCTGTTCAGCCTCTCCCTATAGTTCAAATCCTCCAACCCTGGCAACGTCCTTGTAAATCTTTACTGAACCCTTTCAAGTTTCACAACATCTTTCCGATAGGAAGGACACCAGAATTGCACACAATATTCTAGCGGTGGCCTAACTAATGTTCTGTACAGCCGCAACATGACCTCCCACCTCCTGTACTCAATACTCTGACCAATAAAAGAAAGCATACAAAACACCTTCTTCACTATCCTATCTACCTGCAACTCCACATTCAAGGAGCTATGAACCTGCACTCCAAGGTCTCTTTGTTTGGCAACACTCCCTAGGACCTTACCATTAAGTGTAAAACTCCTGCTAAGATTTGCTTTCCCAAAATGCACATTTATCTCAATTAAACTCCATCTGCCACTTCTCAGCCCATTGGTCCATCTAGTCAAGATCCTGTTGTAATCTGAGGTAACCCTCTTCGCTGTCCACTGCACCTCCAATTTTGGTGTCATCTGCAAACTTACTAACTGTACCTCTTATGCTAGCATCCAAATCATTTATGTAAATGACAAAAATTAGAGGATCCAGCACCGATCCTTGTGGCACTCCACTGGCCACAGGCCTCCAGTCTGAAAAACAACCCTCCAGCACCACCCTCTGTCTTCTACCTTTGAGCCAGTTCTGTATCCAAATGGCTAGTTCTCCCTGTATTCTGTGAGATCTAATCTTGCTAATCAGTCTTCCATGGGAAACCTTGTCGAACGCCTTAGTGAAAGTGGAACAGGAAATTTGACGTTTCGGGCATAAGCCCTTCATCCTGATGAATTTCCTGTTCCTTGGATGCTGCCTGACCTGCTGCGCTTTAACCAGTAACACATTTTCAGCTCTGATCTCCAGCATCTGCAGATCTCACTTTTTACTTGAACGCCTTAGTGAAGTCCATATAGATCACATCTACTGCTCTGCCCTCATCAATCTTCTTTGTTACTTCTTCAAAAAACTCAATCAAGTTTGTGAGACATGATTTCCCACCCACAAAGCCATGTTGACTATCCATAATCAGTCCTTGCCTTTCCAAATACATGTAAATCCTGTCCCTTAGGATTCCCACCAACAAATTGCCCACCACTGAGGTCAGGCCCACTGATCTATAGTTCCCTGGCTTATCCTTACCATCTTTCTTAAACAGTGGCACCACGCTAGCCAACCTCCAGTCTTCCGGCATCTCACCTGTGACTATTGATGATACAAATATCTCAGCAAGAGGCCCAGCAATCACTTCTCTAGCTTCCCACAGAGTCCTCGGGTACACCTGATCTGGTCCTGCGTTTTTTTTAGATTACTTACATTAGATTAGATTACTTACAGTGTGGAAACAAGCCCTTCAGCTCAACAAGTCCACACCGACCCTCCGTACAGCAACCCACCCAGACCCATTCCCCTACATTTATCTTTCACCTAACACTACAGGCCATTTAGCATGGCCAATTCACCTAAACTGCACATTTTTGGACTGTGGGAGGAAACTGAAACACCCGGAAGAAACCTAGGCCGACACGGAGAGAATGTGCAAACTCCACACAGACAGTTGCCCGAGGCGGGAATTGAACCCAGGTCTCTGGCGCTGTGAGGCAGCAGTGCTAACCACTTTGCCACCATGCCACCGTTGATTTATCCACTTTTACCCGTTTCAAGACATCCAGCACTTCTTCCTCTGTAATATGGACATTTTGCAAGATGTCACCATCTATTTCCCTACAGTCGATATCTTCCATATCCTTTTCCACAATAAATACTGATGCAAAATACTCATTTAGTATCTCCCCCATTTTCTGTGGCTCCACACGTAGGCCACCTTGCTAATCTTTGAGGGGCCCTATTCTCTCTCCAGTTACCCTTTTGTCCTTAATATATTTGTAAAAATCCTTTGGATTCTCCTTCATTCTATTTGCCAAAGCTATCTCATGTCCCCTTTCTGCCCTCCTGATTTCCCTCTCATACTTCCTTTATACTCTTCTAAGGATTCACTCGATCTATCCTGTCTATACCTTAGATATGCGTCCTTCTTTTTCTAAACTAAACCCTCAATTTCTTTCGTCATCCAGCATTCCCGATACCTACCAGCCTTTCCTTTCACCCTGACAAGAATATACATTCTCTGGATTCTCGTTATCTCATTTCTGAAGGCTTCCCATTTTCCAGCCGTCCCTTTACCTGCGAACATCTGCCCCCAATCAGCTTTCGAAAGTTCTTGCCAGTACCATAAAAATTGGCCTTTCTCCAATTTAGAACTTCAACTTTTAGATCTGGTCTATCCTTTTCCATCACTATTTAAAATCTAATAGAATTATGGTCGCTGGCCCCAAAGTGCTCCCCCACTGACACCTCAGTCTCCTGCCCTGCCTTATTCCCTAAGAGTAGGTCAAGTTTTGCACCTTCTCCAGGAGGTATATCCTCATGCTGAATCAGAAAATTGTCTTGTGTGCATTTAACAAATTCCTCTCCATCTAAACCTTGAACACTATGGCAGTCCAAGTCTATGTTTGGAAAGTTAAAATCCCCCACCATAACCACCCTATTATTCTTAGATAGCTGAGATTTCCTTACAAGTTTGTTTCTCAATTTTCCTCTGAATATTAGGGAGTCTACAATACAATCCCAATAAGGTTATCATTCCTTTCTTATTTCTCAGTTCCACCCAAATAACCTTCCTGGATGCATTTCCAGGAATATCCTCCCTCAGCACAGCTGTAATGCTGTCCCTTATCAAAAATGCCACTCCCCTTCCTCTCTTGCCTCCCTTTCTATCCTTCCTGTAGCATTTGTATCCTGGAACATTAAGCTGCCAGTCCTGCCCATCCCTGAGCCATTTTTCTGTAATTGCTATGATATCCCAGTCCCATGTTCCAAACCATGCCCTGAGTTCATCTGCCTTCTCTGTTAGGCCTCTTGCATTGGAATAAGTGCAGTTTAATTTATTAGTCCTACCTTGTCCCTGCCTGCCCTGACTGTTTGACTCGCTTCTGTTCTCAACTGTACCAGTCTCAGATTGATCTCTTTCCTCACTATCTCCCTGGGTCCCACCACTCCCCCCCCCCACCCCACACACCTTACTAGTTTAAATCCTCCTGAGCAGTTGCAGCAAATTTCCCTGCCAGTATATTAATCCCCTTCTAATTTAGGTGCAATCTGTCCTTCATCTACAGGTCACTTCTACCCCAGAAGAGATTCCAGTGGTCCAAAAATGTGAATCCTTCTGCCATATACCAGCTCCTCAGCCATGCATTCATCTGCTCTATCCTCCTATACCTGTCCTCGCTAGCTCGTAGCACTGGGAGTAATCCAGATATTACTACTCTCAAGGACCTCCTTTTAAAATTTCTGCCTCATTCTCTGTAATGTCCCTTTAGAATCTCAACATTTTCCCTTCCTATGTCGTTGGTTCCAATGTGGACAATGACCTCTTGCTGGCCCCTCTCTCCCGTGAGAACATTCTGCACCCTCTCTGAGACATCCTTGATTCTGGCGCCAGGGAAGCAACACACCATTCTGCTTTTTCACTGCTGGCCATAGAAACGTCTGTCTGTACCTTGGACTAGAGAGTCCCCTAACACAATTGATCTTTTGTTGCATTAGAGCCAGTCTCAACACGAACTTGGCTGTTCGTGCAGAAAATTGGCTGTTCATGCTACGTTCCCCTGAGAATCCATCACTCCCTATATTTTAGATTAGATTACTTACAGTGTGGAAACAGGCCCTTCGGCCCAACAAGTCCACACTGACCCGCCAAAGCGCAACCCACCCCCCTTACATTTCACCCCTTCACCTAACACTACGGGCAATTTAGCATGTCCAATTCACCTAACCCGCACATTTTTGGACTGTGGCAGGAAACCGGAGCACCCGGAGGAAACCCACACAGACACGGGGAGAATGTGCAAACTCCATACAGTCAGTCGCCTGAGGTGGGAATTGAACCCGGGTCTCTGGCACAGTGAGGCAGCAGTGCTAACCACAGTGCCACCATGCCGCTTACATTTTCCAAAAAAGCATACCTGTTTGAAATGGGTATATCCACAAAAGACTCCTGCACTAGCTGCCTACCTCTCTTACCTTTTCTGGAGTTAACCCATCTATGTGACTGTATCTGAGACTTTCCACCCTTCCTGTAACTGTCATCTATCACATACTGTTGCAAATTCCTCATTGCTTCTAACTGTCTCTCCAACCGATCCATTCGATCTGATAAGATTCACATCCAACAGCATTTATGGCAGATATAATCCGCAATAATTCTTAAACTCTCTTTAAACTCCCACATCTGACAAGAGGTACATATCACTATACAGATCCTGGAGATTTATTTACTTTTATGCATTTTAAGACCTCCAGCACCCCCTTTTCTCTAATGTGGATTCTTTTCAATACATCACTATTAATTTTCCTGAGTTCCTTAGCTTCTATGTGTTTCACCACAGTAAATATTGACAAAATATTCATTTAGGATCTCACCGTCTCCTGTGGTTCCACACAAAGGTGGTTTCATTGATTTTCAAAGGGCCCTATTTTCTCCCTAGTTACTCATTTGCCCTTTATATATTTGTCAAATCTCTTTGGATTCTCCTTAATATTATCTGACAAAGCTATCTCATGTCCCCTTTTTGCCCTCCTGATTTCCCTCTTTAGTGTACTCCTACACCCCCTACTCTTGATCCCAAATGCCCATAGCTGACATATGCCTCCTTCTTTTCTTGACAAGAATCTCAATATTTCTAGTTATCCAGTGTTCCCTCCTCCTCCCAACTATTCCCTTCACACTACAGGAGCATGTTGGCCATGAACTCTCGTCATCTCCCTTTTGAAAGCCTCTCACTTGCCAGATGTCCCTTTACCTGTGAATAGCCTCCACCAATCAATATTTGTAAGCTCCTGTCTAATATCGACAAAATTGCCTAGTCCCAATTTAGAAATTTAACTTGTGGACCAGACCTATTATTTTCCATAAATGTTGTAAAACTAATAGAAGTATAATCACTGGTCCCAAAGTGCTCCCCACTAACACATCAGTCACTTACCCTGCCTTATTTCCCAAGAGAAGGTTGAGTTTTGTCCCTTCTTTAGTAGGGTCATAGGAGCAGAAGTTAGGCCATTCAGCACATCAAATATGCTCTGTGATTCAAACATGGCTAAGATTCTCATCCCATTCTCCCACCATCTCCCTATAACTCTTGTTCCCTTCAACAATC
Organism: Hemiscyllium ocellatum; assembly: GCF_020745735.1. NCBI lineage: Eukaryota > Metazoa > Chordata > Chondrichthyes > Orectolobiformes > Hemiscylliidae > Hemiscyllium > Hemiscyllium ocellatum. The sequence goes on along the minus strand of NC_083406.1, from coordinate 51,983,572 downwards.
AAGAACTTATCTATTTCAGGTCTTAACTACACTCAATGACCTGGCCTCCACAGCCTTCTGTGGCAATGCATTCTATAAATCCAGCACTCTAGCTGAAGAAGTTTCTTCTCTTCATTCTTTAAGGCTGCACCCTTGGGTCCTAGTCTGTCCTACCAATGGAAACATCTTCCCAATGCTTCTAACTGCTGCTCCAACTGATCCATGCAGTCTGAGGAGATGCAACCAGACATACTTCTTGCAGACATAGTTGCCAGGAACATTTGAATGTTCCCTGATCTCCATAATCTACAGGAGGAGCATACCACTCCAGTGAATACCATCCCTGCAACTTTAAAATCTGGTAGTCTTAGGGACAAAAAAGTCTTCCCATTACCTTGCTGCTGCTCGTCCTCCTCAACAAAGCCTGTTATTCACCTTAAACTCTCTCTTAGATTTAACTAGCAGCACCTTGACCACAAAGCAGGCCCTTGCAAAACTGGCCAGAACAAGACAGAGCAATGCTTCCTCCCAAAACTTTCTTAAACTCTCACATTTAACTTAACTCCCAGCATTTACACACTTTTTGCTAGATCTTTCAATGAGACTCCAGGTCATGGAAGTCGACTTAAAAATATAATGTTTTTATTTGAATAGTTGTGCTCAGATAGAGAATATAGTACAAAAAAAAGCACAAAATCATGAATGCACCAAAAAAAGCAGTAGAACATAACAAAGAACCAAAAAAAGAAAATATCAGATCACACAGGCTTCAAAATGTCTTTCTTTATACATTTTGTTAGAATGCACACACCCCGCCACTCGATCATCATTGGTCAGTAGAATCGAGTTGACGCTCTATGATTGGCTCACTTGTAGGTGGACAGGCTCGTGGCTCAATCATAGTTACTATTAATGTTTTTGAAACTTTTCCACAATGCTTTCTGTTCAAGCAATTTTTGCCAGAACTGACAATTAATTAGAAATTTCTCACTATAAGTAAAACAAAAGAATCTGACTTTTGATCAGTTCCCACACAGTTATCACTTGAGCAAGCAAGAGAAAGAATGAGAGAAAACTTGTGACTAGTGTTAACCATTTGTGGGCTGGTTTGAATCCTGTTATGAACTAATTTGGTTCTATAATTATTGTTTAAACAATTAATAGTGTGAGGTTTAGAATTGTTTTATCTATGGCTTATATAGTTGAATCAAACGTCAAGTAATGTTAGTTATGATCTCGAAAGTTGGCATTGCTTTATCCATGGCTTAAAGAATGCTCTTCAAATGTATGTATTAGCTATAACTGTCCTATTACTCAAATATTGCTATTTGCAAATGTTAGTTTTATTATCTATGCTTTAGCTGCGACATTGTCAGCAATAGTTGAGGGCAGCCATCTTGTGCTACCCAGTGATGGCCAGTCCTTGCTGGTCAGTCACTCTGTGCTACGAACACTATAGACCGATCTTTTGTAGTATAAGGCTTGCAAGAACCAAACGCAACCACATTACTTAATTAGCCTCATTGGAATAAATAGCTATTGCACTAGGAGAACTTGTAAATACTTTCCTTCATCCTGAAAGAAAAGAAAAGCCTTATATGTCAGCATTAGGTGAACACTTCGGGGACAGTGACCACAACTCGGTGACTTTTACTCAAGTGATGGAGAGGGATAAGTGTGCACTGCAGTGCAGGAGTTATAGCTGGGGGCAGGGAAATTATGATGCGGTGAGGCATGACTTAGGATGTGTGGATTGGAAAAATAGGCTTCAAGGGAAGGACACAAATGATATGTGGAGCTTGTTCAAGGAGCAGCTATTGCGTGTCCTTGATAAGTATGTACCAGTCAGGCAGGGAGGAAAGGGTCTTGTGAGGGAGCCGTGGTTTAATAAGGAATTGGAATCCCTTGTGAAAGGGAAGAGGGCGGCCTATGTAAAGATGAGGCGTGAAGGTTCAGTTGGGGTGATTGAGAGTTATAAGGTAGCCAGGAAGGATCTAAAGAGAGAGCTAAGAGCAGCAAGAAGGGGACATGAAAAGTCCTTAGTTGGTAGGATTAGGAAAAACCCTAAGGCTTTCTATAGGTATGTCAGGAATAAAAGGATGACTATGGTAGGTATCGGTCCAGTCAAGGATGTAGTGGGAAGTTGTGCGTGGAGGCGGAGGAGATTGGAGAGACACTAAATCAATACTTTTCGTCAGTATTCACTCAGGAACAGGACATTGTTGCTGATGTGAATATTGAGTCACAAGTGATTAGAATGGATGGCTTTGAGGTATGTAGGGAAGAGGTCCGGGGAATACTGGAAAGGGTGAAAATAGATAAGTCCCCTGGACCTGATGGCATTTATGCTAGGATCCTCTGGGAAGCTAGGGAGGAGATAGCAGAGCCATTGGCCTTGATTTTTATGTCGTCATTGTCTACAGGAATAGTGCCAGAAGACTGGAGGATAGCGAATGTGGTCCCCTTGTTCAAGAAGGGGAGCAGGGATAGCCCTAGTAACTATAGGCCAGTGAGTCTCACTTCTGTTGTGGGCAAAGTCTTGGAGAGAATTGTAAGGGATAGGATTTATGAACATCTGGACAAGAATAATGTGATCAAGGATAGTCAGCATGGTTTTGTGAAGGGCAGGTCATGCCTCACAAACCTTATTGAGTTCTTTGAGAAGGTGACCAAGGAAGTGGACGAGGGTAAAGCAGTAGATGTGGTGTATATGGACTTTAGCAAGGCGTTCAATAAGGTACCCCATGGTAGGCTACCGCAAAAATTACGGAGGTATGGCATTGAGGGTGCATTAGAGGTTTAGATTAGGAATTGGCTGGCTGGAAGGAGACAGAGGGTAGTAGTTGATGGTATAGGTTCATCTTGGAGTGCAGTTACTAGCGGTGTTCCGCAAGGATCTGTTTTGGGACCATTGCTGTTTGTCATTTTTATAAATGACCTGGAGGAGGGGCTTGAAGGCTGGGTGAGCAAGTTTGCGGATGATACGAAAGTCGGTGGAGTGGTAGACAGCGAAGAAGAATGTGGCAGGTTACAGCGGGATATAGATAAGTTGCAGAGCTGGGCAGAAAGGTGGCAAATGGAGTTCAATGTCGCTAAGTATGAAGTGATTCACTTTGGTAAGAGTAACAAGATGGGGTACTGGGCTAATGGTCGGATACTTGGTAGTGTGGATGAGCAGAGGGATCTTGGTGTCCATGTACACAGATCTCTGAAAGTTGCCACCCAGGTAAATAGTGCTGTGAAGAAGGCATATGGCGTATTGGGCTTTATTGTAGAGGAATTGAGTTCCGGAGTCCTGAGTTGCAGTTGTATAAGACTCTGGTGCGGCCACACCTGGAGTATTGTGTGCAGTTTTGGTCGCCATACGATAGGAAGGATGTGGAGGCACTGGAACGAGTGCAGAGGAGGTTTACCAGGATGTTGCCTGGCATGGTAGGAAGATCGTATGAGGAAAGGCTGAGGCACTTGGGGCTGTTCTCATTGGAGAAAAGAAGGTTTAGGGGAGATTTGATAGAGGTGTACAAGATGATTAGGGGTTTAGATAGGGTTGACAGTGAGAACCTTTTTCCGCGTATGGAGTCAGCTGTTACTAGGGGACACAGCTTTAAATTAAGGGGGGGTTGGTATAGGACAGATGTTAGGGGTAGATTCTTTACTCAGTGGGTTGTGAGTTCATGGAATGCACTGCTAGTATCAGTGGTGGACTCTCCCTCTTTATGGTCATTCAAGCGGGCATTGGATAAGCATATGGAGGTTATTGGACTAGTGAAGGTTAGGTAGGCTTCGGTCAGCGCAACATCGAGGGCCAAAGGGCCTGTACTGCGCTGTATTTTTCTATGTTCTATTCCTTTACCCATAGTTTTAGATTCTAAGAATACAAAAGATTTTGATTTGGAGATGCCGGTGTTGGATTGGGGTGTACAAAGTTAAAAAGCACACAACACCAGGTTATAGTCCAACAAGTTTAATTGGAAGCACACTAACTTTCGGAGCGACACTCCTTCATCAGGTGATAGTGGAGGGCTTGACCGTAACACAGAATTTAGAGCAAAAATTTGCAGTGTGATGTAACTGAAATTATACATTGAAAATTGATTGTCTGTTAAGCCTTTCATCTGTTAGAATACAGTGATAGTTTCACTTCTTTCATGTGTAAATCACAAAACCTTTTTTTTAAGTTGCATTCTCAGGTTAGCTGTTATCAATGGTGATAGCTAGACAATATGTTGAAAGTGTTAGCCCCCATGTTCTCTGTCTATGACCTGATGTTTAGATTGATTCTAATCTAAAAAGTGAGATAACAGAGTTTTACATAAATTCATGCAGTTTTTGAGCTCAGAGTTCTACATGAATGTATGCAGTTTTTGAGCAAAGTTCAGTGTAACTGCAAGTACAAATTCACCCCACAAAATATATGTGTGCATGTGGGTCTTTGTCTGTCTGTGTCTGTCTGTCTGTCTGTCTGGGGTGGTGGTTGTAAGTGTGAGAAAGTGTTTGTGTGTGTGTTGTAGTGAGTGCAGAGTGTCTTAAGTCTGTGAGGGGGTGCATGTGTGAGTGTGGGAGTGTGTGTGTCTATAAGGGTGTGTGTGGGTGTCTGTGTGCGCGTCTGTGTGTACCTGTGTCCATGTGTATGTGAGAGTGTGTGTGTGTAGTGCAATGGTGATCACCTGTAACGTGACATGAACCCAAGGTCCCGGTTGAGGCCATCCCTATGGGTACTGAACTTAGCTAACAGCCTCTGCTCGGCTACTTTCCTCTGCTGCCTGTCCCGGAGTCCACCTTGGAGGATGGTCATCCAAAGGTCCGAGGCTGAATGTCCTGGACCACTGAAGTGTTCCCCACGTGTTTTTATCAAATGCCTTTTAGAAGTCTATTTCAACAACATCTATGTCATTCCTGTGTCCAGTACCTTCATCATCTCTTTTAAAAATTCAGTGAAGTTAGTTAGGCATGACCTACATGCCATGAATTCATGCTGGCCCTCCCTGATTAACTGAAAAGTTCCAAGGTATTTAGTTACCATCTTTTTGATTACAGACTCCAACAATGTCCTCACTACAGATGTTAGCCAACTGGATTGTAGTTCTCTGGTTTTCCTTCATTGCTCCATTTAAATAAGGAGTGATATTCACAATTAAAGAATTTAGTTGCTTATAAATGATCGGAAAATTCAACAACACATATCATCTCCACACTGTCCCCAGGCAAATGGAAAGACACAGACAGTGGTAAAAATCACCAAATCATAAAGAAATTGAGCAAATCCTTCACAGATGCATTTAAGACAATCACTGAACGCAGAAACACTCACACTCGCATGGAAAGTTTCCAGTTCAAAGTCTATTAGTTCTCTCTTCCACTTGCAAAAAAGTTACAGAAGACTGAAGCAATATTGGTGAGTGACAAAGTGAAGGTGAAAAGGTAGAAAATTAAATGTTGTTTGACAAACAGCTAAACCATTGCCAGATTTAAGCCCTGGGGTGCTAGTCAGAATGCTTGAGATCTGTGTGAAACAGTTGTCACCCCAATTTACACAGTATAAAAGAGTGCCAGGTGCACCATTATAACAGCAGGCACGTATGCCCAAATGGAGAAAGCATTCTTTAAATGAAGATTGCTGATCAGGAAGGGATGAAAGCTCTACCTGCACAGATCACACATCAGACCCAGAGGTCTGTAACAACCCAGCATGAATATCATAGACCCAATTCCTTTCCATCACACCTGATTTCTCCAGCCCACACTGATAATAAAATATTTACCTGATGTAATTTTTCAAATTGGCACACTAACCCTATCACAGCTGGTAACCTACTGATCCATCATCTTCTCACACTTGCCTCATAGACATTTTTTCTAATCAACTTCTTTGGAGTTGTTATCACACTCCTGGAACAGTTGGACTTGAATGAAGCCAGGCCTCCTGACCTGAGATAAGTACACTACTAGTGTCCCTTAAGATCTTAAACATGTACCTTACATGTTGAAACATTTTCTGAGCTATAAGGATTATTTTGTTTTCATTTTAATTTGGGCAGCATGGTGGCTCAGTGCTAAACACTGCTGCCTCACAGCGCTAGGGATCTGGGTTTGATTCTCGCCTTGGACTACTTTCTATTTGGAGTTTGCGCATTTTCCCTGTGTCGGCGTGGGTTTTCTCCAGGTGCTCCAGTTTCCGCTACAGTCCAAAGATGTGCAATTTCCCTCAATTTCTCTCAATTTCCCTCTGACTATTAGTCATTCATTTGTGCTTCTAAATTTGAAGTCAGAGAGCAGAGGCTTCTGGGAAAGGAGGGACTTCTTATTTTTATTTCCATCCAGCTATAAAAGTCAGTATTTTCTCAACCCAAGACCCTAACTTTGTAGGGCATCCCACCCAACCGCCTCCTCTAACCTTAAAGACCAGGGACATATCAGGTAAGCGTCTCTTTGTTTTTACTTTGTGATAGGGCGACTAGCAGGGATGGCAGTGCAAGGAGAGCAATGTTCCTCCTGTATGATATTTGAAGTGAGGGACACCATTAGTGTCCCATCCAAGTACATCTGCAGGAGAAGCACCCAACTCTCGCTCCTCCAAGACCATGTTAGGGAATTGGAGCAGGAGCTGGATGAACTTTGTATCATTCAGGAGGCAGAGGCTGTAACAGAATAGTGTTACAGGGAAATAATTACTCCGAGGCACGAAGAAAGCTGGGTGACTGTTTGAAGGGGGAAAAGCAGTCAATAGAGGGATCCCCCGTGGTCATTCCCCTGAAAAACATATACACCGTTTTGGATACTGTTGAGGGGAAGACTAACCAGGGGTATGCAGTGGGGCCCAGGTCTCTGACACAGATAGAAGGTTTGTTGTGAATGAACGAGACTTGTGGTTGGTGTGTTGCTTCCCAGGTGCCAGGGTCCGTGATGTCTCGGCTTGTATCTTTGGGGTCCTGAAGGGAGAGGTTGACCAGCCTCAAGTCATTGTCCACATAGGTAGAAAGAGGGATAGGGATGTAAGGCAGGATTTCAGGGAGCTAGGGTGGAAGCTGAGAGCTAGAACAAACAGAAGTTATTATCTCTGGTTTGTTACCCGTGCCACGTGGTAGTGGGGCAAGGAATAGGGAGAGATATCAGCTGAACACGTGGCTGTAAGGATGGTGCAGGGGCGAGGGTTTCAGATTTGTGGATAATTAGGGCTTATTCTGGGGAAGGTGGGACTTGTACAAACAGGACGGTCTTCACTTGAACCGGAGGGATACTAATATCCTGGGTGGGAAATTTGCTGGTGCTATTCGGGTGGGTTTAAGCTAGCTCAGCAGGGGAATGGGAACCGGAGGTATTGTTGCAGTGCACAGGAGGATGAGAGTAGGAAGGACAGGGACAGGATTTCAGGGTCACAGGAATGTGCTGGCTGACAGCAAACTGGTTTGAAGTGTGTCTACTTCAATGCCAGAAGTATCCGAAATATGGTCGGTGAGCTTGCAGCATGGATAGGTACCTGGGGCTTCATGTTGTGGCCATTTCGGAGACATGGATAGAGCAGGGTGTTGCAGGTTTCAAGGTTTAGATCTTTCATTAAGAACAGACAAGGCAGTAAAAGAGGTGGAGGCATGGCCTTGTTCGTTAGGGATAGAATAACGATGGCTGAGAGAACTTTTGATAAGGACTCATCTACTGAAATAGTGTAGGCTTAGGTCAGAAACAGGAGAGGAGAGGTCACACTGCTTGGAGTTTTTTTTAATAGGTCTCCGCAGAGTACCAGGGAGGTGGAAGAGAGGATTAGCAAAATTATTCTGAGTAGGAGTGAAAGGAACAGGGTGGTCATTATGGGGGACTTCAACTTCCCCAACATTGACTGGAAATGCTATAACTCTAGTACGTCAGATGGATCAGTTTTTGTCCAATGTGTACAGGAGGGTTTCCTAACACAGTATGTAAAGGGCCGACAAGAGGGCAGGCTACATTGGATCTGGTGCTTGGTAATGAACCAGGTCAGGTGTTTGATTTAGTTGCAGGTGAGCACTTTGGAGAGAGTGACCATAATTAAGTTATGTTTAATTTGGCAATGGAAAGGGATAGGTACATGCCACAGGTCAAGAGTTATGTATGGCGCAAGGGCAATTATAATGCAATTAGGCAAGAAGTAAAATGCATAGAATAGGGTATCAAAATGCAGGGGATGCAGACAATGGAAATGTGGAGCTGGTTTAAGGAACAGATATTGTGTGTCCTTGATAGGTATGTCCCTGTCAGGCAGGGAGGAAATGATAAGGTAAGGGAACCGTGGCTCACAACAGAAATTGCATCTCTTGTTACGAAGAAGAAGGAGGCTTATGCGCTGATTAGGCAAGATGGTACAGATGCGGCAATGGAGAGTTACAGATCAGCTCGGAAGGATTTAGACAGAAAGTTAAGAAGAGCAAAGAGAGGACATGAGCAGTCTTTAGCAAATAGAATAAAAGAGAACCCTAAAGCTTTCTATAGGTATGTGAGGAATAAAAGGATGATTAGGGTAGGAATAGGGCCAATCAAAGACAGAAGTGGAAAATTGAGTGTGGACTCTGTAGAGATCAGAGAGGTGCAAAATGAACATTTCTCATCGGTTTTCACTCAGGAAAAGGAGAATATTGTGGAAGAGAAGAATGAGGTATGAGATATTAGACTAGAAAGGATCGAGGTTAGTTACGAACAGGTGTTATCAATTCTAGAAGGAGTGTAAGTAGACAAGTCTCCTGGACCAGAGGGGATTTATCCAAGGATTCTCTGGGAAGCTAGGGAGGAGACAGCAGAGCCTTTGGCTTTGAAATTTGAGTCATTGTCTATAGGTTTGGTACAAGATTGCAAATGTTGTGCCCTTGTTCAAGAAGGGCAGTAGAGAAGACCCAGGTAATTATAGACCAGTGAGCCTTACTCCTGTTGTAGGAAATGTTTTGGAAAGGATTATAAGAGATAAGATTTATAATCACCTAGCAAGCAACAATTTGATTTCAGATAATCAACATGGTTTTGTCAAGTGCAGGTCATGTCTCACAAACCTCATTGAGTTTTTTGAGAAGGTGACCAAGCATGTAGATGAGGGATGTTGACGTGGTATACATGGACTTCAGTAAAGCCTTTGATATGTTTCCACATGTGGGCTGTTGGATAAAATGCAGAGACATGGAATTGAGGGTAATTTAGCTGGCTTTCTGAAAGAAGGCAGCGAGTGGTGGTTGATGGAAAATATTCAGCCTGGAATCCAGTTACTAGTGGTGTGCCACAGGGATCTGTTTTGGGACCACTGCTGTTTGTCATTTTTAGAAATTATTTAGATGCAGGCATAGTTGGATGGATTAATAAATTTGCAGATGACACTAAAGTCGGTGGAGTAGTGGACCGTGTGGAAGAATGTTACAGGTTACAGGTTGGATAAACTGCAGAATTGGGCTGAGAGGTGGCAAATGGAGTTCAATGCACCTCAATGTGAGGTGATGCACTTTGGGATGAATAACAGGAAGGCAGTGTACTGGGTCAATGGAAAGATTCTTGGTATTGTGGATGTGCAGAGTCCATGTACATAGATCCCTGAAAGTTGCCACCCAGGTAGATAATGCTGTTAAGAAGGCATACGGTGTGTTAGGTTTCATTTGTAGAGGGACTGAGTTCCAGAGACGCAACATCATGCTGCAACTATACAAAACGCTGGTGCGGCACACTTGGAATATTGTATACAGTTCTGGCCCCCATATTTCGGGAAGGAAGTAGAAACATTAGAAAAGGTGCAGAGGAGATTTACCAGGATGTTGCCTGATCTGGAGGGAAGGACTTACGAGGAAAGGCTGAGAGACTTGAACCTGTCCTCATCGGCAAGAAGAAGGCTAAGAGGGGATTTAATAGAGACATATAAGATGATCAGAGAATTAGATAGGGTACACAGTGAAAGTCTTTTTCCTAGAATGATGACAACAGCTTGTATGAGAGGGCATAACTACAAATTGAGGGGTGATAGATTTAAGTCAGATGTCAGATGCAGGTTCTTTATGCAGAGAGTGGTAAGGGCGTGGAATGTCCTATCTGCTAATGTAGTCAACTCAGCCACATTAGGGAGATTTAAACAATCCTTAGATAAGCACATGGATGAATTTGGGATATTGTAGGGGGACAAGCTGAGAATAGTTCACACGTCAGCGTAACATCGAGGGCAAAAGGCCTGTTCTGCAGTGTTGCAGACGTTTCGTCCCCTGTCTAGGTGACATCCTCAGTGCTTGGGAGCCTCCTGTGAAGTGCTTCTGTGATGTTTCCTCCGGCATTTATAGTGATATAAATATAGTGATATAGTAATCACTATAAATGCCGGAGGAAACATCACAGAAGCGCTTCACAGGAGGCTCCCAAGCACTGTGGATGTCATCTAGACAGGGATGAAATGTCTGCAACACAAATTCCCAGCTCAGCGAACAGAACCACAACATCAAGCACCCGAGCTACAAATCTTCTCCCAAATCTATGTTTTATGTTCTATGCCCTCTAGTTCCCCCACCCCAGGAAAAAGACTTTGTCTATTTATCCTATCCATGCCCCTTATGATTTTATAAATCTCTATAAGGTCACCCCTCAGCCTCCGACGCTCCAGAAAAATAGCCCCAACCTATTTAATCTCTCCCTATAGCTCAAATCCTCCAATCCTGGCAACATCCTTGTTAATCTTTTCTGAACCCTTCCAAGTTTCACAATATCCTTCCAATAGGAAGAAGACCAGAATTGTACGCAATGTTCCAAAAGTGGCCTAATCAATGTCCTGTACAGCTGCAACATGACTTCTCAACTCCTGTACTCAATACTCTGTCCAATGAAGGAAAGCATTAAAAAATGCATTCTTCACTATCCTATCTATCTGTGACTCTACTTTCAAGGAGTTATGAACCTGCACTCCAAGGTGTCTTTGCTCAGCAACACTCCTTAGGACCTTACCATTAAATTTATAAATCCTGCTAAGATTTGCTTTCCCAAAATACAGCACCTCACATTTTTCTGAATTAAAATCCATCTCCTCAGCCCATTGGTCCATCTGATCAAGATCCCATTTTAATCTGAGGTAACCTTCTTTGCTGTCCACTAAACCTCCAATTTTGGTGTCATCTGCAAACTTACTAACTATACCCCTTATGTTCACATCCAAATCATTTATATAAATTATGAAAAGTAGAGGACCCAGCACCGATCTTTGCGGCACTCCACTGATCACAGGCCTCCAGGCTGAAAAACATCCCTCCACCACCACCCCCTATCTTCTACCTTTTTCAAGATGTTTATTTTCTCTGTAGCTTGTCACTGAGTTTCTTGCAGAAATTCCTATTCCTTTCAATATTGGAGCTTCCACAATTTGTACTGGTTAATTGATCTTAACCTGCAACATTTGCAGTTCCTTTCCATATAATACAGAAAAGAAACAGGCCATTCAGCCTATTCTGTCTATACCAACCAACAAATGCCAAGCTGCACTAATTCTGCTTATCTGCCTTTGATCCATTGCCTACAATGCTCTGGTATAATAAGTGCTCATTTCTTTCCATGAGTTTCATGTTGCTTTGGTAAGGTATCTATAATCTCTATCAGGTGTTTATTTGTAGCAGATTCCAGCTGAGACTTCAGAATTTACAGTTATTTCTCTTGTAGATCACAAACATTCAGGGACCCAGCACGGATTTCTGTTACACTACTAGATCGTGACTTCAAGTCATGTGAACAATTTTCTACCGTCACCCTCTCTCTCCTACCACAAAGCCAATTTTGTGATCAAAGTAGCCAAGTTACCTTGGATCCCAAGTGCTTTTACCTTAGAACATAGAACATAGAAAAGTACAGCACAGAACAGACCCTTTGGCCCACGATCTTGTGCCGAGATTTGATCCTAATGTAAAATATAGTAACAACCGGGTACAACAGAGTGTTACAAGGGGACATAAATTTAAGATGAAGTTGGAAGGTATAGGGGGATGTCAGGGGTAGGTTCTTTACCCAGAGAGTGGTGGGGGCATGGAATGCACTACCTGTGGGAGTGGCAGAGTCAGAATCATTGGTGACCTTTAAGCGGTAATTGGATAGGTACATGGATCAGTGCTTAAGCTAGGACAAATGTTCAGCACTACATCGTGGGCCGAAGGGCCTGTTCTGTGCTGTATTGTTCTATGTTCTATGTTCTTAACCTATGCACCCCTCAACTTACTGCTATCCATGTGCATGTCCAACAGTTGCTTAAATGTCCCCAATGACTCTGCTTCTACCACCACCGCTGGTAATGCATTCCATGCATTCACAACTCTCTGTGCAAAAAACCTACCTCTGATGCCTCCTTTGTACCTTCCTCCTAATATCTTCAAATTATGACTTCTCATACTAGTCAATCCTGCCTTGGGGAAAAGTCTCTGGCTATTGACTCTATCTATTCCTCTATCAGGTCTCCTCTCTTCCTCCTTCTCTCCAGAGAGAAAAGTCTGAGCCTTTCAAACTTTCTTCATAAGGCAAACCCTCCAGTCCAGGCAGCATTCTAGTAAACCTTCTTTGCACTCTCTCAAAAGCCTCTGTATCTTTCCTATAGTAGGACAACCAGTACTGGACACAATATTCCAAGTGTAGCCTCACCAAGGACTTTTAGAACTGCAGCAAAACCTCATGGCTCTTAAACTCTATCCCCCTGTTGATGAAAGCCAAAACATCATATGCTTTCTTAACAACCCTATCCACTTGGGTGACAACGTTGAGGGATTTATATACTTGCACACCCAGATCCCTCTGTTCCTCCACACTGACATGTGAGACCTTGACAAAGACTTTTTCAACTGCATTAACTTTGTCTACATACCTGGTCATCTCCTCGTAAAGTTCAATCAATTTGTTCTCTCTATGACAAAGCCATACTAACTATCACTGATCAAATCTGGCCTGCCCAAATGAAGGTTAATTCTCTCCTTCAGATCTTTCTCCAGTTGCTTTCCTCCCACTGATGTGAAACTCACTGATATGTAGTTTCCCCATGAGCACTTGCAGAGCTGCACTATCTGTACTTAATATTTTGTGCTACTGACAAAAGTCTCCTGCTACTATGATGATATTGCTTTTAAACCACCTGTCTTCTGGCATGCTTGACACACATTACTGACTAGGCAAACATCACAAAAATGAAATATATTTCTTACCATAATGTGGATATGGAGTGATTGGCAGTGGATCCACCCTTTGCTGGAGGATATCCTATGTAGCCCACTGTTTCCTCTGTTAACTGGTTTTCAAGTAACACTGCCAAATATTCTGTTGTGTGAGAAGACTTCCCTAACCAGTGCCAGCATCTAAGTACGAGGACTAATCCTGAACAGTTAGTTGTTTCTTGTTTGTACCCTTGATATAATAAAATATCATCAAGTCTGCTGTTAAATGTGTATAGGACCAAATTGACCTGAACTATTTCAGATTTCTAGGCAAGTTTGGAGATAGTATAACAACAGTTGTAAACTAACATCTTTATTAACAAACTAATTACACTAACCACAGGAGTAGATTGAGCAGGAAATCTCAACAACTTTCTGCACAGTTTTGGAACACTCCTTATGATCTCAAATCATCTGATATCATTGATTTGGAAGAACAATTAGAATATGTAAGCTTCTGTTCAATCATGGGTCTTCATATAAGTATTATTGGCAGAAAAAAAATTATTGACCATCCCTAGTTGCCATTGAAAAGGTGGTGATGAGTTGTCTTTCAGATTAGATTCGATTCCTTACAGTGTGGAAACAGGTTCTTCAGCCCAACAAGACCACACAGGCAGCTAACACTATGGGCAATTCAGCATGACCTATTCACCTGATCTGCACAGCTTTTGGAATGTGAGAGGAACTGGAGCACCCGGAGAAAATCCATGCAGACATGAGGAGAATATGCAAACTCCACCCAGATCGCCTGAGGTCGGAATCAAACCCAGGTATCTGGCGCTGTAAGGCATCAGTGTTAACCATTGAGCCACCGTGACGCCTTCTTGAACCACTGCACTCCACGTGCTATAGGTATATCTGTAATGGCATAAGGGAGGGAGTTGCAGGATTTTTAACCAAAGAGACTGAGGGAATGGCAATATATTTCCAAGTTAGGATGGAAAATGGATTGGAAGGGACCTTAAGGTTGTGGCCCCATTTATATGCTGCCCTTTCTGCAGTAATACACAGACTTGAAATAGGAGCAAACTATGACCATTTAGTCCTTCAAGCCTACTCCACAGTCCATATGATCATGTCTGGTCATCCAATAGTTCCCTGTTCCCATTTTGTCCATCTACCAAGGTCCCTTCTAATTCCTTACTCAAAGCATTCAATGTTTTGGCTTCAAATATTTCCAGTGGCAGAGAATTATACAATCTCACCATTCTCCAGGTGAAGACATTTTAGATTAGATTAGACTAGATTACTTACAGTGTGGAAACAGGCCCTTCAGCCCAACAAGTCCACACCAACCCGCCGAAGCACAACCCACCCATACCCCCACATTTGCCCCTTACCTAACACTACGGGCAATTTAGCATGGCCAATTCACCTGGCCCGCACATCTTTGGACTGTGGGAGGAAACTGGAGCACCCGGAGGAAACCCACGTAGACACAGGGAGAACATGCAAACTCCACACAGTCAGTCACCTGAGGCGGGAATTGAACCCAAGTCTTTGGTGCTGTGAGGCAGCAGTGCTAACCACTGTGCCACTGTGCTGCCCACATTTCTCCTCATCTCTGTCCGAGATAGCATTAATGTTGAAGGGAGTGGATGTTTATGGATGGCTACAAGCTACTTGTCCTGAATAGTGTCTGTATTTACATAAAATATGCCATATTAAGGCAATGGAATGTTGGGGGTGACTGAGGAATGGGTAATGGTGCAGATGGTCCTTTTGCAACAGCAACTGTGTTGCTAAACTGGAGTTTGACTCTTCATGTTTTTGTAGACTCGGTTACTTCCTAGACATTCAATATTCCTTGGAATACTGTTCTTATTGCTCCCTGAAATCCACATTCAGTATCATGCACCTTCACGTGGATAGTTGCAAACTTGCTCTGCACTAACTTACTCTAGTTTATAGATTAAAATAAAAGCAAATTACTGCGGATGCTGGAATCTGAAACCAAAAGAGAAAATGCTGGAAAATCTCAGCAGGTCTGGCAGCATCTGTAAGGAGAGAAAAGAGCTGATGTTTTCCATCCTATTTATCTCTCATCCCCCTTCCCCATCTCCACATTCCTGATGAAGGGCTTGTGCCCAAAATGTCGATTCTCCTGCTCCTCAAATGCTGCCTGACTTGCTGTGCTTTTCCAGTGCCACACTTTTCAACACTAATCTCCAGCATTTACAGACTACACTTTCTCCTGTACATTGAAAGATAAAGTGAGTGATCAAAGGTGCCCTGGGTCCCACGTCTGTACTGGAGTTTGAGTCTTTCCTTGGATTGGTGAATTATTACCAAAATTTCTTATATAATCTGGCCTCCATCCTGGTACCTTTACATCTGCTGTTGAAAGAGGGTCGGCCTTGGAATTGGTCTCATAGCCAAGTCATAGCTTTTAGGGAAATAAAGAAGCAGCTATTGTTATCTGCGATCCCAAGTGAACTGTGGTGCTGATATGCGGCTCCAGGCCATACGTAGTATCAGGTAGAGTTGGCTCACCAGTAGCTCAGTGAGGAGAAATGCCCAATAGCATATGCTTCCTGAACTTCAGTTGATGCCAAATACAGGTGCACCTAGATAGAAAAGGACGGTTTGACAGTCATCTATGGTGTAAGAAAGTTCCATCAATATCTTAATGGACGTAAATTTGTCATTGTGATAGACCACAAACCTCTGCTGGGGCTAATTAAACAGGAGAGAACCATGCTGCCCATAGCTTCAGATCAAATTCAGTGGTGGAGCTTGAAGATGGCGGCGACCCAGCAAGTCTGAGTCTATAGTGCTCTTCCCAAGACTTGGGCAAAGTGGGTCACCCACCCCCATCACACTCACCAAATCATTCATAATAGCTGTTAACTTTAAATAGCTGCTTAGTATTACATTTAAATAGTTTAACATTTAGTGAAAAATGACCAAAGGGAAGGGAACCCGCAGCTCTCAACAAGCAGGACCCCCCTCCCCCATCTTCTCCCTCTTCAGCTGCAGCAGAGGCGTCCACAGCCGCCCCGGGGGACTTACCGACGGTAACAAGCCTTGTGGAGATGATCACCAAGCTGGACGCGAAGATCGATGCCCTTATCGAGGAGTCCCGAAATCGCTGGGAATCACTCTTGGCCGCGCTGCAGAAGCACGGCCGAGACATCCAGGAACTCGAGCGCCGAGTCGGAGGGACGGAGTTAAAGGCCGCGACCTCCGAAACTGCAGCTCAATCGGCCGCCGATCAGGTCCGGGCTCTCGAGCAGCAAGTCCGGACCATGGAAAATCATATTGATGACCTCGATAATCGAGGTCGTCGAAAAGATATTCGTTTGCTGGGCCTTCCCGAACGGGAAGAGGAAGGCCAGCTTACAGCATTCCTGGAGCAGTGGCTGCCACAGCTTTTAAATCTGCATGCTGGATCTGGCCAGGTAAGGGTGGAATGGGCCTACCGGGTCGCAATACGTGGGCCCGGCTCGAACCAGCACCCACGCCCAGTCCTGTTCCAGCTGTAGAGCTATAGGGAGAGGCAGATGCTCCTGGAAGCCTCAAGAAATCTTGGAAAAGATCCCCAAGCCATGATCTATAAAGGATCCAAGATCATGCTATTCCAGGACTTTTCCCCAGCTCTGGTCAGAAAAAGGAAGGCATTCGATGAGGTGAAGAAGTGTTTAAGGGACTTAAGTACTCAGTACTCCTTACGTTATCCAGTGACACTACGCTTTAACCACGAAGGATCCATATATAACTTTGGATCAACAGAGAAGACTAAGGAATTCTTGGACTCTCTTAAATAAACTGTAAGAGATAGTGGATGTTGGTTTGCCTTTCCCTCTACTTTGGTCTATATCCCCCCACCTTTTTTTTTGTTTCTCTTTTTTCTTACCTTATTGTTTAATATTATCGTGGGGAAGGGGAGAGGGATTTGATTTTCTCCCCCCCCCCACCCCGCGTGGGTTTGTTTTCTTTTATTACTTTATGTATATATGTGGGCATGTAAGTATGTATATATATGTTGGGGCGTTTGGTTAATGTTGATGGGGGGAGGTGGTTACCTTATTCTATTTTACTTCTGTCTTTAGGAGCGGGGTTGTTTTTCCCCTGTTATTTTGTATTATTAGATTTAATTATTACTTGTTGAGATTGTAATTTTATAGTTATATATTTATATATGGTATTAACATTCCCAAATATATTCAGGTGTTGGTGTGGGCGGGGGTAGGGTGCTCACTGTTAACTCTAGCTTTGTATTATATTTGAATTCTCCTCATTTTATTGAGGAGCACCTGGGTCAAGGGTGGGGCATTGGTTGGGAGAGGATAAGATGGACTTTTGGAGAGGAAGTGACGCTCCCTGGGAACAAGGGGGAAAATCTCCATTTAGGTACGTTTTATTTTTTTTTATTTAGAAATAGTTTTTTATTATATTGTTGTGAGTGTATTAGAGAGTCTTTATTTTTGTAAATTTTATATGCTCCATGCTCGGGATGTTCCAGATAGGGTCTCCCCTCCCGAGGGGTCTCGGATCTGCCCAGATGATTATGGTTGATCAGTCGGTTAAGTGGTGCACCTGGAATGTCAGGGGGAGTAATTCGCCAGTTAAAAGGAAGAAAATATTATCAAATCTTAAGAAAGAAAGAGTTGATATAGCTCTCCTACAGGAGACACACCTGTCGGATAAAGAACACTTAAAATTACTGCAGGGTGGATTTGATCAGGCCTTTTTTTCTTCTTTTAGCCCAAAAAGCAGGGGAGTTGGTATTCTTGTTCGGAAGAATTTCCCTTTCAAAATTCTAAATCAGATAAAAGACGAATCTGGACGATATATTTTGATTAAAGCCCTCATAAATGGAGAGGAATATGGGATTCTAAATTTGTACTGCCCCCCCGGCACACCCCTTTAAATTTATAACGGAAGCCTTTTCAAAATTGATGGCCTTTGGTGCCCGTCATACAATTATAGGGGGAGACTTTAATTGTATTATGGATCCGGAAATAGATAGGATTCCCAAGAATGCTGCTGGAGTATCTCCCAGATCTAGACAACTGGCGGATCTGAATAAAGAATTAGGATTGGTAGATGTATGGAGATGTCTCCATCCACAGGGTAGAGATTTTTCTTTCTACTCTAATCCACATAAATGTCATACAAGAATTGATATGTTTTTTGCCCCATCGATTTTTTAAAATTCCATATCATCCTGTAAAATAGGTACTATAGCAATTTCTGACCACGCCGCTGTATATATGGAAACTAAGGCAAGGAACAATGGAACATCCGCTCGGCATTGGCGTATGGACCCCTTCCTGATAAAAGATAGTAAATTTGTAAAGTACTTCTCCCAAGAATTTAAAACTTTTTTAGAAATTAATTCAGGTACGGCTAGCAACCCATCAATGATGTGGGAGACCATCAAAGCTTATGCACGAGGTTTGATCATCTCCTACTCAGCGACCCAGAAAAAACTGAAGGGAGAGCAACACTTAAAAGCACGCTCGAAGCATGCTTAAAAGCAGCTGAAACAGCATACGCTGATAGACCTTCTATTATAAAATTGCAGAGGATTACGGCTCTTAGGACAGCTCTAAACACTAAGCTTACTCAAACGGCTAAGAGGGAAATATTATTTGCAAAACAAAGGTTATATGAATATGGCGACAAACCGGGTAGATACTTAGCATTTCTTGCAAAGAAAAAGAAGGCCACTCAGACTATTACGTCTATCAAGGAAAGTACAGGTACTCTGACTCATGATCATAAAAAGATTAATGCGATCTTTAGAGAATTTTATTCTGAGTCATATAAATCGCAGGATTGTGAAGATAGGACTAGGAGGATGCAGTCATTTTTTAAAAATTTGACCTTTCCGGGCTTGACTCCAGAACAGGTATCGGTCCTAAATGCTCCTCTAATAGTCCAAGAAATACTTCATGCAATTAGGCAACTCCAGAGCGGAAAGGCACCGGGCCCAGATGGTTTTCAAGCTGAATTCTATAAAGAATTTACAGAAATATTGGCTGATCCACTTATGGACATGTATAACTATGCATATAGTCAGGGCTGTCTCCCGCCTTCGCTGAAAGAGGCAAATATCTCTCTTATCCTTAAAAAAGGAAAAGATCCAGAAGACTGTACATCATATAGACCAATATCCTTGCTAAAGGTAGATTTTAAAATCCTCTCTAAAATGTTAGCACTGAGACTAGAAAGGGTACTGCCATATATTATAAAGGAGGATCAGACGGGATTTATTAAGGGCCGTAGATCATCCAATAATATTAGAAGGGTTTTGAACATGATCCAAGCCTGTCATCAGGGAAAGATACCAGGAGTAGTAGTAGTAGCAAGAACAA
Organism: Hemiscyllium ocellatum; assembly: GCF_020745735.1. Classification (NCBI taxonomy): domain Eukaryota; kingdom Metazoa; phylum Chordata; class Chondrichthyes; order Orectolobiformes; family Hemiscylliidae; genus Hemiscyllium; species Hemiscyllium ocellatum. The sequence continues at coordinate 51,964,104 of NC_083406.1, read as the reverse complement.
ACCACTATAAATACCGGAAGAAACATCAAAGCAGCGCTTCACAGGAGGCTCCAATAGCACTGATGATGTTCCCTAGCCAGGGAACGAAACGTTTGCAGCAAAAACTTCCAGCTCAGCGAACAGAACCACAACAGTAGTAGTCTCATTAGACGCGGAAAAGGCATTTGATAGGGTTGAATGGTCATATTTGTTTTACACATTGGAAAGGTGTGGCATTGGACAGGTGTTTACCAAATGGGTCTCAACATTGTATAGTGATCCCAAAGCAGTTGCGGTTACCAATGGGTTAGGTTCGGATAGCTTCAGTGTGGGTAGGGGCTGCCATCAAGGATGTCCTCTCTCGCCATTATTATTTACGCTAATAATTGAACCACTAGCAGAAGCTATACGGACTGATCCTAATATAACGGCCCCGAGGATTGGTACAGGTAAACACAAAATTACCCTTTATGCAGATGATGTTCTTTTATTCCTCAATAATCCTCTGATGTTCGTACCTCGTCTAATTCAAGTTATTAATACATTTAGTGCATTCTCAGGCTATAAAATTAATTTTTCAAAATCGGAGGCTATGCCAATGGGTGGCCTGGTTATGACACCCCACTTAGTGGACGGATCCCTTTTTCCCTTTCGTTGGCCCCTGGAGGGTTTCTTATATTTAGGTATTTTTATTACTCCAGTATTTGGTCAGTTGTATAAGGCGAATTTTGTGCAATTACTGGAAAGGATAAGGCAGGACCTCCAGCGATGGGGAGACCTTCCAATTTCCTGGTTGGGTAGAATAGTACTAATTAAAATGAATGTTCTGCCCCGTCTCCTATATCCTATGAGAATGCTCCCGGTGATGCTGCCAAGGATGGCCCTACGTAAATTATATGGCTGGCTGGGTTCCTTTATTTGGAATCATAGACGGCCCCTCATTAAGCTGAAGAAGCTACAGCTTCCACAGGCAAGGGGAGGAATGGACTTCCCAGACTTTAGGAAATATCAGTTAAGTTCCCACTAAGTTGCATAGCTGATTGGGTCTTGTCCGACCCACAATCAATCTGGCTGGACATCGAGGCCTCTCAAGTAAAATACCCACTTATTAACCTCTTATTTTCAGACAAGAGGAAAATCATTACAGATCACTGTAAAAACCCCATAATACTAAACACAATTAAGGCCTGGAATATAATGCGGCAAAATGAGGGTAATTTACATAAAACATCCCCCTATGCACCGATAGTAGGGGCATGGGGATTCCAACCGAGGTTTACAGATGCCACTTTTAAACTCTGGAGATCCAGGGGTATCTCATGTTTAGGGGACCTATTTAAAGATGGGGTCCTGATGTCTTTTGAACAGCTGCGTCAGAAATTCGGATTACCCAAAGGAGACTTCATTCGATACTTCCAAATTCGAGATTATATACAGAAGAAGACTACGTTAATAGATAGTCTTTATAAATCAGATAGAGAATGTAATGTCCTATGACCAGTGGGGGTATCCTCCGTTAGTACTATTTATCATTTACTACATGATGAAGTATCGGGAGATATGGACAATCTGCTTAAAACATGGGATCAGGATTTGGGACTAGAAATCTCTGTAGAAATGTGGAATGATATTTGGGAAAATGCTAGAAGAATTACTATCTGTAACAGAACCCAGGCTATCCAGCTGAAGATACTTCATAGGGCCCATATAGCACCGGCTCGATTGGCAAAATTTAAGGCAGGAGCATCTCCAATGTGTCCCAAATGCAAAATAGAGGTGGGCACTCTTGTACATTGCCTATGGACTTGTCATAAGATCTGTAGATATTGGATTAAAGTAGCAAGTACCCTGACAGATATTTTAGGAACGGAAATTAGAGCGGACCCTATATCTCTCCTTTTGGGCTTTTCGAACTTTTCCTCCCTGGATATGCACGGGAAGAGACTATTTTCTATTCTCTCTTTCTGTGCAAGGAAAAATATTCTGGTGAACTGGGTGGCTGAGGGCCCCCCTGGACTTTCAAATTGGCACAGATTAATTATGGAATGTATTCCCTTTGACTTCCTTACAAATATGGTGCACCAAAAGACTGAATTATTTTATAAAATATGGCAGCCCTTTTTGAATTACATAAATGCAGATATTTCGGCCATCCTAACAAGGGCTTTTATTTAATGAAGATCACAAACCTGGCTGCTCCGGGGCCCCTTAGGAGAGGAATCTCGCACGAATACGGGTTTTATTACATTTGATGTTATTACATTCTGAGCATGTAAGAGACTTAAGTATGCACTCTGGTTAGTTATAGGTTAGATTAGTAGAAAGTTGAGTTTTTTTTTTATTTTGGTAATTTTTTTTTCCTTTGTTAAATTTTGACTATTGTATATTTGATTTAATTGTACATCAATGTTTGTATTTGAGAGTTTTGTTTAGTTTTGTAAACTTGTAAAAATGTTAAATTTCTAATAAAAATATCTTAAAAAAAATTCAGTGGTGGACTCTTATTCTGACTATGTACAATTACAAGTTGGAACACCATCCTGGAGTCCAAGTGGCAAATGCTATGTCTTGAACCACCTCCCACTGGCAGATGCACCACCAGTGGTGCTGCCAATAGAAGAGTTTGTTGTGGTTTTAACCTTTCTGGACATCCTTCGATGGCCACTGACAATATGAGATGGTGGACACATAAAGACCTGGCACTGGCAAAACTAAAACATCTGGTGGTTATGATGGGACAACAAAAGGGCCGTTACAACCAGAATTGAAACCTTCTGGACCCTGTGAGATCAGATCACCACAGTGGACAATATATTGTTTTGGGGAGCAAGAATAGTCATCTTGAACAAGTTCACCACCGTCTGGGTCATCCAGGGATTTACAAAATGAAGATACTGGTTAGAAGTTATGTATGGTGGCCAGGATTGGATGCTGACACAGCAATATTGGTGAGCAATGCCTTGAGTAACAACAAGGTTCTAGATTAGAGTGGTGCTGGAAAAGCACAGCAGTTCAGGCAGCATCTGAGGAGCAGGAAAATCGAGGTTTCGGGCACAAGTCCTTCATCAGGAATAGAGACAGAGTGCCTGCAGAGTGGAGAGCATTTATCTGCTGTGCTTTTCCAGCACCACTCTAATCTAGAATCTGGTTTCCAGCATCTGCAGTCCTTGTTTTTACCTGGAGTAACAACAAGGACAAAAATTGGTGCCAGCAGCTCCCCCACATTCATGGGAATGGCAGTTAAAACCTTATTCTCAGTTACATGTCAATTATGCTCATCCTATCACGGGCTGTTTTTTGCCATAGTCCATTCAATTGGACATGCATAGAGTTCATTTGTCAAGTACTGGGACTATGATTGAAAGTTTATGATTGTACTTTTCAAAACATAGACATTAGAGTTATTGGTCACAGGCAATGGACCATCACTCATCAGCAGAGAGTTTGAGTACTTCCTAAAGTCAAATGGTGTCAGAAGAATAATCTTATACTATCTGTCATCTAATGATCTGGTGAAAAGGGCAGTCCGAACTTTGAAGGCAGGCTTAAAGAAACCGCCGACAGCTTCACTCGATGCTAAACCATTGCAGTTCATTGTTATTTATAGGATGACACTTCATGCAATTAGACTCCATCAGAATTGCTAACAGGGAGAAGATGCCACACCAGTTTGAACTTTCAACTGATATAATGTCAGGAACGTTATTTTCACGTGATACTGCTACTGTGTGAATTCCTGATATTAGTCAATTCTGCAGAGCAATATATGGATGGAGTGCACAGAATTCTTCAACAGGATGTCTGTGACCAGTGGAGTGTCACAAGGATTGGTGCTCTGTTCACTACTTTTCGTTATTTATATAAATTGGTTGTGAACATAGGAGGTATAGTTTGTAAGTTTGCAAATGACGCCAAAATTGGAGGTATACTTGGCAACGAAGAAGGTTATCTCATAGTACAATGGGATCTTGAGGAGATAGGCAAGTGGGCTGAGGAATGGCAGATGGAGTTTAATTTTGATAAATGTGAGGTGCTGCATTTTGGAAAAGCAAATCAAAGCAGGACTTATGCACTTAATAGTAAAGTCCTAGGGAAGGTTGCTGAACAAAGAGACCTTGAAGTGCAGGTTTATAGTTCCTTAAAAGCAGAGTCGCAGTTAGATAGGATAGTGAAGAAGGCATTTGGTATGCTTTCCTTTATTGGTAAGAGTTGGGAGGTCATGTTGCAGCTGTACAAGGCTTTGATTAGGTCATTTTTGGAATATTGCATGCAATTCTAGGCTCCTTCCTATTGGAAGGATGTTGTGAAACTTGAAAGGGTTCAGAAAAGATTGACAAGGATGTTGCCAGGGTTGGAGGATTGGAGCCAAAGGGAGAGGCTGAATAGGCTGGGGCTGTATTTCCTGGAGTGTTGGAGGCTGAGCATTAACCTTATAGAGGTTTATAATATCGTGAGATGGCATGGAAAGGATAAATATCCATGGCATGGGTGAATTTATAACCAGAGGGCATAGGCTTAAGGTGAGAGGGGAAAGATATAAAAGGGATCTAAGGGGCAATATTTTCATGCAGATTGCGGTGTGTGTATGGAATGAGCTGCTAGAGGAAGAGGTGGAGGCTGGTACAATTGTAGCATTTAAAATGCATCTGAATGCGTATATGTCAAGGAAGGGTTTGGAGGGCTATGGGACAAGTGCTGGCAAATAGGACAGAATTAGAACATAGAACATAGAACATAGAACATAGAACAGTACAGCACAGAACAGGCCCTTCAGCCCATGATGTTGTGCTGACCATTGATCCTCATGTATGCACCCTCATATTTCTGTGACCATATGCATGTCCAGCAATCTCTTAAATGTCCCCAATGACCTTGCTTCCACACTGCTGCTGGTAACACATTCCATGCTCTCACAACTCTCTGTGTAAGGAACCCACCTCTGACATCCCCTTTATATTTTCGTCCAACCAGCTTAAAACTATGACCCCTTGTGTCAGCCATTTCTGCCCTGGGAAATAGTCTCTGGCTATCGACTCTATCTATGCCTCTCATTATCTTGTATGCATCAATTAGGTCCCCTCTCCTCCTCCTTTTCTCCAATGAAAAAAGTTTGAGCTCAGTCAACCTCTCTTCATAAGATAAGCTCTCCAATCCAGGTAGCATCCTGGTATACCTCCTCTGAACCCTCTCCAAAGCATCCACATCTTTCCTATTTTAGGGCGAACAGAACTGGACGCAGTATTCCAAGTACAGTATTCCAAGTACAAGTACAACCAAAGTTTTATAGAGCTGCAACAAGATCTCACAACTCTTAAACTCAATCCACCTGTTAATGAAAGCCAAAACTTTGGTTAGGATATCTCTCCAGCATGGACAAGTTGGACTGAAGAGTCTGTTTCCATGCTGAACACCTCTATGACTCTATAATATCTAAGTATGTCACTCAGATAGCGGCCCTCGTGCTGTCTCCAGGGAATCATTGTAAGTCTGCCTTGCAAAGACTTGTGAACGCCTTTTTCCACCTGTAATCAATAGTTGCATGTACACTTGCCTTCATTCAAATTAGTTAGGGGTCTGTTTGACTTCTCTTTGACTTGGTAAAAATTACTATAACCACAAATATCAGGTATGTTCAAATTTTATACATTGTATTATTTTATCTAGAATATCTTTGAAAAGCCAGTCTTGTGATCCAAAGGTAATTTGATGGTTACATACATAAGGGTTCATAAAGCATTTCATTGAAGTCTCATCTGAGATTATTTAAAGGTCTTTCTAAATAGATGTTGTCACAAAAGACGAAAGGGTGACAAATGCTATATCATTGTCATAGGAGGAAGATGTGGTTTTGTAATGCATGGATCATGGTTGGCTAAATGAGCATTTTGAAGAAGCGCATATTGTATATTCATTAAGAAAATGCAATGGACAATATACATATATAATTTTCAAGAAGGTGCCATATGACATATTTTAATGTTGATACATAGGATTAGATATAGACATTGTGCAATGTGAAATAAGTAATAGCAACTAGGCAGTCCAATTTACATTTCATGCGATTTTTACTTGCTCTAATTTATTTGAACTAAAATCAGAAGCAGTTTATAACTTGCCAGATTATGCTTGGTAATGCTGCTATAAAGTTCCTTGGGACATTTTGCTAAGTTAAAGATGATGCAATAATGAAAATTATTATTTTTCATCAAAATATATGCTCCTTCAAATATAAATCTGTCAAGGGGTGATCCTCAAGATTTGACTTAGATTAGACTTACAGTGTGGAAACAGGCCCTTCGGCCCAACAAGTCCACACCAACCCTCCGAAGCGCAACCCACCCATACCCCTACATTACACTACGGGCAATTTAGCATGGCCAATTCACCTGACCTGCACATCTTTGGACTGTGGGAGGAAACCGGAGCACCCGGAGGAAACCCACGCAGACACGGGGAGAAAGTGCAAACTCCACACAGTCGCCTGAGTCGGGAATTGAACCCGGGTCTCAGGCGCTGTGAGGCAGCAGTGCTAACCACTGTGCCACCGTGCCACCCATTCGTGAAAAGACATTTTTATTTTGGCTTGGAGAAATGTGACCAACTGTATCTCATTATGTATTCTACTTTCTGTTTTTTTTCTAGTAGTATACATAATACTAATTTCTATTTGTTACCGTACATTATCATCAATGCCAACACCACAAGCGTTTCAGATGGCACATTAGTGATAATCCAAAGGCATTATACACTTACATAAGGAGTAAGAGAATGATCAGAGAGAAGGGAGGGTTGACTAGGGAAAGTGGAGGGAAAATGTGCCTGGAGTCTGAAGAGGTAGGGGAGGTGCTAAATGTGTTTTTTTTGCTTCAGTATTCACTAGAGAAATGGACCTTGTTGATAGTGAGAACACCATGGACCATGGACCATGGCTTGAACGGATTGGTATGTGCTGAAAAGTCTGGGAAGCATCAAGACAGATAACACCCCAGGGACACACCAGATAGTGAGGAATGAGATTGCTGCACCTCTGGCAATGAGCTTTGCATCCTCACTCTTTACAGGAGTAGCACTAGATGATTGGAGGAAGGCGAATATTGTTCCTCTGTTCAAGAAAGAGAACAGGGAAATCCCTGGGAACAACAGACTAGTCAGATCTGTGGGAACCAAGATACAGAAAATGATTCTGAGAGGTAGCATTTATGACTATTTCGAAAATCACAGTTTGATTAAAGGGGCAGGTCATGCTTCACAAGTCTTATTGAGTTCTTTGAGGGCATGACATGACAAGTTTGTGACGATCAAGCAGTGGATGTAATGCATATTAATTACAGTGAGGCGTTTGATAAGGTTCCCCACAGTAGGCTCATTCAGGAAGTTAGGAGGTATGAGAAACAGGGAAATATGGCTGTCTGGATACAGAATTGGCTGGTTGAAAGAAGACAGCGAGTGGTAGTGAATAGAAAGTATTCCACCTGGAGGCCAGTGATCATTGGTGCCCTGCAGGGATCTGTTCTTGGGTCACTGCTCTTTGTAGTTTTTATAAATGACTTGGATGAAGAAGTGGAAGGGTCGGTTAGTAAGTTTGCCGATGACACAAAGGTTGATGGTGTTGTGGATAGTGTTGAGGGCTGTTACTGGCTACAATAAGACATTGACAGGATACAGAGCTGGGCTAAGTAGTGGCAGAAGCAGTTCAACATGGATAAATGCAAAGTGACTCATTTTGGAAGGTAGAATTTGAATGCTAAATGCAGGATTCTTGACAGTGTGGAGGAATAGCGGGATCTTGGGGTCCACCTACAAAAGTCCCTCAAAGGTATCACCCAAGTTGATAAGGTCGTTAAGAAGGCATATGCTACTTTGGCTTTTATTAACAGGGGGATTAAGTTTAAGTGCCAGGAGGTTTTGCTGCAGTTGTATAAAACCCTGGTCAGACCACACTTGGGATATTGTGTCCACTTCTGATCGCCTCGATCAGAATGTAAATGCTTTAGAGAGGGTGCAGAGGAAATTTACCAGGATGTTGCCTGGATTGGAGGGTTAGTCTTATGAATAGAGGTAAAGTGTGCTTTTCACACTGGAGAGAAGAAGAAAGAAAGGTGACTTGATAGTGATGTACAAGGTAATGAGAGGCATAGATTGAGTAGATAGCCAGACACTTTTCCCCAGGCAGATGTGGCTGTCACAAATTTTAAGGTGATTTGGAGGAAGATATAGAGGAAATGCAGAGAGTAGTGGGTGCATGGAATATACTGCCAGCAGTGGTAGTAGTCAGAGATATTAGGCACATTTCAGCAACTGCCGGACAAGTAAATTGTCATGGACGGCAGTAAATTGAGGGTTGTATAAGTTAGGTTGATCTTAGATTAAGATAAATGCCTGGTACAACATCGTGGGCCAAAGCGCCTGTACTGTGCTGTACTGTTCCATGTTCTAGGTCAGCTTAAAGACAGAGACATTTTTGGCTCAGACCTGATTTTCTGTCTTATAGTTCTCAATTCGTCAAGAATTTGTAAGATCCAAATATCTGCCCAGGAAGTGGCCTTGGTCTATTTCTCCCTATAATTTCCAAACATATTAATAAATGGTATTTATGAATATAAAGCTCCAAGAAATAACTAATCTTCTTTCCTCTATCTTGACATTCCTTTCACTTTGGAAAAAGTGAAAACTGCAGAGGTTGAAGATCACAGTCGAGAATATGGTGCTGGAAAAATACAACAGGCCAGGCAGCATACAAGGGGCAGGAGAATTGACGTTTCAGGTAAGAGCCCTTCAACAGGAAGAGTTTCGGGCAAGAGCCTTTCCCTTCACTTGTTTACCATACTGTAGGAAATATGTATTGTCACTTACAAGTAAAATATTTCTGCACTTCCTTTTAATTCTGTTATAAAAGGATGAAGCTAGTAATTGTGGGGTGGCGCATTAGGCCAAAATTATCAAATTGCAGAGATGGAAGGTTCTAGAATGGAAACTGCTTTTTCAAGTGAAAGTTTGTATTCCCTTATAAGTACATGCTGGGAAAAATAGCACAGTGGTGAAATTCATTCAATGTCACCCCATCCTTTTGAGATTGCCCCAGAAAGCTTTGAAAACAACTCTCAATCAAAACATTTCCAAATTGACATGATCTTTCACTTGTCACCACATAGCTATTTGAAACTTTCAGGGAGAGATGGCCAGTATGGCAGGGTTTGATCATGTACATTATTCTAGAAATTAATTGCTGTACAATGTATTTATGGAGAAACTGTAAGCTTTTGATGTCTGGCCAAAGTTTACAATTCATCTAGAACGTGCCTTTCAAGTCAAAGAAATTGCATAAAACAGGATGAGAGAATTCTGTTTTAGAGGCTGATATTTTCCATTTCAAAGAAAATCATAAGTTCTTACATTTAACTCCATCTCTGAAGCCTCTAAAAATCTTCCCAAAAACAGGGATTGACTTATACATTGAGCATAAATACATAATAAATGTAAAAAATAACTATGTTAAAAAACGTATCATGTAATTCAAAATAAATCAATGTGTCACATTTTATTTGTTGAAGTAATTTTAGAAGTTATTTTGAAAGACAATTATATTGTTCTAAAACTGTCCAATTCATGCAAAATTCATGTTGGAAGCAGTTCAGATATGATCTTATTAAATGATAGAGGACACTCAAATGATTGAATAGCATACTGCAGTTCCTTGGTTGTATGGTGTTATAGTCCTCAACATCTGTAAGAGTTCATCATATCAATCTGATTCACTTTGGCTATGGTATCATTGTAAGCATCTCACTTCAGATGCAGCTCTTTCAGTTTCATAACTTCTCCACGATAAGTCAGCTTCTTCTTCAATTATATCGAATCTTCTAAATTTGTGAATGTTTTGAATGTCTGATTGGGGGACATAGCAAAATTCATGAATGTTAATCTATCTTGAATGGGTAGTCAGTGATTTGCCTCTGTCTGAAGATGAATCACTGGAAACTAGTATTGAGATTTTTGCATAATCTCTGAGCAAGCTTGATCTTCTGTTGTGCTCCTGCTGAATTTTCCACTATCAACCCCTTGGGATTACTTACAAAATGAACTGGACTAGTCCCATAGATAGTATGTCTACAACAGCAGGTCAAAGACTAGGAATCCTGCAGTGGGTAACTCAGCTCCTGACTCCTCAAAGTCTATCCACCATCTACAAAACACAAGGATTGTGATGGAATGCATCTCACTTTCCTGAATGAGTGCAGCTCCAAAAATCGTCAGGAAACTTGACACAGCAACCGGCTTGATTGATATCATATCCACAAATATTTGTTCCCTCTGCCATCATTACTCAGTAACATCAGTGTGCATCATCTATAAGATGCACTGCAAAGATTCACAAAGGATTCTTACACAGCATCTTTTAAATCTGTAACCACTACTTTTGAAAAGGACAAGGGCAGCAGATACATGGGAACTTCACCAACTATACTTCTGTTGCCTATCCAGATTAAAGTTTAAAGCCATTGCTTTGAAATGGGACATCATTCACAGCTTCTATAGTAATGCCTTTGGAATTTGTTCTCATGGACAACATACAAACTTAAAAACCAGGTACAGAAGTAGACTATTTGTCCATTTGAGATGATCATGGCTGATCATGCAATTTCAGTCTCCCACTCCCACTTTCTCTCCAAATCTCCTTAATCCATACAGTACAAGGACCAAGTCCAGTTCCCTCTTGAATATATATTAAAAAACTGGCTACAACAGCATTCTCTGCTAGAGAATTCCAAAGGTTCACAACTCTGAGTGGAGACATTCTTCTTCATCTCAGTCCTGAAATGTGACATTGGAAAAGTACAGCAATTTGGGCAGCATCTTGAGGAGCAGGAGAATCAATGATATGTCCTTCACCAGAAATGTGGGGCGGAAAGAGTGCTGAGAGATAAAGACAAGAATAGGGGTTGGGATGGGAGTGAGATATCTGAAAAGACAATAGGTAGATGCATGTGGTGGTGGGGGGTGGGGGTGGGAGAGGGCATGGTGATGGTGATAAGTTGGAGGAAAGAGTGGAGCAGATTGATGGGAAGGAAGAGGGACAGGTGCAACAGATCAAATGGGTGGTGCTAAGTTGGAGGGTTGGAACTGGGATGAGGTTGGGGGAGGGGACATGAGGAAATGGATGAAGTCAACCTTGATGCTATGTGATTGGAGGGTCCCAAGGTGGAAGATATTGCGTTCTTCATCCAAGCATCAGGTGGCTCGGATTTGGTGCTGGAGGAGGCTCAGGAATTGCATGTCCTAGCCGGAGTGGGAGGGGGAGTTGAAGTGGTTGGCCACGGGACGGTGGGGTTGTTTGGTGCATGTATCACAGAGATAGTCCCTGAAATGTTCTGCAAGTTGGTGTCCTTTCTCCCCAGTGTAGAGGAGAAGACTTTGTCTGTTTATACTATCTATACCCTTCATGATTTTATAACCCACTATAAGGTCATGCCTCAGCCTCCAACGCTCCAGGGAAAACAGCCCCAGCCTATTCAGCCTCTCCCTTTGGCTCAAATTCTCCAACCCTGGCAACAGCCTTGTAAATCTTTTCTGAACCCTTTCAAGTTTCACAACAACCCTCTAAAAGGAAGGAGACCAGAATTGCACGTAATATTCCAAAAGTGGCCTAACCAATGTCCAGTCCAACCGCAACATGATCTCCCCACTCCTAGACTCAATGCTCTGACCAATAAAGGAAAGCATACCAAACACCTTCTTCTTTTTCCTATTTACCTTCAACTCTACTTTCAAGCAACTATGAACCTACACTCCAAGGTCTCTTTGTTCAGCAATACTCCCCAGGACCTTACCATTAAGTACATAAATCCTTACCTGATTTGCTTTTTCAAAATGCAACAACTCATATTTATCTAAATTAAACTCCATCTGCCACTCCTCAGCCTATTGGTCCATCTGGTCAAGATTGTACTCTGAGTTAACCTTCTTTGCTGTCTACTACACCTCCAATTTTGGTGTCATCTACAAACTTCCTAACTATACCTTCTATGTTCACATCCAAATGATTTATATAAATGATGAAAGCAGCATACCTAGCACTGATCCTTGTGGCACACCACTGGTCACAGGGCTCCAGTATGAAAAGTTACCCTCCACCACCACCCACTGTCTTTCACATTCAAACCAGTTCTGTATCCAGACGGCTAGTTCTCCCTGTATTTCATGAGATCTAACCTTGCTAACCAGTCAGCCATGAAGAACCTTGTCTAAAACCTGATTGAAGTCCATACATATCATGTTTCCTGCTCTGCCCTCATCAATCCTCTTTGTTACTTCTTCAAAAAACTCAATCAAGTTATTGAGACATGATTTCTCACACACAAAAATATGCTGACTAATCAGTTCTTGCCTTTCCAATTATATGTAAATCCTGTCCTTCAGGATTCACTGCAACAACTTACCCACCACCATTGTCAGGCTTACCTGTCTACAGTTCCTTGGCTTTTCCTTACCATCTTTCTTAAATACTGGCATCACGTTAGCCAAACTCCAGTCTTCCAGCACCTCACCCATGACTATAGATGATATAAGTATCTCAGCAAGAGGCCGAGCAATCACTTCCCTAGCTTTCCATAGAGTCATAGGGCACACCTAATCCGGTCTTGGGGATTTATCCACTTTTATACATTTCAGGATAACCAGCACCTCCTCCTCTGTAAAATGGACATCTTTCAAGATGACACCATCTGTTTCCCCAATGTTCTATATCTTCCACATTCTTCTCCACAGTAAACACTAATGCAAAATAGTCATTTTGTGTCTCCCCCATCTCCCACGGCTCCACACATAAGCTGCCTTGCTGATCTTTGAGGCCTATTCTCTCCCTAGTTATCCTTTTATCCTTAATGTATTTAGAAAAACTCTTTGGATTCTTCTTAATCCTATTTGCCAAAGCTATTTTATGACCCCTTTTTGCCCTCCTGATTTCTCTCTTAAGTATACTCATACAGACTTTATACTCTTCCATGAACTCACTCGATCCCTACTGTCTATACCTGACATATGCTTTATTTTCCACGGTGGCACAATGGTTAGCATTGCTGCCTCACAGCGCCAGAAATCCAGTATCAATTCCTGCCTCAGTCAACTGTCTGTGTGGAGTTTGAACATTCTCCCCGTGTCTGCGTGGGTTTCATCTGGGTGCTCCGGTTTCCTTTCACAGTCCAAAGTGTGCAGGTTAATTGGTGAATTAGCCATGCTAAATTGCCCGTAGTGTTAGGTGAATGGGGTAAATGTAGGGGAATGGGTCTGGGTGGGTTGCTCTTTGGAGGGTCGGTGTGGACTTGTTGGGACAAAGGGCCTGTTTCCACACTGTAAGTAATCTAATCTAAACTTAACCAAAATCTACGTTTCTTTCATCATGCAGCATTCCTTATACCTACCAAATTTTCTTTTCACACTTACAGGAACATACTGTCTCTGGATTCTCCTTATCTCATTTCTGAATGCTTGCAGCCATCCCTTTACCTGCGAACATCTGCCCCCCAGTCAGCTTTTGAAAGTCCTTGCCAAATACCATCAAAATTAGCCTTCCTCCAACTTAGAACTTCAACTTTTATATCCAGACTATCCTTTTCCATCACTATTTTTAAACTGAAAGAATTATGGTCGCTGGCCCCAAAGTGCTCCCCCGCTGACCCTTCAGTCACCTGCCCTTCCTTATTTCCCAAGAGTAGGTCAGGTTTCTCTAGTAAGTACACCCACATAGTGAAGCAGAAAATTTTCTTGTACACACTTAACAAATTCCTCTCATTCTAAACCCTTAACATAATGGCAGTCCCAGTCTATGTCTGGAAAGTTAAAATCCCCTACCATAACCACCCTATTATTCTTACAGATAACTGAAATTGCCTTACAAATTTGTTTCTCAATTTCCCACTGATCATTTTCGGGGTCTATGATATAATCCCGATCAGATGATCATCCCTTTCCTATTTCTCAGATCTACCCAAATAAGTTTCCTGGATGTATTCCCAGGAATATCCTCCCTAAGTATAGCCATTTTATTGTCCTTTATCAAAAATGCCACTCCCCATCTTCTCTTGCCCCCCTTTCTATCTTTTCTATAGCATTTCTACCCTGGAACATTAAGCTGCCAGTCCTGTCCACCAATGAGCCACATCTCTATAATAACTATGATATCCCAGACTTATGTTCCTAACCGACATTTTTGTTAGGCCTCTTGTATTGAAATAAATGCAACTTAATTTATCAGCCCAACCTCATTCTCTGCTTAGTTCTGCCTGCCTTGAATGTGTGCATCGTTCCTTTTCCCAACTGTACCAGTCTCAGACTGATCTCTTTCCTCACTATCTCCCGGTGTCCCATCCCCCCAAATTACTTGGTTAAATCCTCCCGAGCAGCTTTAGCCAAACTTCCTGCCAGTATATTAGTTCCCTTCCAATTCAGGTGCAATCTGTCCTCCTTATGCAGGTCACTTCTACCCCAGAAGAGATTCTAGTGATCCAAAAATTTGAACCCTCTCCCCTGCACCAGATCCTCAGCCACACATTCATCCACCCTATCCTCCTATTCCTACCTTCACTACCTTGTGGCACTGGGAGTAATCTAGATATTACTATCTTAAGGACCTCTTTTTTAAATTCCTGCCTATTCTCCCTTCAGATTCTTAGCCTTCTCCCTTCCTATGTTGTTAGTTCCAATGGGCACAACTTCCTGCTGGTCCCTCTCCCCTTTGAGAATATTGTGACCTCTCTCCAAGGTATCCTTGATCCTGGCACCAGGGAGGCTACACACCATTCTGATTTCTCTCTGTCGGCCACAGAAATGTCTGTCTGTGCCTCTGTCTAGAGAGTCCTTTGTCACGATCGATCACTTGGAACCTGACATACCCATTGTTATATTATAGTTAGTTTTGGTAGTAGAAACTTGGCTGTCCATGCTACATTCCCCTGAGTGTCCATCACTCCTTATGTTTTCCAAAGCAACATACCTTGTTTGAGATGGCAATAACTGCAAGAGACTCCTGCAAAACCTACCTCCCTCTCCTATCTTTCCTGGAGGTAACCAATCTGCCTGACTTATTGATGAGTTTTCTCCCTTCCTATAGCTGCCATACATCACACCTCGATCTCCTGTAAGTTCCTCATTGCCTCAAACTGCCGCTCCAATCAATCCATGCAATTTGATAGGATTCGCAACCAAAGACACTTCCTGCTGACATAATCATCAGTAACATGGAAACTCTCCCTAATCTCCCACATCTGACATGAACAGCACATCACTCTCCTAAAGGCCATCTTTATTCCCTTAACAATCTACAGGCCCAGAAAATAGCACCATGTAACTGCTCTAAAAAAACTGCTCCAGGCTAACTTAGTATTTATGTTTTATATTTTTAAAATTGAATCAAGAAACAGGTCTCAATAAAACATAATTAAAAAAGAACTCACCCTACTTAGTATTGTACACGCACAGCAAGGTTAACGCTTAAAAACTTCTCCTGTGCTCTGAGCTCTCCCACACAGGTTCCTCCTAGGTCACCTGTGAATTTTGCTGTTTGATCATTTTTCTTAGATGCACTCCAATGTCCAGAGATACTTGAACTCAAACAGCAAAGGCAGTAGATGTGCAGATTCACTGCTGTGTCAGGCAACAGTGCAGGTTTCTTTTTCTGCTTATGTGGTTTCTGCCTTTGTCTCTCTTCCTCCTTTTTAAAGTGCTGTTGTTTTGATCTTTATCCTTCCAAAACAATGCAACAACTTATAGAACAGTAATTCCTGCTCCAGGAATTTGAGGAAATCACTTCCAACACCTAAAATACGTCAAAAAAGAAGCAGCTCTTACAGTCATAATTTTTTTCTGTCCTCCTCCTTGGATTACCCAGAATCCTTTGATAAAGAAAGAACAGAAAAAAAGATAACAAAAAGGAAATGGAATTAAGGAATTGAAGCAGGAGTAGGCAATTCAGCCCCTTGAGCCTTCTCTGCACTATTTAATATGATCATGGTTGTTCTAATCTTGACCTCAACTCCATTTCCTTGCATCTGCCGTAAGCCATAACCCATAACTGTGTTGCATGTCTGCTCAATTTCTCTTCATAGAACAATCCCTTATTTCTTTCTGAATCCAAAAATCAAACTCAGAAGGAAAAGGCCAAAGATCAGATTGTCAGTTTAACTTTAAATAAGAGATCTGAGGTAGACATTGATTAGATTACTTACAATGTGGAAACAGGCCCTTTGGCCCAACAAGTCCACACCAACCCTCCAAAGAGCAACCCACCCAGACCCAGTCCCCCCTCACCTAACACTATGGGCAATATAGCATGGCCAATTCACCTAACCTGCACATTTTTGGACTGTGGGAGGAAACCGGAGCACCCAGAGGAAACGCACACAAGCACAGGGAGAATGTACAAATGCCACACAGTCAGTTGCCTGAGGCTGGAATTGAATCCAGGTCTCTGGCACTATGAGGCAGCAGTGCTGACCACTGTACCACCGTGCTGACCACAAAAGCAGCTATGAATGAAGAAATACATCAGGTACATGACAGATATGAGGACTTTCAATCTAAAAGCAGTTTAACCCTTTTTTCTTCAAAGGAAGAATCCAAGCTCATTTCATTCTAAGGGAGACAGAGAATATCCAAACTATCTTACTGGAAACCAATTTAGCTTTCCCTACGGAGAGAGTTTGTTTAAGGCCAAAGCATTGGTTAATAGGATAAGTGGAGAGTACATTTTAGTTCCAGTGTACAAAATGCAATTGGAGTGTGACTTGCTGTCTGAACTATCAGGCAGTCCCATGTTTCGCTCTTGAGAATGTCATAAGTCAATTTGTACACAAGTTTGAACACGATACTGTACAATATAAAATAACTGTCATGAATGCTAGGAAATGTTCACATCAGATTTTGTTCATAAGTACAAGTATTTGTAACAAAGAAATTCATAAATTGGTGACCCCCTGTAGTTAAGAAATTATCTGTGGCTGGAGTTTATTTATGTCCAGGGAATGTTTTGAGAAGAGTGAAAGTCATAGCTTTGCCTAATACCATGGAAAGTCCATTTGAGGCTGGGGAGATGGAACAGTTGCAGGAATGGTATTTAAATTTTTACTTCTGATACTGGTTTAGTTTCTTAGAGAAGTACTCCACTATCTTCTCTATTTCTGACTTATCAGCCTGTAGCAAAACAGTAACCACCACCAAATCACTAGCATCAATTATCTTTATGAAAATTCAGGAAAAATTAGCTTGGCCAACACTGGTTTATTTGTTAAGACTACCTTCAGTTTTTCAAATGCAGTTTAGCATTCTGCTAGCCTTATAATTTTTGTTAGTTTCTTTAGTACATTTGCTAAAGGTACTATTAAAGGTACTGTTAAAGGTACTTACAGCTATTGCACTGAAATCACACACAAACTTCCAATGAAATTTGCATATTCCTGAAAACTTCAAGATTTCTCATTTAATTTTGGGAACAGCTTTCAGTTTTGCTCTCCTTGGCAACACCTGATCCAGGACAACCATATGTCCTAAAAAGTCAATCACAATTCACAGTTTACAAATTTATTTTGCTTAAGTGGATATTTGACCTGTTTTACAGGCTCTTCCCTCTTGTGTCCCTTAATGTCCCTGCCTCATACAGTTACAGAGTCATACAGCATGGAAACAGGCCCTGCAGCCCAAACAGCTCCATGCTGACCTTGGTGCCCACTCAGTAGTTTCAATTGCCCACATTTGGTCCATATCCCTCCAAACGCTTCTCACCCATGTACCTCTCCATTTTTTAAAAAATGCTACTATTGTACCTGCCTCAACACTTTCTGTGGCAGCACATTCTGTATACGCACCACTTGCCCCTCAGGTCCTTCTTAAAATCGTCCCCTCTCACCTTAAACCTATGCCCTCTAGATTTCAATTCCCCATCGCTGGGAAAAAGACTATATGCATTCATACTATCTATGCCCTCTTGATTTTACATAACTCAGTAAGGTCACCCCTCATTCTCCTACATTCCAAGAAATAAAGTCCTATCCTGGCCAACTTCTCCCTATAGCTCAGGCCTACTAGTCCTGGCAACATCCTCGTAAATCTTCTTTGTACTTTTTTCAGTTCAACTATGTCTTTCCTATAGCAGAGTGATCAAAACTGTACACAACACTCTAAATACAGCCTCACCAATGACTTATACAACTGTACCATAATGTCCTAATTCCTATACTTGTTGCCTCGTCAAATGGAGGCCAGCAAGCTAAGTGCCTTACTCACCCTGTCTACCTGTGACACCACTTCCAAAAAACTATGTACTGCTAGGTGCCTCTGTCCCACAACACTCCTGAGGACCTTACAATTTGCTGTATGAGTCCTACCTTGGTATGACTTTCAAAAGTGCAACACCTCACACTTTTCTATCTTTAATTCTATTTGCCAATCCTCAGCCCATATCCCCATCTGATCAAGATCCCTCTGTAATTTTTGATAACCTTCCTCATTACCAGCAATACCTCCTAATTTTACTAATCCATAAACTTACTAATCATGCCTAGTACATTCACATCCAGATCATTTATGTAAATAAGAAATAGCAAAGGTCCCCACAGCCGTTGGGGTGGCAGAGTGGCTCAGTGGTTAACACTGCTGCCTCATAGCACCAGGAACCCTGGTTCAATTCCTGCCTCGGGCAACTGTATGTGTTGCGTTTGCACATTCTGCATGTGTTTGCTCCGGTTTCCCCCCACAAGCATTGAGCCAATTTTAAATCCACTTACATAGCATTGCCTGGATCCCATATGACCTAGCCTGATGTGCAAGACCTTGTCAAGGCTTTACTAAAGTCCATGCAGATAACATCTACTGCCCTACCCTCATTTATCTTCTTAGTTACCTCTTTGAAAAACTCTTAACAGATTTGTCAGACATGACTTCCTGTGCACAAATCCATGCTGACTAGCCCTAATCAGACTCTGGATTAGTGGTGCTGGAAGAGCACAGCAGTTCAGGCAGCATTCAAAGTACAGTGAAATCGACGTTTCGGGCAAAAGCCCTTCATCAGGAATAAAGGCAGTGAGCCTGAAGATGGAGAGATAGGCTAGAGGAGGGTGGGGGTTGGGAGAAAGTAGCATAGAGTACAATGGGTGAGTGGGGGAGGGGATGAAGGTGATAGGTCAGGGAGGAGAGGGTGGAGTGGATAGGTGGAAAAGGAGCTAGGCAGGTAGGGCAAGTCTGGACAAGTCATGGTCAGTACTGAGCTGGAATTTTGGAACTAGGGTGAGGTGGGGGAAGGGGAAATGAGGAAACTGTTGAAGTCCACATTGATGCCCTGGGGTGAAGTGTTCCAAGGTGGAAGATGAGGCGTTCTTCCTCCAGGGATCTGGTGGTGAGAGAGCGGCAGTGAAGGAGGCCCAGGACCTCCATGTCCTCGGCAGAGTGGGAGGGGGAATTGAAATGTTGGGCCATGGAGTGGTGTGGTTGATTGGTGCGGGTGGCATGGAGATGTTCTCTAAAGCACTCTGCTAGGAGGCACCCAGTCTCCCCAATGTAGAGGAGACCGCATCGGGAGCAACGGATAAAATAAATGATATTAGTGGATGTGCAAGTAAAACTTTGATGGATATGGAAGGCTCCTTTAGGGCCTTGGATAGAGGTGAGGGAGGAGGTGTGGGCACAGGTTTTACAGTTCCTGTGGTGGCAGGGGAAGGTGCCAGGATAGGAGGGTGGGTTGTAGGGGGGCGTGGACCTGACCAGGTAGTCACGGAGGGAACAGTCTTGGCGGAAGGTGGAAAAGGGTGGGGAGGGAAATATATCCCTGGTGGTGAGGTCTTTTTGGAGGTGGCAGAAATGCCGGCGGATGATTTGGTTTATGCGAAGGTTTGTAGGGTGGAAAGTGAGCACCAGGGGCGTTCTGTCCTTGTTACGGTTGGAGGGTTGGAGTCTGAGGGCGGAGGTGCGGGATGTGGACGAGATGCATTGGAGGGCATCTTTAACCATGTGGGAAGGGAAATTGTGGTCTCTAAAGAAGGAGGCCATCTGTTGTGTTCTATGGTGGAACTGGTCCTCCTGGGAGCAGATGAGGCAGAGGAATTGGGAATATGGGATGGCATTTTTGCAAGAGGTAGGATGGGAAGAGGTGTAATCCAGGTAGCTGCGGGATTCGGTGGGTTTGTAAAAAATGTCAGTGTCAAGTCGGTCATCATTAATGGAGATGGAGAGGTCCAGAAAGGGGAGGGAGGTGTTAGAGGTGGTCCAGGTAAATTTAAGGTCAGGGTGGAATGTGTCGGTGAAATTGATGAATTGCTCAACCTTCTCGCGGGAGCATGAGATGGCACCAATGCAGCGGAGGAAAATGTGGGGAGTGGTGCCGGTGTAATTACAGAAGATCAACTGTTCTACGTAGCCAACAAAGAAACAGGCATAGCTGGGGCCCATACGTGTGCCCATGGCTACCCCTTTGGTCTGGAGGAAGTGGGAGGATTCAAAGGAGAAATTGTTCAGGGTGAGGACCAGTTCGGCCAAACGAATGAGAGTGTCGGTGGAAGGGTACTGTTGGGGACGTCCGGAGAGGAAAAAACGGAGGGCTTGGAGGCCCTGATCATGGCGGATGGAGGTGTAGAGGGATTGGATATCCATGGTGACCTCGACTATCCAAATGTTGGTTGACCCTGACCCTCAGTATTCTGTCCAACAACTTAGCTATCACTGGTGTCAGGCTCACTTGTGTATAGTTCCCTGGCTTGCTACCTTTCTTAAACAATGGAACAGCATTAGCCACCTTCTGGTCTTCCGGAACTTTACCAATGACTAAAGAAGAAGCAAAACCTCTGCAAGGGCCTCTGAAATTTCTTCCCTGTCCTCCCACAACGTCCGAGGACGGACTTAATCAGGGGGATTTATCCACCTTAATGCATTTTAAGGCTGCAAACATCACCTCTCAGTAATATGTATGAGGTGCAAAACATTCCCACTTGTTTCCCTTATTTCCTTAGCATCCGTAATTCTGTCCTCAGTAAACACTGAGGGGAAATATTCTTTAAATATCTCCCCCATCTCCTGTGGCTCCACACATAGATGGCCATGCTGATATTTAAGGGGACCTGGCCACCCTCTTGCTGTAGCTGTAGAACCTATTGGAATAATCTTTAACCTTATCTGCCAGATCCTCTTTTACTCTTCTGATTTCCCTCTTGTAGAAGTGACATCGGTCTTTTAGGCAAGAAGACTCTGAAGGCGTCGAGAATTCAGCAGGAACAGCAGTTTATTCGAACGGTAATCGATTACAGCAAGGAGAGGAACAACAGCGTCACGCAGCACAATCGAGCTCACTCTGTCTAACACCTGCACCATACTATTTTTATACTTTCTTACATCAAAATTAACTATTATTGCGCAGTTGATCAAATCAAGTCCCATAAGTCAATCAACTGGGTGATAATTGCATCAAATGTGTAAATCATTTGACTAGGCAGTTAATTACATCAGGCCTTTAAAACAACTACATCAAATTTATAATTCAATTAACTAGGCATTTTGATTACTTCAGATTGTTGGGCATTACATATTACATATCTACTAGTCGGATTCAAACACATAGTGCCTATTCCCTTATGTGGTCACTTGCTTATGTTTACTAACCGCATTTCATTCATTCATTTATTGATGAAACCGTGGTCTCTCTATTATGTCACCCAAAACTATGATAAGATTATAATACTAATCTCTCCTCAGAACCGTTTACTAGGAGGTCAAGTTTTCTCCATTAGCACGGACCTGTTAGATACATATTGAATAGGGCCTCAGTCCCGTTTGAGAAAGTTACTATCAAAATAGCACTATCGTGAAATAGTATGAATAAATGAGTAAACCGGCAATCTCAAGACCCAGTTGCAATAATCAGTTTACTAACAACCTCTGTTTTTATTAAGTACATATATAATATCTGATTTGGTGAACTCATATTTGGATGGGTATATGAATAGGAAGGGTTTTGGAGGTGCTGGTGCTGGCAGGTGGGACTAGATTGGGTTGTGGAAATCTGGTCGGCACGGGCGGATTGGACCGAAGGGTCTGTTTCCACACTTATATGACTCTATATAAGCCAGATATTCTTTCTAGTATTCTCACCCAAAAGAATCCCACACTCCTCATTCTCCTACTACAGTATCCCCCCTTCTGGCCCATATGGTCATACGTTGACAAGTGTGGCGCTGGAAAAGCACAGCAGGTCAGGCAGAATATGAGGTGCTGATTTTATTCTTGATGACTGGCATATGCCCGAAACGTGCTTTTCAAGCACCACACTTTTTGACAGCATCTGCAGTCCCCGCTTTCTCCATATGGCCATGAGGTCAGTTAGATACTTTTTAGCTGCCTTACTGATTTATCTATTAAGAGGATAAGTTATTCCCTGCGTGCAGTGCGGACACCAGCATCCTTTACATACGACAGGCGAGAATGGTAAGCATGTTCAAGGCAAGCACTTATAACAGTACGAGGATGTGAGAGAGAATCCTGATCCAAGGGTGCATATTAATATTTAATCCCCAATTCCAGAACGCTCTTACCATTTGATCTCTTGTAGAACTCACTCAACCTTGACTTTAGTCTCCTTAAACTGGATTCCTTCTTGTATACACTGGTATTCCATGTGCTGGGCTTCAGTTAATAATTATTGCCAGTCATGGTGGATAGGGGGTAAGGGTGGGAGGAGATCTTGCAGCAATTGCATTAGTTGGCCTCCAGTGTGGAAGATACCAGATTTGCCTTCACCTTGATATCCTGGTGTGTGGGTGGTGCTGGTGGGGGAGGGGTTCAGTAGACTCCCAGCAGTGATTTCTTCCAGGTAATCCAAGATGGAGGATGGGAAAAATTTCTGGCTGTAACACCTTTTTTGAGGTATTTGTATTTTAGGTGCTGGAGATGATTTCCTCAAATTCCAGGAGCAGCAATTACTGTTTTATATGCATTGCTTTGGAACTTTGGGAAAAAAAAGTCAAAACAACAGCAGTTTTAAAAAGGAGAAGAACAGACAAAGGAAGCACATGGTGAGGTCAATGCAGGAGAGAGAGAGAACCTGCACAGTTACTGCCTTTGTTGTTTAAATTCATGTACCGCTGCGAATTGGATTGCATCTAGGAAAATTAACAAACAGTGAAATTCACAACTGATCTTGGAGGAACTGTTGAGCGAAGTTCACAGCACAGAATCAAGTAAGTTAATTGTTGTTTTAAATGCGGCCTACAGAGAATCTGCAGTAGTGAGTAGAGTGGGTTCTTTCTTGATTATATGTTTTTCGAGATATGTTTCTTGATTAAACTTAAAATATAAGCCATCCCTACTAATTTAACCTGGGACAGTGTTTGTAGAGGAATAAGACAGTGTTATTTTCTGATTCTGCAGATTGTGAAGGAGCAAAAATGGCCTTTAATAGAGTGATACGTACTTCTTTAGTTCAGAGTGGTGCTGGAAAAGCACAGCAGGTGGGGAGCAGGAAAATTGACGTTTTGGGCAAAAGCCCTTCATCAGGAATAGAGCAGTCAAATCGACATTTCGGCAAAAGCCCTTCATCAGATACGTACTTCTTGTCAGATGTGGGAGTTTAAAGAGAGTTTAAGGGTTACTGTGGATTATATCTGCCATAAATGCTGTTGGCTGCAAATCTTATCAAATTGAATGGATCGGTTGGAGAGACAGTTAGAAGCAATGAGGAATTTGCAACTGCAAATGTATGTGATGGGTGGCAGTTATAGGAAGGGGGAAAAGTCTCAGATATAGTCACATAGATGGGTTAACTCCAGAGAGGAAGGCAGCTAGTGCAGGAGTCTTTTGTGGATATACCCATTTCAATCAGGTATGCAGTTTCGGAAAATGTAGGAGGTGATGGATTCTCAGGGGAACGTAGCACGAACAGCCAAGTTTCTGGTATTGAGACTGGCTCTAATGCAACAAGGGGTACGTCGGGTTCCAAGAGATCAATTGTGTTAGGGGATTCTCTAGTCCAAGGTACAGACAGATGTTTCTGTGGCCAGTAGTGAAAAAGCAGAATGGTGTGTTGCTTCCCTGGTGCCAGGATCAAGGATGTCTCAGAAAGGGTGCAGAATGTTCTCACGGGGGAGAGGGGCCAGCAAGAGGTCATTGTCCACATTGGAACCAACGACATAGGAAGGGAAAAGGTTGAGATTCTAAAAGGAGATTATAGAGAGTTAGACAGAAATTTAAAATTTAAAAAGAAATTTAAAGAGTAGTAATACCTGGATTACTCCCAGTGCTACGAGCTAGCGAGGACAGGAATAGGAGGATAGAGCATGGCTGAGGAGCTGGTATATGGCAGAAGGATTCACATTTTTGGACCACTGGAATCTCTTCTGGGGTAGAAGACCTGTAGATGAAGGACAGATTGCACCTAAATTAGAAGGGGATTAATATACTGGCAGGGAAATTTGCTGCAACTGCTCAGGAGGATTTAAACTAGTAAGGTGCGGGGGGGGATGGGGGGGGGGGGGGGGGGGGGGGGGTGGTGGGACCCAGGGAGATAGTGAGGAAAGAGATCAATCTGAGACTGGTACAGTTGAGAACAGAAGCGAGTCAAACAGTCAGGGCAGGCAGGGACAAAGTAGGACTAATAAATTAAACTGCATTTATTTCAATGCACGGGGCCTAACAGGGGCAGATGAACGCAGGGCATGGTTTGGAACATGGGACTGGGATATCATAGCAATTACAGAAACATGGCTCAGGGATGGGCAGGACTGGCAGTTTAATGTTCCAGGATACGAATGCTACAAGAAGGATAGAAAGGGAGGCAAGAGAGGAGGGGGAGTGGCATTTTTGATCACACCTGTGCTGAGGGAGGATATTCCTGGAAATGCATCCAGGGAAGTTATTTGGGTGGAACTGAGAAATAAGAAAGGAATGATAACCTTATTGGGATTGTGTTATAGACCCCCTAATAGTCAGAGGGAAATTGAGAAACAAACTTGTAAGGAGATCTCAGCTATCTATAAGAATAATAGGGTGGCTATGGTCGGGGATTTTAACTTTCCAAACATAGACTGGGACTGCCATAGTGTTAAGGGTTTAGATGGAGAGGAATTTGTTAAGTGTGTACAAGACAATTTTCTGATTCAATATGTGGATGTACCTACTAGAGAAGGTGCAAAATTGACTGAGGGCAGGTGACTGAGGTGTCAGTGGGGGAGCACTTTGGGGCCAGCGACCATACTTATCATAGATTTAAAATAATGATGGAAAAGGATAGACCAGATCTAAAAGTTGAAGTTCTAAATTGGAGAAAGGCCAATTTTGATGGTATTAGGCAAGAAAGCAGATTAGGAACAGATGTTCGCAGGTAAAGGGATGGCTGGAAAATGGGAAGCCTTCAGAAATGAGATAACGAGAATTCAGTGAAAGTATATTCCTGTTAGGGTGAAAGGAAAGGTTGGTAGGTATAGGGAATGATGGATGACCAAAGAAATTGAGGCTTTGATTAAGAAAAGGAAAGAAGCATATGTAAGGTATAGACAGGATAGATCAAGTGAACCCTTAAAGGGTATCAAGGAAGTAGGAGTATACTTAAGAGGGAAATCAGGAGGGCAAAAAGGGGACATGAGATAGCTTTAGCAAATCGAATTAAGGAGAATCCAAAAGTTTTTGCAAACACATAAAGGGTAACAGGGGAGAGAATAGGGCCCCTCAAAGATCAGCAAGGTGGCCTTTGTGTAGAGCCGCAGAAAATTGGGAAAATAGTAAATGAGTATTTTGCATCAGTATCTACTGTGAAAAAGGATATGGAAGATATAGGCTGTAGGAATATAGATGGTGACATCTTGCAAAAAGTCCTGATTACAAAGGAGGAAGTGCTAGATGTCTTGAAATGGGTAAAGGTGGATAAATCCCCAGGACCTGATCAAGTGTACTCTAGAACTCTGTGGGAAGCTAGAGAAGTGATTGCTGGGCCTCTTCCTGAGATATTTGTGTCATCAGTAATTACAGGTGAGGTGCCAGCAGACTGGAAGTTGGCTAATATGGTGCCACTGTTAAGGAATGGTGGTAAGGACAAGCCAAGGAAATCTGCCATTACAGCCAGACTACTACGACCCTTAGGACTCGTAACGGCACACAAACCAACAGCCACGCTCAGACAACAACTTACTAAAACAAAGGAGCCAATACCCAACATGAGCAAAACTAATGTAGTTTATAAAATACCATGCAAGGACTGCACAAAACACTATATAGGACAAACAGGAAGACAGCTAACAATCCGCATACATGAACACCAACTAGCCACGAAACGACACGACCAGCTATCCCTAGTAGCCACACACTCAGACAACAAGCAACATGAATTCGACTGGGAAAACACTACTATCATAGGGCAAGCCAGACAGAGAACAGCCAGGGAATTCCTAGAGGCATGGCATTCATCCACAAATTCCATCAACAAACACATCGACCTGGACCCAATATACCAACCACTACAGCGGACAGCTGAAACTGACACCCGGAAGCGGCAAGGACAGACCACTATAAATACTGGAAGAAACATCAAAGAAGCGCTTCGCAGGAGGCTCCAGAGCACTGATGATGTCTCCTAGCCAGGGGACGAAACGTTTGCATCAAAAACTTCCAGCTCGGCGAACAGAACCATTAGATTACTTACAGTGTGGAAACAGGCCATTCGGCCCAACAAGTCCACACCAACCCGTCGAAGCGCACCCCACCCAGATCCATTCCCCTACATTTGCCCCTTCACC
This sequence comes from Hemiscyllium ocellatum, assembly GCF_020745735.1. NCBI lineage: Eukaryota > Metazoa > Chordata > Chondrichthyes > Orectolobiformes > Hemiscylliidae > Hemiscyllium > Hemiscyllium ocellatum. The sequence goes on along the minus strand of NC_083406.1, from coordinate 51,937,372 downwards.
TAACACTACCGGCAATTTAGCATGGCCAATTCATATAACCTGCGCATTTTGGGACTGTGGGAGGAAACCGGAGCACCCAGAGGAAACCCACACAGATACAGGGAGAATGTGCAAACTCCACACAGACAGTTGCCTGAGGCGGGAATTGAACCTAGGTCATGGCGCTGTGAGGAAGCAGTGCTAACCACTGTGCCACCATGCCACTCAACCACTATGCCACTGTGCCACATGGATAGGGTAAATAGGCAAAGTCTTTTCCCTGGGGTCGGGGAGTCCAGAACTAGAGGGCAAAGGTTTAGGGTGAGAGGGGAAAGATAATGAAAGAGACTTAAAGGGCAACATTTTCACACAGAGGGTGGTATGTGTATGGAATGAGCTGCCAGAGGAAGTGGTAGAGGCTGGTACAATTGCAACACTTAAGAGGCATTTGGATGGGTATATGAATAGGAAGGGTTTGGAAGGATATGGGCCTGGTGCTGGCAGGTGGAACTAGATTGGGTTGGGATATCTGGTCGGCATGGATGGGTTGGACAGAAGGGTCTGTTTCGATGCTGTACATCTCTATGACTCTAAGTTAGTCATAACCAGAAGGTGCCCCTCAAGGGAGCAGTTCAGGTGTCTTTTGGTACAATGTGCTGCTGGGGAAGTAACGTATCCTTGTTGATTCACTAGCACATAACATGTTCATTGGATTTGTTCCTTTTGGATATCGCAACTGTTGTAGTGGCAAAGTCCATAGTGGATGTTCGGAAATCGCATTGGTATGGCATATACAAAATGTAGCTGAAAATGTGTTGCTGGAAAAGCGCAGCAGGTCAGGCAGCATCCAAGGAACAGGAAATTCGACGTTTCGGGCATAAGCCCTTCATCAGGAATACAAAATATATTCCAGTCCAAGCATTCTTCCTTGTTGACAGCTTTTATTTGTCCACCTTCTTCTACTGCCCAGCTTGCGGAGTCTCTGAGGGTCCAATGTTCAGTTTCATTAAAATATCCCAGATCCTGGAGACAGGACAGAGGTAAGGATTTATTAGCATATTCTGGAACTTTTAAGACTATGCTGAGTACATTTGGCACGTCATGGGGTATGACAACAAGGATTTGTGCCAGCTCCCTGGTGAAAGGGTGTATGTCCGCAACCCACTGCTGGAGGCCTCGATCTTGGATCCAAGTTGAGGGGTCGATGGTTCAAAGGCATGGTCATTGGATTTGGTAGTCTGTCAGAATGTAGGAAGCAATCATCGCGCATAGAGACAGTTTGTGGGCAGCCTTTGTATTATTATTGATTTTCATGCAGATAACCTGAGTAGCCTTTTCAGCGTCTTTTAAGGAGGAAATGGTTTTAACATGAATCTTAGCATCTCAGGCACCAATACTGATCATCTTGTATTGGTAATCTAACACCCTTCGCATTAACTTTTGATTTCCCCCTTTAGGTCCATTAACTGCTTTTGCGGGGAGGCCAAGTCAACTAAATTGACTGTCGCAACCCCTGCTGCATGGCCGGCCCCGGCGGCCGCCAATCGGACACGCTTGTCTCGATGTTGGTATTGGAGGAGTAGCAAGTCCAGTGCAAAAGACGCAAAGAGATTCTTCATTGCTCTCAGGCATTGGGGCGGGTGAGATAAATTCAATTGGATCAATAACCGAACGGTAACGATTTCCAACTTCGGGAGTACCCTGATAGGTAGGGGGGTTCTATGAATAAACTGTGGCTCTGTAAATATGTTATATTTTCATTTTATGTCGGGGGTACTGGGGTAGATCGCTACTCAATCCTCATCTGGTATGTCAGTTTTCCTGTGCACCTCGATTCACTATCTCGCCTACGTTCGATTGTTTTGGTCTTTTGCTCACATCCGTCTATACTTCAGATACAAGTATGAATCTGACTGAGTTTCCTAAATTCCTTTTCTGTTCCAATGTTACCTTGCCTATCTCCTCGTGACTACATAAGCAAACCGTAATATCCTTCAATTACCACGACTTGCTGACCCTGCAAACTGGAGCCTCTGGTGCTGTTGAGGATAGAATTCAAGCGGGAGTAGGGGGTCTGAGACGTGAACGAGGAATTGTCACTCTCGCTATTTATTTGGTAGAAAACGGTCACTGAAATTCCATTATAAGTAGTTACACAACAAAAAGACAGCGCATGACGAAATGTCCTTTCTTGAATGGTTCAATCCATATCTCTCCATCCGCGCAGGAATCCTTCAGGCCAATTTAATAAATCTCACTATTCTATGTATGTTTTTGCTGGAGTCATTGTCGGTGTGCGTCAACCCGGACCGCATGATGACCTTGACTCGGAAGGTCACCGATGAGCATGCTCCAATGAGGAGTACTCTGTTAAGACAGAAAGACTAAGCACCAGGCCTTGCCAGGTAGAACATAAGAACCAGGGCAGGAGTCGGCCATCTGATCCTTTGAACCTATTTGGCCATTCAATACGATCATGGTTGATCTTTTCATGGCCTCAGCTTACTTACCCGCCCTCTCACCATAACCGTTAATTCCTTTACTGTTCAAAAAAATTATCTATTCTAGCTTTAAAAATATTTGCTTGAGGAAAAGGAAACCTCAACCACTTCACTGGGCAGGGAATTCCATAGATTCACAACCATCTGGGTGAAGATGTTTCTGCTCAATTCAGTCCTAAATCTGCTCCTCCTAATTTTGAGGCTATGCCCTCTTGTCCTAGTTTCAACCGCCAGTGGTAACATCCTCATTACTTCAATCCTATATATTCCCTTCATAATTTTATATGTTTCTATAACATCCCCCTCATTCTTCTAAATTCCAAAGAATATAATCCTAGTCTACTCAGTTTTATAGAACATAGAACATAGAAGGATACAGCGCAGTACAGGCCCTTCGGCCTTCGATGTTGCGCCGACCGAATCCTACCTAACCTATACTAGCCCAATAACTTCCAAATGCCTATCCAATGCCCGCTTAAATGACCATAAAGAAGGAGAGTTCACCACTGATACGGGCAGGGCATTCCATGAACTCACAACCCGCTGTGTGAAGAATCTACCCCTAACATCTGTCCTATACCTACCACCCCTTAATTTAAAGCTATGTCCCCTAGTAACACCTGACTCCATTAGCGGTAAAAGGTTCTTAGTATCTACCCTATCTAAACCCCTAATCATCTTATACACTTCTATCAGATCTCCCCTAAACCTTCTCTTCTCCAATGAGAACAGCCCCAAGTGCCTCAGCCTTTCCTCATAAGATTTTCCTACCATTCCAGGCAACATCCTGGTAAACCTCCTCTGCACTCGTTCTAAAGCTTCCACATCCTTCCTATAGTATGGCGACCAAAACTGCACACAATACTCCAGATGAGGCCTCACCAGAGTCTTATACAACTGCAACATGACCTCAGGACTCCGGAACTCAATTCCTCTGCCAATAAAGCCCAGTACACCATATGCCTTCCTCACAGCACTATTTACCTGGGTGGCAACTTTCAGAGATCTGTGTACATGGACACCAAGATCCCTCTGCTCATCCACACTACCAAGTAGCCTACCATTAGCCCAGTAATCCATCATCTTGTTATTCCTACCAAAGTGAACGACTTCGCACTTAGCTACATTGAATTCCATTTGCCACATTTCCGCCCAGCTCTGCAACTTATCTATATCCCGCTGTAACCTACCACTTCCTTCCTCACTATCCACAACTCCACCGACTTTTGTGTCATCCGCAAACTTGCTTACCCAGCTTTCAAGTCCTTCCTCTAGATCATTTATAAAGATAACAAAAAGCAATGGTCCCAAAACAGATCCTTGTGGTACACCGCTAGTAACTGCGCTCCAAGATGAACATAATCCATCAACTACTACCCTCTGTCTCCTTCCAGCCAGCCAATTCCTAATCCAAACCTCTAATGTATCCTCAATGCCATACCTCCGAAGTTTTAGCATTAGCCTACCATGGGGAAGCTTACCGAACGCCTTACTAAAATCCATATACACAACATCTACTGCTTTACCCTCGTCCACTTCCTTAGTCACCTTCTCAAAGAACTCAATAAGGTTTGTGAGGCACGACCTGCCCTTCACAAAACCATGCTGGCTATCCCTGATCACGTTATTCCTACCCAGATGTTCATAAATCTTATCCCTTACCATTCTCTCTAAGACTTTGCCCACCACTGAAGTCAGACTCACTGGCCTATAGTTACTAGGGCTATCTCATAAACAAACCTCTTAACTCCAGGATCAATCCAGAACCTTCTCTGCATCCGTTCTAATGCCAGTACATCCTTTCTCAAGTAAGGAGACCAAATCTGTAAGTGGCACTCAAGGTGGCCTCACCAGCATTCTATATCGCTGCAACATAACCTCTCTGCTTTTAAACTCAATCTCTTTAGCAATGAAGGACAAAATTCCATTTGCCTTCTTAATTGCCACTTGCACCTGCAGACCAACCTTCTGTGATTCATGCACAAGGACACCCAGGTCCCTCTGCACAGCAGCGTGCTGCAATTTCTTGCCATTCAAATAATAGTCCTTTTAATAACTGTTATTTCTATTGAAATTGTTGACTTTATTTATTTATTAACAGTGTATCTCATCTGCCAGATGAAGCCTACCTTTGCCCACTCACTTAAACCACTGATGTCCCTTTGCAAAGTTTCATAGTCCTCTGCACATTTTCCTCTGTCACTCATCTTGGTGTCATCCACAAACTTTGACACAATACACGTGGTTTCCCAGCTCCAAATCATCGATGTAAATTGAGAATAATTGTAATCCCAACACTGATCCCTGATGCACACCACTAGTCATTGATTAGCAACGAGAGTAGTACTCATTTACTCCCACTCTTTGCTTCCTGTCGGTTTACCAATCCTAGATCCATGCCAATATATTGCCTGTAATGCCTTGTATCTTTATCTTATGCATCAGGCTTTTGTGCAGCATCTTGTCAAATGCCTTTTAGAAATCTAGATACACTGTATCTACTGGGTCCCTGTTGTTCACCCTGTTAGTAATGTCTTCATAGAATTCCAAGAAATTACTTAAGCATAATCTGCCTTCAACTTTCCCGCATTCCGTTTTAGCAGTAGCCCACGGTCATGGGCACACTTTCTTCAACAGATCGTAGGGGTTTTTCGGGCCCCACATCCAGTCTATTTTATCAGTGCATACTGGCCAATGAAGCGTGGGCTTTCAGACGATCTGAGGTTGTTGCCCCTTTTCCCAAATTAAGAGTGCCTTCTGACAATCCCCAATTTGTCGCGAGTATTCATTATAGCTCCGAATTGTTCAAACAGGTCCATCCTCGTGGATTCGCCGATTATTTGGCGAAGCCACATTTTGGCTGTAATAATATCTTTAATTTGGATGGTTTCATCTCAAATCCCTGTGTTCCTCCTGCTACCCCTACAATCCTACATGTTTCCCTGATAAAGGGAATCCCTTTATATCGATAACAGATACCGTGGGTCCAGTACCTACTAACATAGCGAGCGCACTGCCAGTCCCGGAACAGCGCTTCTATGCAGGTACAGTTATCCTCGTTTACTAAATATCATTGAAGTTGCAGTGGGCGCTTCAGCACCTCGTCTGTCATCTAGATGATTGAGCCGGTGTTGGGGCCTGGGGCTGTGCAGCCATCATTCTCCTGTTATTGCTGCCTCTGTCAGTGAGGGCCATTTCCTGCGTTTCCACCTCCCTTTGTCCAACATTATTGTTTATTATGCTCATTTTTTTACACAACTACTACACACATTTGGGCAGAATTCTGGTTCTAGATGTTTGTCTCCAGATCTTGTGGCAAAGTGCCCCTTTCATGGCATGCAAAGCACACCATCTGCGAGCAGTTCTTCAGAACAGTTCCGTTTGTTTGAACAACACATACCAGTCGTTCCTCTTCTGGAGCTAGAGACTATCTTTCCGCGACTTGTTGCCTGACTGGCCTCTGCTGCCGATGTTCAATTGACTATCTGATTGTATATGTTACCCATTTGAATCACTGACTTCAAATGTATAGGCGAAAGTGAGGACTGCAGATGCTGGAGATCAGTCAAGATTAGAGTGGTGCTGGAAAAGCACAGCAGGTCAGGCAGCATCCGAGGAGCAGGAAAACCGACATTTCGGGCAGGAACCCTTCATCAGGACGGGCTGCAGCACCAGTCTAATCTTGGCTTCAAATGTATGCCTATCCCAACCTTCACTGTCTGCAGAAATACAACATCGCCTTGGTCAGGGTCCCTCACTCCACAGACTAGCAGTACACTTTAAATTTCCTTTCTGCGTAGTCCTTAAAAGGCTTGCCTTTTTTTCTGGGTTATTAGCATCACACAGGTCCAATCGGCCCGGGCGTTCCCCAGGGCACCCTCTACTTTTTGTCATCGTATTTAGTCTGGTTGGTTACTTGTCGGAATGTTATCTCTGCCTGATGTCTGTGAGGCATGTTAGCCCACACTATTGCTAGTACTTTTGTTTTCACTAGTACATGTAGGTCATTTAAATTTAAATTATGAGCATCCTTGAGTTTTTGTAACTTTTCCCAAAATTCTACACTGCCGGAATTTCTCTGAGGTTTTGGGAAACAATCTAACATCTATAGTTTCTCCCCTGGCTGAGGGCCATTTCTATTTGTTTGGTTTGGGTTTGTCCCGGCCTATAATCACGTGTGTTCTTCCTGGTAGGACTGGGTATGAGGTATTTGCATCCTATTTCCCAGCCCAATGATTATCATCATCATGGTATTTATATGTCGCGCACTCTGTGTCGATATCCCAGTCATCAACATTACTGTGTGTCGCTAGCTGGGGTTACTATTATGGAGGGTGGAGGGGCGCAAAGTGGGGTATAGGGCAGTGGAGTGGGGAAAAAGGCCCTTGGTTGGCTGGTTCCTTGCTATTTCTTCCGGTTTCCTAGCAGACATGACTTGCCTGTTCTGTTACTTACACCATATTTATATAATGCTGCTATTATAACGGCCCTTTATGGTTCCTTTTTGGTTCCACCCACAGGTTTTTTGCTCAGCTGCCGACCTACAATTTCCTATGTTTTAAACAGTCTTTTCTCGTGCCTGTATCTGTGCTCAGCTTCTGGCTGCAGCACTTTCAAAACTTCACCAGTCCATCGGTGTTAATTATACCTTCTAGGCTTGTGCCACTACGTCAGCACTACTTACGCCTATGCTTTTTAAAATTTTCTATCGTGCTAGTCTGTCGGCACTAACTGTCCTCAGCTTCCGGCTGCAGTACTCTCAAAACCACACCAGTCTGTCGGTGTTAATTACTTACAATGTCCCTAGGGGTTAGGTGGTGTCCCTCTGCCCTCCCGGCATCCTTACACTACGATTTTCAACTTTACCGGTAGGTACCCCGGCTTGCAGGGTTCCCGTAAACACGCTTGCTCTTCTCTACAGGGTAGCAAAATTAAACGTCCTCACTGCTAAGAAGCAGTTGCATCTCGGTAGTCCCAGGCGAGGTAACATGCTAGCAGCGCCAAATTTTAGGAGTGGCCTCAGTTTCTGAGGCAAGAAGACTCTGAAGACGTTGGGAATTCAGCAGGAACAGCAGTTTATTCGAATGGTAATTGATTACAGCAAGGAGATGAACAACGTCGAAACGCAGCACAATCGTGCTCACTCTGTCAAACACCCGCGCCATACTATTTTTATATTTTCTTACATCAAAATTACGTAAGTCTACAAATTAGCTATTATTGCGCAGTTGACCAAATCAAGTCCATAAGTCAATCAACTGGATGATGATTCCCAGTGAAGGGTTTTTGCCGGAAACGTCAATTCTCCTGCTCCTCGGATCCTGCCTTTTCTAGCACCACACTCTCGACTCTGATCTCCAGCATCTGCAATCCTCAACTTTCTCCTGGGTGATGATTACATCAAGTCTGTAAATCAATTGACTAGGCAGCTAGTTACATCAGGTCTGTAAATTAAGGACATCAAATTTATAATTCAATTAACTAGGCATTTTGGTTACATCAGATTGTTGTGCATTATATATCCACTAGTCGGATTCAAACACACAGTGCCCGATCGCTTGTGTGGTCACTTGCTTAACTTGTTACCTTTGCACTTGAATATGCTGTTCTGTCCTGCTTACTCATATGTTTAGCAATTAACAACGCCTCTGTCGTCTAAGCGGTGCAGAGAGTCAATCGCCTTAAAACATCTTGATTTATGGTTTTGTGAGATTTTGTATTTATAAGATTATTTTTGTATTAAGATCCTTTGTTACCAATCCACTCGTAAGCGCTCTATATTTACGGTTATGCATTTCGTTCATTCATCCATAAAACCATGGTCTCTCCCCAGTGCACGAAGTCACCCAAAACGATGATAAGATTATAATACTAATTCCGCCCCCCCCCCACCCCCTCAGAATCGTCTACTGGGACTTGAGTAGCTTGCAGGATAAGTTTTCTTCATCAGCATGCGCCTGTTACATACATATTGAAAAGGCCCCTATCCCGTTTAAGAAAGTTGTTATCAAAATAGCTCTTCCGTGAAATGAATGAATGATTAAGCCAGCAATAGTGAGTGAAATCTTAAGACCCAGCTGCAGTATCAATTTACTAACCTAACCTCCTCTGCGTTTATTAAGTACATATATAATTTCTGATTTTGATAAATTATATAAGTCTGATATTCTTTCTAGTATTGTCTCGCTCTAAATGACCCACACTCATCATTCCCCTACTAACCTCTTAAGTGTGCTCTACACTCTTTTTATAGTCATCTGGAGATTCATTTGAGCCGATAGCTTCAGCCTTTTTCTTTTCCCTGACCAATGCATCAGTATCCTTCATCAGCCAGGGATCTCTAAACCCACCAGCATTTCCCTTCACCCTAACATGGATATGGTGTCCTTGGACTCTTGATATGACACTCTTTAAAGTAGCCCTCGAAAATTTGGTCCTTTTCCTTCAAACACACTCACCCAATTAACATTTGTGGGCGGCACGGTGGCACAGTGGTTAGCACTGCTGCCTCACAGCGCCTGAGACCCAGGTTCAATTCCCGACTCAGGCGACAGACTGTGTGGAGTTTGCACGTTCTCCCTGTGTCTGTGTGGGTTTCCTCTGGGTACTCCGGTTTCCTCCCACAGTCCAAAGATGTGCGGGTCAGGTGAATTGGCCATGCTAAATTGCCCGTAGTGTTAGGTAAGGGGTAAATGTAGGGGTATGGGTGGGTTGCGCTTTGGCGGGTCGGTGTGGACTTGTTGGGCTGAAGGGCCTGTTTCCACACTGTAAGTCTAATCTAATCTGCTGGATCCTATCTAATGGCCCCAAAATTGACCTTGCTCCAGTTTTGCACCTTAACTTGTGGACCTGTCCTATCTTTATTCATAACCATGTTAAAACTAAGACAGTTATTGTCACTGGACCCAAAGTGCCTCTCTGACCGATGCTTCAGTCAGTTGCCTGACCTTGTTTTCTAAGAAGAAATCCAGTGTTGCACCCTCCTGAGTTGAAAGGATTTCGGAAACACTCTTGGACGCATTTGTCAAATTCCATCCCATCCTTTACACTCTGGGTGGCCCTGTCAATACAGGTAAATTAAAATCTCCAACCAATGGTACCTTATTAATCCTACAGGTATCTGCAATCTCTCTATGCATCTACTCCACTAGTACCTGCTCCTTTTGGGAGTCTATAATACAGTCCCAATAAAGTGACCATCATCTAAATTGTTTCTGAGTTCTAACAAAATGGTCTCATTTGACGACTCCTGAAGAATATCATCTCTCAGCGGTATTCTTATGTCCTCGCTTAGCAAAAAGGCAACTCCTCCTCCTCACTTGTACTTCTGTCACACCTGTAGCTTTTGCATCCTAGAACATTGAGCTGCCAGTCCTACCCTTTCTCAGCCATGTTTCTGTTATGGGTATACAGTAATACCCCAGTGCCCAGAACAAAACCATGCTCTGAGTTCATCTGCTTTCCCAGTCAGACCTTGTGCATTGAAATAAATGCACTTGAAACCAGAGGTCTTTTCCGTCCCTTTAGTGTGTCCCTGGCTACCTTCAATAGTAAACAGCACGGTGGCACAGTGGTTAGCACTGCTGCCTCACAGCGCCAGGGCCCTGGGTTCAATTCCCACCTCAGGCGACTGACTGTGTGGAGTTTGCACGTTCTCCCCGTGTCTGCGTGGGTTTCCTCCGGGTGCTCCGGTTTCCTCCCACAGTCCAAAGATGTGCGGGCCAGGTGAATTGGCCATGCTAAATTGCCCATAGTGTTAGGTAAAGGGTATATGTAGGGGTATGGGTGGGTTGCGCTTCGGCGGGTCGGTGTGGACTTGTTGGGCCGAAGGGCCTGTTTCCACACTGTAAGTAATCTAATCTACTAAACTTGTCAATGGCTAATGTATTTTCACTGACTTCTCTATTGTGCTTCTCTTATTCAGAATCCCACCCCCTGCCAAACTAGTTTCAACCCTCCTGGGTCGTACTAGGAAATTTCCCCACAAGGATGTCCCTCTTGTACAGGTCACCTCTACACCAGAAGAGATCCCAATGATCCAAGAACTGAGAACCCTGCCCCTACACCAGATCCTTATAAATGAAAGGTCCTAAATCTAAAATATAAATTCTAACCTTCTCCTCACATATGCTACCTGGCAATCTGCATGTTTCCAGCATTTTCCTTCTTTATTTCAAGTTTCCAGCATTCACATTCTGACTTTGTAAATTCAGGTAACTTGTTTTCAACTTTCTTCTTAAATATTATCCCTCAGACATGGATGATTGTAAATCTTTGGCTCAAGGACTGTTGATCTTTATTCTGCTCCTGAACCCGCCTGAAGTGTCTTTTAATTTTTGATACCCTTCACAGAGGACATTGTATGTGCTAAACCAGATAATCAATCAATTATCTTTTCTGGTGAATCCTTGATCTTCTGAAGTGCTTTCACAGCAGAATTATTCGACGTTGTATCAAGTGAGGTTAGCAATCTTAGATCACATGGAATTCAGGGGAAGAGTGAGCCATTGGGAAACAGAGCTGGCTCGAAGGCGGGAGACAGAGGGTAGCGATGGAAGGCTGCTTTTCAGACTGGAGGCCTGTCAGCAGCAGTATGCCACAATGGTTAATGCTGGGTTCACTGCTTTTTGTCATTTATATAAATGATTTGGATGTGAACATTGGAGGTATAGTTAGTAAATTTACAGATGAGAACAAAATTGATGGTGTAGTCGACAATGAAGGAGGTTAAGATAATTGTGACATTATCTTTACAATAAAAGACTGCTCTCTCATTAGAGAGCATTGACTGATGGTTATTTAAAATGAAGTTGAGAAGTTGACCTTAGCTAGTATGGAAATTGAACGCATGCTGTTGGCATCATAAACAAGCCATCCAACCAACTGAGATATCCAACCCTTTACCTTGTAAAGAACAGAACGGGCCCTGGAGGAATATCAGAAGAGTAGGACAAGTCTTAAACAAGGAATCAAGCTGGCTAAAAGGGGTCATGAAATAGTTTTACCAAGCAGAATTAAGGAGAATCTCAAAGCATTTTATTCTTATATAAGAAGCAAGTGGGTAGCTAGAGAAAGGATTGGTCCCCTAAAGGATAATGAAGGAAGGCTGTGTGTCGACCCTGAGAGAATGGGTGAGATTCTGAATGATTATTTTGAATGAGTGTTCACTGAGGAGAGGAACATGATGAATCTTGAGATTATAGATAGAAGTTGGATTAGTCTGGATCACATTGACATAAGTTGGGGCGGCACGGTGGCACAGTGGTTAGCACTGCTGCCTCACAGCGCCTGAGACCCGGGTTCAATTCCCGACTCAGGCGACAGACTGTGTGGAGTTTGCACGTTCTCCCCGTGTCTGCGTGGGTTTCCTCCGGGTGCTCCGGTTTCCTCCCACAGTCCAAAGATGTGCGTGTCAGGTGAATTGGCCATGCTAAATTGCCCGTAGTGTTAGGTAAGGTGTAAATGTGGGGGTGTGGGTGGGTTGCGCTTCGGCGGGTCGGTGTGGACTTGTTGGGCCGAAGGGCCTGTTTCCACACTGTGAGTCTAATCTAATCTAATCTAGGGAAGATGTGTTGAGTAGGCTAGAGGTTATTAAGGTGGACAAATCCCAGGACCAGATGGAATCTATCTCAGGTTGCTGAGGGAGGTGAGAGAGGAAATAGCTGGGGCCCTGACAATATCTTTGTGTCATCCTTAAATACAAGTGAGGTGCTGGAGGACTGAAAGATTGCTCAGTTGTCCCCTGTACAAGAAGGGTAGTAGGGATATTCCGGGTAACTGATGTCAGTGCTGGGAAGGTTGCTGGAGAAAGTACTGTGGGATAGGATGTATTTATATTTAACAAAGAATGGGCTTATCAGTGATAGAAAACATGGTTTTGTGCGGGGGAGATTGTGCCTTACTAACTTAATAGAGATCTTCAAAGAAGTGACCAAGCTAATAGATGAAGGGAGGGCTGTTGATGTTATATACATGAACTTTAGTAAGGCGTTTGATAAAGGTCCCCATGGTAGACTAATGGAAAAAGTGAAGTCACATGGTGTGCTGGGTGTTCTAGCTAGGTGGATAAAGAACTGGCTGAGCAACAGGAGACAGAGAGTAGTAGTTGAAGGGAGTTTCTCGAAATGGAGAAAGGTGTTCTGCAGGGGTCAGTGTTGGGGCCACTGTTGTTTGTAATATACATAAATGATCTGGAAGAGACACTGTTGGTGTGATCAGCAAGTTTGCAGATGGCACAAAGATTGGTGGAGTAGCAGAAAGCATAAAGGACTGTCAAAGAATACAGGAGGATATAGATAGACTGGAGAGTTGGGCGGAAAAGTGGCAGATGGATTTCAATCCAGACAAATGTGAGGCAAGACTAATTCTGGAGCGAATTATGCAATGAACGGAAGCGTCTTGGGAAAAGTTGATGGGCAGAGAGATCTGGGAGTGCAGGTCCATTGTGCCCTGAAAGTTGCTGCACAGGTGGATAGAGTGATCAAGAAGGCATATAGTATGCTTGCCTTCATTGGACGGTGTATTGAGTATAAGAGCTGATAAGTCATGTTACAAATGTACAAGACATTATTTCGGCCACATTTAGAATACTGTGTACAGTTCTGGTCACCACATTACCAAAAGGATGTGGACGCTTTGGAGAGGGTACGGAGAAGGTTTACGAGGATGTTGCCTGCTATGGAAGGTGCTAGCTATGAAGAAAGGTTGAGTAGGTTAGGTTTATTTTCATTGGAAAAAAGGAGATTGACGGTGGACCTGATTGAGGTTTACAAAATCATGAAGGGTATGGTCAGGGTGGATAGAGACAAGCTTTTTCGCAGGGTGAAGGATTTCATAATGATAGGTCACATTTTCAAGGTGAGAGATGGAAAGTTTAAGGGTGGTGGGCATCTGGAACGCGTTGCCAGCAGAGGTGGTGGAGGCAGGCACAGTAGATTCATTTAAGATGCGTCCGGACATTTGCATAAGTAGGTGGGGAGCAGAGGGATACAGATGCTTAGGAATTGGGTGGCAGGTTTCGACAGTAGAATTGGATTGGCTCAGGCTTGGAGGGCCGAAGGGCGTGTTCCTTTCTTTGTTCTTTGTTGCATGGTAGAGTTTAATCAAATGCTGATCCTCACTGTTAATCACTATGTTGTATGTTTTGGGATACTAACCACTGGCAACTTGTGATTGGGCTAGTTTGTTGTCATCAAGCAAGCCTTAATGGGGAAAGAAATAAAGACAAGAAGTGCTGGAGTCCAGTGTCCATCATCAGAACTACATTTCTGAACAGCCAATATTCAAATTTCATCTTTTGACTAATAATCAAAACATCCATGGACTAAAAGGGGGTTTACACAGAAAAAACACTGACACGAAATGGCTGTTGTGCTTACCTGATGTGATCTCATGACCATATCAGTTAACAAGGATCAATCTGAGCACTCATTAACATTGCCATAAAGATACACTATAATTCAGACCTGTATTTCACATTTGATTCATACATTGAGGAATGCCAACACCTTTAAGTTACATATGAAAGGTTGCCTTGATGAAGTTTTATGAATGGTGGAGTATTCAGCTTGTGAAAACTCTAAGGTGACTCTGAAATATATATATGGATCTTTATCAACTGAGTAGTAGACAAACAAACTGTAGATGCTGGAATCCAAGGTAAACAAGCAGGAAGCTGGAAGAACTTTAGGGCTGGTTAATTATATCCCATCTAGTCTAGTAGCCTGTATCTCAGTATTCTCCTCGACCACATTGTCTTTCTTCAACCATTGGCACAATAGCTTTGTGTATCCCATCTTATTGCAGTGCAAACACTTGAGGTCTTTCACCTCTTTTCTACCCTTTGGATTTCTTTTTTTCATAGTGTTAAACTGTTCCAGGTGTGATCTACTTTTTGTTTTTCATTGTTTTCTCTCTTTGCCCAATTTCTATCCCTCAGAATGAAATTGCTGTCAGAAACTAAATTTCGATTGATGCACTAATGTGTACTCATTTGCCAACTCTGTAGCTCTTCTCACTGTTATAACTTTCTGTTTCCCAACATGAGTTCTTATAACTTTGGAAGTGAATTTTAAACTCCTCCAGTGGAATAATATGAGTGTCATATGTTTTTTCTATTTTAAATGCTCTCATCCATCTATCAAAGTTTCAAGCTTGATATTAGTCTGGCCTGGTTCCTTTCTTACATTTCTGAATCATTGTCTATATGCTTCTGGTACCAATTTGTAGTCACTCAAAATAGCCTTTTTTCTTCTTCATATTCTCCTGACATTTCCTTCACAGCATTTTTTTGCTGTGACATTCTGTAATGGGATTGCCTCTGGAAACCTGGTAGACACATCCATTACAATTACCAAATACCGGTTTCCACTTTTGGTTTTAGGGAGGGAATCAACACAGTCAGATATAACCCATGTAAAAGGTTCTTCAAATGTGGGAATTGGCATCAAAGTCGCTGGTTTGATCACTACTTGTGTTTTTCCTTCATCTGACACATCTGACAGGTACAGCAAAATTCAACCACATCTTTATAATTCTACCAATAAAAATGTTCTGCGTCTTAGCCTGATTCTTCCTTACTTGTAGATGACCTCCTGCAGGTTATTTGTGTGCGACTGCAATAATCCCTGTCTGTATTCTACCAGCGACATAATCTGGTAAATGTGTGCCCATTTTCCAATTGTGCCGACTTGCCAAGATTTCCATTTTCACCTTAAGATTTTATTTTAGGAAATACCATTCTGGAATAATCTCAGATTCCTTTTCCGAGTAGGCCTTTTGACATAAATCCTTTATCTTCTCGTCTTTTTGTTGTAACTCCATTAATCTTTCAAAACTAAAAACTTCTGTTTGATCCTCTACCTGCTTAGGGTTTTCCTTTTCAATCTCATCAAACAGAGTGTCAACTAACTTCTTTATCTTTCTCTTTTGTTCTCCCGTCTTGTTTTAACTTATGACAGTGGGATCTTTTCACCACAAAATCTGGAAAAATTCCAGGGTTTAATTCCTTTTAATTCCTCAGATCCCTGTTTTATTTTGGCTTTTCCACTACAATGGGCATCACTCCCACCTGTGATCCAGTTATATCATTTCTAAGAATAAACTGGATTCCTGCAACAGCCAATTTCTCCATCACTCCCATTATTACTTCCCCAGTCTCGACTGGACTTTCTAACCTTACCTTACACAATGGAACACTACTCATTAAATAATTTGGAAAGATTAGTTCAGGCAGCTTGCTCTGGGATCATTGTCCAACTGGCCCCTTCTTTTGTACTCATGATGAAGCATCAGCGATAGGTCAATATTGGGGGGTTTTGTCCGGAATTTGGATAAATCTGGGCAGAGTTAAACAGACTTGTGCACTCGTATCTTTAAGTAAAATTTAAGTGAGAAGTGGAAAATCTATTTAATTTCGGCTGCTTGTTGTTGCTTAAATCAAAAAGTGGGGAAATGGCTCTTAACATTTCTAAAGATATTCTGAAGGTTGAAAATGCTTCCCAAATTTGCCAATAAATCTTTTTAGAAAGACAGAAAAAAAAGGTGACACTTTTAGAATTAGCACACAGGCTAAAATTCAGTATAACAAGGGATAATCAGAAACCTGAAATTGTGATAGAGTTAGCCAAGCATTTAGGTATGTCAGAAAAAGACTCAAGTGGGGTTAGGAAAAGTTAAATTACAAATGAGACAATTGGAGTTAGAAGATAATGAAAGGGAAAGGGAACTGAAACAGTTTGAATTAGGATTAAAAGCAAAACAAAAAGGAAAGAAGAGGAACACCCGAGTAGAAGAAAGGGAAAAAGAGAGTTTAAACTTCAGAAGTTGGCAATTAGACAGGAAAGTTGACTCAGAAGGTTGGAGATGAAGGTAGAAGGTAGGTTCAGTGAGGATAGTGATGATGAGCAAACCCAATGTAGGCAAAGGCCTGGTGGGAATCTGTTTAAAAATATCCAAGCATTTCATAAATTTGACAAGAAGGATGTAGAAGTCTTTTTCATCTCATCTTAGAAAGTGGCTAAACAAATGAAGTGGCCAACAACCATGCAGGTTTGTTGATTCAAACAAGTTGTTAGGTAGAGTAAGTTCTCTGTGTGCCTGTAAATATTCAAGCTGCTGCGCACAGACATCTATTTTAAATTTCTAAGCACCAAAAAAGCATTATCTTTTAAAGGGAACACCCCAGCATTTTACAATTTTACAACTTTACAAACACCAAATTCTAACATCCTGCTTCCCAATCTATTACTCTATCCAACTTCGCAACGTGCTACCCTCCTGAGAGGATGCTAACACCAGCAACTCTCACATTAAACACACTGTTAGTTCCAGCCATTGCATACTACATCAAATTTCAGCAATGCTGTCTCTCTTTTTCTCTTGTAAATTTCACTGGCCTTCCCACAATCTCTGAGGAGAAATATTCTGATCTTCTAGAAGCCCATCCTTGATTAGAGGGCAAGACCACTGGGGCTTCAGGGGATGCATTGACAGTTGTAGAATAGAGGGACCAAGGAGTTTAGGTGCATAATTCATTGAAGTTTTTGTCACATATAAACAATGTGATTAAAAAGGCATGTGGCATGCTTACCTTCATTGCTCAGTATAAGAGTTGGGAAATCATGCTGAAGTTGTACAATACATTGGTGAGGTCACTTCTGGAATACTGTGTCCAGTTCCGGTCACTCAGTTATAGAAAGGATATTATTAAGCTGAAAAGGGTTCAGAGGAGTTTAACCAGGATGTTGCTCAGTGTGGAAGGTTGAGTTATAAAGAAAGACTGGATAGGCTGGGAGTTTTTTCACTGGAGTGTAGGAGATTGAGAGGCAACTTATAAAACTTTACAAAATAATGAGGGGTATAGGTAATGATAGTTGTCTTTTACCAAGGATGGGGGAGTTTAGGACTAGAGGCACGTTTTTAAGGTGAGAGGAGAGAGATTTGAAAAAGACTGACGGGCAATTTTTTTGGAAGACTCCTTTGGGTCCTTGCACAGAGGTGAGGGGGATGTGTGGGCGCATGTTTTACAATTCCTGTGGTGGCATGGGAAGGTGGCGAGGGGATGGTGGGTTGGTGGTGGGCGTGGACCTGACGAGGGAGTTATGGAGGGAATGGTCTTTACAGAAAGTGGTTAGGAGCGGGGAGAAAAATATATCTCTGGTGGTGGGGTCTCTTTTTAGGTGGTGGAAATAGTGGAGGATGATGCAATGTACATAGAGGTTGGTGGGGTTGAAGGTGTTTGTTGTGGTTTGAGAGTGGAGGTGTGGGAAGTGGATGAGATACATTGGAAGGCATCATCAACAACATGGGAGGCTCCAAAGGAGCCTTACACATCCATCAAAGTTTTACCTACAGTTCCACACATGTGATTTACTGTATTTGTTGCTCTCGATGCGGTCTCCTCTACATTGGGGAGACAGGACGTATGCTTGCAGAGTTCTTCAGAAAGCATCTCTGGGACACGCACATCAAATGAACCCCACCGCCCTGTGACCAAACACTTCATCTCCCCTTCCCAAGGGCATGCAGGTCCTGGGCCTCCTCCATCACCATTCTATAACCACCCGGCACCTGGAGGAAGAATGCCTCATTTTCCACTTCGGGATCCTCCAACCCCATGGCATCAATGTGGATTTCACTAGTTTCCTCATTTCTATTCCCCCACCTTATCCTAGATCCAACTTTCCAGCTTGGCACCTGCCTCCTGCCCTGCCCTACCTGTCCATCTTCCTTCCTACCTATCCACTCCACCCTCCTCTCTGACCTATCACCACCTCCACCTACCTATTGGACTCTCAGTTACCTTCCCCCCAGACCTATTCTCCTCCCATTTATCTCACCACCCTCTCGGCTCATTCCTGATGAAGGGCTTTTGCCCGAAAAGTCGACTTTCCTCCTCCTCAGATGCTGCTTGACGTGCTGTAATTTTCCATCACCACACTCTTGACTCTACTCTTCACAGTCCTCACTTTCATCTAAGCAATTTTTTACACACAGAGGATGGTTTGCATGTGGAATGAACTTGCTGAGGAAAAGGTGGATGTGGGTACAATTACAATGTCAAAAAGACATTTGGATAACTACGTGAACAGGAAAGGTTAAAAGGATATGGGCCATGAACAGAGAGGTAGGACTAATTTAGTTTGGCATGAACTGGTTGGACTGAAAAGACTGTGTCCGTGCTGTATGACTCTATACGGCTGACTTGTGGGTTCCCCCAGCCTTGGGGAGAACCATAGATGTATATAGTGTGGGTACCTAATGTCGTGAGTACCTTAGTAACAATTTCTGCTGCATGTCAAGGACAAAACAGCAATGGCAGCTTTGTTTTATTCATTCAATGTGGGCATCATTGGCAGGGCACTCATTGGCCATCCATCATTGCCCTTGAGTGGGTGATGATGAGCTGTCTTCTTGAATTGCAGATTGGAGACTGACTTGCAATACCATTAAGGAGGGAATACCAAGATTTTAACAGAATGACACAGAAGGAATGGAAATACATGTCTATGTCATGATTGAGAGCAGCTTAGAGGTGAACTTACCATGTAGCTGCTGCTCTTGTCCTTCTTGATCATTGTGATCATGGGATTGGAATGTGCTGTATCAGTGTTTTGGTGAATTTCTGCAGTGTAGGAGGATGGTATACACTGCAGACCATTGGTAATGGAGGGAGTTGACGATTGTGGATAAGGTGCCAATTCAGCCAGCTGCTTTGTCCTGGATGGTGTCAAACTTCTCCAGTCGAGTGGAGAGTATTCTAACACACACCTGGCTTGTGCCTTTCAGATGTTTCACCTGTAAGTTGTGCTTGGGTCTTTGGACAGTGAAGAAGGAGAAGGTGAAAGGACAAATGCTAGCCCATCTTAGATTGCATGGGAAAGTGCTACTGGGAAGTAAAGAAATGTTGGGAGTGATGGAAGAGTGGACCATTGTGTCACAGAGGGTATAGTCTTCATAGATTGCTGACAGTGGAGGAGGATTATCCTTTGAGTGCAGAGATTTTTGGGATAGAAAGTGAGGGTTACAAGAAACCTATTGGTATTCTGGAAGAGAGAGGTGAAGAGTTGAGAACAGCTGTTTAAAGCTAAGCTATTATGTACAATTCTGAGCAGCATACTTTAGCAAGGTCTTAAAGAAAGAGTTGTGATTTACTAGTTCAAGAAATGAAATACACATAAAAAACTTGATCTCCTTACAGCAGAGAGTTTAAGGAGAAATTTGGTAGCAGTGTTCAGGAGTATAATCAGTTTTAATAAAGGAGTTAAGGAACAATTGTTTCCAATGGCAGAAAGGTTAGTAACCACTGGACATAAATTTAAAGTAATTGACAAATGAAATGAGCAGATCATGTATCTTCGATGGACTCCTGTTGAAGGAGATTCAGTAATAATTTTCAAAATCAAGAAAGAATTGAAATTTTAAAAATTTCAGGGTTATGTGTAAAGACTAAAGCGTTGGCACTAATTATTTAATTTTTTTTCAAAGTGCAGCACATGAATGATGAGCTAAATCATCTCTTTCTATGCAAGATCCTATGTCATAGGTGGGACAGATTGTCCTTAAGAAAGACTGCCTTCACGGCCCATGTAAATCTGTTAACTTTTGATAATTATAACTACATCAATTAGCATGATAGTGTTTTCTGCTAGAGGCTAAGTGACTCTTCATTCAATAATTAATCCACCAAATAATTAGTCTGTTGTGAGGACAATCCTTGGTAACATACAGTAGTATTGTGTCACTCCACTATGAGGGGCTTGTGTAGAGTCCTAGTTGTAGAAATTGGCTACACAAATGTCTTGGCCTGTCTTGAACCTGTTTAGCAAGACCCAGTCACACCATGGTAGTTCAAAAACTACTGTTAAACATATGAGATTAGTCACACAAAAAAAAATTACTTTCTCTAGGTCGTGTTCAGGAAGGTGGCTCCATATGAGGCTCTGAAATGGAAGATAGGCAAAAGGTGACTTGAACATGTATAATACAACAGTAAATAAGATGCAACATGTATAATTTTAACCAGCATGCAGATTTTCATCAGCTTATGGAAATGTGGAAAAGTGATTTTCAAGAATGGGAAACTGCAGAGGGCTGCATGTGATATCTTTGCCAGTCAGGAGCACAATATGAGAAGGCAAGTGCTGAGGAGTGGAGTTTAGTGGCAGCAGTGCCCAATATAAAACTATCAAATATGGTCAATAAGTTGTTTCTGGTTTTAGCCTTTGTTAAAACTACAAGTGTATTTAAGTGGTATTTTACCACCTTATACCATTCCAAAATGATGGCACAATTTTACTGTGTGCAGTACACCCAACAGTTTCTTTATCAGTAAAAATTAATAATCATTCCATCAATTCAAGACGGAGGCCTCTCCCTGGGCCTCTCATTCTTCCCTGGAAATCATGCTCCATGATCTGAAGGATTGTAATGATGTAAGTATTACAAAGCAATTATGGGTGGATGTGGCCAAAAAAGACAGTGTCATGACTGTTTTCCCTGCATCTTGCAGACAGTGCACCAAGAGCATCTTGGATCTCTGAATCAGATTTACAACAGTGCAGAAGGAGGACGTTTGGTCCATAGTGTCTGCACTTGTTATGAGATTTTATCTGAGTGCCAATTTCTGTACCCCTGTATATTAGAACATTGCATGCAAAGAGGGATAGCACCCCATCTGACCAGCTAAAACTCGCACATTATACTGTTATGATGTGGACGTCAAACCCCTTTGTTAATTAAAACCAAACACACAAAAAGCTCATCTCACCTCGTAATCTGTTAAATGTGAGTGAGTTATAGAGAACTCCTAATTTCTGCTAGCAAGTGCATGGAGGACTGATTAGATTCCCTACAGTGTGGAAACAGGCACTTCAGCCCAAACCGATGCTCCGAAGAGTAACCTACCCAGACCCATTTCCCTCTGACTAATGTGCCTAGCACTATGGACAATTTAGCATGGCCAATTCACCTGACCTGCACATCTTTGGACAGTGGGAGGAAACCAGGGGAAACCCACACAGACACAGGGACAATGTGCAAACTCCACACAGTCAGTTGTCTGAGGCTGGAATCAACCCTGGGAGCCTAGTGTTGTGAGGCAACAGTGTTAACCCCTAAGCCACCGTGCCACCCTATTTCAAGAAAAATAACAATTCAATTTCCTAACAGAACACTAAACAAAACTGTAACAAGAAGATGGATTACTGGGCTAATGGTAGGCTACTTGGTAGTGTGGATGAGCAGAGGGATCTTGGTGTCCATGTACACAGATCTCTGAAAGTTACCACCCAGGTAAATAGTGCTGTGAAGAAGGCATATGGCGTATTGGGCTTTATTGGTAGAGGAATTGAGTTCCGGAGTCCTGAGGTCATGTTGCAGTTGCATAAGACTCTGGTGCGGCCTTATCTGGAGTATTGTGTGCAGTTTTGGTCACCATACGATAGGAAGGATGTGGATGCATTGGAACGGGTGCACAGGAGGTTTACCAGGATGTTGCCTGGCATGGTAGGAAGATCGTATGAGGAAAGGCTGAGGCACTTGGGGCTATTCTCATTGGAGAAAAGAAGGTTTAGGGGAGATTTGATAGAGGTGTACAAGATGATTAAGGGTTTAGATAGGGTTGACAGTGAGAACCTTTTTCCGCGTATGGAGTCAGCTGTTACTAGGGGACACAGCTTTAAATTAAGGGGGGGTTGGTATAGGACAGATGTTAGGGGTAGATTCTTTACTCAGCGGGTTGTGAGTTCATGGAATGCCTTGCCAGTATCAGTGGTGGACTCTCCCTCTTTATGGTCATTCAAGCGGGCATTGGATAAGCATATGGAGGTTATAGGTCTAGTGTAGGTTAGGTAGGCTTCGGTCAGCGCAACATCGAGGGCCGAAGGGCCTGTACTGCGCTGTATTTTTCTATGTTCTATGTTCTATAGAACTATTAACAAACTGTATACTCTTTCTCCTCACTGAACACAATCCTATTAATATGCTGTTCCAATAACACAATTATTAAACATTACTTAATCTCAAGTCCATACAGTCTCTGTCTTCTCTCCTGTCTTTAGTCTTCTGTCTGCTGATCTCCCTGGGTCTTCTTATTTCTTTTTACTGCAAGTATATTTTACAGGAAAAGATACCTTTTGATAGAGAGAGTCTTCTAATTTCTTTGAGAGCAAGGTATTAAATGGGCAGTTAGCTCCTCAGCTCTATGGCAGTATCTCTGCTGTTAGGTGGCAGTTGCTCTGACCAATTTTCAAAATGCCCGCATTTTTATATCCCCAACATCATTCCTTCTCACTGGTTCAACATTGTCAAAACAATGAACAAAAACTCAATTGGGTTTTAATACCTTGGGCGTAAATTAAATGTGTTGGTTAAATTTGAATTTTTTTCAAAACAACAATTTGGTCCATAGTGTCCGCACTTGTTCTGAGATTTTACCTGAGTGCCGATCTCTATACCCCTTCATTACATGTAAAGAAGGGATCCTAACAGCCATTTGCAACATGTATTTATTTTGGAACAGCCCGTCTCTTGGCTGTTCTGCTTGGCAGCTACGACTATTTTAAATTTACTGTAAAAATTCAGAAATTACTTCTTACCTTAAAGTGAACATACACTCTTTTACAAGTCCACGCTTAAGGAAAAGAATGAACCACCATAATGAAAAGATGGCCTTTTTTCCTCTAATTCTTAATACAATTACTATGAAATATATATGTAATTAATCTAAATCATACCTTTCATATTAATTCTGTGTACATATATAATATTGGAATCAATACAGTCCAATCTTATCTACACTTTTTCCTTGAAATCCGCAATAATGTATCTGTAATCACATTTTTATGACCGGTAACATGGACAATCTGTAAATTAAAAGTCTGTAACATAAAATCCAATGAAATAGTCTCACATTTTTGTCTTTAAATCTTTCCAAGAATATGAGAGGGTTGTGGTTCATGTACACAACTGTCTCCGATATATTGTTTATCACAGAAACATGGACATATTGTAAAGCCAGTACCAAACTCGATAACTCTTTTTTGATAGAGTATTTGCTTTGGTGGGTGTTGAGTTTCTTTGAAAAGTAGCCAAATGGCCAGTCAATTCTATCATCATATTCCTGTATCAGTACAACTTTAATCCCCATATTGCTAGCATAGATTGCAAGTTTAAAGGTTTTCAAAAAAATTTGTGTATTTGAGACTTGCGTGGTGGTTGATATGGGCTTTAAATTCTCAAATGTCTCCTTGGCATTGATCTGTCCACTGAAATTCCGTGTTCTTCTTTCGTAAGTCTGTCAGCGGTGCTACCATGCTGCTGAAGATGGAACAAACTCTGGAATGAACTTTTGGTAGAATCTGCTCAGTCCCAAAAACTGAAGTACATCTTTCTTCAAGGATGGTAGCAGGAATTCCTTGATGGCTTTCTTCACATTCGTAGGAGTCATTCATCTATACCTGATGTTATGTCCCAAGAACATCACCTCTGCCTTTGCAAGTTCTGTTGTCTTTAAGTTTATTATCAGTTTTGCTTTTCATAATAGTTCAAAGGGCTCTGCCAACTGTATTATGTGATCTTTCCATGAAAGATCACCACATCACCAAGATGAACTGCACAATTTCTTAATCCAGCTACAACTCTGTTCATGAGTCTTTGGAATGTGGTTGGTGCATTGTTCATTCCAAAGGGCATCACTTTGAATTGATATAGCCCATTTGGATTTACAAACGCAGAAATGTCTTTCACTTTCTCTGAAAAAGGTACCTGCCAATAATCATGCAGTAAGTCCGACTTTGTGATGTAAGTGACTGGACCAATTTTCTCGACACAGTCCTCCAATCTTGGTGTAGGATAGGAGTCTGATTTAGTTACAGTAACCTTCTGATAGTCCACACAACATTGTTGAGGCCCGTCATGTTTGTCAACTAACACGATCAATGAACTCCACTCACTCTGACTCTGTTCAATGATGTCTTGGTTGAGCATTGCACCCACTTCCTTCTGCACCTGTGTGGCTTTGAAAGAATTAGGCCTGTAGCAGTCTTGTTTTATCAGAATAGCATTTCCTACTTCCACCTCATGCATAATAGTCCTCATACTGCTGCAACAAACCTTTAACCTAGGTTCTTTGCTCCCGAGGCAGATAGGCCACTTTTCTATCCAATTCTTTCAGGATTTCTTTGTTATTTAATGTATTTTGAGGCACATCCAGTTTTGACTCCTCACTCTGTGGAGTTTCTCAAGTTTCCTGTCTCTAATATAGTAAACTTTCAACATATTCACATAACATAACCAATACAGTTTTTTTTCTATCTGGCATTTTTTAGCAGATAGTTTACCTGACTCATTTTTTTTCTCAATTTGATAGGGACCTGGCTTTGAAGGATGTTCTACCACAATACGTTAACCCAAGGAAAAATATCTGAATTTTGGAGTTTTAATTTGTTTTGCTTCATTCTATGCTGTGCCTTCTTCAGGTGTTGTTGGGAATTACATTCTGATTCTTTTTCTAAGTATGCATCATCATATATATCGTCCACTGTCTTATCTTTCTGTTCCAGTTCCATTAGCCTAATACTTAACATATTCAGGTTTTTCCTGTACCATTACATTGAAAAGTGTGTCAGCCAACTGAACTTCATCTCCTTTGTTGTTCTCTTTAGTTTTTGCTCCTTGGTGTAACTTATGATAGTGAGATCTTGTAACTGTACAGTATGGAAAAATTGCAGGGTGTTTTTCTTTTAACTCCTCAGTTCCCTAGTTTTCCTTTGGCTTTTTTATCACAAGGGGTGTCACTCCCACTTTGGATCCTGTTAGGTCGTTTCCAAGAACAAACTGTATTCCTGGAACTGATGCTCTAACAATTATTGCCACGGTTACTTCCCCAGTCTTGATTTGATCTCCAACCAGATCTTACACAGTGGAGTACTAAATTTCTGTCCATCTATTCCATAAATTATCACCCTCTCAGGTAACATGTCAGAAAATGTGCAAACACTTTCATCTCTTACTATTAGACATTGACCAGATCCCATATCTCATAAAATTATAACTTCTTTCCTGTCTGCCTGTTTTCTTCCGAGTAAACTTTACTCACAAAGATAAAGTCTTTATACAGATCAAGCACTAACTCAGTACTTGGCCCATGCATTGGCTGTGCATTCTCCTGCAGTTCTTTGATTTTTCTGGGGTTTCCTTTACTACTTCCATTAACACCACTGGCTTAGCCTCTTTTACCACATCTTTTCCCACAGTGCCTTTCTTCAACAACCAGCACTGTTACTTTGTGTCCCACCTTATGGCAGTAAAGACATCTTTTCATAGTGTCTTTCTTAAACCATTGGCACTATATTTTTATGTGTCTCACTCTATTACAGTGAAAGCACCTGAGGCCTTTCACCTCCTTTCCATCCTCATGGATTTCCTTTTGTACCTGTGGTAAATTATCCCCAGTGTGATCTACTTTTCCAGTTTTAGTAAAGGCTCTCCCTTTCTCCCAATTTCTATACCTCACTGGATGAAATTCCTGCCAGAAGCTAAACTTTGCCTAATGCATCAATGCATATTCATCTGCCATCTCTTCACTTCTTTAATTTTCTGTTAATCCACATAAGATTGTATCATCTCTGGAAGTGAATTTTTAAACTTATCCAGCAGAATAATCTCTCCTGGAGTCTCATAGGTCTTGTCTTTTTTTAAGTCCAGCATCCATCTATCAATGTGTTTAATTCTTTCAAACTCAACAAAAATCTGACCTGGTTCCTTCTTTATGTTTCTGACCCACTGTCTATACATTTCTGATACCAATTCATAAGCACTCAAAATAGCCTGTTTAACATCTGCTTAACTCTTGACCCCTCTCTGACAGTGCTGCAAATATCTCACTAGCTCTGCGCACCAGCTTAATTTGAACTAGCATTACCCACAAGTCCTCTGGACGCTCTATCTGCCCAGCCAATTTTTCACATGAAATTAGATAAACTTTGACATTTTTCAAAATATGGCAATGTTTTAACATTTTTTACATCCTACCTTCTCCCTTCATCCCCATCCTGTTAACTGACTTTCCTGATTAATTCACAACTTCTGAAGTTCAAATTCTCTATCCCTTTCTCTTTCTTCCCTCTCTCTTTCCCTCTCTTCTTTTTGCTCTGATAAGAAGGATAAGAAATTTCTCTCCTTTTTTCTTCTTAGAGTCATAGAGATGTACAGCATGGAAACAGAACCTTCGGTCCAACCCATCCATGCCAACCAGATATCCCAACCCAATCTAGTCCCACCTGCCAGCACCCGGCCCAATTCCCTTCAAACCCTTCCTATTCATATACCCATCCAAATGTCTCTTAAATGTTGCAATTGTACCAGCCTCCACCACATCCTGTGGCAGCTCATTCCATATACGTGCCACCCTCTGCCCCTTAGGTCTCTTTTATATCTTTCTCCTCTCACCCTAAACCTATGCCCTCTAGTTCTGGACTTCCTGACCCCAGGGAGAAGACCTTATCTATTTATCCTATCCATGCCCCTCATAATTTTGTAAACCTCTAAAAGGTCACCCCTCAGTCTCTGACAATGCAGGGAAAACACCCCAGCCTGTTCAACCTCTCCCTGTAGCTCAGATCCTCCAATCCTGGCAACATGCTTGTAAATCTTTTCTGAACCCTTTCAAGTTTCACAACTTCTTTCCAATAGGAAGGAGACCAGACTTGCACGCAGTATTCCAACAGTGGCTTAATCAATGTCCTGTACAGCCGCAACATGACCTCCCAACTCCTGTACACAATACTCTGAACAATAAAGGAAAGCATACCAAACGCTTTCTTCACTATCCTATCTACCTGTGACTCCATTTTCAAGGAGCTATGAACCTGCACTCCAAGGTCTCTTTGTTCAGCAACACTCCCTAGGACCTTACCATTAAGTGTATAAGTCCTGCTAAGGTTTGCTTTCCCAAAATGCAGCACCTCGCATTTATCTGAATTAAACTCTGCCACTTCTCAGCCCATTGGCCCATCTGGTCCAGATCCTGTTGTAATCTGAGGTAACCCTCTTCGCTGTCCACTACACCTCCAATGTTGGTGTCATCTGCAAACTTACTGACTGTACCTCTTATGCTCACATCCAAATCATTTATGTAAATGACAAAAAGTAGAGGGCCCAGCACTGAATCTTGTGGCACTCCACTGGTCACAGGCCTCCAGTCTGAAAAACAACCCTCCACAACCACCCTCTGTCTTCTACCTTTGAGCCAGTTGTGTATCCAAATAGCTAGTTCTCCCTTTATTCCATGAGAACTAACCTTGCTAATCAGTCTCCCATGGGGAACCTTGTTGAACGCCTTACTGAAGTCCATATTGATCACATCTACTGCTCTGCCCTCATCAGTCTTCTTTGTTACTACTTAAAAAAAACTCAGTCAAGTTTGTGAGACATGATTTCCTATGCACAAAGCCATGTTGACTCTCTCTTTCTCTAATTTTTTGCTCAGCTAAGAACCTTCTCTCCCTTTCTTTATCTTCTGACTCTAATTGCCTCGAGGAGAAAGTGAGGACTGCAGATGCTGGAGATCAGAGCTGAAAATGTGTTGCTGGAAAAGCGCAGCAGGTCAGGCATCATCTAAGGAGCAGGAGAATCGACGTTTCGGGCATGAGCCCTTCTTCAGGAATGAAGAAAGTGTGTTTAGCAAGGCTAAGATAAAAGGTAGGGAGGAGGGACTTGGGGGAGGGGCATTGAAAATGCGATAGGTCAAGGTGAGGGTGATAGGCTGGAGTGGGGGTGGGGGCGGAGAGGTCAGGAAGAAGACTGCAGGTTAGGAAGGCGGTGCTGAGTTCGAGGGATTTGACTGAGACAAGGTGGGGGAGGGGAAATGAGGAAACTGGAGAAAATCTGAGTTCAAGCCTTCTGGTTGGAGGGTTCCTAGGCAGAAGATGAGGCGCTCTTCCTCCAGCCGTCGTGTTGCTATGGTCTGGCGATGGAGGAGTCCAAGGACCTGCATGTCCTTGGTGGAGTGGGAGGGGGAATTGAAGTGTTGAGCCACGGGGTGGTTGGGTTGATTGGTCCGGGTGTCCCAGAGGTGTTCTCTGAAACGTTCCGCAAGTAGGCGGCCTGTCTCCCCAATATAGAGGAGGCCACATCGGGTGCAGCGGATGCCGTAAATGATGTGTGTGGAGGTGCAGGTGAATTTGTGGCGGATATAGAAGGATCCCTTGGAGGGAAGTAAGGGGGGGGGAGGTGTGGACGCAAGTTTTGCATTTCTTGCGGTTGCAGGGGGATGTGCCGGGAGTGGAGATTGGGTTGGTGGGGGGTGTGGACCTGACGAGGGAGTCACGGAGGGAGTGGTCTTTTCGGAACGCTGATAGGGGAGAGGAGGGAAATTTATCGCTGGTGGTGGGGTCCGTTTGGAGGTGGCGGAAATGACGATGGATGATATGATGTATATGGAGGTTGGTGGGGTGGTAGGTGAGGACCAGTGGGGTTCTGTCCTGGTGGCGATTGGAGGGGCGGGGCTCAAGGACGGAGGGGTGTGAAGTGGAGGAGATGCGGTGGAGGGCATCGTCGATCACGTCTGGGGGGATATTGCGGTCTTTGAAGACACGTCTGGGGGGAAAATGCGGTCAAAGCCCCTCCAACTGCCACCAGGGGAGGAAGTTGGGGGCCTTGGTCAAGTCTTTCAACCTGTGGACATTTGCGGAATCTCCATCCTGACTCCGTCGCCTTCAGCGGACACTTCTCCATGGAAGTGCATTTCCCTTGGACTGACTGTGGGAGCGTAGCTGTTCACAAAGTGAAATACCACCACCCCTCATCCCCCCTAGTCATACCATCAGGTGAAACAAATGGCCTGGCACAGGTTCACTGACCCCCAAGATCTCCAGCTGAAAATATGAGGCCAACAGGATAGAGGCCACCCTGCCAGATCTGCGGATGAGGTGACTCATGTCGATCTCCCCTTGCCACTCCAGGAGCCGGGTGACTTCATCTCCCGGCGTAGTTTGGGTTTCTTGCAGAAAGCACACCACCTACTTCCTGCCCCAATGGATCAGGAAGGTGTGGACTCTGAGCTGTGACTACCTGCTGCCATTGATGTTGAGGGTGACTATAGTAATCTTCATATTAGCAGTAATGTGCTTCGCATCAGAGAATCCAAAATTGACCATCTATACGTTTCTTGGGCGTACACCTCCCACATTCCAGCAGCCTCAATGCAACAGGTGCTGTGCATGAATGGGTAGAACACTTTCTCAGGTCCACGTATTGGCACTTTAATAACCTGCTGCTGGAGGACAAGAGGTTCTGAGACTCGTTTCATGAGTTCTGGGCCGGCTGGAGAAGAAAGTGGAGGCGTTTCCCCTCCTTGAGGCTATGGTGGAATGTGAGCAAAGCTCATGTTCGCACTTTCTATCAAGAGTATGTGAGGGAGTCAATGAAGAAGCAGAAATTCAACACCAAGGAGTTGGAGAAGGTGATGGTTGATCTGGAGTCACATCTCGGTCAGCCCAATGTGGACCTGCCCTTGCGGGGGTGTACAAAGAGAAGAAGACCGCACTCAGAGACCTGCAGTTCATTGGGTCCCGGGGTGCAAATGTGAAGTCGTGGATCCAGCTCCTCCAGGACCTGGACCATGGTTCCCCCTTCTACTCGCTGAAAGAAAGGTGTGGCACTCATCAGCAGTTCCTTGTGATGATGGGTCCATTATTTTTGTTTCGGAGGACATCAGGGCTCAGGTTCACACCTTTAGCACGACCCTGTTCTCTCTGGATACATCCAGCGAGGATGCTTACAGATTTCTGGGGGAGGACCTACATCAGAAGCTCGACGATCCTGTCACTCAATGAGCTGACCAGCGCCCTTGACCGGCTCTCAAGGGACACATCTCAGGGGCTGGACGGGCTGACTGGAGTTCTTCAGGGTGTTCTGGATGTCCTGGAGTGCAACTATGTGCAAGTACTGGGGGAGTGTCTTAATGCCAGACAACTGCCCCTGTCTTGGTGCAGAGTGGTCAGGATGGGCAACCTTAACTCTCTGAAGAACTGGCATCTGGTCTCCCTCTTTGGCATGAATTATAAAATTTTTGCCAGGGTGTTGGCTTCTTGTCTGGCTTCCGTGTTGGCTCACATGATGCACCCTGACCAGTCATTCACAGTTCCGGCCCGGAGGATTCACAACAACTTTCGGGACCTGATCCATTTATGTTGATGGGCTGATCAGCCAAGCACCTTCATGTCTGTCGATCAGGAGAAGGTGTTCAACAGGGTCGATCATGAGTGTCTGCTCGGGACTCTGCAGGTATTCAGGTTTGGGATACAGCTTGTCACCCACATCTGAATTTTGTACACCACCACAGGGTGTCTGATTAAAGTTAACGGGTCCCTGACAACATCCTTTAATTTTGGGAGAGGGGTGCATCAAGAATGCCCCTTGTCCGGCCTGCTGTATTCCCTGTGCATGGAGCCTTTCCTGTGTCTCTTACAGAGGTGGTTCTAGGGGCTAATTCAGCGCAGCACAGGCACGGGGGTAGCTGAATTAGCTTACGCTCACTTTAACTGACCGGCTGACATGGGGAGCATGCACGCGTGCCAGGCGGTGTACTTGATGGCATCTTCCACCAGGATCAACTGTGCCAAGTGTTCAAGGCTCCTGGTTGATCTGTGGCAGGTGAACTCTCTGCCAGAGGAGTTACAGGGGTTCAGCTGAAGTACCACCCATCTGGGGGTCTACCTCAACCTGGCTGGTGAATTGGCAGGAGCGGGAGGACAAAATCTCAGCTTGCCTAGACTGCGGAACAGGACTGCTCCAAGTGCTGTCTTACAGGAGTTGAGTGCTAGTCATAAACCAGCTGGTGGCTGCTATACTGTGGTAAAGGTCCCACCCCTGGGTTTGTCGCTGACATCCATAGAACATTGGTTCATTCTTCTGGGACAAAAAGACACACTGGGTCATGGCACAGGTTATGAGTCTCCCTAGTGAGGAGGGCAGTCAGTCATTGGTGTGCGTCTGCAACTTTGGTGGCAACTTTCCACCTCAGACTTTGCAGCAATACCATTACACTGAGTCTCTTCCTAGGTGATGCACCCTGGTGGTGACATATGTTTTTCCACCAGCTGTGCAACCTCAACTATGACACAAAGCTCCTATTTATCAACCATGACAGTTTGGAAGTCGCCCTCAGGATGCTGCCTGTCTTTTGCCAGGACCTGATCACTGTCTGGAACATGGTCAATTCGTGTCACACCCACCCTCTGTTAGGAGTGGCAGCTGTTGTCAGGGAGCCTTTGCTCAGGAATCCGCACCTCTGTACTCATAGGTTCGAGTGGCTGTCAGAGGAGAGGGCCATCATGGAGAGGATGACCAGAGTTGGGAACCTCCTGGGTGTTGAGGGCCTGGGCTGGCTGCTGAAACAGGAATTGGCAAGCAGGTTGGGGTAAAAGTCTGCTTCATGGCCACAGCCATTCAATGCCTTAAAATGGCAGTGCTCGGACCCAACGTTGTGAACCAGTTGGAGGATGCTCAGATGTGCAGTGGAATCCTGTCTGCGTGTACCCCTGCCCAGATGGAAATTCACATCGGACCCAAGGTCCCGTACCTCCTGCGGGAGCTTGTGTCCCACAACCTGAGCCACCTCCGGGGTTTTAGATTTGTCCTCTTTAGGGATGTAAAATGCTGAGCCCTATATCAACTGTTGCTGCACACCATCCACCTCTTCTCCTTTATCCACTGCCTGGACTCACCTTAGCATGCCGCCTGGTGGTGGGGATCCCCAGTGGAGGTCTCTATATGCGGGAGTCCTCCTCCTTTCATTTGGGGATCTGCAGTGGAGGATGCAATATGCAACAGCCACCTGCAACCGCAGATTGCAGTGTGTCAGGGACTCCCAGTCCATCGGTTTGTTCAGTGGGGCTCTGAAGTCCGTGGACCATGTATATATAGAGTGTGGCCATTTGCAGTCCCTACTTAGTTTTCTAAACCAGGAGAGGGAAGGGTAGGTCAGAGGATCTCCTCATGGGTCTGTTCCTAGGCCTGGCCAGGCTGACCATTAATCTGTCCAAGTAGTGGACCATGGAGAGGATTGGGGTGGCTGATTGTCTTCCCCTCTTCCTGTGGTTATATTCAGCCCTGGGTCTCCCTGGAGAAGAAGCATGCAGTGTCTACCAATATCCTTGAAGTTGTCATGGAGAGGTGGGCACCATGGGGCCTGGAATGCTTTGTTTCACCCACCACCACTAACTTGATTTAACCCCTGTCTTCCCTTCACTGTTTTGTTCACTCAAGCTTCGCCCTTAAGAATAGGGCAATGCTTGTCACTGGCAACTCCAGTGCTTTTTGTCCCTGGTGTTAGAATGTGAGTAACTGCTTTTACATTCGTTTCTTCACTGTGTCCTGTACCTACATGCACACGTCAAAAAAAAAGGACATTAGAATCTCCTCATCAAATATATAACCAGGACATTGGATCTCCTCAAAAACAACCAGGAGATTAGAAAAGCCTCAAAAAAACTAGAACAGACCAAGTGAATGATTCCTGCACTAGCTGTCCACACAGTGTCAATATGTTACTGTTATTTTTTTTTGAGACTTGAATCCTGAACTGGCTAATCTACATAGCCAATTTGTTACTGTTATTCCTTTCTGAGGACTGATTTCGGAGTTGGCTGACCACACAGTCAGTGTGTCACTGTTGTATTTCAGTTCTCAACATGGTACTGTTGTTGACTGGCTGGTTGCAGCCTGTGTGTGACTCTTTTTGTTTACTTTTGAAAAGGACAATGGTGATTTTGTCGCAGTGGTGGCTAGAAGGTGTGATAGGGCAGACCAAAAGCCAGAAGCTGTGAAGGGGTGGATTGAGGGCTGTTGAGAAGGCCATCCTGAAGACATTGCCCTGGGGAAGTATAGGTTCAGGCTGTCCTAGAGGTGGGCAGAAGGTGCATTAGGGTGGTCCACAGGCCAGAAGGTGTGTAGAACATAGAATATATAAAAAGGACAATATGTTGTCCTTGATGTTGTGCCGACCTGTGAAATTGATCCAAAGCCCATCTAACCCACATTATTCCATTATCATCCACATATTTATCCAATGACTGTTTAAATGCCCTTAAAGTTGGCGAGCTTACTAATGTTGCAGGCTGGGCATTCCATGCCCTTACTACTCTCTGAGTAACAAGCTTACCTCTGACATCTGTCCTATATCTATCACTTCTCAATTTAAAGCCATTTCCCCTTGTGCTATCCATCACCATCTGAGGAAAAGGATCTCACTGTCCACCTTATTTAATCTTCTGATCATCTTGTATGTCTCAATTAATTCACCTCCTAACCATCTTCTCTCTAATGAAAACAGTCTGAAGTCCCTCCGCCTTTCCTCATAAGACCTTCCTTTCATACCAGACAAAATTCTTATTGGGAGCGAGAAGGTTCTGAAAACCAATCTGAAGCCAAGCTAACCTACATTATTCTATTATCATCCATATATTTATCTAATGACAATTTACATGCCCTTAAATCTGGTGAGTCTACTACTGTTGCAAGGCAGGGCATTCCTTGCCCATACTACTCTCTGAGTAAAGCACCTACCTCTGAAATCTTTCCTATACCTATCACCACTCAATTTAAAGCAAGGTCCCCTCATGCTAACCATTACCATCTGAGGAAAAAGACTTTCACTGTCCACCATATCTAATCCGCTGATCATCTTGTATGTCTCTATTAAGTCACCTCCTAACCTTCTTCTCTCTAATGAAAGCAACCTCAAGTCCCTCATAAGACCTTCCCTCCATACCACAGAACATCCTAGTAAATCTCCTCTGCATCCTTTCCAATGCTTCCACCTGCTTCCTAAAATGTGGTGACCAGATCTGTACGCAATACTGCATGTGCAGCCATACCAGATTTCTACAGCTGCAGCATGGCCTCATGCCTTTGAAACTCACTTCTTCTAACAATAAAAGCTAACATACCGTACACCTTCTTAACAACCCTATTAACCTGGCTGAAAAAGGAGATTCCTGAAGAAGGGCTTATGCCCGAAACGTCGAATCTCCTGTGCCTTGGATGCTGCCTGACCTGTTGCGCTTTTCCAGCAACACATTTTCAGCTCTGATCTCCAGCATCTGCAGTCCTCACTTTCTCCTCTATTAACCTGACTGGCAACTTTCAGGGATCTATGCAAATGGTCACTGAGATCTAGCCCAGTACTCTGTATTCCTGTTACTCCTTCCAAAATGAATGACCTCACA
This sequence comes from Hemiscyllium ocellatum, assembly GCF_020745735.1. Classification (NCBI taxonomy): domain Eukaryota; kingdom Metazoa; phylum Chordata; class Chondrichthyes; order Orectolobiformes; family Hemiscylliidae; genus Hemiscyllium; species Hemiscyllium ocellatum. The sequence continues at coordinate 51,902,661 of NC_083406.1, read as the reverse complement.
CTTTTTCACATTAAACTCCATTTGCCACCTCTGCAGCTTATCTATGTCCCTCTGTAACCTGCAACACTGTCCACAACTCCACCGAGTTTAGTGTCATCTGCAAATTTACTAACCCATCCTTCTCCACTCTCATCCAAGTTATTTATTAAAAAGACAAACAGCAGTAGCCCCAAAACAGATCCTTATGGTACACCTCTAGTAACTGAACTCCAGAATGACCATTTCCCATCAACCCCACCCTCTTTCAGCTAGCCAATTTCTGACCCAAACCACTAATTCACCCTCAATCCCATGCCTCTGTATTTTCTGCATAGGGGTAGATGGAGAACCGGAAGGCGGCTAGGCCATCCTAGATGCTGTTGTCCCAGGAAATACCCAGGGTGGGGTATTTGTACGGGCTGACCTTGAAGTGGCCAGATGGTGTGTCAGGGTGGACCGAGGCCTGGAAGGGTCATGGGGTGGACCTAGGGCTGGAAGGGGTGTAGAGGCAGGCTGACTTTGAGCGGCTGGAAGGTGTGAGGGGTTGGTTGTTTGCTGGGTTACCAGGGATGTGTGTAATTTGCACTTTTTTATTGATCGGTAGATTGGACTGTTTTCTATGTGTTGTGTCTACCATGTCTTTTTCAATAAGATAAGGTGCGTTTTGGGGTTTATTCCACATTTCTCTGTGAACTGGTTTATGGTTGTGGATGGGGTTTGGCCTTGCTGCCCCTTTGCCCTGAAAATCACTTGTTTATTGTAAACTGCTGTTTATTGCTGATTATTGACTGTTTGTATTTTGTACAGTTTGATAAAATAAAAACAAAATATGCACTGTTTTATTGTATGGTTTATTGAACTGTTTTGTATGTGTATCTACTGTTTCCTCTTCGCTAAAGTGGGATCAGGGATTGTCAGCATCTCCCTTTTAACTGGTTGTATGGTGAGGTTTGGGGTTTGGCCTTGTCACCTATTTCCCCTATAATTCACTATTTATCGTAAACTGCTGTTTATTGTTCATTGTTGTCTGTATTGTGTACAGTTTGATAAAATTTATTAAAAAAACAGGAGATTGGAATCTTCTCAGTTTTGAGAACACTAACTATAAGCTGGCTAGCCACAGCTAGTCTACTGTGAACTAGTAAATAAAAGGTGACTTGGTGACAGGAAAAAAATATATAACCAGAACATTAAGATCTCCTCAAACAAAATGTAACCAGGACATTAGGATCTCCTCAAAAATAAAATATAACTAGGGCATTAGAATCTTCTCAGATCAAGTGACGGATTCCTGAACTGGCTAGCCACTCAGCCAGTGTGTTACTATTATTTTTTGAGAACACATTCCTGAGCTGGTTGGACACAGCCAGTGGGTTACTGTTGTTTTATTTTTGGTAACTGATCCCTGAACTGGTTGGTCATACAACTGTTAATTAGTTCTTTTTGAGGATTGATTTCTGAGGCCAGGTGGCTACGTAGTCAGTGTATACTGTTATATTTTTGTTCTTATTAGGGAACTGTTATTTTGTTATTTCACTGGCTGGTTGCGGCCTGTGTATAACTCTTTTTGTTTTTCGGTCAAGGACTATGCTGATTTTGTGGCAGGGCTTGGCACTTGCACTATGGATTTTATTGTTTGCACTTTTTGCATGTATTTTCACCTTTTTGTATTTTGACTGAGCCTCTGTCAGTCAACTGCACCTTCACAAGGCCTCAGTAAAGATTGAACACCTGTTTGTGTGATGTGAGGTATGCTGGCTTCAGGAGTGGACTATGCCTTTTGGCATGGACGTTACCTCTGTGCATGGACTTTGTTTTGATAATGATCGACGATGCCCTCCACCGCATCTCCTCCACTTCCCGCTCCTCCGCCCTTGAGCCCCGCTCCTCCAACCGCCACCAAGACAGAACCCCACTGGTTCTCACCTACCACCCCACCAACCTGCGCATACAACGTATTATCCGCCGCCATTTCCGCCACCTCCAAACGGACCCCACCACCAAGGATATATTTCCCTCCCCTCCCCTATCAGCGTTCCGCAAGGACCACTCCCTTCGTGACTCCCTTGTCAGATCCACACCCCCCACCAACCCAACCTCCACCCCCGGCACCTTCCCCTGCAACCGCAGGAAATGTAAAACTTGCGCCCACACCTCCACACTCACTTCCCTCCAAGGCCCCAAGGGATCCTTCCATATCCGCCACAAGTTCACCTGTACCTCCACACACATCATCTATTGCATCCGCTGCACCCGATGTGGCCTCCTCTATATTGGTGAGACAGGCCGCTTACTTGCGGAACGCTTCAGAGAACACCTCTGGGCCGCCCGAACCAACCAACCCTATCACCCCGTGGCTCAACACTTTAACTCCCCCTCCCACTCCACCGAGGACATGCAGGTCCTTGGACTCCTCCACCGGCAGAACACAACTACACGACGGCTGGAGGAGCGCCTCATCTTCCGCCTGGGAACCCTCCAACCACAAGGTATGAATTCAGATTTCTCCAGCTTCCTCATTTCCCCTCCCCCCACCTTGTCTCAGTCGGTTCCCTCAAATCAGCACCGCCCTCCTAACCTGCAATCCTCTTCCTGACCTCTCCGCCCCCACCCCACTCCGGCCTATCACCCTCACCTTGACCTCCTTCCACCTATCCCACCTCCATCGCCCCTCCCCCTAGTCCCTCCTCCCTACCTTTTATCTCAGCCGGCTTGGCTCTCTCTCTCTTATTCCTGATGAAGGGCTTATGCTCGAAATGTCGAATTCTCTATTCCTGAGATGCTGCCTAACCTGCTGTGCTTTGACCAGCAACACATTTGCAGCTGTGATCTCCAGCATCTGCAGACCTCATTTTTTACACGTTTTGATAATGGACTCAGTTTTTGATGATCATCTGCACTGTATATTGTGTGTCCCTGGGTTTGGCAGGCCTTCCTGTGAACTGGACAGCGAGTCAGTTGTTCTGAAAGCCAGAAGCTTTGTTAGTTATCCCGAAAGCTGTCACTCCCCGAGAAACGGAAGATGAGTAGGCCATCCTGAGCACCATCATCCCAATGAGGATACAAGATGGGCTGTCCTAAATGTGGCCGGAATGTGTGTCAGGGCAGACCGAAAGCCAGAAGAGGCATAGGAATAGGCCGTGGGCTGAAAAGCGTGTGCGCTGTCCTAAGTGCAGATGTCCCATGGGGTTTAGACATGGGCTGTCCTGGACGTGGCTGGAAGGTGTGTTAGGGTGGACGGAGAACAGAAGGGCATGGGGCAAAGGGGCGTAGCAAAGGCTGCCTTTCAATGGCCGGATTGTGGGAGGGTTTACTTGTGGTGTCAGTGTAATATTCACTGTTTTATTTTTCGGATTATTGGCCCTGTATTGTATGTATTTGTATCTACTGTTTCTTCTTTGGTAAGGTAAGGGGAGGTGAGATTTGCGACTTCCCTGTGAATTGGTTGTGGGGGGGGCGGTTAGGCCTTGCTGCCTCTTTCCCCAGTAAATTGCTGTTCATTGTAAAGTGCTGTTTATTGTTTACTGTTTTTATTTTATCAAACTGCACAAAATACAAAGAAAAGTAGCCATTAGAATCTCCTCAAAAAAAGCTATTGCCAAGCCATGTGGGTGGTACAGTGGTTAGCAGTGCTGCCTCACAGCACCAGACACCCAGGTTCAGTTCCCGCTTCAGGCAACTGACTGTGTGGAGTTTGCACATTCTCTCCGTTTCTGCATGGGTTTCCTCCCACAGTCCAAAAATGTGCAGGTTAGGTGAATTGGCCATGCTAAATTGCCAGTAGTGTTAGGGGAATGGGTCTGGGTGGGTTGGTGTGGACTTGTTGGGCCAAAGGGTCTATTTCCACACTGTAAATAATCTAATCTAAAACATTGGAATGTCCTCAGTTGAGAAAAATAAATATTAAAGAAAGGAAAAAAGTATAACCAGGACATCAGAATCTCCTCAGTCAAGAGACTGACTCTGAAGCAAAAAAACTAGGACATTAAAAAATATATAACTAGGACATTAGAATCTCCTGAGGTCAAGTGACAGATTTCTGAGTTGGCTGGACACAGCCAGTTTGTTACAGTTGGAGAACTGATTTCTGTGCATGCTAGCCACACAACCAGTGTGTTAATGTCGTTTTATTTTTGGCAACTGATTCCTGAAGCAGGTATTCATACAGACAGTATGTTACTGTTATTCTTTTTTAAGGATTGATTTCTGAGCTGGATAGCTACATAGCCAGCATATGCTATCATATTTTAGATCTTGATAAGGAACTGTTTTGTTATTTCACTGGCAGTTTTGGCAAGCAGCCGTTAAATGTTGAGTTTGTAAATTTCCCAAGAAGGCAACTACTGAATGAGAACTGCAGATGACAATATCCTGTTGTAGTGTAAGATTTTCCGTGGATTGCGAACCGAGATAAATGGCAGTTAAAATCTGGGTGCGGCGAGGATGTCCTAAACAAACAGGTAACTGGGCGAAGTTTATCTCCATGAAGTTGTGTAAGTACTGAAGAGGCACTGTCATCCAGGATAGTGCAGTACAATTGGAAGGATCGATCATATTGAGATCTTCCGAGAGCTGAAGCTTGTGACAAAGATTGCTTTAATTCAACAAAGGCTTGCTTTATTTCTGAGGAGAAGGCAAAGGTACCTTCGTAGGAGGAATATGGAGTTAGCTTCTTAAATGAGGAGGCCCGCATGGAAATCCACGGTCTGCAGAAGTTAACCAGAAGTTTCCAGCCATTGGCGCACTTGTTTTGTGAGGATTAGGGCTGGGAAGTTGAAAATAATCAGCTTTGTTCGAGCGAGTGCGAGTCAGCAGATATAATGAAGTCTAGAAACTTGATGTAGTGCAATGGAAACTTTCTGTGGCGAGACTACATATCTTAAGTACTTTAAGTAATTGAGGAGGAGAAGAACATCAGAAAGGTTTGATTCTTCATCAATACTGGCTACAAGGAGGTCAATAACACATTGGACTAGTGTAGATCCACTTGTCAGGGTTAAAGACCACAATTGTTTCTGTAGAATCTGAGAGAAAAAAGTGCTGGAGAATGAATAAAACCTTGGACTCGACTACCTCATGGTAACTGATGTCCATTAAAAGGTGAAAGCACATAGGTACTGACTGTCCTCAACAAGAGGCAAGAAGAGGTTACAGTCGTGACGATGGCAAATAAGAATACCATTCATCTAAATCTGAATTTCCAATGGCTCCTTGGTTTAAACCAAGGCCAACCTTTGAACCAGTTCTGTTTGCTTAGCGCCACGAGTGACTTTTCCTTTTGTTTCTGTTGACATTTAATTTGAGCACATTCATTTATGAGGACCTCGACAGATTTCATGGTATCATCAGCAGTTAATTCAATCCCCAATTTAGTGGCAGTATCCTGCCACGAACTGATTCAACCAATTGAATAATTCTAGGCCCACCTAGTGGCCACTGCTCATCATTCAATGCTTGATTTAAGTCTCCAGAAAGTTTTCTAAAAGCCTGATTTTTCTGGAAATTTCTCACATAATTTCACAAACGTGGAAGATGGATCTTCCGCTTTATGTATATAATTACCCATTTTAAAACCACTTTCTTTTACAGTACCGACTCAACATTTTATTATTCAACACTCGGAATTTCACAAATCCTTATTAATTTTATAACGAAAGTTTTAATGGCGCTTAAAATTACACAATATTTTCTTTTCATCAAGCAATTTAAGTACTGAATTTGGTCAATGCACCCAAATCAGGTTTTCTTAATTCTGAGAAAGTCCCTGACATATATACATTTTAAAGCGGATCGATTTCAATCGCTACATCTAAGAAACAGTCCGAGTTCAAAGATCGGAGTTCAACAACTCCAGAAATTGCCTACCACCAATAAAAAAAAGGTCGAAATTCAATAACTCCAAGAATTGCCAACCATCAATATAAAAATGTCGGAGGGTTCAAAGTGCGGAGTTCAACAACTTTGATATGAGGTCAGCAACTCCAAAGATCACCCACCATCTGTATAAAAAGTTCGGAGTTCAACAACTCCGGAATTCGCCGATCACCAACGTAAGATGGTCGGAGTTCAACAACTCCAAGAATTGCCAACCATCAATATAAAAAGGTCGGAGGGTTCAAAGGTCAGAGTTCAACAACTCCAGAAATCGCCAAACACCAATTATTGTTCCACTGCAATACCCAAGTAGGGATGGCATTAGAATAACAATGGCAGGTATTCCTGGGTATAATGCAGAGGATGTAGGATCAGTTCATTCCAAAAAGAAAGAAAGATCCTAAGGGGAGGCAGGGGTGGCCGTGGCTGATGAGGGAAGTTAAGGACCATATAAAGACAAAAGGGAAAAAGTATAACATAGCAAAGATGAGTGGGAAATCAGAGGACTGGGAAGCTTTTAAAGAACAGTGGATAACTAAAAAGGTAATATACAAAGAAAAAATAAGGTACAAAGGTAAACTGGCCAAAACTATAAAGGAGGATAGTAAAGGCTTTTTTAGGTACGTGAAAAGAAAAAAAATGGTTAAGACTAAAATTGGGCCCTTGAAGACAGAAACGCGTGAATTTATTACGGGGAACAAAGAAATGGCATAAGAGTTGAATTAGTACTTTATATCTGTTTTCACTGGGGAAGACACGAGCAATCTCCCAGATGTAATTCTGGCTGAAGGACCTGAACTGAAGGAAATTTACATTAGGCAGGAAGCGGTGTTGGAGAGACTGTTAGGTCTGAAGGCTGATAAGTCCCCAGGACCTGATGGTCTGCATCTCAGGGTACTAAAGGAGGTCGCTCTAGAAATTGTGGATGCATTGGTGATCATTTTCCAACATTCTACAGATTCAGGATCAGTTCCTGCAGATTGGAGGGTGGCTAATGTTATCCCACTTTATAAGAAAGGAGGGAGAGAGAAAACAGAGAATTATAGACCAGTTAGTCTGACCTCAGTGGTGGGAAAAATGCTGGAGTCAATTATAAAAGGACGAAATTACAACACATCTGGATAGCAGTAACAGGATAGGTCAAAGTCAGCATGGATTTATAAAGGGGAAATCATGCTTGACTAATCTTCTGGATTTTTTTGAGGATGTAACTCTGAAGATGGACAAGGAAGATCCAGAGGATGTAGTAGACTTTCAGAAAGCCTTTGATAAAGTCCCACATAGGAGGTTAGTGAGCAAAATTAGGGCACATGGTATTAGGGGCAAAATACTGACATGAATTGAAAATTGGTTGGCTGACAGAAAACAAAAGAATAGTGATAAATTCCTTTTGGAATGGCACACCAGTGATGTGCTGCAGGAATCAGTGCTGGGACCGCAGTTTTTTACAATGTACATGAATGATATGGATGACGGCATTAAAAGTAATATTAGCAAATTTGCTGATGACACAAAGCTGGGTGACAGGGTGAAATGTGAGCAGGATGTTCGGAGAATACAGGGTGACATGGACAGGCTAGGTGAGTGGACGGATGCATGGCAGATGCAGTTTAACGTAGATAAATGTGTGCCACTTTGGTGGCAAGAACAGGAAGACAGATTACTACCTAAATGGTGTCAAGTTAGGTAAAGTGGCAGTACAACAAGATCTAGGTGTTCTTGGACATCAGTCAATGAAAGCAAGCATGCAGGTACAGCAGGCAATGAAGAAAGCTAATAGCATGCTGCCTTCATAACAAGAGGAATTGAGAATAGACGCAAAGAGTCCTTCTGCAGCTGTGTAGGGCCCGAGTGAGATCGCACCTGGAATATTGTGTACAGTTTTGGTCTCCAAATTTGAGGAAAGACATTCTGGCTATTGAGGGAATGCAGCGTAGGTTCACGAGGTCAATTCCCGGAATGGCAGGACTATCTTATGCTGAAAGACTGGAGCAACTGGGCTTGTATATCCTTGAATCAGGAAGCTTCCTGATGAAGGGCTTATGCTCGAAACGTCGAATTCTCTATTCCTGAGATGCTGCCTGGCCTGCTGTGCTTTGACCAGCAACACATTTGCAGCTGTGATCTCCAGCATCTGCAGACCTCATTTTATACTTGTATATCCTTGAGTTTAGAAGGCTGACAGGGGATCTGATTGAGATAAGATTATTAAAGGATTGGACACTCTGGAGGCAGGAAGTATGTTTCTGCTGATAGGTGAGTCCCAAACCAGAGGACACAGTTTAAAAATAAGGGGTAGACCACTTAGACCAGAGTTGAGGAGAAACTTCTTCACCCAGAGAGTGGTGGGTGTATGGAATGCTCTGCCCCAGAAGGCTGTGGAGGCCCAGTCTCCGGATACTTTCAAGAAAGAGTTAGATAGAGCTCTTTTAGGGATAGTGGAATCAAGGGTTATGGGGATAAGGCAGAAATAGGATACTGATTAAGGATGGTCAGCCATATCATAATGAATGGTGGTGCTGGCTCAAAGGGCAGAATGACCTACTCCTGCACCTATTGTCTAAAAAAAGGTCGGAGTTCAATAACTCAAATTGCCAACCAATATAAAAAGGTCTATATATGGTCCTCTTTCCCTTACCTTGCTAAGACCGATCCTTTTGGACTGGACTAGAAAATAGACAGCGAGGGGTCAGGTGGGACACAACGTGAATGAGAGGGACGCCAAACTTATATAAAATACTCTTGCATAGCTGGCTGAATTCCTCAACACTCAATAGTGAAGGACTCAAGGCTCTTACACTGCTGTCCATGCCGAATCACAAACCATGGCACCATATGATTTTAGATTAGATTCGGTTAGATTCTTTCACAGCCCAGAAACATCCCAAGGAATCCTACAACTGTGACTTCTACCTGTTCTTTGACCTTTGCAGTGGCCTGCTGCGATTACTGGATTTGCTGTTGACCCTAGTCCTCCTTGCATCCCTTTCATGGGAGTGCAGCCACAACCAACATTTCACCAGCAACTGGATACCTCAGTCTTTCTGGCAATGCTGTATGTTGGGAACATAAAGAACAAAACTAGTTCAGTGCAGCTGACTTAGAATCATGTCTTCCTCATTCAGTTAGCTTCAGCCTCAGTACTTGCACCAGCTTGAAAATGATGCTGTGCCAACTGAGTGACCAACATGTAAAATTCTCTGTACAGGGATGTGCGTTTTTGAAATGCAAAGAAAGTATTTATGTCTTACTCCTCCACACAGAAAGGACAGCAAGAAAGTCCTTAGTTGCTTGCTGCTGTCTCCCAGCTTTCCTCTAAACTGCTCTCTCCATCCACTATGTTCATTTCTTGTCTCCCTTTGTGCCCATCTGCATGTGAGTAGATATTGTTAAAAGGGGTAAAGTTTCAGTTATGCAGTTAGTATATTCAATTTGAACTAGCAATTCAACTGGACTACTTTTTTTCCAATGGGTTGAATACAGTTTGGTTACAGTATAGAAATTTTCTTGGGAATAGGAAAACCTCATAACCTGAATTATGCAACTAAGTACAATTGGGGCAATTTGGTGGCCTAATTAAATTTTCACCCACTTAATGACATCAAAGAATAGTAAAACTCTTTCCACTGCACTATCCCAGTGAGTCACAACCACCAAATCTTATAGTTCTGCACTTGAAGCATTGGGGTCTCACAGAACATAAGCAACATTGATGTATTTTTTTTCCTAATTCAGCAATTGCAACCACGAAATGTCTGTGCTGAGATCAGTTAAGTCAGATAAGACATGAGATATTTCTATTCTAACAGCTCTTCATTGAATAAACTCATTAATCCATCACAGATCTGTGACATTTATTTATAAACTTTTTTCAGAGTCCATATGGGTAATTTACCAATTTAATCACAATTACCAGGGTGTGTTAAACAGTGACAGACCACTGTAGAACCTGGCACCTGAAAGATTTGTGGGGAGAAATGTCAAAAAACAACATTTGACATTAGATGCAAAGTAGTTAAACAAGATTTATTTCAAACTGTCCAAATTTAGAAAACAAGTATAAAATTTCAGTTGACCAATATCTGATTATAGAATTCAGATTGCTCCTGTGTATAATTACAAATTCTAAGGAACACATTCCAAGCATGTATACAGTTCCTCAAAGAGGAAATGGGAGGAAGTACAAGAGTTTAAAGGTTTTAAAATACAACTGGCAGTTTTGACTTAAATCCTATTCCATTAGAAATTACAATTTAATGAGCTTACACTTATGGTTACATGAAAATGAAGTACAGTACAATTTTACCTTGCAGTTTCACCACTTGTACAGGAGACTTCTTTGCAAATTAATATAAAAAGCATAAGTCTATGTCTGTTGTTGAAAGCATACATCCCAGACTTTTTTACAACTTAGAATTTTCAAGTAATAAATGGAGGTAAAAACAATATAAACAATATTAGAATCTTAAAATTCAAATCATGATTCAAACTCACTATCCAACTTTAAATACTGTGAAGTCTGAATTCTATGCACCCCAATTTACAAATTACATTGTATAAATATCTGATCAAGGTTTATTTTAACAAAGGATTACTATTAACCAAAAAATGCAACTAGAATTAGTCTGTGAAAAAACATGGAATTACATGATTAAAATGTAGTTTCAAAACATGGAATCGCTGAAAAGAAAATTGCAGAATTATAAATAAGCAAACTACTGCATTAGCAAAGCATTATATACAAATGGTAATGTAGTATTATAACTCTAGAACATATGCCAATTTAAACACTTCCAGAATGACAAGGCACTGTTACTGGTAGAGGTCGATGACAATTTACACGGTCATATATTCTGCCAATTCAGTTCTACCAAATGTTGTAATATGTTCCTGTTTTTACACAAAATACAAAAAGTGTTCTCATCAACTGGTTAGAAAGTTATGTTCTTAAAATCAAGTATACATGAGCTCTAGGGGAGGTAATACATAGACCCTAGGATTAACCATGCTTGTACGTGGAATAACATGTTATCAAACATTGCTTAGAAATCAAGAGAATTGAAATAAAAGTTATAATTATTTTTCTATAATGCCCATCTGCTAGAAGTTTTAAAGCCTGTTCTTAAAATTGCATGGTGACATTATCAAGTACTAACTGCATCAGCCTGAGATAGAATAAATAAACTTGAATTGTACAGTCACCAAAAAAAATTACACTGTTGACATTTTTATAGGATTGAAATGCATAGCTTTAAATGACCTACTCAACTTCATGCTGGTTGAGAATACTGGTCAACAAAAGATGGCTGAGATTAGAATCTTCAGAATGCAAGGCTCAGGTAGGAATTCTTAAATTACAAATTGATTGAATTGTAAACAAAGGCTGTACATAAAAAGAACTTTTCTACAACCAGAAGTAAAAGATTATTTATACAAGCCTGTTAACCATCAAGTTGTTATATGCACAAGTATTACACATCTGACTGAATGCCATTGAAGTTCATTTTGCTTTCTTTCTCCTCTAACATTGTTACCATCCGTCTCACAAAAAATAATTTTGGGACAAAGCTGAATTTTTACTCAGGGTCATTTAACAAAAATGTATGAAATATTAAAATGTAGAAAATGTGAATAGGTTTTCCAAATAAAATCAAATCATACAACAAGTCCAATAGTTAAATATGTTGACCATTTCCTGTTTTTTAAATAGCACCTTTACATGAAAATCTAATCTTATTAAAAGGCTAAGTATTTAATAATCATACAAATTTATTTTTATACACAATTGGCATTTTTGCTTTATACAAATAGCTCAGTTAGAAATAATTTGAGAGAACAGCTTGCCATATAAGTTATATGAAATAAATCTGTGAACATGTTAACATGTTACAGCCTTATTAGTATAGGATCATGTCAACAATGATCGAGATTGCTCAGAAAAAAGTTACGCAATTTAAATTTCTTTTTACAGCAATTATTTATCTCTAGCACTGTAAACTTAACATTTATTTTAAAAGGTGTAGAGTGAGTTCATGCTAACTTATCTAAGGCACAAATCCAACTCTAACCACACACTGGATGAAATCCATGCATGTTAAAAATAGAAAAGAATGTATGATTTCACAATAGAACATTTAGTCAGGATTAACTCAATTTGCATTTTGATGTACACGAAGAGAAATGAAAGACAGCATACTTTTCTGGATGGAGATTGAAACAATTATGACATCAATAAGTGGATTTGCTCTTTAATGAAAAGTATGTGAAACAAATTGTGTCCTCCCTCTAGGAAGGTCTCAATTATCTCAGCTCTATCATGCATATTCTATACTACCCTTCAGTCAAACAATTTTTGCACATACACTGGAACACATTCATCAATTAAGATGGAAGTAAGATGAAATGTTGCTGAAAAAAAGTTTCCCACTCAAACATTTCTAATGTCAGTTAAATGTATCAGAAACAACAACTGTTTCGAGTTCTACAAGCATTGGAAAAATTGACTGCAAAGGCAAATTGGAGTCTTCAGTATACATTTTTATACATTCTAATGGTTTTGATTTGCATAAAGCATATTCTATAGACAAACTGTAGAAAGGTATTTACACTGCTCAAAATAGGAAATGTAATTTACATTTTACTTTTGAACTCCATTATAAACAAATTCTTTCCCAGGTTCCCATTAGCATTTCTTACAGGATTAGAGGAACACTTAATTAGCAGGAATAAATTTGTCAGACCTCAGATTTTCTGTACAAATGTTTTACTGTAAAACTAACATTTGCCTTGTCAAAAAAAGTGATGCTTTAGATTTTTATTGCAAGGAAATAGGGCAATTTGCAGAAGGCTTCAATAGACAAAAAGTTTTATTAATCTTCATTCACCTTCCCTTTTAAAACATTCAAATTCAAGGTGATAATAAAAGGGGTTCGATATTTTATAACCTATCATTAATCCTCTCTGAAGTGTACAGTTTCTTATTGCTAGTTTAAAAAAAATCTAACCACTTGGAAAACAATCAGGGTGCATTTTCTAAATGAAACGACTTCACAGTAACTTCTACTACCATGGCAGTATTTGCTTTTATTTTCATGATACTTTCATGTCAAGGAACCCTTCAAGGAGACAGCAAAACATTTCCAGTCTTCTCTATCTTTTTACCCTTGGATAATGCTGCAACTTGTTTCATTAATTCTCGATTTTTGGCCTATGGAAAGATTGCAACAATACAATTACCAATTTAAACAGTATCGACTAAATTTGAACATTTGTACCACAATAGCAAAAAATAGGTTAGAGAGGGACTCAAAGGCCATCTTATAACTCATCTCTGCAATAATACATAATGCAACAGTTATTTAAAAGTGAAAAGATTCCGATCTATATTTGTGTATTGGACACTGATAACAATTGGCTTGAAGGTTGTACAGTTGATAACGAATCTAAGAATAATGACCATATGGGTAGACCCCAAGTTGCAAATGGCTTTCATTCTTGAGTCCATTTCCAAGTTGATTTGTAGGACAATACAAAGTAGCTATTTGTAAGTATGAGAAATGTTCGCAATGTGGATATTTAAAATTACACTCCTGTATGACATCACATTCTTAAGTGTTCTGAAGTTGGATGCTCAAAAACCGAGCACCTCCCTGTAGTTTAAATTATGAAAAGGGCAACATTATTATCCACAGAGACTGTCCAGATCAGGTTTCTCAGTTGCCTACAGATTCAGGTTTAAGAGAGAGGATTTGAGTTAACATGTAGGAAAACTAAAATAACAGCTGAAGAGATCAAGTAGCTAAAAAACATGGCATTTTAAAAAAAAGTTTTTGAAAGGCATAGAATTTCTTTGCTCTGTTAATAAAGGGATGTTAAATGTTTTTCCACATAGTTACAACTCTCACCATTTGCCTACAAATCTTGAGCTTGCCACAAGGCTTAGGCTATCTTGTATATAAAAGAAAGCTCGAGAATACTAACTAATAAGATTGTCAGCATGACGGGAATAAGTAGAAGGAAGCTTATCGGAGTATAATTATTATTCAAATAGCTTATTTCAGCACAATGAATTTCTTTGCAAATACTTGTAACTCCACTTTTGTATTTCTGCAATAAATTACTCAAAATGCTTTCTGAAAATTATTGTGCTCAACTTTTCAAACAAATTCAAAGGAACGAAAACCATTGTTTAACTTGAAGCCAATCAAATGCTAACAATAATTAAGAAGAACTTTCAGCGATGTCCAAGAAAGTTTTCTAAATCAATAGAGACCACTACTTGTGATGGTGCAACACTGGACTTTCTCTTAGGGAAAGAAGGTCAGGAAAATGACTGAAGTGCTGGTCAGAGTGCTCTTTGGGTCCAGTGACCATAACTCTCAATTTTAAGAGTTATGGAAAGAGATAGGAGGTCCACAGGTTAAGGTGCTAAATTGAAGCAGGGCTAACTTGGGGGGTGGGGGGGGGGGGGGGGGGAAAGAGGGGGCACTTGGCAGAATCTAGCAGAGGTCAACTGGGTGAGTCTGTTTAAAGGAAAAGAAACAATTGGCAAACTGGAAGCTTTTAAAAGTGTGATTACATGAATCCAGGTACAGTATGCCCCTGTTAGGGTGAAAGGAAAAGCTGGCAGGTTTTGGGGCTCTGGTCAAGAAAAAGGCGGCCTACATTGAGTTTAAGCTATCGGGAGAAAAGGGCTTATGCCTGAAACGTCTATTCTCCTGCTCCTTGGATGCTGCCTGGCCTGCTGTGTTTTTCCAGCATCATATTTTTCAACTTTAAGCTATCAGGCCCAAGTGAATCCTTAGAGGACTATAAAGAAATGTAGAAGCACACTTAAGAGGGAAATGATGAGGAAAAATGGGATACGAGATGGATCTGACGGATAAGGTTAAAAATAATCCCAAGGTCCTCTTAGCTATATTAATTGCAAAAAGGTGGCTAGGGAGAGAATAGATCTCCTTAAAAAAAAACAGCATGATAATCTGTCATAGAGATATAAAGCACAGAAACAGACCTTTTCGGTCCAACTCATCCATACCGATCAGATATCCTAACCTAATCTCGTCCCATTTGGCCCATATCCCTCTTAAACATTTCTATTCATATACCCATCCAGATTCCTATTAAATGCTGCAATTATACCAGCCTCCACTGGCAGCTCATTCCGTACCCTCTGCATGAAAAAGTTGTCCAATTTACATTTTCCCCCTCTCACCATGAACCTATATCCTCCAGCTCTGGACTCCCTCACCCTAGGGAAAAAGCTTTGTCTATTTATCCTATCCATGCCCCTCATGATTTTATAAATGTCTATAAAAGGTCAACTGTCAGCCTCCAACACTCCAGGGAAAACTGCCCCAGCCTATTCAGCATCTCCCTAACAGCTCAAATCCTCCAAACCTGGCAACATCTTTGTAAGTCTTTTCTGAATCCTATCAAGTTTCACAACATCCTTCTGAGAGGAAGGAGACCAGAATTGCACACAATATTCCAAAAGTAGCCTAACTAATGTTCTGTACAATATGACCTCCCAACTCCTACAGTCAATGCTCTGAGCAGTAAAGAAAAACATAGTAAATGCCTTTCTCACTATCTTATCTACCTGCAACTCCACTTTCAAGGATCTATGAATCTGCACTCCAAGGTCTCTTTGTTCAGCAACACTCCCCAGGGTCTTACCATTAAATGTGTAAGCCCTGCACTGATTTGCTTGTCCAAAATGTAGCACTTCACATTTATCTAAATTAAACTCTATCTGCCATTCCTCACTGCATTGGCCCATCTGATCAAGATCCCATTGTATTCTGAGGTAACCTTCTTCGCTGTCCATTACACCTCCAAATTTTGGTGTCATCCGCAAACTTAGTAACTATACCAATGTTCACATCCAAATCATTTATATAAAATGACAAAAAAGTAGTAGACCCAGCACCAGTCCTTGTGGCACTCCACTGGTCACAGACCTCCAGTCAGAAAAACAATCCTCCACCACCACCTTCAAGCCAGTTCTGTGTCCAAATAGCTAGTTCTCCCTCTATCAACCTTGCTAACCAGTTTACCATGGGGAACCTTATTGGACGCCTTACTGAAGTCCATATAGATCACTTGACCTCTATCCTCATCAATCCTCTTTGTTACTTCTTCAAAAACCTGAATCAAGTTAGTGGGACATGATTTCCCATGTTTAAACCATGCTGACTGTCCCTAATTAGCCCTTGCCTTTCCAAATACATGTAAAATCCTGTCTCTCAGGATTCCCTCCAACAACTTGCCCACCAACGATGTCAGGCCCACCGGTCTGTAGCTCCTTGGCTTTTCCTTACCCCACCCTTCTTAAACAGTGGCACCACATGAGCCAACCTCCAGTCTTCTGGCACATCACCTGTGACCGTTGATGACAAATATCTCAGCAAGCGACCCAGCAATCACTTCCCTAGCTTCTCACAAAGTTCTAGGGTACACCTAATCAGGTCCTGGGAATTTATTCATTTTCATGTGTTTCAAGATATCCAGCAACACCAGCTCTACAATTGGACATTTTTCAGGATGTCACCATCTATTTCCCCCACATTCTGTATTTTCCACTTACTTCTCCACAGTAAACACTGATGCAAAATACTCATTTAGTACCTTCCCCATCTTCTGTGGCTCCACACATAGACTGCCTTGCTGATCTTTGAGGGGCTCTATCAGTCACTCTTTTGTGTGGTGCCACAGGCGAGATTTTTAATGAATACTTCTCCTCTGTGTAGGGATGCTAAGGAAATAAGGGCAACAAGTGGGGGTGTTTTGCTCTGCATACATATTACAGAGAGGTGGTATTTGCAGCATTAAAATGGACAAATCCCCTGGGCCTGATCAAGTCCATCCTCAGACGTTGAGAGAGTAGGGAAGAAATTGCAAAGGCCCTTGCAGAGATTTTTGCTTCATCGTTAGCTAGTGGTGAAATTCCACAAGACTGGAAGGTGATTAATGCTGTTCCACTGTTTAAGAAAGACACCAAAGCCAAGCCAGGGAACAACAGGCCAGTGAGCCTGACATCAGTGATAGGTAAGTTGTTGGACAGGATACCGACAGTCAGGATCAACCAACATTTGGATAGTCAAGATCTGATTAGGGCTAGTCAACATTGATTTGTGCGAGGGAAGTCATGTGTGACAAATTTGTTAGAGATTTTCAAATAGGTAACCAAGAGGATAGATGAGGGTAGGAAAGCAAATGTTGTCTACATGGAGTTTAGTAAGGCCTTTGACAAGGTCCCGCATGGCAGGCTCGTCATGAAGGTTAGGTAACATGGGAGCCAGGGACAGCTTGCTAATTGGAATCAAAATTGGCTCAAAAGTAGAGGGTAACTGTTGAAGGTTGTTTCTCAGGCTGGTGTCCCACAGGTCAGTGCTCAGACCTTTGTTATTTCTTATCTAAATAAATGATCTGGATATGAATGTACAAGGAACAATTAGTAAGACTGCAGATGATACAAATTTAGATGATATCATTGATAGCGATGAAGGTTAACAAAAATTAGAGGGACCTTGGTCAGATGAGGCTGTAGGCTGAAGATTGACAAATGAAAATCAATACCGATAAGTGTGAGGTGTTAGATTTTGGAAAGTTAAATCAAGGTAGGACTTATACAGTAAATGGTAAGGCCCTGAAGAGAGTTTTGGAATAGAGGGACTTAGGAGTACAAGTTCATAGTTTTTTGAAAGTAGTGTCACAAGTATACAGGGTGGTAAAGAGGCATTTAGCATGCTGGCCTTCAGTCGAGGCAGTGAGTATAGGAGTTGGGACATTATGTTACAGTTGTATAGGTCATTGCTGAGGCCCCAACTGGAGAGTTGTGTACAGTTTTCATAGAACCATAAAATTCCTACAGTGTTGAAATAGGCCCTTTGGCCCAATGGGTCCACATCAACCCTACAAACAGTATCCCACCCAAACACATTCCCAGTTACTCTACATTTTTGGAGAGGCCATTTTGGATTTGGTGCTCTGCAACGAGCCAGGACAGGTGTCAGATCTCGCGGTGGGAGAGCACTTTGGTGAAAGTGATTACAACTGCCTCACATTTATCACAGCCTTGGAGAGTGAAAGGAGCAGTTACCGAGGGAAGATATTTAATTGGGGAAAAGGAAATTATGACGTTATCAGACAGGAGTTGGGAAGTACAGACTGGGAGCAATTGTTCCACAGAATGGGCACAGCAGACATGTGGAGACTATTTAAGGCACAATTGTTGCCAGGGATGCACAAATTTGTTCCCCTGAGACAGGTAAAAAGGCGTAAGATTAAGGAACCTTGGATGACAAGAACAGAGGAACTTCACATCAAAAGGAAGGTGGCAACATACATAAGGTGGAGGAAGCAAGGATCTAGCACAGCTTTAGAGGATTACAGGCTAGCTAGAAAGGAGCTCAGAATTGGACTGATGAGAGCCAGGAGGGGGCACGAAAAAGGCTTGGCAATAAGGATTAGGGAGAACCCAAAGGCATCTTACTCATACGTAAGGAATAAGACAATGATCAGGGAGAAGGTAGGGCCGATCAGGGATAGCATAGGGAACATGTGCGTGGAGTCTGAGCAGATAGGGGAAGCCCTAAATGAGTTTTTTGCTTCAGTTTTCAACAAAGAAAGGGAACTTGTTGTAAATGAAAACTTAGAGGAGCTGGGATACAATCTTGACCAGATCAAGATTGATGAAGTTGATGTGCTGGAAATTTTGGAAGACATTAAGATTGATAAGTCTTCAGGGTCAGACTAGATTTATCCTCGGCTGCTCTGGGAAGCGAGAAAGAAGGTTGCTAAGCCGCTGGCGAGAATATTTGCCTCCTCACTCTCCACAGGAGTCGTACCAGAGGATTGGAAGGAGGCGAATGTTGTTCCTCTTTTCAAGAAGGGTAATAGGGAAATCCCTGGCAATTACAGACCAGTCAGTCTTACATCTGTGGTCAGCAAAGTTTTCGAAAGAATTCTGAGGGACAGGACATATGACTGTTTGACAAAGCAGTGTGATTAAAGGCAGTCAGCATGGCTTTGAGGGGTAGTGGGGGCACGTCATGCCTCACAAATCTTATTGAGTTCTTTGAAGAGGTGTCAATTCAGGTCAACGATGGTCGAGCAGTGAATGGGGTGTATATGGACTTCAGCAAGGCATTTGATAGGGTTCCCCATGGTAGGCTCATTCATAAAGTCAGGAAGTATGGGATACAGGGAGATTTGGTTATCTGGATTCAGAATTGGCTGGTTGACAGAAGGCAGAGAGTGGTTGTAGATGGGAAGTATTCTGCCTGGAGGTCAGTGTTAAGTGGGGTCCCACAGGGCTCTGTTCTTGGGCCTCTG
The DNA here is from genome assembly GCF_020745735.1 of Hemiscyllium ocellatum. Classification (NCBI taxonomy): domain Eukaryota; kingdom Metazoa; phylum Chordata; class Chondrichthyes; order Orectolobiformes; family Hemiscylliidae; genus Hemiscyllium; species Hemiscyllium ocellatum. The sequence continues at coordinate 51,883,470 of NC_083406.1, read as the reverse complement.
CTCTTTGTAGGTTTTATAAATGACTTGGATGAGGAGGTTGAGGGGTGGGTTAGTAAATTTGCAGATGACACAAAGGTTGGAGGTGTCGTTGATAATATGGAGGACTACTGCAGGCTGCAGTGTGACACAGACAGGATGCAGAGCTGGGCTGAGAAATAACAAATGGAGTTCAATCTGGATAAATGCGAAGTGATGCATTTTGGAAGGTCGAACTCAAATGCTGAATATAGGATTAAAGACAGGATACTTGGCAGTGTGAAGGAACAGAGGGATCAGGGTGTGCAAGTACATAGATCCCTCAAAGTTGCCACCCAAGTGGATAGAGTTGTTAAGAAAGCATATGGTGCTCTGGCTTTCATTAACAGGTGGATAGAGTTTAAGAGCCACGAGGTTTTGCTACAGCTCTACAAGTCCATGGTGAGACCACACTTGGAATATTGTGTCCAGTTCTGGTCGCCCTACTATAGGAAAGATATGGAGGCTTTGGAGAGGGTGCAAAGAAGGTTTAACCAGGATACTGCCTGGACTGGAGGGCTCGCCTTATGAAGAAAGGTTGAATAAGCTCGGACTATTCTCTCTGGAGAGGAGGAGGAAGAGAGGAGACCTGATCGAGGTATACAAAATAATGAGAGGAATAGATAGAGTCAATAGCCAGAGACTTTTCACCACGGCAGGAATGACTAGTACAAGAAGTCATAGTTTGAAGGTATTAGGAGGAAGGTATAAAGGAGACATCAGAGGTAGGTTCTTTACGCAGCGAGTTGTGAATGCATGGAACACGTTGCCAACTGTGGTGGTGGAAGCAGAGTCATTGGGGACATTTGTGCGACTGCTAGACATGCACATGGATAGCAGTGAGTTGAGGGGTGCGTAGGTTAAGTTACTATATTTGACATTAGGATTAAATCTCGGCACAACATCGTGGGCTAAAGGGCCTGTTCTGTGCTGTACCCTTCTATGTTCTATTTACCCCCAATTAATACACCTAACCTACACATCTCTGAACACAATGGGCAATTTAGCAAAGCCAATTCGCCTAACTTGCACATATTTTGAACTGTCGGAGGAAACTGGAGCACCCAGAGAAAATCCACAGACAGTTTCCAGAGGCTGGAATCGAACTTAGGTCTCTGGTGCTGTGATACAGCAGTGTTAACCACTGATCCATCGGGCCACCCCAGTTTTGGTTACAGAAAAGAAATAGCTAAACTGGAAGGAGTGCAAAGACTATTTATGAGGATGCTGCCAGGATGGACTTTATTCCTTGGAATGTAGGAGAATGAAGGGTGACCTAATCTAGGTGTATAAAATTAGGAGGGGGATAGGTAGCATGAACGCATATAGTTTTTTTCTCAGTGACTGGAAATTGAAACGAGAGAGTGCACAGGTTTAAGGTGGAAGGAGAAAAATTTAAGGAGGACCTGAGGAGCAACTTTCATGCAGAGTGTGGTGCTTACGTGCAATAGGCTGCCAGAGAAAGTGGTTGAGACAGGTACAATAGCAACATTTAAAAAAACATTTGGATAGGTTCATGGATGGGAAGGATTTAGAGGGGATGGATCAAATGCAGGCAATTGGAACTAGCTAAGTGTGCACCATCATCACACTGACCAGTTTGGACTGAGGGCCCGTTTCATTGCTGTATTACTCTATGACTCTAAAAAGTGTACACTCTAAACATGTGCATTTTTCAGTTTTCCCAACGTGCAGCCAGTACATCAGAAGTTGAAAGATATGTGCTCTCATTTTGTAATCAGTGTTTTAAGGTCTTTGAAAAAGTAATGGAACAAACTGGAAATTGAACTTTCAAATTTATTTTAAGTAAATGATTTATTCAAAAATCGGTTTTAAAAAAGCTCATAAGTTCATTGTAGATACTTATGGATAACACTCAATGATAGCAATGAGTAGAGCATGCCAGCAATGATTGTGGTTTTTGAGGTAATTTTATCAATAGACATCACTTCAGGAGTTTCTCAGGGTAGCACTTTGGCTGTATATCATCTAGTACTTCATCAATAAGCTTTCCTCTATGATAAGGTTAGCAGAACTGTTTGCCTGCCATCAGTTTTATTTGCAATTTCCACAAGAGACCAAAAACAGGAGACCCAGACAAGATCTTGGTAAGGTCTAAACAAGTGTCAAACTAGAAACATCTTGAACAAATTAACATCACCTTTATCAAACGCCCCTCATAAATCAATATCCTGAGGCTCACCTTTATCCAAAATTCATTTCCACCACATAAATGTCATGATTATCAGACCAAAAACAAAGATCGGACTGAGCTATTTGCAATCTATCAGAAGCACCAAATGAATTATATATTGAGGCTTCTGCCTGATTTACATTTCCAACCAAAACACATTTGCATTGTACGTAAAATGTAAAATAAAAGCACATAGAGCTGCAAAGAAGCCTTATAATAATCAGTTGACCATAAGCTCAGTTAAGAAAGTAGGAAAAGTAATATTCGGGAGAGGGTGTCAGGAACTCAAAGCCCAAGCATCAAAGGCAAAATGAACAAATTGTCAATGGGACAGAATTAGAACTGCAAGTCAAGCTAGCAGAGATTATAAAATTCAGGGAGTGGTGAAGCCACAGGATTTTGGAAGGAAGTGTGTGAATTTTAAAGACAATACCTTCTTGAACAGAAGCAAACAAAGGCCAGCAAGCACATGATTGATGGGACTTGCTACAAGTCAAGATATGGGAAGAGATTTGGGTGACATCACATTCACAAAAGGATAGAAAAAGTGGGATACCAGTCAAGAATGCATTGAACAGTGAAGTTGAGAGGCTACAAAGGCATAGACAAAGACATTTCAGCAACATATGAGCAAGGACAAGATTGACATTAGATATTGTTACAAGTGGAATATGGTATCAGCAATAGCTCAATTATGTGGTCAGAAGCTAAACTTGGAGATGTGTGATGAGGTTTCGAACAGGCTAATTTTGTTTTCACAGAGGATGGAATTGGCAGTCCATCTCCAGAATTTGTTGCACACCTAGCAGAGCTATTCCAGTACAGTTTTTCTGAAAATGTGGAAAACTGCCCATTTAAATTCCTTACACAAAACAGAGGGCAAATCCAACCAGGCAATTACCACCCCATTAGCCTACTTGTGATCAATAAAGTGACAGAAGGTGTCATCAACAGCACTAGTGAATAACACTTATAGATTTATACAGCACAGAAATTGATCCTTTGGTCCAACTCATCCATGCCAACCAGGTGGCCCAAACAGAACCAGTCCAATTTGCATGTATTCAGCTGATATCACTTCAAACCCTTCTTATTCATATTCCGGAGAAAATATTTTTTTTAAATGGTGGAAGTGTACCTGCACCTTCCACTTCCTCTGGCAGCTCTTCCAAGCACAGACCCACACGGTTTGTGAAAATTGGGTCCTTTTTCAATCTTTCCCCTCACACCTTAAACTTGTGCCCTCTAGTATAGGGAGTCTCTACCCTAGGGAAAAGACCTTGCCTTTCATTTTATCTATGCCCTGAATGATTTTACAAACTTGTATAAAGTCACCCCTCAGCTGTCTGACCCAGTTACATAGGAATTGGTTTGAGCTGCCTACTTGATCAACTAAGCACAACTGCACTTTCAGTTGAAACCTAATTAAAACTCGATTTGAAATAACTCTACAAAGTCACCCTTTATTTATATGTGCATAACACACGACATTGATCAGCTAAGCTCAGAGCCAGCTGCTAGAATAAGCAGAATCCCCGACACTTCTGCTTGTATCTGTCAGCCAGAACTCCCAGATTGGGACTGTTAACCTGGTCCAATCAGGAAACTCATACTCTATTAAATCTACCTATCTGACCTTCCAATCACTACATGATATATGTCTACAAACTTCAGAATTTAAACTGAAAGTGTTTCTGATCTCCTCCAGAACCTTGGCATTTACTACTAAAGGCAATACCTGTTGACTTTTGTCACCATGCTTCAGGAGAGAAACTGAGCGAGCGCAGTATATAAAAATTACCGTGAGGGGCCTACAATTCAGGATAGGAGCAGATTGGAGCGCGTTCTGGGAAGAGCTTCTAAGTCTGAGTGGGAAACTGAAAGATGACATGACAGGAGAGCTGTGATTGGATTAGCTAATAAGGGATCTGCTAACTTTGAATGTTTACTTATTAGATACACCTTACCTATTGGTTTCAAATTGCATAAGTAGAGATGCAAAACCAGTTAAAATGTAAAAGCAAAACAAATTCAAAACTAACTGAAAAAACATAAGGATGGAGGGTCAGGTAATGTGTTGTTTCTGTATGATGTGGAAGTTAGTGGATCCCATTGTGGTTGCCAGTAACCGTGTCTGGAGTAAATGTTGGTTGCTGGAAGAATTCAAAGTCAAGGAGCAGAGTGTGAGCTTCAAACATTGCAATACATGGGGGGGGGGGGGGGTCTTCCCTCAATGCTGTGATTCAAGCGAGTCACACTCCTTAGTCTAACTAACTCAAGTATGTGGTGTGGCTTGGCGTGGAATATAGAATCCCTATAGCGTGGAAACAGGCCATGCCCAACAACACCATACCGACCCTCTGATAACACTTCCGATGACTAATACACCTAACCTACACATTCCTGAACACTCTGGGACAATTTAGCATGGCCAATCCACCTAACCTGCATATCTTTGGACTGTGGGAGGAAACTAGATCACGTGGAGGAAACTCATGAAGACTCAGAGAGAATGTGCAAACTCCAGACAGTCGCTCGAGGGTGGATTTGAATCTGGGTTCCTGGCACTGTGAGACAGCAGTGCTAACTGAACCACCATGCCATCCACTTTTTTGCTCCTGTATTTTATTCATTTGTGGCTAAAGTATCACTGACAGGGTATTTATCTATTCCCGGTGAGCCACCATCAGTTGTCAGGGACAGGACGGTGCGACTGAGTGAGGCAGGTAGAGGGATCCAGGAGGTAGCATTGCAGGAGCCTCAACCTCTGTCCTTGACCAAGGTTCAAAAGTATTGCTCCTTGTGTGGATGGGAATGGAGTCTACAGGGAGGATGACTCAACTGAAAGTAGTGCAGTAGCCATTCAAGTGGGGACAGAAAAACATTACTGGAGTTGGGCACAATATAGTTAGAGACAGACACTGTTCTCTGTGAGGGGGTTCAAGAGTCCCTAAGGTTGTGTTGTCTGTCTGGCGCTCAGGTTCAGAATATCTGGCCTGGGCTGCAGAGGAACTTGGAGTAGGAGGGTAAAAGTTCTGCTAAGGGAGTATTAACAGATAAGAATTAAATTAAAAAGCAAAACCAAAAAAAGGTAATAACCTTTGGATTGTTACCTGAGCCACAAGCTAATTGCCACAGGATCAATAAGATTAAACAGGTAAATGGGTGCCTCAAAAGATTGGTGTGGGAGAAATGGGTTTGAATGAGTGTGACATGGTACCAGTACTGGGGAAGAAAGGACCTGTTCCAATGGGGCAGTCTTCATGTGAACCATGCTGGGACCAAAGTCTGAGCAAATCGCATTATTAGGGCTGCAGACAGGGCTTTAAACTAAATGGAGAGGTTTTCAGTTATCAGGGATATTAGTAAACGCGAACTAGAGGAGGAGGCAAGACTGCAGAACTCAGGAGAGATTATTAAAATCTCCAGTACAGACACAAATAGGACAGAGTGATTGGAAAGGGTTAGCAGTCAAACTTCAAGCACACTGGACAAATGAATAACAATGAGAAGAGGGACGATTAATACAGGACTGAAGGCGTTATATCTGACTGCGTGCAATGTAAGAAAAAACGTAAATATGTGGGTAGAATTGAGTAACCACAAAAAGTTTAAGAAAAAAAAATAGTTGGAGTTGGGTATCGGTCTCCAAACAGTAATCAGGAACTAGGTGCAAGACAGAAATTGTGCATGGGGAAAGCAAAGTTATAGTGATCATAGCAGGTGGACCGGGAAAATCAGGTTATTTGTAGAATAGCGACGAGATGGCTTTTTGGAGCAGCTTGTGGTGGAGCCCACTCAGGAACAGGCAATACTGGATTTAGTACTGAGCAGGAGGCAGACTTGATAAGAGAGCTCAAGATGAAGGAACCCTTCGGAGCCAGTGATCATAATATGATTGCAAAATAAATTCAATTTGGAGAGGGAGGAGATATAATCAGAGGTATTATAGCTGAAAAAAGGCAACTCCAGAGGCATGAGGGAGGAGGTTAGGTAGAATTGACTGGGAGAGAAGCCTAGCAGGAAAGACAGTGGAATAGCAAAGGCAGGAGTTTCTGGGAGTAATTCAGGAGATACAGCAGAGATTCATCCCAAGGAAAAAGCAGCATGGTACAGGGAGGATGAGGCAACCATGGCTGACTAGGGAAGTCAGAGTAGCATAAAAGCAAAAGAGAAAGCATATAATATGGTGAATGGAAGTGGGAAACCAGACGATTGGGAAGCTTACAGAGAGCAACAGAGGGCAAAAATAAAAGAAATAAGGAGAGAGAAGATTAAACAGGAGGGTAGGCTAGCCAATAATATGATAGAAGCCTGTTACAGTTTCTTTTGAAAACTAAAGGACAAAAGAGACGTGAAAATAATGCTAGAGAGGTAATAGTGGGGAACAGAAAATGGTTGAGGAATTGAACAATGACTTTGCGTCAGTCCTCACAGTGGAAGACACAAGTAATATCCCAAAAATTCAAGAGTGAGGGGGAAGAATGGAGTATGTCAGCCAGTACAAAGGAGAAGATGCTAGAAAAAAAATGAATGGCCTGAAGGTGGATAAATCACCTGGACCACATAGACAACAACACAGAATTCTAAGAGAGATAGCTGAAGAGATAATAAAAGGTGTTAGCAGTGATCTTTCAGGAATCACTAAAATCAGGGGGAGTCCCAGAGGACTGGAAAATTGTTAACATGACAACCGTGTTTACAGATGACAGAATAGAATCCTTACAGTGTGGAAGCAGGTCATTTGGCCCAACAAGTCCACACCAACCTTCCAAAGAGTATCCCACACAAACCCATTCTACCTCATTACTCTACATTTCCCCTGACTCATGCCCTTAAACTACACATCCCTGACCACTACGGGCAATTTAGTATGCTCAATTCACCGAACTTGCACATCATTGGACTGTGGAAGGAAATTGGAGCATCCAGAGGAAACCCATGCAAACATGGGGAGAATGTGCAAACTCTATACAGACAGACAGTCACCAGAGGCTGGAATTGAACCAGGTATCTAATGCTGTGTGACAGCAGTGCTAACCACTGAGCCACTGTGCACAAGATGGAAAATTACAGACCGATTCGCTGAACCTTGGTTGTGGCTAATATCCTGGAATCCACGGTGAAGGATGAGATTTCTGAATACTTGGAAGTGGATTTAAATTTGGACAAAATCTGCATGGTTTTATTAAGGGAAGGTCATGCCTGACAAATTTGCTAGAATTCTTTGCGGAAGTAATGAGAAGGTTAGACCAAGGAGAGCCAATGGAGATCATCTAACTGGACTTCAAGGAGGCCTTTGATAAAGTGCCACACAGGAGGCTGAATAAGATAAGGGCCCATGCCATTAGATGCAAGGTGCTAGCATCGATAGAAGCTTGGCTGTCTGGCAGAAAGCAGAGCGCGAAAATAAAAGGGTCCTTCCCAGGATGGGAGATTGTGATGAGTGGCATTCCACAAGGCTCAGTGGTGGGACAACCTTGCACTTGATACATTAAAATCTAAATGAAGGAACTGAGGGCATTCTTGCTAAGTTTGCAGTGAATATAAAGATAGGCAGATGGACAGGTAACACTGAGGAAGCAGGGAGGCTGCAGGAGAAATTGGACAGGTTAGGAGAGCGGGAAAAGAAGTGGCAGATTGTGTACAATATGGAAAGAGTGAGGTCATGCACTCTGGTTGGAAGTAAGAGCCATGGATTATTGTCTAAATGGGGAGAAAATTCAAACTCTGAAGTGCAAAGAGACTTAGGAGTTCTAGTCCAGGATTTGGTCAAGATAAACTTGCAGGATGAGTCAGTAGTTCAGAAGGCAAATGCAATGATAGGATTTATTTTAAGAGGCCTTGAATATAAAAGCAGGCATATACTTCTGAGGCTCTACAAGGCTCTGATCAGGCCACATTTGATGTACTGTGCACAGTTTTGAGCCTCATATCTCAGGAAGAATGTACTGGCCCTGGAGCATGTTCAGAAGAGGTTCACGAGAATGGCCCCGGGAATGAAAAGCTTAACATATGAGGAACGTCTGAGGACTCTGGGTCTATACTCAGTGAAGTTTAGAAGGAGGAGATTGGATCTAATTGAAACTTACAGAAGACTGAACGGCCTGGACAGAGTGGATGCTGGGCCAATGCTTCCATTGGTAGGACAGACTAGAACCAAAGGCCACAGCACTTTCAGAAAGGAAGATCTTTCAGAAAGGAAGACCTTTCAGAATGGAGATGAGGAGAAACTTCTTTAGTCAGAGAGAGTAGTGAATCTATGCAATTCACTGCCACATAATGCTGTGGAGGCCAGGTCAGTGACTGTATTTAAGACTGAGATAGATAGGTTCTTGACTGTTATGGGGATAAAGAGTTCCAGAGAGAAGGTGGGAGAACAGGAATAAGAAACTTAGCCATGATTGAATGGCAGAGCAGACTCAGCTGGCTGAATGGCCTAATGTCTGCTGCAATGAATTATGGTCTTGTAGGAAAAGGGAAATTTGTTCAGTTGTGCAGTCTTTGTGTCTCAGTACTGAAAAGGTTGGGGACCAATGCCTTGACAAGCATTTTTGTTGTGTCATTATTGAGTAATCTACCGTCAAATCACAACTAACCCCATTGACTAAATACTTGCAGTTGGTGGATAAGGAAATCTAAACCTTTGTACAAATCCAATTTTATTATAATCAGCTTTTACCTAAAGTCCCAGTTTAAATTCTGAAGTTTGCAGCTTTCAGTAGAGTTTAATTTGGCATCTACTGGTAGCTTAAGTTAATCAAGGAAGCACTTCTTCTGTAACTGGGTCAGATAGGCCTTTTGTGTGAGGAGCACATAAACGATCCAAATTAGTGATCCAGCACAGGAGGCATACCTTGCATTAGAATGCTGGAATTGGGTGATTATAAGAATACAGGAGGAAGGAAAGACTTTTATCTTCCCTTTTGCTCTACTAGCTTTTTTAGATTTTAGGAAATGATGCTTACTTTGCAACTATAGAAGCTAGTTATTTGGTAAGAATATGTTGACTAAACTTTTCCTAAACTTCAACATAGTATTAATAACTAGTAGAAAGGTTAGTAAATGCATAAAAAGCAAATGTAGTATTTCACTCAATCAAGTAGGATGAGAGAAAGGACAGACAGTGTGCTACAACTGTAGAATGTGGAAGCTCAGAGATCCCATTTTGGTCCAGGGCAAATGTTTGAAGTTTGAGCAACTGTGGTTAGTAATCTCTGGAATCTTGTGAAAATCAGAGGAGAGAGATCAATGTATGGGTCAGACTGACATGGGAGAAGTGGGATCCAGTTCATTTCGCATAGATACATGTACTGAGGAAAGGAGAACCTGTATGAACCATTGGGATGATCTTCACTTGAACCGTGTTGAGATCAGTTTTCTTGCCAACTGCATAACAGAAGAAACAGACAGGATTTTAAACGAATTACAAGGTCGCAGAATCCTTAATGTGGAAAGAGGCGATTCAGCCCAATAAATCTACACCAAAGAACATCCCAAATGCAGGGTTACAGTGACAGGTTAGGGTTGGGTCTGGGTGGAATGCTCTTCAGAGAGTTAGTGTGGAATTGATGGGCCAAATGCCCTGCTTTCACACTGTCAGCATTCTATCCCAGTAATCCCTGCATTTATGATGGGTAATCCACCTAGTTTGCACATCCATCTACATCACGGGGCAAGTAATCATACCCAATCGACTTAACCGGCATATCTTTGGATTGAGGGAAGAAATTGGAGCAACTGGAAGAAACACATGGCATACAAAGGAAGGAGGTACAAACTCCACATAGACACAGTCACTCAAGAATGGACTCAAACCCAGGACCCTGGCAACATGAGGTAGCACTGCTAGCCACTGAGCCACCATGCCGCTGAATTAGTAGGGAAGGGATAAAATCTAGAAAGACGTGGCATATCAAAGAGGATAGGTATTAATGCAGGAGATTATAAACAAACTATGACAGAGTTTGGGGTGGGGGTGGGGAGCGGACAGCACGAGCGCGCGACAGGCAGAGAGCGAGCGCGGAGGAGACACGGCGAGAGAGAGAGAGACAGACAGCGAGAGAAAGGGGCAGAGACAGCAAGAGACGGAGAGAGCGAGCGCGAGTGAGGGGGAAAAGAGCGAGCGCGAGTGAGGGGGAAAAGAGCGAGCGCGAGTGAGGGGGAAAAGAGCGAGCGCGAGGGGGGGGGAAGAGAGCGAGCGCGAGTGAGGGGAAAGAGAGCGAGCGCGGGGGGGGGGGGAAGAGAGCGAGCGCGGGGGGGGGGGAAGAGAGCGAGCGCGGGGGGGGGGGGAAGAGAGCGAGCGCGGGGGGGGGGGGGAAGAGAGCGAGCGCGGGGGGGGGGGAAGAGAGCGGGCGAGAGAGAGAGAGAGACAGCGCGAGAGCGGGGGGGGAGAAGAGACAGAGATAGAGCGAGAGGGGACAGAGATAGAGCGAGAGATTGGGGGAACCAGAGACAGAGATGGGGGGAAACAGAGTGAGGGGGAACGGGGGGGGGGGAGAGACAGAGAGAGAGGGAGGGGACAGAGAAAGAGAGAGAGGGAGGGGACAGAGAGAGAGAGGACAGAAAGCGAGAGAGGGGACAGAGATGGGGGGGGAGACAGAGAGAGACACACACGGGGGGGGGAACAGAGAGAAAGAGAAAACAGAGAGAGAGAGAGAGAGCGATGGGGTGGACAGAGAAAGAGAGAGAGGGGACACAGAGAGGGAGAGGAACAGAGAGAGGAAGAGAGAGGAACAGAGAGAGAGACACACACGGGGGGGGGAGAGATAGAGACACACACGGGGGGGGGACAGAGAGAGAGAGATGGGGGGAACAGAGAGAAAACAGAGAGTGTGAGAGAGACAGACAGAGGGGGGGGGGACAGAGAGCGAGAGAGAGAGAGAGTGAGCAATGGGGTGGACAGAGAAAGAGAGAGAGGGGACACAGAGAGAAACAGAGAGAGAGAGGAACAGAGAGAGAGGGGACAGAGAGAGAGGACAGAGAGAGAGAGACACACACACACGGGGGGGGGACAGAGATGGGGGGGAGACAGAGAGAGAGCACACACGGGGGGGAAGAGAGAGAGAGATGGGGGAAACAGAGAGAGAGAGAGAGAGAGAGGGACACAGAGAGAGAGAGAGAGAGAGAGAGAGTGAGCGATGGGGTGGACAGAGAAAGAGAGAGAGAGAGGGGACACAGAGAGGGAGAGGAACAGAGAGAGGAAGAGAGAGGAACAGAGAGAGAGACACACACACGGGGGGGGGGGGAAGAGAGATAGAGACACACACACGGGGGGGGGGAGAGAGAGAGAGACACACACGGGGGGGACAGAGAGAGAGAGATGGGGGGAACAGAGAGAAAACAGAGAGAGAGTGTGAGAGACAGACAGAGGGGGGGGGACAGAGAGCGAGAGAGAGAGAGAGAGAGAGAGAGAGTGAGCAATGGGGTGGACAGAGAAAGAGAGAGAGGGGACACAGAGAGAGAGAGAGAGAGAGAGGAACAGAGAGAGAGAGGGGACACAGA